>NC_134855.1:4607500-5207500 GCF_049852395.1 Peromyscus maniculatus bairdii | reverse complement strand
CTCTAGAGGCTATCCTTTATTTTCTATCTGTTTATCTCTGCAAGATTCTCTGCTATAAATCCTTTTATCTAATATTTCCTGCTGCTCGCACTCAAGAAAACTCTGGGGAACTGTGGGGTTGGTGGGTAAACACCCCACAGTTATGGACATCTCTGCAGACCTAGACTCTTAGCTACTTTTTTTTTAAGCCATTTTTTTTTTCCTTTAAGGTCCTTGTTCCTTTCTCAGGTGGCTCCAGAAATGCACTTTGCCTTCTACTCTCCGCTACCGTCTGGACAGGTTCTCACTCAGGTTACTTTCAGGCCCCACCCCTTAAGGCCCAGGTGACTCTCCGGGCTCCCCTCCGGACCTGGCTTATCGCTGCCATCGACCCGTTGGACCCGCCCCTCGAAGCCCGGTCCCTGCCGACCACTCTGGGTCTCCCTCCCGAAGCCCCATCCCTACAGAGTGACACAGCCAACATTAGAATCTGCTCTCCCTGAAATGACATCGTGGATCCGTCCCTCCAGATCCCGCCTCCACGGCCGGACACCTAGGCCCCGCCCTCGCGACTGTCACTCCAGGCCGGTCTCCCTAAGACCTGGCCACTGAGCTGACTCTCGGGGTCCGCCCCTTCAAGATCCACCTCCACGGCCGGACCCCGCCCCTCGCTGCACGTCACTGTAGGTCACCCCAGCCCCGCCCCTCCAGACACTCAGGCCCCGCCCCGAGGTCGGACTGCCACTCAGGCCCCGCCCCGAGGTCCGGGCTGCCGCTCAGGCCCCGCCCCGAGGTCGGGCTGCCGCTCAGGCCCCGCCCCGAGGTCGGGCTGCCACTCAGGCCCCGCCCCGAGGTCGGGCTGCCACTCAGGCCCCGCCCCGAGGTCGGGCTGCCACTCGGCCCCGCTCAGCCCACCCGGCAGCCCGGTCTCCCGCACGTGCCCAGCCCTGCGGCCTTACTCTCCGGGCCCGCCGCAGTAGCAGTAGCACTGCTGCTGGTTGGTGCGATGGGGCGAGTCCCACTCGAGCTCCTCGGGCTGGTAGGACAGCACCATCTTGACTGCCTGCAGCGTCCTGGCGATGGCGCCTTTCTTCAGCGCGCCGCCTTTCTGGGGGGAAATAGGGCCCAGGTCAGCAACCACACCTGTTAGCACACAGCAGCTACCAGGAGAGATGCTGCCAAGGTAGGGGAGACCCAGGCATTTTATGAGCGTCAGAAAAGCAAGGCGTTTGTTCTCACCAATCCTAAGCCCATCCTCTGTCTCCCTCAAAGATATTAATAGCATCAGTCGTACTAAGTACAACACAGACAATAATTAACCACGTGGAAAGGACATGTACAGGAAGTTGTCTTTTAATAGCAAATCACCCTTTATTGGGTGCCCAATTTATGGTTGGGGAAACGGGTTTAGAGAGGCTCTGAAATCTGGTCTAGGACAGAGAGCTAGTAGGCGGCAGAGCATCCTGTGTCTCCAAAGCCCACGTGGAGTCCTTCTGCCTCGAGTGCAGGATCAGTGATGGGGCTCGGGCCTGAGTCTAGGGAGGCTCTTGTCTGCGCAGCTGGGAGACAGGCAGGCAGGGACTGGGGAAGGGGAGCACTCACCCTCACAGCCAGTGCGAAGATGCAGCGGCGGCAGAACCAAGGAGTGAGGAGGGGCCGGGTGGCACTGCCGGCAATGGGGATGTGGCATTGCTGGTGGTAACCTAGAGCAGAGGAGGGATGGTGAGTTGCTCACGAGGAAGCAGTGGTCCAAGGCTAGCTGGCCGAGGGCATTGAGGCTAGCAGAGCTATGGCAAGCTCTAGGGAGCACTGCCTGCCAGCTTCCGGGATACTGGCTGGTGGTACCCACCCAGAAGCCAAGCTGGTACCCATCGAGGGACTAAAAGACAGTATTGGCCACTTCAAGAGGAACCAAGGACGGGCTTCAGTGCCTGCCTCTCTTATCCACTCATTTCTTCTGCCTAGGAGGGCCCCAGACTGGATATCCCATTGCTCTTTGTCAACTTTCCCCAAGGCAGGAGGCACTCTCAGTGACAGAAGGAGAAACTGGGAGCCAGGTGGGGCCTCAGCAAGAGAGTGGGAAAGGGACCCACAGCCTTCCCTGTTCACCCACTCACCCAGGCCACACTTCCCACAGATGAGGATCTCATTCATGGGGCCTGACGTCTTCCCCAGGCAGATGTCACACTTGGGCTCCTCTCCTGGAACACCAGCTGAAAAAGAATTCTCTCAACTCGGGTCCAGCTCACATGATAAAGAAGAAGTCACAATCACAGACTAGGAGGGGATCTGTACGCAGAACTGGCAGGGAGCTCATAGGCCCCCTACTAGGAAACTTAATTCTGTTGTTTAGCCAAATTAACACAGCACTGAACTGCCTTCTAAATATACATTATACTCATTGACAACTACTACTCAGCCTTAACCAGAAAGGTGTCTGCTTCCTGTGAACTGCAGAGAAACAGCTGTACAAAATGCTGAGAATAAGTGACCATTGAGGGCTCAGTTCTAAGGGAGACATCTATACCATATCCTCCACAGCTCATGGAACATTTTGGAAGAGGGGCCAGAAAAAACGTAAGAGCTGGAAGGCAGAAATAAGGGCTGTGAATTGCTATTAAAGCATGGCATGACCACTGCAGTTGTGAACTCTTCTCTTTCCTTTCCTTTTTTCTTTTTTCCTGAGACAGGGTTTCTTTGTGTAGCCCTAGCTGTCCTGGAACTCACTATGTAGACCAGGTTTCCTCAACCTCACAGAGATCTGCTTGCCTCCCAAGTGCTGGGATCAAAGGTGTGCACCACCACGGTCTGGTGCAATCATGAGCCTAACAGCTGCAGATGATTACATTGGGTCTGCACATGAATGGGCCCATCAACACCAGATACCGATGGGGGGGGCACAGGAGCCCTATCCCTCAGTCTGAACCATTTCCTATTGATACATTTTGGGGGGACAGGGAGTTATTGCCTTCAGTTATTGTACCCACTGAGGACCCCCTGGGTTCCAGTGGGTAGTCCCAATACAGTAGTCACAGAGATGACCCTGATTAAAACAAATGGGTAGCACAACCAATCTGCATCAGGGAAAGGGGCAGGTAGAGAGGAGGGAAGAGGTGATGGGGTCGGAGGGAGAGCAGGGAGGGTTGAGGAGAGCTACAGGAGTGCATACTGCACGTGTGCGAAACTGACAAGGCCTTTATTAGTTATTAAAGCAGCAATAATAAAAGCCACAGAGCAGGAACCGAGCTTCGGCTGTGCACTGGGCTCCCCAACAGGCCCCAAAGTTGCCCCTCTGAACCTTCATAGCCTTTCAGAGGTGTCTGCTGACATGTTCCAAAGATGAGGAAACTGAGGCTCAAGAAGTTACTTAGGTCCTTGCTTAGCTATCCAGCAGGAGTGGGGTTCAAACACACAGCAGTCTCACAGCTACCCTTTGCTCTTTGATCACGTCTGGCTCCCTCTCCTACCTACTCTAACTTGTTCAACATTTTTTATGTCAAATGACATTTAAAACACTTATGGGATAAAATGTAATCCTTCCATCAATTGTGAACTAACAGAAAATCCTGTTTAAACTATATTCTCACCCACATCTCCACCTGTTATTTCAAATCAAGACCCAGACCCCCATCTGTTTTTCTGTAACTATTTCAGATCAGAGCTCTCTTTATATCTACTGATAGCCTTTATTGTACCTAAAGTTACTTTTATTTCCAAATGTCTAACAAATTAAAAAGTCATTACACTTTTGTGTTTTGAATCAAGACCCAAAGTCCGGACATAGTGAGCAAGTTAGTTTGTTTACTTTCAGTTTATTTTGGAGCTGGGGTTCTGGCCCAGGGCCTGTGTTTACTGGGCATGCTCTACCACTTAAGTAAACCCCAACCCCTAATAGTTATAGAATGGATTTCCATTGCTGGTTCCTCCTCAGTCTTTTTTTCATGTTTGTCATCTCTTGTTAAAGAACAAATATATTTTTATATCTGAAGTGTTTGTGTGGTTCTGTTAAATGTATTTTTTTTTCCTTTTGAGGGTCCAATGGTGCTAGGTAGAAAATGTAAGACTTTGCATATTCTAGGCAAAACCAGAGCTACTTCTACCCCTGCCCACAAATACAACTTTTCAGTATATATACAAGTGTGCAGGTGTGCAGTGCTCAGGGCCACCATCTGGTCTTTTTTAAGACAGGGTTTCTCTGTGTAGCCCTGGATGTCCTGAACGAGCTTTGTAGGCAAGGCTGGCCTTGAACTCACCGAGATCCGCCTGGCTCTGCCACTGGAGTGCTGGGATTAAAGGCGTGCGCCACCGCTGCTGTCTCTTTTTGTCTTTTTGAGATGAGGTGTCTCCCTGAGATCTAGGGTTTGCTGACTAGGCTGACTGGCCAGTGAGCTCCAGGTATCTGCCTGTCCTTACCTCCCTAGAATTGGGATTACATGTGTGAACCACCGTGCCGGCATTCTTTAGAAGAAAGATGGGTTTTTATGAGTCTGGGTTTTGCCTGCATGGATGCACTTGTGGGCCTAGTGCCGTGAAGGTCAGAAGAGGGTGCAGATCACACAGAACTGCACGAGAGGGTGCGGACCACACAGAACTGCACGAGAGGGTGCGGATCACACAGAACTGCACAAGAGGGTGTGGATCACACAGAACTGCACGAGAGGGTGTGGATCACACAGAACTGCACGAGAGGATGTGGATCACACAGAACTGCACAAGAGGGTGCGGACCACACAGAACTGCACAAGAGGGTGTGGATCACACAGAACTGCACAAGAGGGTGTGGATCACACAGAACTGCACTTACAGAGGTCTGTGAGCCGCCAATGTGGGTCCTGAGCCACCACTCCAGCCCCCATGCCCACTTTCTTATGTGGGTTCTGGGGATCAAATCTGGGTGCTTGTGCTAGCAAGCTAAGCACTTCCCTGACTGAGCACTTTCCCACACCCTCCGTAAATACATTTGAACAGGATTTATTTTATTTTTTTAGTGCAAGAGGTTTCTTGGGGGAGGGGTGAAAGAGTAAAAGGATGCATTGGAGGGGACATGAGAGACAGGCAGACAGACGGACGGACAGAACAGAGGCAAGAAACAAGATAAGAGAAGCAAGAGAGGAGCAAGAGGCAAGAAGTGAAATGATTTTTAAATTTCTAGTTATGGGTACACGTGTGTCTGTGCGTCTGCACAGGAGGTCAGAGGACATCAGAGTCCCTGAGATTGACTTACAGATGTCGTGAGCCACCAGATGTGGGTGCTGGGAACCAAACTCTGCCCGCTGCAAGAACTATAGATACTCTTAACCGCTAAGCCATCTCTGCAGACCCTTCAATACATTTTGATGTGTTGCTGCTGTTTTGTTACTGCATAAGGCTGCAAGGAATTTTTCTTGTTTTGTTTTTAACGGTTGAGACAAAGTCTTGCTATGTGGCTTAGGCTGGCCTTGAACTGGTGATTCTCCTCAGGATGAAAGTTTTGTAAAGGTAGAAATGGTATTATTATACCTCTGTGCCCTCAGGCCCCTATATGATATATGGCAGGTAGTAGATGTTCAAGATGTATTTGTTGACTAAATAGCTGGGCAAGGACCTTGCTTTGTTCTACATCCAAGGATGGTTGTACCCACATTGAGTCTCAGCCTCCCGTTTCCTCACAACTGTATCATGCCCAGCCTTGAGCACTCATCTTAGGGGATGCCAAGAGGTCATTGGCCTGTTGGCTGGATATGGGACAAACTGTTCCTGACTACACACCTGTGGTGCCCTGTTCCTATTCCTGGTACACAGTGAGCTGCTTCCCAAGCCCGGGGAAGTTGAAATATCTTTCTTTCTTTCTTAAAATAATTTATTTAACTTTATTTTATGTGCATTGGTGTGAGGTATCAGATGCCCTGGAACTGGAGTTACAGACAGTTGTGAGCTGCCATGTGGGTGCTGGGAATTGAACCCGGGTCCTCTGGAAGAGCAGCCAGGGCTCTTAACCTCTGAGGCATTTCTCCAGCCTGAAATATCTTTCTTCTGCTGCTGGATTTTTATGCTTTTCCTAAAGTATAACCAGCAGGGGAGGCTCATAGCTTTGGATCCATAGAAAACAGATTTAGGGTGCAAGGGACTAGAGGAAAGAACCAGTCTCCCCTGGCCACAGATTTTTGGGGAAAATTTTTTAAAGACCTACAAACTGGCTTAGTCCTGTGGCCCACTTGGCCACCTTCTTGGAATCACCCTTCACAGCAGCAGATTCTTAGAAACTGTCTCCCCACTGGGCAGTAGCACTGGGCTGAGCGTCCTCATGTGCCATCTCATCGAATCTTCCCAGCTGTCCTGGGAAGCCTGGACTGCACCGTCTCTTGCTTTCAGTTGAAGAAATGGGACCTCAGAAAAGTGACGTCACTGCCCAAGGCTGTGTGGCCTGTCATAGATAAATCTGGAACATGGTCCAGAGGCTGTCTGACCCTAGAACCTGCCACATCTGTTCCTCTAAGGATAAATGATATTTAATAGGTTTCTTCTCTCATGCCAGTTGTGAGAGTTGGTGTTTGGAGTCCCTGATAAAAATACATGGCATTGTGACTAGTGATTACTGGAATCTGTCCTGTGCAGCCTGAATGATCCCGACTGGCTGTATCTGAACAGAGTCAGCCGTCTGAAGGCAGGGGTGGTGCCCAGCCCAGCTCCCTTCCATCCAGAGAGCTGACCCAGCTCCATCTAGGCACAACTATTTCATGCTTTCCTGGATGTGCTCACCCTCACCTCCTTGCCTCAGGGGTAGAGATGCTGCAGCAATTTCTTCACATGCAGATAAGGAACACAGCTCATGTCTACAACTGACCCCTTCTCCTCTGCTGACCTTCCTTCTCCCAAGCCTTAGGAGACTGGGAGCAGCAGACAACTTTCAGGAAGGCCACAAAGCGCGGGCCTGAGACCCAGTCCTAGCCCTCTTAGTTCTAACACATGCCTGAGCCTCCCTCCATCTGCCCTGCCCGCCTCCTGAAGTATGAACATTCGGAAAGGGGGCTGATGTCACACAAGCAGAAATCGGATCGTCATCTCTGGTGGGCCCGTGATGAGTACCCAAGGCCTTTATTACCAGGAATAAAGGTGACAGAGAAGAAAAAACAGAAGGCAGAAGAGTGGACCGGGGAGAGGCGCACTCACCATGCTGTATGTCCTTCCACAGGACCCAGAATTTGGAATTGTCTTCGAACGTCACGAGGCAGCTTTGCTTAGGACTGCTGACCTGAGACAGGAGGGGCAGGCATGAAGAAGCAGCAAGGAGGGGCTGGGTCTCTGTCTTCCGCATTTCCTGTGCCTTGTGCTTCAGGAGACAGGCAGGCCAGGGGAGAGGGACACTGTACCCCCATCTTGGAGTAGGCCATCAGGAAGGGACAGCGCGACAACTCCATGGGAATGTTTTTAAGGGCAGAAGAACAGGCTAGAGCGTCACCCGGGTCCTGCCATTGTGGTGATTTGCTTAAGTTCTCTAGAGAACATGCTGGGCCATGCTGTCCCTGAGGATGGAGCCTGCGAAACCAGGCTCTGGTTCCTTCCAGTTTCAAATTCTAGGCATGAGGGGACAGGAAGGGAGAGCAGAAAGACCCTGTGTTTCTGAGTCCAAGGGCCCAAGGACCAGGAAGACTCACTCACCCTCTTGATCTTGCCGAGGTAGTACAGCCCATCTGTCCACCGGCAGAGCACATACTGTCCCTCTGTCAGCTTGGACATCAAGTCTTTGAAGTTCTCTTTGGTCTTCGGCAGGCTCCCCTTGTTAGGGAGATGGCTGCTGGCACTATAAGCTTCCCGAGTCCCTGGTTCCAAAGCTTGGGTCTCCATCAGCTTCTGAGGACACCAGGAGAGAAAGAACAAGATTTTTATCTTGTTCCCTGCCCCTGAAATCCTGTAAGGTTCTCAGATATATTTATTGACAGAACAGCTCTGGGAGGGAGATACTATTATCCCATTCTAAGGATAGGTAAACTGAGGAGAGGCAAGGAAAGTGGCTGGTGACCCAGAGGCAAGCCATGACTCATGTCAAGCTGGCTCTACACCACACCATGCTCCTCTTCTCAGAGAGTGCCTCTCCTCACCATACCTGAGCAAAGGCTCCACCCACGGATCTGAACCCACTACCTGTCCGGGAGCCTGAGGCCTTGTTCTGTATGCAAACACTCTGGGCTCAGCTCTGAGGAAGCAAACACTTCAAGTCTCCCCTGGACGTGTTCAGAGGAAAGCCCACCCACCTGTGAAAAGCCGTGGGGTGGCTTGGGAACCGGGGTGACATAGCCACGAGCCATTTGTAACCCCTTTCTGTTCCCCACTAGTGGATGAGCTCACAGGAACCTGCCCAGGCTTTTGTCCACATGTCCACGTGTCCACGGGCTCAAGGCAGCTCAGCCATCCCCACACCAGCTAACATAGCCGGCTCTTCCCGTCCCATCCAAGGGCCGCCTTTGCTTCTGTTTTCCCGGTAATGGTGTCACCACGGCCACAGGAAGACTTCTCCAGCCAGTGGGCTGCCACAGAGGCTCCTGGCACGGTGGCCTGAGCACCCCTGCCGAGCATCCTGCCCTCTCCCCCAGCATGCCCTGCTTCCAGCTCTGCCCTCATCTTTTCCATCAATGAATTCATTCACCTTTTCCATGCCTGTTTCCTGAGCCTGTTGCTTCCTACTGCCTGGCACCCGGAACGCAGAGTCCCCAGGTCACCCCAGCTTCCCTGCTCCCCCACCGGAATCTCCCAGAGAACGTGTGGCTCCCCAAACTTTCACCAGTGTTCCGTTATTGCCTCCTCTCCTCTGTGGGCTCACCGGGCACCACACCCCTCCATACACACACGTCCTTACGTTGCAGTGTGAGGACCGCAGGGCGGTCCTGCTCTGGTTTCCTCCCTCTGCCTAGGTGCCGGGCACCTGGTGTCCGGCCGGCTGACAGGAAGACAGCTCTGGGTGTGTTTGCATGTGAGTGCCTCTTCAGAGACTGCAAGGACACAGTCTATGGCAATGTGCCAGTCCGTATGTGAAACTAAATACACGTGGGTATGTGAGGGCCCTGGGGCAATGGAACACAGTCAGGGTCTTGGCTTTCCAGACCAAGCAGGCTGTCTACCTCCTTGCCTTCTCCTTCCTTTTACTCCAGGGCAGAGGCACAAGCACCAGGTAGGGGCTGTAGCCAGCACTCTTGCCCTCTTCTCTGGCGCTTGGCTCTTAGGGAGCTGCGAGGTCCCTGCTCGCTCCGGGCCTGGAGCGGGACCGGCCTCGGCAGGTTCACAAACTGACGTTTCCTCCCCCGCTGAGCTTTTGGGGGCAGGCCGGGTCGCTGCGCCCCCGAGGCCGGGCTGGGCCCCCGGGTAGCGGCCCCCCCACCCCGCCTCCATCCTCCTGGAGCGGGCCCCCGCGGGCTGTGATTGGCTGATTCAAACCCGTCGCCACAGAAATGCTTGTTTGCGGGTTCCCGTCGGCGTCCAGTTCAAATCCGCGGCACTGGGCGCGCGGGGCCGGGAGGGGGCAGGAAGCGCGGATGATTCATGCGCCGAGGCCTCTCCAGGGCGGCCGTTGGCTTTTTAAAAGGGTGTTCGGGGGGAGGACAGCTTGCAGCAGGGTCCCCTTGGGCTTCAGCCGCTCCTTTCCTCAGTTGCTCCAATTGCCAACTTTCCCCGCTCCCAACCCGTCGCAGCCTGACTTTGGACGTGAGCAAAATCCCAAATGCCCTCTTATCCTCCCCTCCATAGCTTCAAATGGGAAAGAAAAGACGCGTGGCCACAAACGGAGACCTGTCACCCACACCCTGCCCTGGGCTGGGGATGTGGCTGGGATTCCCGCTGCCCTGAGGGTACCGCTCGGGCTCCATCTCGCTCCCCATCCCACAAGCGCGCAGCTCCGCAGGACTCCACCTCCGCCCGGGGATCGTAGGGCTCAACCTAGCGCCAGAGGTTTCTAGAAGGGGGGTCGTGTGCAGGGATTGAAGCGTGAAACGCGGAGTCTCCCGGGGCGCCCGTAGCGCGGGACTTACCGCGAGGCAGCGCGTCCGCCGGTCCCACTTGGAGTCTGGCCACCAGGCACATCGGCGGCAGCGGTGCGCTCGGCCCGCGGCTGCCCGGCCGAGTGTCCGCCCGTGGGGCCGGGGTAGGGGTCTCGGCGGGGGCGGGGCGGGGCGGGGGCGCCGCGGGGAGGAGGGGACGCGGGGAGGGAGGGGCCGGGGCGCTCAGGAAGGGGCCCCCCGGGCGCGGGGCGCCATCTTTTTCGCGTTTTCCCGCGAATTATTGACGTCCCCGCTTATGTAATTAGCAGGGGCCGCACCGGCTTCGCCATTGGAGCCCGTGGCCGGCGGGGCCCCGCAGCGCCTCCCGGGGGCCGCCCCCGCGCAGCGAGCCGAGCGGGCACACGCGGAAACGCAGCTGCACAGACCCACGGCCGAGCAGGCGTGCGCACATCACACGCACACAGCTACACCCAGACCCTGGATGACCCGGGTGGGTTGCCCAGCACCTTGATCTTAGAGCATCGGCATCCCACTCCACCTCCGCGAGACCAGGGCACGCCTAAGAGAACCAGACACAGGACACATATACAAGTCACAACACTCGAAATGACACTGTTCCCTCAGCATAGGCTCCCGCGGAACCCACGTGTAAGGCACACAAGTCAGCAATCATAGAGTCCCGACACAGTAACCACAAGACCGACGCGAGCATGCCACCCACGCACTGCAGAGGCACACTGCAAAAGAGACAGTCACATACACCACGTGCACAAACAGCTCTGAAGTAAACGGCTGACTTAGGACAGATCTTGTAGCTATGGCTCCACTCTCCCTCCGGGAGAAGACAGTCCCCATCCAGACTCTCGGCGCCAGGGCTGGAGAGTGCTGGCTAACACCCTTTACCCACACTCCTGCTCAGTCTGGAGTGCCTGCCTATTGCACCTGCTCTAGCGTGGCGCCTGCAGACACCCCTGCGGAGTGAGTCATTGCTGGTGCCTTCCCTGCCCATGGTCCAGCGTCCCACACTGGCCCTCTGCTCCTTGGGACGTTGGCAGTGCCCCCTACAGCTCCTGTCTGCCTTCTACCCCGTCCCCCAGCTTGAGATACAGGAGTCCTCTTCCACCTTTCCTCATTCCCCCCACCCCTGGGTCTTCCTGCTCCTCCGGGCTTACCGCCCTCATTCTGGGTCTTTGACCCACAGCAGAACCTAGTTGTCTTGAGCATCTGTCTCCTTTTGCTGAGCCTAGAAAGGAAGTTGGTAGCAGCCCCATCAGACAGGATCTTCCAGTCTAGGGAGGCCAATGGAAAGGCACCCACAGGACCAGACATCTAGTCACCTTCAGCAGAGATAAGATCTCTTATCCTGTCCAGGATAAGAGCCTCTAGGCTGGCCTGTGGCACCTTTAGAATTGGAGGGGCAGGGAGAGCAGAGGAAGCATGTCTCTCCCGCTCACAGGCTGGCTCCACCTATCCCTGGATGTGAGACCCTGAGCATGTCACCTCAGTTGTTGAGGAAGGTTGGGGGCACTGTATGCAAAGCCCCTGTCACCCCGTGGGCATGGTGTGCAGAAGAAGGTGAACAGTGTGCTTTGTCAAGATCTGTAATCACCGCTGTTCCTTTGCATAGGGCACACAGGTGATTAAGAGAAACAGGGCCTGCAGTCTGGTGAGGGAGTCAGTCTTGGGGCAACATATTTATGTTAAAAAAAAAAAAAAAAAAGATCCGGGTGTGGAATTGGAGAATTCTTGCTCGGAGGCCAGCCCAGCCTCTGAGCAGAGGGATTGTGGGTGAGCTGTCCCAAGTTTTATATACCGCATCCTTATCTATTCAAAGGTGGTGGCAATACTACCCTGCCGCACAGGGCCATTGCCTAGATAAAGGACAATACAGGAAGGAGCAGGTGCTTTGGTAACTTCAACATCCTGTGGAATGTGAAATGAGAAGGTGCTGAAATACTACAAGGCAGGACACTGTAATGCCACAGGAAGGGTGCATGTGATTCATTGTGGTTTAGACGCTGAGTTCCATGGAGAAACTGGCATTCGGATAGGATGCGGGATAGGAAGGCACATATTTCAGGAGAGCAGAATCGAATGGACTGGCACAAATTAAAAAGTAAAAATCCAGGTTAAAAAATGAGCAGTGAGCTGGGCACAGTGGCGCAAGCCTTTAATTCCCACACTCAGGAGGCAGAGGCAGATGGATCTCTGTGAGTTTGAGCCCAGCCTGGTCTACAGAGAGAGAGACCCTGTCTCAAAAACAAAAACAAAAACAAAAACAAAAAAATCAATCAAGCAATCAATAAATGATCAGTGCTTGCTTAGGTAACATATATCCTGAAATTGGAATTATACAGAGAAGCTTAGTTGGCCCTTGTGCAAGGATGACATACAGATTCATGATCACTCCATGTTTTCCCCCTAAGACTGCTGTTTTGCAATTCTGTTTTTTGTTTGCTTGCTTTTTAAAGGGTTGTTGATGTTGAAACGCCTTCAATAAAACTGATTTAAAATTTAAAACCAGGCAAAAGCTATTAACAGATCATTCCCCAAAGAGGAAACCCAAGACAGCCAAAAATACAAAGAGATGTTCCCCTTCATCGGCCATGTGAGAGATGCAAATGAGAAGGATGTGCCGCATCATCACACATCCCCAGTGCAGCAAAGAGTTAACGTCTGCCTGTTTCAGCAAGTGGGGGCAGTTAGGATGCAGCAGGGGCTTCTCAGGTTCTGCTGATGGGGATGTCAATTGCTGAGACTTGGGAGAGCGGATGGGGTAGTAGCAAGTGGAATTGAAGATGCTGGTTCCTTCACTTTAATGACATTCAGCTTGTAATAGCAAACTAGCAAACAAACAAAAAGTAGAATTATGTCCTGAGAGAAACTAAACTAAGACAATGGACCCTGACACAAATACATACTAGGGATAAATGGGCATGGGGTTAGCTATGCAGCATGTGATAGGAAGTGTCCGTTTGTTCGTTTAAACGTTAGAGGCTGCGCTGTGCATGGTTTTAGCGATAGTCAGGTAGTGTAGTAGAGGTATTAACCATGCATGGGCAATGAAAGATACCTGACTTGGGGCAGGGGAGACTGGCCTGGGTTAGAAAGAAGCAGAGAGAGGTTTAATCAGATCTGTAAGATTTCTTTCTTAGCAAAGACCACATATGGGAAAGTCTGAGGATTTGATGAAGCTGTGTGGCTGGGCCATAGTCCTCTCTGTCTATTTTTCTCCTTCCTAGCCTGCGGCTCTCCTCCTGTTCCTGTGCTGTTTCCTCTTGGAGGGAAGAGGGACCTACAGGGCCCAGGAAGTTCGTGAATATTAGAAGATTCACCCCCTCCCCCCAGAGTAGTAAACGAGGGCCTGGGTTAAGTGGGTTAAGTGTTTGCTGAACAGGCATGGGGACAAGGCTTCCAATGCCCAGAACTCACAATAAAGCTGGGCACGGCAGTGTGCTTCCAGAACCCCGGGACTCAGAGTGGGTACAGGCAGATACTGAGGTCTTGCTGAAGGAATTTACAGAATCACTGTATGGGGTAGATATTAGAATGAACAGCTGCTCGCTCTTCAGAAGTACCTTGACCTTGAAGAATCCTTGTGGAAAACAGTGATTGTTTCCCGTGATCTGCAGAATTGTTTTGCTGAAGGGGCATTGTAGCCATCCCATGACTTTGGTCACAAGATGCCTCAGGCACACCTGAGGCTCTTGTATTGTTATGTTTTGCACACAATACATAATAAAGGACTAGAGTCATAGAGGTGACCTCAGTAAGACATGTAAATTAAAATTAGGGACCTTGGTACGAGGAAATACTTTTTGTTTGTTTGTTTTGTTATTATTTTTTGTTTTGTTTTTGTTTTTTTCCCCAGACAGAATTCCTCTGTGTAGTTTTGGTGCCTGCCCTGGATCTCGCTCTGTAGACCAGGCTGGCCTCGAACTCACAGAGATCCGCTTGGCTCTGCCTCCCGAGTGCTGGGCCTAAAGGCATGTGCCACCACTGCCCGGCTGGGGAAATACTTTGTATAACAATCAATAAATATGCGTTTGTTCAGCTGTTCGGGGGTCCAGTCCAGTCTGTCAAAGAGGCTGGACCTTCCTGCTGCCACAGGCCTTACCATTTCATCTTGAGAGTGCCTTCTTTCTTCAACCAACCCATGCTACATGGTACCCCCTGACAAGGGGCTCCCTGGCCACCCAGTCTAGTGAGCTCCACGTTTGGTGAGAGAACCTGTCTCAAAGAATAAATATTCCTGTCTCTCAGGGAAGAGTTAGAAGGAATCTGGTCACTGTAAAGATAGGAGGCACACAAGACCCCAAAAGGATAGAGGAAGGACACTTGACTTTGACCTCAGGCATGTACACACATGTATGTACCCACCCTAATGTAGTAAATGCTTTCTGGAGAGAGAAGACTTCAGGAAGCACCCTGCAAGGTGGGGGACCCAAGGGTATGGACTTAGTGAGCTGTCACTCATAATGGGGCGGGCTTTTTGGTGGTCAGCTGCCTGGAGTCAGCCACACTGCTACAGTTAGCTGCCGTGAACTCATCGGTTCACAGCCTAGGCTAGAAGGGAGTCGATTCCTTGGTCTGTCCATTTGGGGCGAATAGGTGTTCAAGTCTCCTAGGGAAGAGTTACACTCCACGTTTGGGACCTCTGTTCATTATACAGATGGGCACAGGAGGCCTGAGAAGGTTACAGATGTGGAGGTTTGGGATGCGGTGCCACTTGTTAAGTGTGCAGGGGCATTACAGGCCACAGTTCCTCCATGCTTGGCATTAGTGACTTGTCACAACTTGGTGAGCCAAGCTTAGCAGATACCAGGGAGAGGATGAAGGGCTAGAGCCGCTGAGCAATTTCTACACCACACACACACACTCACACTCACACTCACACTCACATCATATAGGACAAGCTCAATTCCTCAGCAGTGCCTCCTCTTCTCTCAGCATCCCCCACCCCTTTTTTTAATTAGGTTAAGGAAAATGTAGAAATGTGCAAGAAAGAAAATAAAAGCCACCGGCGATAGCTTCCATCTTATACTTAAATCTCCTTTCCCAGAATGCAGCTCACAAATCATAACTCGCTTGTTTCATGTGCACAGTCACCAACTTACTTTGAGAGAACATCATTTTGTTTCAGGACCATTTGCTCAAGTCCGAATTAACTTAGCATCCATGAAGGTGCTAATGAAGTGAACATGCTTTTCACAAATATTTGAATATTATGGTCTTTGGAAGTAATTATCATGCAGGTGACTAGTTAAATGGGTCTGTGTTCTGCGTTTAAGTTTAGGGGTCAGTTTGGAATGTTCTAGTCATGGAGGTGTTTTCAAATTATGGTAGAAAACATAGCCGTTAACACTATTTGAAAACGAATGGGTTGCCGGGTCAGATTGTGACCTGTTGAAGTGCCTGTGGCCTTGGTTAGCTGCCAAGCCATAAACACTTTTACCTGTGGCTTTTGTGGGTAAATAAAAGAAGTCAAGTTGTCTACTCCTGTAGAAGGAGAACCTTTGCCAGCTCACAGAACTGCTGCTACCACATCCCCCTGTCACTGTGGAATACAGTCTCTCCATCTGTTAAAAATTAAGTGGTCCTAGCTGATTGGTGGTGGTGCAAGCCTTTAATCCCAGCACTCAGGAGGCAGAGGCAGGGGGATCTCTAAGTTCGAGGCCAGGCTGGTCTACAGAGGCCAGGCTGGTCAGAGCTACACAGAGAAATCTTATCTCAAAAAATCAAAACCAAACCAAAACGAAACAAAACAAAAAAATTAAGTGGTCTTTCATATCTACTTTCAACATTCAACAGTCAGTTAGGAAGCCGCGCTGTGGACACACATGCTCTGCTGGGATCCTGGGTGTGCTATGAAGATGGAGAAAGTCCAGCTGATAGCCTCAAGATGCTCCTGGGCCACAGCTGGCAGAAGCAGGGCAGACACATCAACAGGTAATTGCTAGGAGATGGGGTCAGATAAGCAGCCTGGCTTTGAGCACACACAAATGACTTCCAGTATCCCCTTCTCCTTCGTAGGGGAGCCTGGGACACATCCTTACCTAACCAGGGCATCAGAGTTGCTCAGTGGTTAAAGTTTAGAACAAATGGGTGGTTTTCTGTCATTCATCATAAATCATCGCATATAAATACTTGACCTGTTCTAACTCCAAGTTTTTATATTTGAGAATTATTTTGTCTCCTTGTTTTTTTTATGGTGTATTGTCCCATTTTGGTCTCAAGGAGATGTTAAATGAGGCAAAGCCAAGCCATCAAGCCTGGTGACTGGCCCCCAGGGCTTAGCTGATGGCCTTCTGCCTCAGCGAATGTTCCTTTGATATCACGTGATACCCCACCTCCAGCCCTGCCTCACCCCACACCCACGGAAGCTGTGAGGTGAGCAAGGCGCCCGGAGGGCAGGACTTCCTCACCTGTGGTTGGTGGGATCTCAGCGTGAGGAGGTTCTGTGGCATGTTCAAGGTCACACATTAGCCGCTGGGGCCAGGCAGCTGGCTGAGAGGACCTCCCGAGTCAGCACCCAATCCCTCATTTTCAGCCAGGGAACTGCGTCTATGCGAGGCTTGTTCAAGGACAAGTGGGGAAGACCTGCAGGCTGAGTGGGAACCAGTGGAGAAGCCAGATCTGTTCCTGGTGTTGTCTCCTCAGCTCTCAGGGTCCCCTGGAATCTTTCTTTTCTAATTTTTATGTTTTATTTTTATGTTTTAGTTAAAATATAATTATATGACTTCCACCCTTTCCTCTCCTCCCTTCACCTCCTACCAAGTTCCCTCCTCCCTACTCCTCCCTGTTCCCCCCATTCTCCAGTTGATGTCCTCTTCTTCTCCAATCATTATTGTTACATGTATATGTAACATTATATGTGTGTGCTTATGCATGTGTACGCAAATACATAAATACAATCTGCCGAGTCTGTTTGTCGTTGGTGTGCATATTGTTTCAAGGCTGACCATTTTGTATTGGACAACAAATTAAGAGTCTTATCCCTGGGAGACCCTGACTTTTCCTTTTTCTTTTTTTAAATTTAAATTTTATTTTATTTTATGTGTACAGGTGTTTTGCTTGCATGTATGTCTGTGAACCATTTTTGTGCCTGGTGCCCATGGAGGCAAGACGGCATCAGATCTTCTGAAACTGGAGTTGCAGGTGGTTGTGAGCTGCACTAAGAGTGCTGGACCTTGAACCTGGGACCTCTGGAAGAGCAGTCATGCTTTTAATGGCTGAGCCACCTCTCTAGCCCCATCTAGAGTCTTTCTATCACCAACATTTGTTTTAAAATTCTGTGATTAGATATTCTGTGACATGAAACACATTTTGGAGGGAAGGTATGGGTGGCCCTTCAGGACCCCTTTCCACTTGGGGAGCCAAGAACCTGTTGTCCGGATCCCAAGGCTCTTTAGAGACAAACTCTGGGGCCTTGTCTCCATCTTTTGTCCGTTCTGTTCCCAATATTTGGGCAGTAATTTTAAGAGGCTTTGCTGGGGCCTTGCTGGCTTCTTTTAAGCTCACAGTTTGGGTCCTGGTCTCCCACCTCAGAGGAGAAGAAAGGTCTGGGCTAGAGCTTCATGTGGGGAAGAGTAGTGCTCAGTGTGTGGAAGCTTCCTTGAGGTAGGAACCTGTTAACCGAATGCATTTCCATGCGGTGTGTTTCAGATCACTGGGCACCCCAATTGTGAAGCTTTGACAAGCCCCAGGGCAGGCTGTGACATATGAAGTTCAGGCTGGTCAGGAGACAGGCCAGCAGGGACTGTAAAGGGTCTAGCCCTCAGAGGGGAAGTTATGAGTGGTGAAGAGTTGGGAATAGTGGGCACAGTTTGAATGGAAGTCAAAGCAAAGAGATGCCAAGGCAGGGAGATAAGACACAGGAGACAGAACCACAGAGAGACACACCTCTCCAGAGACAGCCTTAGTCTGTGCGGAACACAGGGAAACCAAACCGGAGGCTAGGGACTGAAGCCACAGGTAACACCCAACCTCCCAGGCCAATCCGAGCACTGGGTAATGCACTTCTGAGTGACCACGGCTTCTACATGCATGACTGGACAGCAGCCCTAGCATTTCCTATTTCCACGACTCGTTCGTCCAGCCTGCAGTCTCCTCCTCTGCCCATCATCACAGGAGACATCATCTGGGCCACCTTCTCTGTGCTGGTTATTGACAGCTTTGGTGTCAACTTGCTGTGGGGCCCCACTATGTAATCCAACGCCGATCTGGGCGTGGTTGTGACGGTATCCCCTGAGTCTGTGCACACCAGTTAGGTTCAAGGAAATGACCCTCCCTGGTGTGTGAGTGGGACCCAGTCAATCAGTTGAAGGTATTCAAAGTGAAAACGAAGCTTCCAGAGAAAAATTTCCTCAAACAGCAGCTCATACCTGCCTGAGTCACAAGCCTGCTACTATGCCCTGCAGATTCCAAGCTTGCTGGCCTGACCTAGCCTTACCAGCTAACCCCACAAATCCGTCCTTTATAAGTGTTACCTGTGGATGTGTGTCTGTCTCATATTGGCTCTGTTTCCCCCAAACCAACAGAAACACACTTTTTGGAGTCTGTGAGGGCAGAGACTGTTCAGGATCCTCGGAGCTCATCTCCTGCACCCAACTACAGGTGTGGGTCCTTTCCTCCTCGCTGGTTTCGTTTTCTGTTCAAAGATCCCATACTTTTCTTCTTCGGCCTACCACAGCCATGACTTTTCCTGTAGCCACTTTCTCCACACTCATGACCTTTCAAAGGCTGTAAGGGCCCAGATGGAACGGAAGCACCAGAGGAAGCTTCGGGCAGATCCGGAAGCCGGCCCTGGGCCACAGGTGAGAGACTCTGCCTGCCTTCTTAGGACACAGGCAGCTCACACCTATTGGGCCTGTGTTACGGTATTCCTCAGATCATGGTAAGAGAGGCTGTGCTGACATTTTCACAGCACCTAGAGGTGTCCAGAGAATCACAGGAAATGGTTATTTCCACCAGCTCCGTAGCAGGATGAAGAACTATGACTAGAATGCTATCGATCCATGCAGATTCTGGCTTACAAGCCACCAGGCCGAATGCTTCCCATCTTAGGCAAAGTGGGGTCTTGCTGGAGGATATATGGCCTGCAGTGCCAGCAAGAGGTTCTAGGCAATGACCCAGGGAGCTGCAGGAACGCCACCTAAGGAAGGCTCAGTCTGAATCAGGGTCTTCTCCAAGGGTCGGCCACCTAAGGAAGGCTCAGTCTGATCCAGGGTCTTCTCCAAGGGTCGGCCTGAGAGAGTGATCTGATGTCATTCTGAGCTGCATTCCACACATGCTTGTCTACTCTCCAGGCAGGGAGATGTGGTAGTTCTACTATGCATTTATTGTGATGCTGGCTGGGAAAGGTTAGTTTTCCATTCCTCAAAATGGGGAATTCTCCCTAAAGGAGTTTTAAGGTGGAGCTAGATACTGGGAAGATTCCAAGTGGCAGCTAAACCTCTTGGAGCAATAGCCCAACTTAAGCTAATGATGCAGGGCCTAGAATTAGATCCATCTTGACTCAAGACCAAGTTTTACCCTCCACTAGATCAAAACTTTGGTCAAGATAGCAGTCTTGAAGGACTTGATTCCCTCCTCTGAGAAATGAGAGTACCGAACCTACAAACAGTGTGATGAAGAAAGTATTTTGAGCCTTGAGGGTATTAGGAATGGGCAGTGATGACCAAGGCAGCTTCTTATCTTGGAGTTCTGCTCAAGGGATCCAGTCAGCATTTGCTGAGTAACTTGGTCCTTGGCTGATTACTGCTTTTGCAAAAACAAGCAAACAAGTAACAACAACAACAAAACTCAAGAAAGAGCCTGGGAATGTAGTTCTGTTGGTAAAGTGTTTGCCTAGCATGTGCGAAGTCCCGGGTGTGAGCCGTAGCACCACATAAATTGGGTGCTATTTTAGCTTCCAGGAAGTGAAGATATGAGGGTCAGAAGTTCAAGGTCATCTTCCTCATCAAAGTGAGTTTGGGGCCAGTCTGGATTCCATGAGACCCCTGTCTTAAAAAATCAAAACAAACAAAAGCCAAGCAAGTGAATAAACAAACCAACATCCATCACCAACATATCACAATGGCCAGATGCCACCACACCCACCGTACCCACTGAACCTACCATACCCACAATACTCACTGTGCCCACTGTACCCATCATACCCACCATATCCACTGTGCCCACTGTACCCACTGTGATGCCATGGTACCCACTGTATCCACCATACCCAGCTTTTGTGAGCTACAGCCTCATAAATGAGCCCACAATGTTTTCCTTTTAGCAGCCCCTTTGACATTTTCATTTTAGTATGTGAAATCTGGCTACTTGTCGTCGGGAGAGTTTATGGAAAAAGAGCTTCCAGCTGGCTTTGGGGCAGCCCATAAAAATGTCCCGAAAACTTTGCCCAGTTAGAAATGAGAAACTGCTGGCAGCCGAGCCAGTGACGCCACAGACCACGCTGAGGCCCGCTGGACTGCACTCATCAGCAAGGATCCTCCTTCATTCCTCCCCGGATGGGGCCCAGGAGCTGCGAAAGAGGACCCGCGGCAGAGAAACACATCCTTTACACAGACCGTCTCTGATTCAGACTGTTTGAAAGGGTGTGGACCAGGAGGGAAGAGTTTCCGCAGCGTTAACTGAAGAGGCTGACGAGGACCCTTGCTCTCTGCCCCATCTCTGCCTTGTCTCGGGTTTGTCCCTTTCTGGAAGTCCTCTTGGGTCACTCTGCCTCATCAAAGATTTGTTCAGCCGTGTGACGCCTTGCCTTAGAGCCCTCCAGAGGACCTTCTTGCTTCAAGGTCCAGTTCTGCCGTAGCTGGCTTCAAAGTCACAGCTCTGCCTTCACCTTCCCAGTGCTGGGATTTTAGGTTTGTGCCACTCTGCCCAGCTACAAGGCTTTGTAGGATGTAGCCCTGCCCTGTCTCTGTGGCTTCTCACTCTCTATTCCACCCTCGACCCAGCGGTGTCCTGAAATCTCCACTCAGAGTCTTGGACTACACCCCACCTTGGCTGGGACATACTGCCTCCTTCTTTGTGGCTGGGTATTCGCTTCCCAGACAGTCTCAGCCTCTCCTGCGGGGGAGTGGTTAGGATCCACAGGCAGGGGTGTGCACCCTGCTTGTGTACCCCTATGGGGGGCCCCACTTCTCTGTGCATCACATTTCTCACGACAGGCCCCTTGTACGGGTGACGCGTGGTACAAGGTACAGCAACAGTGCTTTCTGTTGAGCTGGTCAAGGGCGTGGCCTGGGCATGGGGCTGGAGAGTGTGTATTGAAGAGCTTCTTCTGGTGATTCTCCTGTGCAGCCATGGAGAAGGGCACTGATTGACATCTGACAGGGATGACACAGCCATTTACAGGGAGTATCGTCTCACAACCTCCGAAGCCCAATGATGTGCCCAAAGAAAACTCTTCATCCATTTGTCTGGAAGGCAGTACTATGAGGCTGTCTAAGTAATGCCCAGCCTCTCCCAGTCATCTGTCCCATCTCAGCCAGCGCAAGAAGAATGCCTGTGTACCCTCCCCGTTTCAGTCCCAGGAGCCTGACCCGGGACACTGGTTACCTGGTGTTCCGACACACGAAACACCCTTCCTAAGACTGGTGGCAGACTCCAGGTAGCTTGCAGAGGTGGTGAAAGGCTTTAGAGACCAATAGGACATTCACAGAACCATGGAGAGACGGAAAATGAGGCCATAAACAATTCTTGCCCTTTGAGAATATAGGCTTCATGTTGTCAAATTTCTCCTTTTAAAAAAGATTGGCAACAATCTGGATTTGTGTGTGTATGTGTGAAAAATTCTAACTTTTTTGTTTTGTTTTGTTTTTCAGTTTTTGGTTTTTTGAGTCAAGCTTTCTCTATATAACAGCCCTGGCTGTCCTGGAACTCACTCTGTAGACCAGGCTGGCCTCAGACTCAGAGATCTGCCTGCCTCTGCCTCCCAAGTTCTGGGATCAAAGGTGTGTGCAGCCACCACCCACTGAAAATTCTAACTGCTTAAAGCTGACAATTAACTCAAACAATTTAAAGCAAAGCTCAGGCCACTGACAGGCCCCTGAAGAGTGAGTGCCCTTAGCATTTGCTACAAACCTGTGCTCTGAGCTTCTGCAGGTTAAACTAGAAAGAGACGCGCCTGCCTTGTGCAGCTCCAGTCTCTGTCCTGAGAGCCTCCTAGGTGGGTCTGCACAGAGCAGGGCTCAGAAAACAGCCCCCAGAGGTGTGTGTGGCACATGCCAGCTGAAGGCTGTTTGGGGACACAACTATTCAGGATTAGCAGTGTCTTCTTGGACTCCTGGTCTGAGGGCCTCTGAGAGTTTTCTTTTGCCTCAGTAGTAGTGTGTGGGAGTCTGGAGGCACCAGGGATTGTGCTGTGTGGGATCAAGCTTTGTCGGTTAGAAGCTCCGAGGACGATTTGTGACCTTTCCCCAGATAACGTAGGGCCCCAGGCTGTTCTCTGAGCTCATGTCTCATCCCCGGCTCCTTTTGATCCCTCCACTTCTCCACACGGTCACGGCCCAGCCTGCAAAACTTTCTTCTTTTACCTCTCCACCGAAGACATGAAGCGCCTCTGGAATAAATAAGCACAGATAAATAGTGGGGCTCCAAAAAAGAAAAGCTGATGAGCAAGTGGCTATGAGAATGAGTCACCCAGGACTTCACACAGAGCAGGTGCTCAGGAAATGGGGGTCGGGGGGTGGGGTGGGGGTGGGGGATGGGGTGAGGTGAGGGGTGGGGTGAGGTGGGGTGGGGAGTGGTAAGGTGGGGGTCGGGGAGCCTGGGCGGGGCTGGGGGCAGGGATACCAGGTTGGGGTCCAGGGACCGTGAGTGGAAAGCAGAGGCTTACCAGTGACAGACAATAGCCCTGTCACTTCCCAGTGGCCGAGCCCTCAGCCCCCTGTGTGATATCTCTGCCTCCATTTCCTCAGCTGTACAAGGGAGACGATCCCAGCCCCTGCCTCATCAGAGATGCTGGGAGGACTGGATGTGATTGTGTAGGTAAAGTACCTGGTACAGGACAACCATCTAATAAGAGGCAACTGAGATTATTTTAGTAATGACCACATCCTGGCTCGTGAATGTCATTCAGCCATCTAATGATGTGGTTTGTGCCCGAGTGAGCTCCAAGGTGAGGCCCACTTTTGACTTCGGTAACTAGAGTCTTGTCAAGAAATCCACAGGTATCCATATTCCCTCCACTCCTCGCCCCAGCTCTGGGTACAACAATGGAAGCCGGTAGCTCTACTAGTGTGGCTGCGCCATTCCTCTCCCAGCATGCTTAGGGGCCAAAGGTGCTTCCTATCTGACCCCTCACTTGCCCGTGGCCACTGTGTTTATCTTTGGAAGTCTCTGACAGTTTCCTGCAGGCTTCCCTGGTCCTTCTGTGGCATCATCTTTTTAAATTTTATTTTTTAAAGACTTGTTTTATTTTTAATTACGTGTCTGCATGTGAATATGTGCACATTTATGCAAGTGCCCGAGACACCAGAGATGTACAGGTGGCCGTGAGCTGCTCGATGCGGGCACTCAGAACCAAATTTAAGTCTTCTCCAAGAGCAGCACTTACGCTGAACAGCTGATCCACCTCTCCAGCCCCATCTTTTTATTTTTATGTATGTTGTATGCATGCATATTTGTGTGTTCATGTTTACATATGTAGTTATATGTTGTGTGTGCAAACATGTAGAGGTCAGAGACAATCCTGGATGCCATCCTCAGGAATGCTGGCAATTTCCTTTGAGACAGGTTCTCTCACTGACCTTGGAGTTCCCCAAATAGGCTAGGCTGGTTGGACAGTGAGCCCTGGAAATCCTGCCTCCACTTCCCCAGCGCTGGGGTTACCAGCCCACACTGCGGTGCCTGGCACTTTTACCTGTGCTCTGAGGATTGAACTCGGGTTGTCATGCTTGAGAAGCAAACATTTCCCAGCTGTCCTTGGATCCCTCCAGTGTCATCTTGAACAGTGGAGGTTTCCTGGAGGTGTCCTGGGGACGATGGAGTGCAGCCTCTGAGGTAGGACAGCAGTGGGCGGTTAGGACAGTCCAACTCTCTAGTGCCGCTATGGGAAGGAAACTCACCAGCCATCCTGATGGACAGTGGCCTGTGGTGAACTCAGGGTCAGCCTACATGCCAATCATCTATGGAGAGGCACTGGTGTGCAGGACATTCCAGAGTATCTGCACCAACCTGGAGCCTGCCTCAAACACAGTCTCCACCCCATGAAACCACCGAGGGGCGCTTGGCACAGCCAGGGTCGGGACTGTCGGCTCTCTCAGTGGATTTCAGTTTGTGAGCATCGACCATTCCTGTAGCAGTAGGTTTCTAAATATGGTGAGGCCATCATGCACCCTGCCTGGCAGATGGTGGGTTCCTGTTCGTTCCTCAGACCAGCTACCCCTCTCTGTTCTGTGACAGTCCCAACCCCACGACTAGACCCAGCTACAGGGAGAAGAAACACAAAGGCTCCTGGTGTGAAAGTTAACTCCAGGTCCTGAATGTCAGCCTTCTGATGTCCCCACACTCTCTAAGGTCTGAGTAACTTTACTAAAGATTTTGAAAAAAATATATACATTTAAACACTTAAATGTCTGGGTATGAATTTTTTTTTTTATCAGACAGATGGTCTTTTATTGAAATATTCTCTCTTGTTGCTTCTTAACTAGCTGGGCATTCCACCACACCACTGTTGATGTCGTCAATGATGTCATGAGGATGGTGCCCATCCACATTGCAGCCCACAGACTGTGCAGTACCCAGGATCTCTTTAATAGTTCCAGAAAGTTCTCTGGCTAAAGACCGGTGTTTCATTTGCCGGGCGATGTTGACGATCTCGTCAAAGGTGATGTTTCCACTGTGTTTAATGTTCTTCTGCTTCTTTCTGTCTCTTGGTGGCTCCTTGAGGGCTTTGATGATCAGGGCAGAGGTGGAGGGCACCACCTCAATCTGGGCCTGTCTGTTCTGGATGGTCAGCTTCACTATGATCCTCAGGCCTTTCCAGTCTCCGGTTGCCTTGGCAATGTCGTCACCAACTTTTTTTGGAGACAGACCCAGGGGGCCGATCTTGGGGGCCAAGGCGGACGTGGCACCGACCTCACCTCCGGTGCACCTCCAGTACATGACTTTGATCTCGTTGGGGTCGAACTTGGGCGGCATGGTGGAGGCAGCTGGTGTCGGATGAACCCGGATTCGGGACGACCGAAGAGCGTTGCACCGTGGCCTCCTCCGAGCCGAAAGCCGGAAAGCTGGGTATGGAATTTTAAAAGTTCAGGTTGAGCCGGGCGGTGGTGGCGCACGCCTTTAATCCCAGCACTCGGGAGGCAGAGCCAGGCGGATCGCTGTGAGTTCGAGGCCAGCCTGGGCTACCAAGTGAGCTCCAGGAAAGGCGCAAAGCTACACAGAGAAACCCTGTCTCGAAAAACCAAAAAAAAAAAAAAAAAAAAAAAGTTCAGGTTGAAGTCAATATTAAGTCAAAAGTTGGACCCCCACTACCACCCCACAGACACACGGACAGGCACACGGACACAAAATTTTCATTTTTCAAGTTGAACCAATTCCACAACTTCTAATAACCTTCCTAAGTTCATCTAATTTCCTGAGACAGGTGACTAACTTCATCCTATTCTTTGACATTGGAATTAGGAGTCATTTTAAACATAGTTTACATGTTTAAATTCTAAGCCTGTACCTATCCTGAATATCATCTTGTAATTAAAAGAATAAATCCAGGAGCCGCAGACTCCTTGAACAGAGAAGAAATGGGGGAACTAGAAACCCACCAATCACACTGCAGGGCTTCTCCTCTCATTCCTCTTCCCGCGGAGGCTCAAGTTACGTTCCTTCAGCAGATCAACAGAGCCTGGGGACATGCTGTCTCCAGGGCCATCTGGCCCCTTGTCTCCAGATCATCTCCTAAGAGGTGGCCTGCCCTAGGGGCAGCAGGGCGCTGGCCTGGCTGGGTGGGAGAAATTGCTGGCCACCAGAGGCTCTTGCTGCATGTGCCCCACGCCAGCAGCAGGCATTGCAGGAGCCTGGGGTCCAGATGAATCTGTTTGGAATGTTTTCCTGCTGTAGGGTGTAGGGACACTGGCTGATGGGTCTTGCAACTAAATCCCCCTGCCCCTTAGCCACTGGCCACCTCTGGCTGCAGAAGGGTGCATGTATTCCACTCACCTGCTCTCACCCCTCTATACACCCTGAGCACTGGCATTAGCCTTGGAGAGGGCTCCCAGAAGCATCGGGAGGATACAATGGATGAATTCCAAATAGATGCCCAACAGCAGAAGTCTTAAGGCTTCCCCTCTTCAGCCAGCATCCTTCACCTCTGCTTCAGTTAACATCCGAGGGCCTTCCAAGAGCAAGGACTTGTACACTCACTGTAAAGGCCAGAGCAACCCTGTTACCTCGTAGCTCAAGGCTCTGTTCTTCAACTTTGTCCAAGACCAAAGTGGGGTTCAGAGCTGGCAATGTGACTGTTCCAAGGTCACACCGCAAAGAGTATGGTGAGGCCTGAGTCCAGGGAGGACTTTTAACTCAGTGCTCATTCCACAATGATGTAAGGAGGGAGAGAGCCCTCCCAATCCATCTGCTCTGACATGAATGATTTCCCTCCCTGGCAACCCAGTAGTAACCAAGATGCAGAAGGCTAGGAACTGGCCCCTTAAGGGAACAAGGCAAAGACACCAGCATTAAGCTTGCCTCTGCTCCCACCATCCAGGTTTTTAGGGAATGTGATCGCTGCGTGTGTTTATGTAATCGCTAAGTGGCACCTTTGTAATTATTTGAATGGCTTTGTTGAAGTCCAATTTACTTAGTGTAAAGGAAGACAAGACCTTACTTTGAATTATGATTTATTTTGTACATTTAAAAGCAAATTCACATTTAGAAATCATATCGTGTGAGGGAAAATAATCTTCTAGACTGAGTCGTTAGGATTTGCTGCAAAGGACTGACTTGATTGAGGGGTCTGCTGAGGCCAGTAGGTGTACACCCCCCATCCCCCACAGGTAGTGGGCAAGGCCAGCTGCCAGCTCCCGCTCACAAGTTGACTTTTTTCTTCAGGGAATCTCAGTTTGGTTCCTAGCACCTGCTAACAGATCAACTAGGATAATCCTTTAATTAAACCAGCCAATTATAAGCAGTAATTACATCCACAAAAATCCCTTTTCAGTCACACCTGATGATGGCTGAATTACTGGAGATCACAACAAAGCCAGGTTGATCGGTCAAATTAACCAGGGCATAGGTGAAGCTGTCACCTCCTGAGTCTACTGTGATGTGCAAGAGACAGGGAGGCGGCCCCCTGGAGACTGGAGGCTGAGGCTTATGGGGCGGGCAGTGCCGAGCTGAGGGAGGCCTTGAGATGGGGCAGGCCTGGGCAGCTGAAGCCACAGTAGCAGCCTGTGTTTGTTTCTCAGCTTCTTGATACAATAACTTAATCCTGTGACATCCCTAAACAGCCTTGGCTTCAGTCTGCAGGTTATAAAAACAGGTACTATTGTTTTATCAGCCACTGGATGTTTACCGAGTGGCTGGGGGTGTAGCTCGGTGAAGAACATGTATCAGCACACGTGAGACCCTGGATTCAAGCCCCAGCACAAAAACAAACACATGCTTTTACTGCCTGTGTCCTGTTCTACACACTGGAGCTAGGGGGGGCCCAGCGAGGTACAGCAATGGCTCTACCAAATTGTTTCCTCTGCTGGGCCCGGGGCTGAGAACTTTATGTAGATCAGCATGCCTCACCTCACACCAAGCCTGTAGGGGAGCACATCTGTGACCCCATTTTACATAAAAGGCTCACTTATGAGCATCCTTGCCCATGGCCAGTGAGATGGCTTGGCAGTGAAAGCGTTTGCAGGCCGCAGGCTTCCTCCATGTTGCTTGCTAGCTCTTGTCTTGCTTAGAATACTTTCCTAGGGCTGAGGGTGTGGTGGGCAAACACTTAGTACACCGGGGACCCTGGGTTCAAGCTCTGTCACTGCAAACAATCAAAACAAAAAGACTCTCCAAGGCACACAATGCTCACCCCTCTGCCCCTGGAGAAGCTCGTGTGGGACCCCAAAGCAGCTGGCATTGGGTGGGCAGACCTACAGCTTCAGCCCTGCCAAGAGCCACGCTGCTGGAGGGAGGCTCCAGGTAGCTGGCTTCATTTGAAGATCTAGCTCTGCCACATCTGAGCCTGCAGGAATTTCAGTTTCATTATCCAAAAATAGGGACTGTGGTCCTTATCCTTGCTAGGGAGGTGGGGAGCTTGCCAGAAAGGCCCCAGAACCATTGAATTGACCTCTTCTAAGATCCCCGTTGGCAGGGAGATGGCAGCCGGGGCTGAATTACACTCAGCAAAGCTCCAGAGCCAGCTGTGCTGAGCCAGTGGGTGAGAGCTAAAATTAACCTTCACTCTTACAGGGACACTGGGCTGGCCCAGAGGCAGATGGGAGGGGGCGTGGGGGAAGTGGGGGTGGAGACACTCACCCACCACCAGGACTCCCCACCTGCAGGGGATGTGTGTTTAGGGGGATCCCCATCCTCAGCTCTGCAGAGCTGGCCACAGGCCACCTGGGGAGGGGAGAGCCTGTTCCTTCTGGCCAAGGCGATGGAAAGAGTCCTCTAGCATGGTTGGGTGTCACGCTCATGTGGACTACGGATGTGTTTCTAAGTTTCCTAGAAATCTAATCTAACCCGAATGTTGAAATCATTTTAGCTGCCAGCCACATAAGATGTCAATGAGATAAGCGAAATTCTCCCTCGCTATAAAGTCTGTGTTGCAGGATTTCAGCTCTTCTCCGCTGGGTGCAGCTACAATTCAAGGGATGCGTTCATTTCCTGTGGCTGCTAGAATCACAGACACAGTGGCTCAAAGCCACACTCTCCTCCTGAGGAGACTCACAGGGTCAGCCCCAGGTGATGGTGGTCACCTTGTGTTTCCCAGGCTTGGGGCCTCTCTCCACGTCAAGATGCATCCACCTGAAGAAACTGAAGTTTCTACTGTCGCCTCTTTCTGTGTCTGTCATTATTTTACCTTCTCTGCCTTGGGCTCTTCTGATTCTTGTTATAATCTCCTTGGTGATGACCTTGGGCCCCTGGGCAATCCAAGATATTCCATCTAATGAAGATATTTAACTTAATTACATCTGCAAAACCCATTTTGCCATATAACACATTTTTATGTCCATTTCTGAGCACATGGAGGGCTTTCTTCAGCCTGCCTTACTGCTTTATGGCCAGATGTATTAGTGACCACCATACCGGGCAGGGTAGCTCCAGGGCCAAAGGTGACAGTATAATCAGACTCCTGCTGAGGCCAAAGCTCAGTGAC
This sequence comes from Peromyscus maniculatus bairdii, assembly GCF_049852395.1. Taxonomy (NCBI): domain Eukaryota; kingdom Metazoa; phylum Chordata; class Mammalia; order Rodentia; family Cricetidae; genus Peromyscus; species Peromyscus maniculatus. The sequence continues at coordinate 5,178,244 of NC_134855.1, read as the reverse complement.
AGACTAACTGTGGGCCGCAGGACAAGTCACTTCATATCCAGACAAGACTATACTTGTCTTCCCTGAGAAACTGATAATCTGTGCAGACTAGGGTGCTATCAGCAGAAGGTGATGTGATGATTGTCTGCAAAGGGAGCTATTCTGGCTGGCGTGTGTGTGTGTGTGTGTGTGTGTGTGTGTGTGTGTGCGCGCGCGCGCGCGCTAGGAGACCTGAGTTCTGGCAATGTGTGGTAGGGCTCAGTAGACCTCACAAGGCTTAGTGGCCTCATTTAATAGATGAGAAAACTAAGGTGGAGTGAAAAACTGGCTTGTGATAGGTTGGTGCTCAAGGCCGTGGTCTATCACCACCCACCTGGCCGAAGTGCAGAGTCCAGAGATAGCCAGAGACTGTCCTAACCTACAGCAAAAGAAAATAGCACAGTATGTGCTCTGAGGGCCTTGGCTTGGGTTGCCCTTTCACCCCCACAACAAGGTCTGTATGGGGCATGCACTCCCCAGGACAGTGGTAGTGGGGAGCTTGTGTTTTAAGTAGGTTCCATCTTACTGCTGGGCGGGGGGCTTCTCCAGAGATGGATCTGTGCTTGCAAGTGAGAGTATGGAAAGACACTCTCCACACCCAGTGACGCCAGAAGGCTCCTGGCTGGACCATGAAGGCAGGCCGTGGTCAGAGCGCCTAGGCCCACAGTGGCTGGGCCCTTTTGGAGGAGATGCTTCTTAGAGTGGGCCCCTCACTGCCTCCAAGCTCTTTCCTTAAAACCTCTGCAGGGGTCCTGTGTGGGAAGATGGTTCAGTTGGTAAAGTGCAAGCGCAGGGACCCGAGGTCAGTCCTCAGCACCTCCGTAGGCAGCCGGGAGTGCTGGTGCTGGCTTGAAATCCTAGCACTGCAGAGAACTGATACGTGGATTCCTTGTTGCTAGCCAGCCTCGCTGAATCTGTGAGCTCCAGGTCACCGTGAGAGACCCTGTCTCAAAAAGCAAGGTGATGCCTCCTGAGGAAAAACACTCAAGGTTGACCTCTGGCCTCCACCCATGTGCATGAGCAGTCCCCTACAAGCACCTTCACATACATGTACATTTATGTGTACACACACACACACACACACACACACACACACACACACACACACACACACACACGAGAGAAAGAGAGAGAGAGAGAGAGACAGAGAGACAGAGAGACAGAGAGACAGAGACAGAGAGATACAGAGAGAGACAGGGAGAGAGAGACAGAGAGGAGAGGGAGGGAGCACCTCTGCTAACTCTTCAAAGTATAGTCCATGCCCGGTGGTGGTGGCGGCGGCGCACGCCTTTTATCCCAGCACTGGGGAGGCAGAGGCAGGTGGATCTCTGTGAGTTCAAGGCCAGCCTGGTCTACAGAGAGAGTTCCAGGACAGCCAAGACTGTTACACAGAGAAACCCTGTCTTGAAAAACCAAAAAAGAAAAACTAAAACTAAAACTAAAAATGAAGAGTATAGTCCTTGTTGCTGTGGGGAATGGATCCAACTACTCCATGGGCTTGTGGGAGACCGAGGGCCACAGGCAGGGTAGGAAAATGACTCTGCTGACCTCCTCCCTGCCCATCAGAGAGGGGAGGAAAAGCTACTAACTTGGTAGGTGGCCTGGCCCAGCGTCTGCCCCACTCTGGATCTTGCTGTTGCTCTTGGGTGGGAACTGGCCGGTTATGTTAGCACTGCACCTCTTGGACTTTCCCAGAAGGACAAGGCTTTGGGACCGGCGGGGCTGGAGGAAAGGACCCAACAGAATGCCAGTGGCCCAGGTGACTGTACGTCTCCTACTGTGCTCCATAAGTCCCATCTGTGCCACATGCATGCACTCTGCTTAAACACATACATGTGTGTGCATGCATGCCCCAGATGTGGAGGCAAATGAAATCCAGCTCCTGGCACAGAGTCAGCAGGGGATCCCACCCAAGAAGCCTCCCCCAAAGGCAGAGCTGCAAGCAACAGGCGCCTCTACTGGAGAGGGAGCCTGAAGGGCTGGCAGCTGTTCCAGGAGCACCCCACTTCCCATGTGACTCCCTACCACTCACCTCATCCCCAGAGGGGTACCACAGTGGGCCGGAAGCCTCTGACCATGGAGGCAGAGGTCTGCCTATTGCCTGCTTGCCTTTGAGAAAATTATCTGACCTCTCTGAGTTTGTTTCTTCCATCTATAAAATACAGTTTTCAAAAGACAAGAAAACTTACTAAAATATTCCCAGCAGTGCTCGCTAGTCTCTAGGATCATGGTGACTTTTATAGCTTTTCTATGAGTGTTTCTCATCTGTGAAGAACCTCCAGGTTAAAGGCATGCATCACAGGTGTTCCCACTTCCCATCATTCTCTGTGGGTCACCTGTGGACATGACAATGCGGCCTATGAGCAAATGTTTTCAGGTCCAGCTGCTTGTTTCCTGGGCCACTGTGGGGTTGGCATTGCCCTGCAGAGTTGGCCCTCAGGCTCGGTGCCTTCCAAGGGCTGATGAAGATGCACCCTTGCAGTGGGCTGCAAGTGTGGCTGGAAGGAAACCTGGTGGGTGGAGGGAAACGGGCACCAAAGATGGGGCTTGCAATGCCAGCGCCGTGCCGTGGTTGCTCTGGTTAGCTTCCCCATCTGTAAATGGGCACAAGCCTGTGCACCTCAGTGGGGTTTGTGAGGACCCCGGGAAACAGGATTTACCAGCAGCTTGCCTCCCAGACCCCTGAATCATTTAGAAGAGATAAGCACAGGGCTTCTCTGCAAGATAAATGATCTGTTTAAACCATTGTCTCATCCTGCTAACAGGCTGGGGCCCTGCAGGTGCGCAACAGCTCGGCATTTGATGGTTTCTGTGTCCTGGCCAGGTGGCCTGTCTATGTTTTGCCTGGTCCAGCCTTTCTGCACCCACTCCAGCCTTTGGTCACCCAGCTGCTGCTTTCAGCCAAGACACATCCTATCCTTCCAAGGCTGTTCTCTCCTCCACACCCAGATCTTCTCCATTTTAACGTATTTCAGGCTGGTTTAAAGCTCACTTCTTCTGTGAAGCCCTCCCTGATTTGTCCAGTGGATTCTATGCGTTTCCCATCATGCTCCACTATCCTGCTGGCTTCTCCCAGAGAGCTAGACAATTCAGGAGAGTGGCTTGCATGTCTTTCTATTTCCTCAACAGGGTCTAGGCAGAGATGATACACACAGCTGCCCATAATGCTTTGCTGGAAGCACAGTGCCTCTCACACTGTGTGAGGACAACATCTCTTCCCATCAGAAGTGAGCCAATAAAGATGTGGGGACGTAGCTGAGCAGAGCGCTTGTACATAGTGCAGGAAGCCGTGGTCCCCAGCACCTCATGGGACCAGCACTTGGGAGCTACAGGCAGGAGAATCAGGAATTCAAAGTCATCTTTGACTATAGAGTAAGTTTGAAACCAGTCTGGGCTAACTGAGATGTGAGAAAGAGAGAGAGAAAGAGAGAGAGAGAGAGAGAGAGAGAGAGAGAGAGAGAGAGAGAGAGAGAGAGAGAGAGAGGCAGACAGACACACAGAGAAAGACAGACAGGGACAGGGAGATAGATGGAGAGGGAGGGGAGGGGAGGGGTGGGGATTGGAAGAGAGGAGAGCGGAAGGAAGGAAGGTTCATGGAAGGAGGAATGGTGGCCCCTAGCAGTGCAGTCCTGTGCTGGGCACTCTGTGAGCAGTCATGAAGGTGCTGTGTGTTGGACACCAGCTCCCGATTTGCATGGCAAGAGCTTCACTTGGCCTGGGTGTGCTCCTGTCTGTTGGGAAACCTGGACGGCCAGGTTTAGAAGAGTGGGGAGCTGGAAGGGATATGAGGACCCTGGGTATTTCTTCAGAACCCTCTGTGGGTGTAGCTTCACCAGGGAAAGGAAACCTGGGACTCAAGCTTCTGTTGTTGTTTTGTTTCATCTGTAAAAACACCAGAGGTCTTCAAATCCAACCCGCAAGCCTTTCCGGGCACAGCTTCTGGATTTATCTGTTAACACAGGAACTTAGCCCAGGACAGGTCAAATTCACACTAGCACCTGACCCTTCTGCCCTGTGGTCCCAGTTCTGAGTCTGAACAGAGAGACTGGACATGTCTCCAGTTTCCACTGACCTACAGAGACCTTCCTAGGAAGGGTGCTCCTCTGCTTAGGCCGCACAGCCTTGGCTCAACATCCATGCCTCAGGCCAGTCTTAAGTTGGTCTCGACATTCAGGACCTGCTGGCCTGCTGGTGTGTGGGTCTCCTGGTGTGCCGTGTGGTCTGTGAGAAGAGAGCACCTTTGCCTTCTCTGCTCCGTCTCGGCAGGCACAGCTCCAGTGCTCCTACCCTCACAGAAGTCACAGCCAAGCTGCTGTGGTACTCTGGTCATGCCAGCTGCAGCCCCTCCTTGTCTGGGACTGTGAGCTCCCAGGGCAGGGCCTGGAGGTCTATCTAGTTAAGTCCTCCAGTCTGAGTTGGTTCCTCTCAGGAGACACCCCCACCCCTAAGCACTGGTGTCCACAATGCATTTGAGGAACATTGTGTCGTCTTTCACATAGGCATACTTGGGTGACTGCAGCTTGCTGAGGGGCAAGAAGAGTGGGCAGCCGCTGGCCACGTTGGTCTCACTCTGTGGCCGCTGGAAGGAGGCCGAGCTCAGGTCAGGCCTGAAGGCATCAATGGCATGTTCACGGTTGTTCTGGTCAAGTAGCATAAAGGTGACCTGCAGGGTGGGGGAAGGGGGAGGGTCAGGCCTCAGGGCATAGCTTTGGTTCTCATGGAAGCCCAGTATTTGGGCTCAGAGGGCTCCACACCCACTGCTTGCGCTGTACCTCTGACCTTGGAGAGGAGGTACCATGTTCCACATGGAAAGGAGGCAGAGGTGGGACGTCACATCTGCACTAGGGAGAGGCCCATGGGGTGGAAGGAACGTCTGGTACTGTGGCAGCTTCAGGGTTTGTCCTTCCACTGTCCCAAGCAGTGGGAATTGTGTGTGTGTGTGTGTGTGTGTGTGTGTGTGTGTGTGTGTGTGTGTGCGCGCGCACAAATCACCATCAAGTGTCTTCCTCAATTGCTCTCCATCTTACTACTACTACTACTACTACTATTTTATTCAGACTTGGAGATCACTGGTTAAGCTACAGCCGGCTGGATGGCTAGCCAGGGCTCCTCACAGCTCCTTCTTCCCAGTTCTGGGATGGCAGGTACCCACACCTGGATTTTGGTGTGGGCTCTGGGGAACTGGATTCACCATGTAAGCCATCTCCCTAGGCCCACAGCAGTGGGGGCTCTGATGCCATAGTTAAACTGGCTGCTGAGACTAGGGTGCACTGGACAGGACTGCAGGTCGCAGGCACCTGCATGGTGATGTGTCAGCCTCTGCTAGGACCTCCTGCTGCCAGGCAGAGAGGCAAGAGCAGACTGGGGTGGGACTTCTGTCCAAGCCCTGGGACACCCACTGCGCTTCTGGTGTACCCAGAGCAGATCATGTACCTCCCTGAGAAGGGGATCCACATAACACAAGCTCTGCCCTGGCACAAGCCACTGAATGTACCCCAGGAAGCACACCGCTTCTCATCACCTCCTGAAGCTGCTCTTACACTCGTCGGCACTAGAATTCCTGGGGAGGGCTTAGGTCTTCGCCCTCCTCCGGAGGCTTCTGTTCCAGGCACTGCAGCTCCCCCCCCCCCGCCCCCCCAGGGGTGGGAGCCTTGGCCACTGGACTTGCACTCATTTTATAAAAGGAAATTGATTACAGTAAGCCCAGGAGACTTGCCCTGGCCTCAGGTTCATAGCTAAAGCCAGCACTAGGACCCAGGTGTCCATGCCCTCCCCAAACCCGTCTTCCCCTGGGCCCATACCTTGTTCCGGAATGGCCAGGGCAGCAGAGCGTCATACTCTCCTCTCATGATCACGATGAACAGGGACAGGTGGGTCTTCTTGCCTGAGCCGTCCCCGTTCAGGTACAACCGCAGACACAACTTGTAACCGTACTTGGCCGTGTAGAAAGCTGAAAGGTGAGGCCAGGGTCAGCACAGGGCAACAGGCCAGTGCTGGGCTTTGCAGATGAGGAGATGGGGTGCAGTGGGGTTTGGGGCTAGCTCTCTTCTCTAGGGGAGTGTTGAGCCCTTGCTCTTGGAGGTTGCCTCACCCAGGGAGGCACCTGGTCTCCTGATCACAGAGAAGGTGCCACACTCAATGGTCCTTGACTCAGCAGTAGGGTTGATCTGGCGTGTGTGGTTTTAACGCTCCCCTGGGGTGCCATGCTGCTTGCCCCCAAGTTACACATGGGAGCTACCATTTTAACCAACCCTCAACTAACTAGCCTAGGAAGGGGAGGTGGCTGGGCATCGTTTTATGTGCTGGGGCAGAATTAGGGTTAAGGCCCAGGTTTCCCAGATCTTGGCATTGATTTTCTCTGGTGTGAGAAGGACACTTTTTGGTTCTGCTATCAACCCTTGGGGATGGCTCAAGAGGCAAGTCATCCCCGGTGACCCAGTACGCAGGCCCGTGTGGCTCTCTCCCTAATGGTACATCCTTGGGCAGAGCTCTGCACCCAACCCCTCCCCTGGGGACCCGCCTCCTTGGCTTCAGTTTATTTGCCTATAAAATGAGGCTGTGAGGACAATCACTTGGCAAGCCTCTCAGATATCACCTCCAGGAATGGCCTGGCTCTGGCAGATGGTGTGGCTTAAACAGACCCAGAGCTGCATAAATATTACATGTATGCCATCTATATGTACACACACACACACACACACACACACACACACACACACACACACACGAGCATTTTGTTACCAGTTAGCGAATAACAACAGCTACCAAGTCACTACTCTGTTAAGTCACTGTTCTCAGCAAGGGACCCAGAAACAAGGAAGAACCGCCCAATTCAGAGATGCCCACGGTCTTCCCCAGGGCCTGCCTGGTCCTCTGCCTCCTGCTGCAGCTCCCTGGCTGGAGAGTGACACCGTCTGAAGAGCGTGTGGTTCCAGGGAGGAGAGAGGGCGGCTGGTGTACCAGCAAGAGCCGTGGTTCAGAGCACAGCCTGTGTCTCCCTCAGATCACCGGCAGGAGCCCAGCCTGACACAGCATGGCTGGGCTTGCTTCACGTCTCCCAGCCCCCTGGGGCCCGTCTCTCCTACCTGGAGAGAAGAGGCTGACAGTCCTGCCACACACTGACTCATGGCACCGCCTGGTGACATTGGTGATCTTCCACAGGAAGGTGCCATCGAAGGAGGCCTCCTCCATGAGTCGCAGGCTCTGCTCCAGTTTGCCCAGGACCTGATCTTTCTGGGCCAGAGTCTGCTGCAACTCCACCACCTGCAGGAAAGGCTGGTCAGCCAGAGGCACCAGCTCGGGGGACTGGTGGGGACAGTGGGGCACGGGGCCACATCACCTCAGAGAGGCTCCTGACGAAGCGTCACCCAGTGCCTGCGCCTGTCCCATGCTTGGGGTTCCTCTCTCTTCTTGCTCCCTGCCTGGTCAGTCATCCATCGGGAGCCCAGCTCACATATCCCGTCCTGTAAAGCCTCCAGCCACTGTCCTAACTGGCTAGTCTTCCTCACTGTGTCTCACAGCTCTTCCAGTGACTTCCTCCTCCTGTCCAGCTGTCTCCTCATGGTGGGCTCCTTTCCTGTCTATGTCCACACCTTGTGTGGTGCCCAGCTGCAGGAGTGGAGCCAGAAGTCTGATGGTGAGATGGGAACCCTCGATGCCCTCAGGGACCCTACTTTACAGCCGGGCCAGGGTGTAAATGGTATAAACCGAGCATCTTCTTGGCCATTTGAGCCCAGTGCCTGCCCCTGCTAATAGGTTTCCCCAAAGAAATCTGAAAGAGTAAACTTGAGTTGTGAGAGAGAAGGTGAATGTCTCAGACCTAATTGGCAGGGTGTGGTAGGGATAGAACTAAAGGCATGCCCAGCTAAGTGGGGACAGTGAAATAATGTTGCTGTTTTCAAAAAGTGACAGGAACCTGGTGATTGGCTACATTAGGAAAAGTGTAATCTCTGGAATAGAGGGGGTGGACTGAGTCTGGGACTACGCTCTGCATGTGGACTCCTGTAGAGACTGAAGCAGAGCATACGAGGACATCATGGCCCACCATGCTCTCAAGAGCAGGCGAGGGCACTGAAGGAAATAGTCTGTTGGGATGTGAGCATTGACTGTCTGCTCTGGAGAGCAGCCGTGGGGACAAAAAATCGGGTTGCTCTGTGGGCCCTGAAGGCCACAGCCAGGAACGATACATGGAAAACACAACTTTATGAAAGGAGGAACTTCGTAACAGTGAAATTGCCCAGCAATGGAATGAGTGGAGGGAGCCGGTGGAGGGAGAGTTCCAGGCCACTTCTAAACAGAAGACCTGAAGCACTGGATAGCATGGCCTTGGCTATCCAGTGCTTCCCCAGGCTGATACAGGGTCTTCCTAGTAGGTCCTGGGACACAGGGGAGACCTGGGCTAGGATGGAGGCAACTGCTCTGAGCAGGATGAATGACTAGAAGGCTGGATGGCACAGGGGCTCCCTGAGCTGACGCCTAGAGCACACGCCCATCTCACTCACCCTCTGCTCCAAGCTCAGGATGTGCTCTCGGTCCAACTGGCTCTGGTGGATGGAGGCGGCCAGTGCCAGGTGGGAAGCCTCCACCTCCTTGTTGAGGACAGCAACGATGTTCTCAAACACACGCAGCTTCTCCTCCAGCTGAGCCAACTGCTTCTCCTTCAGGAGGTGCCACAGGGCCTGTTCATCCTGGCTCTCACAGCAAGGTGCCCGGTAGCAGTCTACCTCCAGGTCCCCAGTCACTTCCACAGCTGCCCGAAGCTGCAGCTCTGACAGGTTCCGCTCCAGTGCCATGGGCGTGGAGCCCAGATTGGAGCCTGGCAATGACTTCCGCTCCTTTAGGACCCCCAGAAGCAGGTGCAGATGGGAGGCCTGAGAGGAGGCCTCGTGCTCCTGCATGGATTGTGGGCTCCCCTGACGAGAAAGTGAGAGTCACTAGTGAACAGCGAAGTGGAAGGAGACCCTGGGGACCAGCAAGGAGACGTGGCATCAAAGGCCACCAAGCAGAGCCAGATCCATTATCTCAGCAAAGGGGAAGTGGCTGTCTGTATGGGGAAGGGCGGGGGTGGAGCCACATGTAGGAAGACAGTCCTTAGATACTCCCACACAGCTAATGCATCCCAGTCTCTAGTGTGACCATCCTGTCCTGCCCTTGAGCATAATGATGATTCAGGACCATGGAGAGGGGTGTGGGGACACGCACTTGAGTGATGCTACAAGGCTTAGGTGAGGCATTCAGAAGAACTTCCCGTAGTACAATGACTTAATAGTTAGATTTGTTGCCTGGTAACTCATTAGTATGGGAAACACCAGAGGAGTAGCTTGGTGTTTTGGGAGGATTTGGAGAGGGAGAGACACCTGGGCTGAGACCGTGGACAGATTTGACATGCTGTCACTTACCTTGAAGGAACAGCCAACACTTGCAAAGGGACACATGACTCCAGTCTCAGCCACCTCAGGGTGAACCTGGAAATGATAACTGTGTCACTGGGAGGCATCCCCGGGGCTCCCCCAAGGGCTCACTGAAAGAAACAGGAGCCAACATGGCCGGAACTGGACAGGCACACGACTCGGCGCCCCTGCTCCTTCTGCCTGGCTGACCCTGTCCCGCCTTTGGAGTCTCGACCCTTCTGTAATACAGAGAGAGGACCAGAGTCCTGCTGTCATTTGGAACAGCACGGTCCGTCCTGGAGCCAGCCCTCATTCTTCAGTTTTAGATGCTGAAAAGATACTTCACAGAAAGAGCTGCATGAAGGTGGAGTATGCTTGTAACCACACTGAAAGAGCACTGCTCTCCATTTGTCAGGACAGCTGGGATAGAGTGACAGGGCCATCCCAGCAAGGACCTGGGCCACAAAAGCAAAATAGTATAGACACCTCAGAAATCTTACAGAAGTAATTTATATTATTATTATTATTATTATTATTATTATTATTATTATTATCTTTAATACAGGGTCTCACTATGTAGCCCTGGCTGGCCTGGAACTTGCTATGTAGAACACTCTAGCCTTAAACTCACAGAAATCTTGCCACTGTCTCCCAAGTGCAGGGATTAAAGGCAAGCACCATCACACCCAGCCAGCCGTGAACTTTTGGTCCTCCTGCCTCCCATGTCCTGAGTGCTGAGTAGAAGCATATGTCACAAATCATGGTTTATGAGATACAGGGGACTGAACCCAGGGCCTTGTGTGCCACATAAGCATTCTACCACTGGGCTACATTCCCAGCCCTATGAAAGTATTTTGCAAAAGCCAAGCCCTACTTAATTCATTTGCTTATAACTTATAATCGACCTACAGATGACCCACATATTCCACTCCCAGGAATTTATTCAATAGAAACAAAAACTCATGTCTACACAGAGATGTGTGGGAATACATACAGCAGCTTAATTTGCAGCAACCCTAACCTGGAAACCATCTGAGGACAGCCAGGTGAATGGATCCCAAAGAGTGTCTTCTGCCTACAGAACCTACTCAGCCATCAAATGAGGTTAATACTAACATCTGCTGTAACATGGAGAGACCTTGAAGCCATTATGTTAAACAAAAGAAATCAGATGTTAAAACGAGCTGTCTCCCAAGTTCTGGGACTAGAGTCATGTACCATCACACCCTACCAGCCTCCATTTCCTGAGTGCTGAGTATAAGCATGTGTCACAAATCTTGGTCTATGAGATACAGGGGACTGAACCCAGGGCCTTGTGTGTACACACATCTCTGTGTAGACATGAATTTCTGTTTCTGTTGAATTCCCAAGAGTGGAATATATGAGTCATCTGTAGGTCGATTATAAGTTGTAAGCAAGTGATTTATGTTCGGCTTTTCGTAAAATACTTCATAGGGTTGGGAATGTAGCCCAGCTGATGGTATGTACTCCAGGACATCCTTCATGAAGAAAGTTTATGGGAGGCAACATGGTCCCGACAGGCAGTAGACATCCTGCGTGTGCAGGGAATGACCAGCTCTTTGTGGGACAGAAGCGTTTGCCATCTTGGCAGTGGGGAGTCACCTGATTTTGTACATTAGCCAGGACTTTATCAAATTGTGCACTTAAAATGACATTTTTCTACAAGTAAAATGATAGCTCAATTTTATGAGAACTTTTTTTTGTTGTTTATTTGTTTTTTTGAGACAGGGTTTCTCTGTGCAGTTTTGGTGCCTGTCCTAGATCTCACTTTGTAGACCAGGCTGGCCTCAAACTCACAGAGATCCGCCTGGCTCTGCCTCCCAAGTGCTGGGATTAAAGGCGTGCCACCACCGCCCGGTGAACATTTTTTTTTAACAGAATAATCAAAGAGGATTGGGGTGAAGAGGGGAGGCTGGAGGGCTTCCGGGCTGAGCGGATACAAAGCCACAGGGGTCATTCTGGTTAGTCTGGGATGCAGAGCCCAGCCTACCAAGGTTCACCCACCTGCCACACTGCCCTCTGCTGCAAGGGACGGACTGCTCCCAATCAAGAATAGGAAACAGAGCCGGGCAGTGGTGGTGCACGCCTTTAATCCCAGCACTTGCGGGGCAGAGGCAGGCGGAGCTCTGTGAGTTCGAGGCCAGCCTGGTCTACAGAGCGAGTTCCAGGAAAGGCACCAAAGCTACACAGAGAAACCCTGTCTCAAAAAACAAACAAACAAACAAACAAACAACAACAACAACAACAACAACAAATAAAACACAGAGAGAAAAGGAAACAGATATTTGATGGGGACAGGCAAAGGGTGGCCCCAGCAGGGAGACACACTAGCTTTGGGAATCTGCCTCGATATAGCCTCTCCAATAGGTTGCTATTGATGACATGTGGCTCAGGGACACTAAATAGGACACTAGATGCCAGGTATTTCGGACCTAGGACCCTCTAGGGCCCTATGATTCCATGTTCATGGTTCCCATCCTTTGTGACTTGAAGTTGACAGTCCCCAGAGGAATAAGGAGAAGAAAGTGGGACAGTTAACACAGAATTCTGGCATTGCCACACAGTGGGATGTATCCGTGGATAAGCTTGTGGGCAGGAGGATGAGGCATGCGCAGGAGTTTACTGTGACTAGCCTTGAATGCTGAAAGATGGGCAGAGGTAACTTAAGAGGTCTTCTGAGGCCCTATGGTCAGCCAGCTGCCAGCTCTGGTCACCCATCACTCACTCTTTACCATACACTGGGATATGGGCTCCGAGAGGCATCCTGTGTGTATACATTGCTGCTGTCACTACTTCGTGGTGTCACGGCCCTGGGAGAGTTACTTAGTTCTCCAGGTTTAGTTTCCCCATCTGCAAAATGAATAATACTAAGCCATCTGATAGCTATTACAAGAACATGAGGTAATACACGTAAGTGCTCATATTGTTACTTCTCATAGCTGTGACAACCCTAAATGGTTTAACACAATACACACTTACAATCTACCGCGAGGTTGCTGGCAGCAGCATGTTCCCCCGGAAGCTGCCTGCACCCCCTGGCTTGTGGGTCCTCTCTCCATTGTCAAAGCCAACATCCCCTGCTGTCTCCTGTGGATGCTTGTCCCCTCACCAGGATCCTGTGCTTAGACTGTGCTCACCCAGGTAGTCTAGGGTACTCTCTCTACCTCACCTTCACGCCTACAGAGTCTTTCCAGCTTGGTCATTCATGACTGCTCTTGCCAGGTCCATAAGTCATGTACAAAGCATTTGGGGGCTGGTTTTCCACTTGCAGTTGAAATGGAGACAATGCCACTCATCTAGGAGCACGAAGTTGGAGTTTGGCTTTGCCATATGATTTAGGTTCAGGTACCAGCACCTCTTTTGCCTTGGGCCTTCATATATCACCTGTTAATAAATCAAGGGCACAACAGGATGCTGCTGGAGTGCCAAGATTATAGATGTAAACTGTCACATTTAGGAGTGTGAGGGTGGGGAGTCACACTGGATAGCACACTTCAGAGAGCACATGTCACATTTAGGAGTGTGAGGGTGGGGAGTCACACTGGATAGCACACTTCAGAGAGCACATGTCACATTTAGGATGTGAGGATGGGGAGTCACACTGGATAGCACACTTCAGAGAGCACATGTCACATTTAGGAGTGTGAGGATGGGGAGTCACACTGGTTAGCACACTTCAGAGAGCACAGACACACAGAGACTGGGGAGAGAGGCAGGAGGGACATGATTAGTGTTTCCCACATCCCAGGACCCTGGGAACAGAAGACTGACTGGCCTCCTTGAAAGACGCCTGCTTGAGCTCAGTACAAACAATGGAAGAAGTCATGGCGGCCGTCGGAACCCACCGCATGTGGAGGGGTCACTTTCCAGTCTGCAGTTCTCCGTTTGAAAAGACGTAACCCCCAGTGGCAGAGACTGCTACATGTACACACCGGAAGTTAGACCAGGCTGCTTAGACTCCTGCCATTTGGGGTTCTAGAAAAGGCCACGGCATTACCATGAGCCACAAACCAATCTTCCTGACTGGACCTCAGAGGGAAGAATGTGAGAGGTATGGTTCCCTCCCCGGGGTCTCAGCAAACAGAATCAAATGGTATTTCCTAGCTCCTGGCTTGTTTTGCTTGTGTGTGTGTGTGTGTGTGTGTGTGTGTGTGTGTGTGTGTGTGTGTGTGTGGTGTGTATGCATGTGCGTGTGTGCGCGTGCACACACACATGTATGCTTACACCCAGGTGCACATGGAGAGCAGAAGAGGACATCAGTGCCCTGCACTATCACTCTCCACCTTGAGACGCAGTCCCTTGAGACAAGGTCTCTCACTGAACCTAGAGCTAGTCTGGTGGACAACAAGCTCCAACAATCCTCCTGTCTTCACCCCTCACATCGCTGCTGTTACAAGTGTGAATGGCCAAGCCCATCCCCTTCCCCTTTTAACAGGGATGCTGGGGATTTGAACACAGGTCCTCATGCTTACAAAGCAGGAACTCTGATCTGCCCAGCCCTTCCCCAGCCCCCAGCTCCTGCTTTGTCTCCTTCCTTACTGTCGATTGTCCAGGGAGGTCATTCCAGGCACGAATGGCCTCTCTGTGCTGTCATTGACCTCCCAATATTTGCTTACTTTGCTGATGCTTCTGGGCCCTACGCAAGGAGATGGTGATTATTAAGGACTCAGGGCAGGACAGACTGATAGCAGCTGGCATGGGGAGGGTTTGTGAGATGGGCACCTTGGGCTGAATTCAGCTGCTCTCCAGCCTGGCCACCCTGCCCAGTGTCTGTCTCCTAGGTACCTCAGACATGCAGACAAAAGTTGGGAGTTACCACATGCAAAGGCCTGGCTCAGTATTAGTCACTTTCCTTATGTTAAAAGTCCCCTAAAGTTCCCATCAGGGCAGGATCAGAGGAGTAACTGCTGTGTGTAACTACCCGTGGCCCATGCACGTAGTGCTCCTAACCACCGAGCCAGCTCTCCAGCCCCCTACTTTTCTTAAGGCAGCAAATTACAATCTGTGCTCTTGCTGAGCCCTGGAAGTCCCTCAAGTCTCTTAGAGGCTGGGACAGGAGAAAAAAAGGGTTAATATTGTTTGATGTTGGGTCATAGGTGCCGCAGTAGAGAGAGAAGTTCACTAAGATGCCAAACCTTCACTTTCTGAAGGAGCAGAGGGGTTCAGCCTTCTTGAAAAAGACTGACACCCAGCTAGCTCACTCCAGCTTGCTCAAACACACACAAGGTTAACAGGGGCTGGGAAGGTTCCCACTACCGGTCATCTTGCTCTTGCTGCCCATGGGAGCAGACAACCCACACGAATCTCTGTCCCTTTTGGTTATGGCAAGCCACAATCAGAAGTAAGAACTCGAGGTCTGCCAGGAGTGTCTTAGGGCCAAGGTCCGTGCAGCTGCAAGCTCTCAGGTAGCACCAAGTGCAGACTCCAGAGAAACACTTCTCCAAAGTTTAAACAGTCTCGAAACAGTTTCTCAGACTCTACTGATGAATCCACACATAGCAAAGGCTTTGCTACAACATTTCTCTCAAAGCCAGACACAGGGCCTTACTATACAGTTCACTTAAAGCCGGACATGAAGGCTACAGGCCATCTAAGAGGACCCGGCGCCAGGCACTCCTTGCACCCAAACCTTCTGCTTGTATTGAGTTTTATCTTGATAAAGATGAAAACAAAACAAAACAAAAAAACTGAAGATGTTAGATGAAATGACATTAAAGTGTATCTGGCCCATGTTACCTAACATTTCTATGAGTGGTGTGTTTTAATTTTGCCAAGAGGGAAGAACAAACCAATCCTCGGAAAGCACAGAGCTCATTCCCTGTGCTGTACATGTAAGGCACAAAGGCCCACGGGAAGGTGTCTGTGTCTGCCTCTGTGCAGAAACTGGTCTGTTAGAGACAGCCAGACTGGGAGGCTCAGCAGTTCTTCCACGGAGATGAACTTGATTCTTATTCTTATTCTCTAAGGGCCCATTGGAGGGGGAGGCTGCTAAAAAATGGGAGGGAAGCCCTTCAATTAGCTCTGGGCAGGGTAGGAAGTCCCCACACTTTCTGAATGACAGGGACTGGTGCAAAGGAGGGGTGGGTGGGTGTGGAGCCCCTTCTGCATCTGGGCCAATGGGAGGGGGGTGGGTGTGGAGCCCCTTCTGCATCTGGGCCAACGGGAGGGGGGAGGGGTGCCCTGGCAGCTGTTGATCTGTGACTCAGATGTCATAGATCCTGGGGAGAACCTTCTAGAACCAACTTCGTGGCTTCATTTTACCAATGGAGAAACAGGGTCTGGAAACAGGTTTGCCTCCAGCCATGCACTGAGGGACATAAACCCATGCCTGCACACCAAGGTCTGGACCCATGGCCACTGTTCACTGCTGGGGGGAGCTTCGGCCGAGAGCAGCTTCATTTGTCTCACCGTGGGGACAGAGAGGATGACCAAGCAGAGATCCTGGCCACTGAGGAGCTCTGGCATTTAAAGTCCCAGCGTGTCTTCCTCATGCGTCATCCAAGAGGTCAGGTTTTACTGGGCTTCTGGACCCACACAAATTTTGTTTGCAATCTTAATTGTGAGATTAACATAAAGATCACTGTCCTTGTTCCGTATCTAGTAAAAAGTTTACCCCAAATTCTATCCACCTTCATATCCCTTCACAAAACCCTACAGGAAGGACACTCATAGAGAAGACTGGCTCTCTCAATGGAAATAATTTAGCTTATAGCACTGAATACATTCCTATATTTTTTTCATTTCATCGAGAGTTAGTGGGACCTGAAAACCTCTGGGCTACACAGGTCCCCTACGAAGGTCCTTTCAGCTTGGTGGAGAAGGAAGGACCAGATTTCAAGGCTGTTGTGTAAACCTGGCCCCTTCCAAAGGTCCAAAGGTGTCTCTTACTCCCAGACACACCGAAGGAGGTGAGCTGAAAATGGCCTCTCTCTTTATTAGGAATTGGCTGAATTTCTCAAGTAAGCGGCCGGGGAGGATATTTTGGGGTTTTGAAATTTCTGTTATAAGTGTTCAACTCTGCCACTGTAGGGAGAGAACAGCCACAGAAAATATGTGGGCGTGAGGGTAGCTAGATACCAGCAGAACTTTGTTTATGGACATAGAGTTTGCATGTTATAGAGTCCTTATGAATTCCTGAATACAATTTCTTCCATCAATTAAAGACATATAAACCATTCCTATCCTGTGGGCTGTATATAAAACCAGGAGATGGGTTTTTTAACCAGGATTGGGTCCAGGAGCCAGTTTGTGGACCCCTGGTCTAGAAGGTGCTTCCAGTTCTAAATGGATCAGAGGCTGCCAGGTGGCTTAGGGCACTGTGCTGCCGTCACTGTGAGCACCTGCCTCTGCCTTGCTCGGAAAGTGAATTCACTGTAGGCTCAAGACAAAGGACTAATGCATCTGCACCTGTCGGGGGCCACATGGGCACCCCCACTTTGCCTCTGCCTGGACAAGTCTCTCTGTCTCTGTCTCTCCCTCCCTCCCTCCTTCCTGCTCTCTGTAGAAGCCAAAGGACAACCTCAGGAGTGGTTTCTCAGGTGCCTGCCATCCACCATTCCTCCCCTTTCTTTTGGAGATGGGTCTCTGGGTAGCCAGGAGCTCACTCACTATGAAGGCTAGGCTAGCTGGCCATGTGCCCAGGGGTCCATGTGTCTCCTCCCCAGACTGGTATTGCATATATCACCACACACAGCTTTTATTACATGGGTTCCAGTGACCAAACTCAGGTCCCCACAGACTGAACTGTCTCCTCAGTCCCCGGAGGTGGCTGGATGGTCTCCCCTGTCAATGCTGACATACCTTCTCCTGAGTCAGAGGGCTCCCTGGACTCACAGGCTGCAGGCTGTCTGCTCTGCATTTAGGACAGATCCGATCTTCACCCTCTCTGGGGAAACATGAACAAGATTCTCAAATAAGGCACCACACCTTGCTGGCACCTGCAATCAGCACTTGCCACCGTCCTGACACTTCAAAGCCCAGACCCTGCCTCTTCCAGTAATTCCACCATCCAGGGGCCCCACTGTCAAGGCTTTGAAGCATCCACTGTTTTCCTGAAGCCCCACCTGCTGTGACCAGATGGTGGCTTTCTTCACCATGTAGTGATTATGGATGTCTCACTGCAGAAATGCCCATCCGAGCACCTGGTTACAGGCTCTCTCCTGGAAGAATCACCCCACGCACTGACTTGCCAAAATTCTGAATCCCCATACTTCCAATCTCAAAGGTTTAGGCAAGAGGTTATGGGTATGGGACTCCATTTGTTCTTCTCAATGCCATGTATGTGGTTCTGGTCTCTTACTTTTTGGCCATGGCAGGTGACCATGGCTTATTAGGACAAGAGGAGGACTCAGGTCTATCTACCTGGAATGGGTGTCAGATTAGGACCGGGGTGCAGTGTGGACAGCTGTGTCAGCGGTTCTAACAGTGAGTGCTGCTGACTCAGCCCATTTCTAGGTGAGGAAAACCAGGCCTCAGAGATGGGGCCTTGGATGGGCCATGGGAGGACAAGGCAAACGCAGAGCAGGGCAGAGGCCCCTTAGGCTGGGACCCCGCACTTTCCTGTCAGCTTCTGCTCCCTCCTCTGCCAGGGTTTTCTGGGGGTGGAGGTAAAGGACATGAACTCAGAGCAGTCAGTTGCGGCCTCCGCCCCCACCTGGCCTTTCCACAGCTACAGCCTCCTGCAGCTTCTCCCCTTAGTCACTAAATTTGACCTTCTCATTTGACTGATTCGGTTTCCCCACATTCTTAAGCTGTAGGGTCCCAAAGGAAAGGTCATGCCTGTGGCCCAGGACTGTTTACGAGTATCTTCACCAGGAAACTCCGGGAGGCAAGCCTTCATGTCTGGGGGCTTTGCAGTTCTCGTCTATGCAGCAGGGTAGTGATTGTACTGACTTCCGCAGGCTGACCCGAGGACGCAGGGGTGGAACACTTGGCCACAGCAACTGCTCAAGGCAGGGTGCTAATGCTGCAACGTCTCCATTATTTACATTTTAGGCATAAATATACACCCTGTTGCCCCCATTAGCTGGGTTTAATAAAACAAAATAGTGTTTTATCACAGTTTGGTATTTGCCAAAGGGGCCTACATTCATTGTTGTAAGAAGTTTGGGGAATATTATTGATGGAACCTTGTCACAATTTTGTGAGGCAGAAGGAAACTCCACAGGTAAGAAGTCAGGGCTCGGAGACTCCCGAGGTTCAAGCCAGGCTACCCAGTAGGGAGTGGTCAGCAGAGCTTCAAGTTCTACCTCAATAATGATGGATGCACAGACAGCTTTCTGTGGCTAATGAGCCATCCGCCCCCAGCCCGGGCGCTGTTCGGAAGAAAGGACTGGAAATAGAGGCCTAGAGAGGCGAAGTTGCCTGCTAAGGGTCAGCAGTTCTCTCAAGTCCCCCTCCCATCAGCGGTCCCTCCCTGGCAATCCTTCCACCGGCCCTAGGCTCTTTGGCCCCTCACCTCAGCTTCTCAGAGAGACAGGCCGTGCAGCGGAGAACCCTGGGCTCTGATTGGTCCTGGCAGGTAGCAGGTGGACAACCAAATGGAAACTCATTTTCATCAGGGGCTGGGCGGGGGCCGCTGGCTGAGCTGGAGGCCATCTTGAGGGTCTGTCAAGTAGAGCAGAGGACCAGCTTTGTGGAGCCTGTGGAGAGAGGTGGGTTCTAGCCTGGGCCACACTTTCTGTGACTTTATCTTCTCCTCTCTGGCTGTGGGGTACAACGTCACAGCTGAGTCACAGCAGGGATGGAGTAGGAATTACCCTTTGTGGTTAGAAAAATCCCCTGGACAGAGACTGAAAACTTTTAGGAGTGTCCAGACATTTTTCAAAGTGAGAAAGCAAGAGACAGTCATAGGAAGAGAGCAATGCTCTCCGGAGTCACGGTTCCCCTGCCTGAGAACCACAGGCTGCTGCCGGCTTCCTCTATCTCCTCCCCAGGCACTTTGGTGGAGAGGCCACGGTTGGCCACTTGTCTTGCCCCCTCTGAGCCATGTAGAATTCTCTGGAACAGTGGGGCTCAGCTTTCTGATGAAAACTCCAAGAGTCCTGAAATCAGGTCCAAAATTCAAGTTCTGAGTCCTCCAGGGAGTCTGGGTGGCCTTTAAATGCCGATTTCTCCCACTGTGGCTCGATTACCCCATCTTGAGAAACAGATTGGGACAATGGTCTAGGGCTTATGACTGGGGACCCTGTGACTAAGGCAACCAAAGGTGGCAGGAAGGCCTCTGGGGGCCCCGCCCTCCCGTTGTGCATCAGTCATGGTGGTGACAAAGGAACAGGACCCTCCCCTCCCTTGAAGTTCAAGGCGTTGGCACTGAGACTCTGCATAGCCGCTTCCTAAGCCCCACTCAGGAAGTCATAGGTGGCTATGTAACTGGTCAGGAGCCACCACTTCCCTGCCGAGAAGGAAGTCCACATGTGCAGATCCAGATGTGCGTGAAGGTGAACACGGAAAAACACAACTCTGGCCAGCCATTGTGTGCTGGGCAGACTTTTCCCTCTAATCCTCACAATTCTTTCTGTAGCCATGCACAGCTGTAAAGCAAGGCATGAGGCTCAGAGACACACAGCCTGAGGTTGAGCATTGGGATCTGAACCATGTTCTGTTCTACCGTGAATGAGGTAAGAACAGGCAGCATGGTGAAGTCTCCGAGTCTGGGATGTTGGTCAGAGCATCCAGCTTGTCTCAGACTCTCAAATGACAAAGATGGCCTCCGTACACCTTTCTACCCAGCTGCACTGCGTTAGGGTGTGTAGATGTACATGCTGCCTTCAGACCACAGGCTCTGAGCTCAGGCAGGTCTGAAGGGCTTCTGGGTCCACCACATACACGGTCTTTTAATATTTATTTATTTATTTATTTATTTATTTATTTATTTATTTATTTATTTATTTATTTATTTATTTATTTTGAGACAGGGTCTCACTACACTGTAGCCCAGGCTGGCCTTACACTCACAGAGATCTGCCTGCCTCTCCCTCCCAAGCGCTGGGAGGGAAGGTGTGCGCCACCATGTGCCAACATGCACCACTATGCCGGACTTGCCACACCCAACTCACCACACAGCCTTAAATGTGTCTGTGTCTCAGTTCTGCATCTGTGAAATGGGGGATGAAAGCATGTATTTTACCCAATTGCCAAGATGACCAAATGAGATGGTGGGTGTTCTAGTTTTATTTCTCTTGCTGTGATAAACACCCTGGCATAAAGGGTGAAATTTATTTGTTTTACAATTCCAGGTTCAAGTACGTCATTGGGGGGAAGTCAAGGCAAGACTCTGAACAGCCAGTCAGCTCACATCCACAGTCAGGGACAGAGGAAAACAAGAGCATGGATGCTTGTTCCTTCACAGTGATCAGCTCACCTCTCCACTCACACAGCCCAGGACCTCCTGTTTAGGGAATGGTGTCACCCACAAGGGGCTGGGTGTTCCTGTATCAATTAACGTAATTATGACAATCTCCCACTGCGTGCCCGCAGGCCAGACCAGCATAGACAATCTCTCATTGAGACTTCCCAGGTCATGTCAAGTTGACAGTTATAGCTAACCATCAAGCCGGGGAAAGTGTGCCAGGGGTTGTGGCCCAAGTGACACGCTCCCAAAACTTGGGTGCTTTACTCGGGCGATGACCACGCCCTCCTTGTTCCTCACTATAAGGAAAGGGATTTAAAATGGCAAATTACACATACACAGTGGTTTTGCATCTCTCAACTTCCTTGAGCCTCCCAGAAGGGCAGAGAGATTTAGATTCTGTGTTCAGTGGTTCTCTACCTTCCTAATGCTGCGACCCTTTAATACAGCTCCTCATGTTGTGGCGACCCCAGCCATAAATTATTTTTGTTGCTACTTCATCACTGTGATTTTGCTACTGTTATGAATTATACTGTAGATATTTGAGATGCAGGATATCTGTATTCAACCCTCACAGGGGTCATGGCTCATAGGTTGAAAACTACTGCTCTAGATAAACTCAACTGTCCACCATCCCCAGGATGGTACCAGAACATCTAGTGGCCGTTGGCAAAAAGGTTACTACATCCTATAGACTTCCATTTTTAACTGATCCCCGCTCAGCTAATGACTTCGGGCTCACTTTCCCACTCTGAGAAAGGCATTCCCTTAACGCTCGGCCCGAGCAACACCCCCTGCCCCTCCACATGTCCCCTTCTTCTCCTGTTGGGACACAGGGGAGGCACCCGATATTGTTGTCCCATGTAGCTTCTGGGCACCTTTCTCTTGTCCTATCCCCCCACCCCTTCACGGATTCCCCATCTACCAGCCCCTTCCCACCAGCATCAAAACACCCCTAACAGTCTGTGAGTAAGATGACAGGCAATGCTGTCAAGTGCTGTGTGTGAGGCGGTTTGTTTTTCTTTGTACTGGGATCAAATCCAAGTTCTCGCTTACTGAGCCACATCTCCAGCCTCGTTTTAAGTACTTTTACAAACATCTCATCAACATTCCCCTCCAATCTTTGGAGGCCCCCTACTTTATAGCAGAGGGACCCAAGGTACAAATAAGTTAAGTGTCTTTCTCAAGACCTCACAGCTAGTGAGCTGGGAAGGACTGAGCACAGACCTGCTCTTTTTGAGAGAGGGTTTCTCTGTGTAGCTTTGGAGTCTTTCCTGGAACTCACTCTGTAGCCCAGGCTGGCCTCAAACTCACAGAGATCCACCTGGCTCTGCCTCTGCCTCCTGAGTGCTGGGATTAAAGGCGTGTGCCGCCACTTCCCGGCTTCAGACCTGCTCTTTAAAATGAGCATGGTCCTTATCCCCAAATTCCTCTTCCACATCTACTCTCTCTTCACTCCACAGTGAAAATTTTAAAGAGGAATTGTCCACACAGCTGCTGACACTTCAGGGAACCCACTCAACCCTGTTACAGGCTTGCTCGCTGTCAAATGCTCTGGTCCTTCTTTCATGCCAGCACCTTCCTTCTCTCATTCAGACACCCTTCCGAGTTGATACTTGCACCGCGGTGGTTCTTCATGGGTCTCTTTCTCCTCTTTCCCACCACCACCTCCTTTGGTCCCATCTCCACCGCTCCCAGTAAGGGGAATCTCTATGCTCTGAGTAGCGGTGTGCCAGCCTCCTTCTGGTCTTTGGGGGCACACTTGGGCCACACCCACTTCCCCCGGAACTTCTCGGTGACAGTGCCCAGATTGGGATCCCAAGGCGCACCTACCGCTCACATTCCGGGCATGCTGTCGGGCCGCCTGCCTGTGGCCCCTTGCCCTCCCGACTCCCTTTCCTTCAGCGGGTGACACAGGATGCGATCAGAGCTGAGGGCAGAGGTGCAGTGACAGTTTCGGGACCATGGCACCGCTCGGGAAGGGCAAGGGGCCTAGGACCTTGGTGGGTTCTGCAGTGCGAACCCGCGTCCCGTTCCGATGCTCGCACTTGGGGTTCTGCGGGTACTGGGCAACCAACCTGCCAGCCGCTGCCTGCTTTCATTCAGAGGGCGGAGCGTCCTCGGTGCTAAGAACCAGGGTAGCAGACAGAAGCCCAGGGAAGCAGCAGGTCCTGGGCGATTGGAGCTGGGCTGGGCTGGGCTGGTTCCTGGGGCCGGCCGAGGGCGGGGCGAGCGCTCCTCCCATGAGGAAACTGAGACCCAGATTGCATCTGTTGGGTTCGCGGTGCTAGCTGACTCCCTCAGTGACAGCACATGTGAGATACTCAGTACAATGCAGGGACACACATGCAGCGTTGAGCTCCAGTCTGAGATCCCGCCGGGCACGAGAGGAAAAGCAGCAAGTCTGAACCTTAACCACAGTGGGTTCTTGCAAAGAGCCCAGCACCCTGCAGGCTCCGCCAAACTGTGGATGGTGCAGACAGCAGTGAGATGGTGTGACTCTGCTCTCAGCACTGTGTGCTAACAAAACTGCGTGCAGCAGGGAAGTGGTTGTGCTTGTAAAGCTAAATGCACACATCATTTCACACACACACACACACACACACACACACAGCATTTTACATACACATACATATATACACAACACACACACACACAGCATTTTACATACACATACATATATACACAACACACACACACAGCATTTTACATACACATACATATATACACAACACACACACACACACACATGCACACAAGCACACAGCTTCCCTAATGCTGATATTACTAGCATGAGTCACCTTGCTGGGGTTTGTTCTGGACGCTTGTCTAGCCCCCACCAGGGCAGGCCCACTCTGGCTTCAGGTTCTAGCAGTCAGGTGATGCTGCAGGACTGGGCTGGGCATCTGGCTGGCCTTCGGAATAAAGACTCTTGGGTTTTAACTTGGAAAGGGGAACATTTGCCTGAAGACAAGTATTGTGTCTCAGGACCCCTTCTCCCCCAAACACAAACTCCGTGATCTGTGTAAGTCAGAGGCGGTCTCTGAGGGCTTTCTGTTCTTCTTTTATATTATCTATGTCTGTCTGTCTATCTATCTATCTATCTATCTATCTATCTATCTATCTATCTATCTATCTATCTACAGGGTCTTGCTATATAGTTCAGGCTGGTTTAGAATTGGTGACCCTCTTGCCTCTGTTTCTCAAGTGCTGGGATCACAGGCCTAGCTTTGGCTCCCTGTGTTCCTGATATTAAAAGTCACCAGTTCTCAAGTGTACTTGGTGAAGTGACATTTCTCAAGGCCCTGGGCCCTGTAAGAGCCACTCTCTAGCCTCACCTCTCTCCCACCCCCTCTTCCTCTCTGCCTCAGGGTAAAGAGAAAAAAGCAGGCAGTCTGACCTCACACTTCGTGTGCCACATCCTGTTTTCAGATTAATGAGTTCATATGCTGGAAATTTACCAAGGGAAATAGTTTAATTTTGGAAAGTACCAAAAACTCATCTGTAGTCACCCGCTTAATTTTGGGGGCTCTTGAAATAGAGGGGGCATCACCGGAGGATCACTAAGTACAGCCAGGGAACAGAAATTGAAAGCCAAACCTGGAGATACTTCTGCTTCAGAAAGAAAATAAACCTTTTGAAGACCACCCACCTCTGCTCAGGGCACTTGCTTTATTTTTCTAAGAAATTTCAAAAGAGAAATCATCTCCCCGGCCAAGGCCTCAGATCTGTGGCCTATGGCTGGGGCTGTGATGGGGGATCAAGGAAGCAGACTCAGGCTGAGGGGTGTGGCTTAGCTGATGGGGTGTGTTTGCTCAGTATGCAGGAGGACTTGGGGCACTCTCCAGCACCACGGGTGGCATGGTGGCAAAAACCTGTAATCCTAGCACCCAGAAGGTGGGTGAAGGGGATCCAGAGTTCAAGGTTATCCACGATTATATAGAGAAGCACTGATTATGTGTGCCTCCAGCCATTCTCTTCCCTCCCACACCTCTCCCTTCGGATCTCAGAAGCATGGACCACAAAGGTTTCAGGGTCCATTCCCCAGCAGTCAGACCTTTGACATGAAGGGCACTGCCTGGCTCCACAGTCTGTGGCACCCGAGGAGCAGTTCAGGACTGGATGGCAAGGGGGATTCTGGGTAATTAGCAGGGTGTGAGTCACTGCATTGGAGAGCAAACCCTAGAGCCTTTTCCAAGTGTCTGGCCTATTAGAGTAAGATGCATGGCCGAACTCTAGCGTGCAGAGCAGGAAACTGGTGAAAGCTGAGGAGGTCCTGGCCACTTGTGTTGCCATCCCCTACCCCTCCCAGCTCCGTACAGATGCTGCACAATGAGCACTGAGCCGGCAGCTAAGGAGTCTTCTGTTTTGTTTTATGTTTCTCAGTCACACAGTAGTTTTCTGCGAAAGGACGCATAAATGAAATGTAGCAATGCAAGACGTAATAGTTTATAGAAGTCTTTGGTGTCCTCTGTATATTCGTGTGCAGGTGCATGTGTGGGTGGAGGTCAGAGGTCAGCTTTGGAGTTCATCCCCCAGGAGCTGTGCGTCTTGTTTTATAGAGACAGGATCTCTCACTGGAACCTGGGGCTTACAGGTTAAGCTAGGTTGGTTGTGAGCAAGCTCCAGCAAGCCTTTTCTCCAACTCCAGCTCTAGAATACAAGTGCATAGCACCATGCTGAGTGTTTGTATGGCTTCAGGGGACTGGATTTAGATTCTCAAGTCTGTGTGGCAAGCACTTTACTGACTGAACTAGTTTATAGAACTCGTTTTTGTTTTTTGAGACAGGGTTTCTCTGTGTAGCCCTGGCTGATCTTGGAACTGTAGACCAGGCTGGCCTTGAATTCAGAGGCCTGCCTGCCTCTGCCTCCGCAGTGCTGGGATTAAAGGCGTGGGCCACCACCACTCAGCTAGAATTTTTTTTAAGGCAGAAGATGACCTTAGCGTTGTAGAATGTTGTTTTAACTAAGCAAGGATGTGTTACACTTGTTTGTGCTGCAGAATGTCACTTAAACTGTGTAAAGGTGTGTTTCCTTTGTTTGTGCTGCATGTGTTTAATTATGTAAAGATGTGTTGCATTTGTTTCACCTTGCCTGCCTAAGGCACCTGATTGGTCTAACAAAAAGCTGAATGGCCACTAGCTGGGCAGGAGAAAGGATAGCTAGGGCTGCCAGGAAGAGAGTAAATAAGAGGAGAAATCTAGGCCAAGAAGAACAAGGAGTGAGAGAAGGAGGAGAGTGAGGGAGAACCAGGGAGACTCCCCGGGCAAGAAGCCAGGCAGCCGCCAGCCAGCAGACAGGAGAAACAGTGAAAGCGAGCTATACAGAGGAAGTTATAAGCCCTGAGGCAAAAGGTAGACAAAGAGACACAGGTTAATTTAAGTTAAAAGAGCTAGCCAGAAACAAGCCTAATCTAGACCAAGCATTCAAAACTAATAATAAGTCTCTGCGTCATGATTTGGGAGCTGGTTGGTGGCCTAAAAGAAAAAGCCTGGTGCACCTTAGAAACCATAACACACTGAATTTTCCAAACTTTGTATTGTCTACAAGATCTTGTTTTCATATACCCTCAAAAGGGGCCCAAATACACAAAGCTGATGAGAGACTCTTAAAGCAGGACAGGTGGCCAGGAGCCTGTCAGGGGGCTGCTCCCTTTGTCCCCCTCTGAAACGCAATCTGAAAACAGTGCACAGAATCAGAGGTTCTCAGGTGAGCTGTGGGAAGGAGTTCTCCATGGCCCCCTGCCTCTGCTGCCCCGTCAGCCTGCCCCTCCCCCGACAAGTGCACCTTCACATGTGTCCTAGAGCTCATGATGGAGCTGCTACAGAGTCACCGGCGTCACCAGCCTTCCACCCCAGCCTGGCACGCTGGGGTCGGTGGGTGTGCTAAAAGCAGTAGCAATAAGAATGAGCGGCTCCTTTAGTTCCGTCATGGCTCTGAATGCATCACATTCATTTCTCTGTGTAGTCTATAATACTACAGAAAGTTGGGGAGCAAATGAGTTTTTCTTTCCCAAGTGAGAAAACTGAGCCCCAGGGCAAATAGACTCAAGTCGAACAGCCAGTGATTGGCAGCTTGGGAAGGGTCAGCATTCACTTCTAGATATTTTCGATGTGAACCCAGACAAAGCTGGGATCAACCCTGGCATTGTTCCTCTGAACCCCAGTTTCCTTGCTTGTCACCTGGCAAAGTTACAGGATGGAGGCTATACTTCTAACAGTGCTTCGCATGCTGACGTCACTGGGGGGGGGCAGGCAGTTGGGAACTGTGGGGCCACCTGACTCCATATCCCTAGCACATTAGCCTGTTCTTCAGCTTCTTAACTCTTGATGCTTCCTTATCAAGCTGCTGACCTTGAATCATTAACTCACCTCTCCACGTTACAGAACTGTTCTGAGAGTCGGACACTGGGGAAGACACAGCTTCATTGGGTCAAAGGTAAAGGTCACACAGACAAGGTCCTGGTGCCCTGGTGGCTGCCTCCCGGAACAGGACAATGTGGAGGAGGAAGTGGATGAATCCGCTGGGCCAAACGCAGCCATCCGACACGGTCCTGCTTGTTCACCCCTCCTAAAATGTAGAACCAGAGTGGACCTCATTGCCGGTACTGGGCAGAGTCAAAGACCCCCTCAGTGCCCTCCTCCCCCTCACTGCCGAGGCTTGTGCTCAGAAAAGACGCTTCCTGTCACTGCCGGCGCAATCTCTGCTGACTTCTGACTCACGATCGATCGAGCAGATAGATGAGTGCCGGCCACCAGCAACAGCAGGTTAGGAGAGCAAGTGCTGGGTCCTGGGGTGCAGAGGCGCATCTCAGGCGTTCACATACAGCGGCT
Organism: Peromyscus maniculatus bairdii; assembly: GCF_049852395.1. Lineage (NCBI taxonomy): Eukaryota > Metazoa > Chordata > Mammalia > Rodentia > Cricetidae > Peromyscus > Peromyscus maniculatus. The sequence continues at coordinate 5,150,633 of NC_134855.1, read as the reverse complement.
GTCCACAGCAGAGAAACGCCGCAGCGAGCTCAGGAAAACCAGACAGACGATTGCAGATTGTGTGTGTGTGTGTGTTTGCTTAAGTGATAGTTTTAAAATGTCCTCCTTGTTCTTGTTATACACAACTGGAATTAAAACACTCCCTCCTTGTAGATTTCCCCCTTTTCTGCTTCAGCAGCATGTCTGAGCACACCAAATTATAAGAAACGAGGTTGATGGGTGCATGGAGTTAAGTCTCGAGGGGGGCGGCCGCCATTGCCTGTCGTGTTGTTTCCCAGTTTACCCGTGGGTGACCCCTGTGCGCCTATCTTCCCTCAGGGAGCACTAACAAGACTGCTCGTAAAACATTCACTTCCGGGCCAGGGGGATGGCTCCAGGGCAAAGGCTTGCCACCAAGCCTGACAAGCTGAGTTTGATCCCTGGGGCCTACACGGCGGAAAACAGAATCAGCCTGAACAGAAATGTGTCACCTGGCCTTCACATTTGCCACTGTGGAGTGTGTGTGTGTGTGTGTGTGTGTGTGTGTGTGTGTGTGTGTGTGTGTATGCACAGGCAAAAATGAATAAATGTCTTACTTCAGGAAACAACAATTAAGGAGGACGTAATCATCATCAGAAAACATTAAGTTTGTCTTTGACCTTGCCCTTTGGGTATTGTAAAGTTATAAATAATGTTCTAGTAAAACACTCTTAAAAAAAAAAAAGCCTGGGTTTGTCGGAGGCAGACTCTGTATGGTGATTTCCCTATCTTGGCAGACCAGACTCTAAGCTTAAAAATGCCCAAGCACTCCAGAAGTTCTCTGCGTTCTAAGCACTGGCTCCCTGGGATTTTTCCAGATGGCTGTTGAGGGGACACTGAAGGCCATGTGGATGTCATAGAATGGCGCTCAGGAGCAGATGGCAAAGGTCCAGGAGAAGAGCTTGACAGGTAAGGACAGGCCTGAGATGCCCACATGGGAAGGCCACAACCCTAGCCCACTTCTCTGTGCCTTCTCTGGCCACCAGGGACCCTGTTCTATGAGTCTGTTTGCTGCGTGCCAATCCGTTCTTTCATGGGCTGGGAATTCAAGGCTCTCCTCATGGGTGGGAAGGGAGCAGGGCCCTGATTACTGCTCCACACTCACTGCAGGTGTGTCTCTCCTGGCTATGGGCTAGTGCAGAAGAAAGGGCGCATACCGTAAACCAACTCAAGGTGGCGTCCGGTGGGAGAGCGATGCAGCCTGATGGTCCCGGGGGAAGCAGAACAAGTTGTATCAGGAATCAGGGTTCTTTAGAGCAGTGATTCCCAGCCTGTGGGTTGCAATGCCCTTGGGAGTCAAATGACCCTCTCACAGGGGTCACCTAAGACCACTGGAAAACACATATTCACATTATAATTCATAACAGTAGCAAAATTACCGTTATGAAGTGGCAATGAAAATAATTTTATGGTTGGGGTCACCACAACATGAGGAACTGTATTAAAGGGTCACAGCTTTAGAAGGGTTGAGAACCACGACTCTAGAGGAACAGAACTGATAGCATGAATCTATATATAGAGAAAAGGGATTTATTAAAATGGCTTATAGGCTATGGTCCAGCTAGCACAACAAAGCCTGTCTACCAATGGGAAGTCCAAGAATCCAGTGGTTGTTTAGTCCACGAGGCTGGGTGTCTAAGCTGGTCTTCAGTATACGCCAGAATCCCGAAGAAGCAGGCTCTAATGTAAGTGAAGAAATGGACTTTCTAGCAAGGGTAAGATCAAGCAGACAGACAGACAAAGAGAAAGGGGAGGGGAAGGGGATCTCTCCTTCTTCCATGTCCTTTACATAGGCTGCCATTAGAAGTGTGGCCCAGGTTAAAGGTGGGTCTTCCAATCTCAAATGAGCCATTTAACTAAAAATCCCCCACAGGTATGCCTGGTGACTGAGTGTTTTAGTTAACGCTAGATCCAGTCTATTAAGAATCACACACGGTGTGAGGAGGAATGTTTCTCAAACCTGCAGGAATGGGGGAAAACTCTCCCATCCTTGTATCGTACATCCCTCCCAAAAGTGGGAGAAGTTTCTCACCATATCCTTCATTATCCACACCCTGCTGCTGGGGAAGGGGTGCAACCCACCGGTTTAGGGGTTTGCTCTCTATATTTGGGCTTGCAGTAGTACCAGGAACCATGGTAAGAAAATGCTGGAAGGTTCTACTAAAGGCCCAGCTTTTTTGAACTATGGCCTTCAATACCTTTTTTTCCTTTTGAGCGAAGCTATGTGCAAACCTTCCTCTGATGGATAGCTACCTCTCACAGCTCAAGCTAGGTGAATTCCCAGCACAAGCCAAGACTTGGGAACAGGGAAGCAGGCTGGAGTGAAAGGATGAGGTCCAGGGCAGCAGCCTTTGCTCTTCAAAGAATCCGAAACCGGGGGCCAATCGACCTGTGAAAGTGAGGTCCCTGTTTGGCCAACCTTTCTGCCTTCTTTGCCTCACACAGGGGAAAGCAGAGCCCAGAGAGAAAGCCGAGCATGCACAGTCTGTCCAGGGCCAGGTGCATCTTCTTCTGTCTTCTCTCGCCTTTTGTCCAGAACATCTCCGTAATACCCTATGCTTTGGTGCTGATCTCTCTTCAGCACAGTTTCCTGAGGGCCAAGGGGCAGGACAGATACGTCTCTGAAGGGCCTGTCCCTGCCAAGCCTGCTTCTTACATGTAGTGGGGGCTCAGTTAATGTTTATTGACAGGGATGAATTTGTCATCCTAAGAGAACCCAGCGATACTAGGAAGAGATCACTCCTGTGTTTCTCATTTGTGAGCTTCCAAAATGTATTTAACAAACTCATTTTTAAAAGAGGGCTAAATACTTTCTGGGGAGACCATTATCTCCCCTATTTCAGACCCATTCTTGCAATCTTTTGTGTGTGCGTACATGCTTGTGTGTGTACATATGTGCATGTGTGTGTGTGTGTGTGTGAGCACACAAGAGCCTGAGACTGGTGCTGTGGTGAGGAGGCAGTGATCACTCTGCCTCATTGTTTTGAGATGAGATCTCTCACTGAACCTGGAGCTCACTGATTTGCTGTGTGGCCAGCATCCCCTGGTGCCAGCATTAGAGATGCAGGCTGTTGTGCCCAGCTCTTTGTGTTGGTCCTGGGGATCCAAACCCAGGTCCACATGCTACCGTGGGAAGCATTTTACCAACTGAGTCCCTCGGGCCCCCACTTACTACTTTCTGTAACTACTGTCCAATCGGCAGCCTTAGATCTCCGCGGAGGGCAGGCGACTCACTCTGGCCTCTGTTGAGACCGGAGCTTGTGGGAAGGCCAGCCCCTCCTGGTCCTGTCCTGCTTCTTCCCAGAGAACATGTCTGCACACAAGCACTCCTGAGCTGCCTTGGATCCCCTCCAAGGACTTCCCTGGAAACCAGCCAGCATGGAGAATGCCCCTGGGAAGGACACATCTATTGAGAAGCAGAAGCCGTGGCATGCAGGCATGCACATGCTCGTGTCTGCAGAATGCCCCAAAGGAAACTGGAAATGAGGATTTTTCTGCGAAAGATCTTGATTTCAAAAACATACCATAAGCAAAAGCCAAAACAAACAACAATAACAACAACCCCCCCCCCCAAACCACATGAGATTCTCCATATTTCCTTTCTATGGGCTACTGTGTGAGAGCTCTGGTCTAGCCTGGCATTCCACAAACACATCCCAAGTGAAGGTGTGAGAATGATGGCGTGCCACCCACCCAGGGCATGCTCATTCTCTGTGTACCCGGATGTGTTTACATGACAAGGGCCATCACCAAAGTCAGCAGGCAAAAGCACCTTGTCCTAAGTGCTGCCATTTTGACTTCAGATTCCATTTTACCTATAGGGTGAAACCAAGTTCAGAGTCCCAAGTCCTACGGGAGCTGGGAACCTTCCAGTTAGCTGACCCACCTCCTCCTCAAACCATAGACATAGTTCTTACGCATTCTTAGTTCTTTAGAAACATTAAGGCTGTTCCTAACAACAGAAGGAACAAATGAATCTGATTGGTTGGACTGAAAGGCTTGCCAATTGTGTATCAGTTGACAGTGACGGAACATCCAAGGAGTCCCAATTTCTAAATCCTGATTGGTGAAAATTTTAACTGTAACTTGGCAACAAATGTTCATGATTTTTATGCCTAAATACTTGCTTCAACTGGCATTTGGGGTTGCAGTTCGGCACCGAAGTCTGTTCTGGGGCCCTGACTGATCAGCCCCCCCCTCACCCCCCCACTTTTGTGCTGCCCTGCATTTAATCTTGCTTTTCAGTAACCTCTTGTGTCAGCTTGGGTTGATTCGGAGCCTCAGACCACAACACACTGGAAACTGACACACGCATGCTATCTCCCATGATACGGCCTTAATAGGTACATTTCTCATCTAAGAAGAGTGAACGTCAAGGAGATCGCTAAGCTTGTGCAGCTGGAGGGTGGCTGGATTGGAATATAGGTCGCCTGATACCAAGTCAGTGTCCGCCAACACACTCCAGCTGCCTCCCAGACACCAGAACTGAGATTGCCTGCTAGTTTGCTAAGCCCCATGAGTTTAGATATTGTATTTTATTTGATTATTGTTCCCAGCAGAACGTAGAAGTCATTCAGTAAATAATGTGTGGGATTGTACCCACAGTTTCACACAAACACATGTCCAGACATGGCACACAGAAACACATAACCCGTCATGCCAAGAATGTGTGCACTCCCATGCTCCGACATTCACATTATTGTCCTCATCTCTTACTTCCAGGGCATCAGAGCCGAAGCTGGGCTACCCCAACTGAGTTCTTCCTGCCAGCCCTCTGCCAGCCTTGCCCAGCCCTCTGCCAGCCTCGCCCAGCCCTCTGCCCAGCCTCGCCCAGCCTTGCCCAGCCCTCTGCCCAGCCTCGCCCAGCCCTCTGCCAGCCTTGCCCAGCCCTCTGCCAGCCTCGCCCAGCCCTCTGCCAGCCTCGCCCAGCCCTCTGCCCAGCCCTCTGCCAGCCTTGCCCTGCCCTCTGCCAGCCTTGCCCAGCCCTCTGCCCAGCCCTCTGCCCAGCCCTCTGCCCAGCCTCGCCCAGCCCTCTGCCAGCCTCACCCTGCCCTCTGCCCAGCCTCGCCCTGCCCTCTGCCAGCCTCACCCTGCCCTCTGCCAGCCTCGCCCTGCCCTCTGCCCAGCCCTCTGCCCAGCCTCGCCCTGCCCTCTGCCCAGCCCTCTGCCAGCCTTGCCCAGCCCTCTGCCAGCCTTGCCCAGCCCTCTGCCAGCCTTGCCCAGCCCTCTGCCAGGTTCTCCCAGCCCTCTGCCAGCCTTGCCCTGCCCTCTGCCAGCCTTGCCCAGCCCTCTGCCAGCCTTGCCCAGCCCTCTGCCAGCCTTGCCCAGCCCTCTGCCAGCCTTGCCCAGCCTTCAGCAAGAGCTTCCTGGAAATCTCAGTGCGGCTGTGACATTCTTCTTCTCTAACCCAGGAGGCAAATCAGCAGTTTTATTTTTCAAAGTCTGGTTTTCATAAACCTGGAATCTTTCTTCTTTTTTTCCACTAGAAATTTCCTTGGCCTCTTGCCTTTCTCCAGGACCTTGGCCTGGAGGTCACACTTGGAGCGCCCTCTGCTGAGCACATCCTCACCGCCTACTGGGCTCTTGCAGAGGGGAAGTGGGTTTCCCCAAGAATGGAATGTGTAATGAAATGGGGAAACCAAGTCAGAGGGTTGCTGAGAGGGGGTGATGCTGGCATATGTGTGCTCATCTAAGTGTGTGCCAATGTGTGCTGCTGGTTGGTGGAATTGTGTGTGTGTGTGTGTGTGTGTGTGTGTGTGTGTGTGTGTGTGTGTGTGTGTGTTTATTAAAAATGAAAGAAGAAATAATTCTCAGAGTTCTGACTAAAAATCCTGTACTCCACCTGGGGGCCCTGAGTGGGGCCGATGACAGGAGCTTGGGACATCTCTAACTCAGCCTTGTTCTTCACTGTCTATCACATGTACCAGATGAGGGGGCCGAGGCACAGAGGGACATTTAGAGAGGGGAGGGATGTTTTGGGGTATCTGCCCACTGCTAATTACACCTGCAAAGTCTCTGTCCTTTTAACCTTCTTCTCAAGTGGCCTCTGGAGGTGGGTAGTTTTGTTTTTGCTCTGAGATTTGATGCGCGAGAAAGGGAAGGGAGAAATCCTGGGCTTTGAATCCAACCCCGCTGTCGTCTCCTTGCCTCTTGAGTTTCCCCATTTGGTTCCAGGTTCTGTGGGGCCCAGAGTGGAGTCTGAGACGAGACACCCCACAGTGCTCCATCTCAGAAATGAAAGTCCTTGACTGTGACTCTGCAGCGGTGGTGGCCCAGCCCTGGCGGGCTCCCCCACATCAGCTCCTGGAGCTATGAGTGGTACTCAGGTCCCTTAAGGAGCAGGTACATCAGGCCTAGATGTGTCTATAGATACTCAGTTCCACTTTGCAGCTGCCCTGTAAAGAAAGCAGGTTCTGGAAGGTTTTGGGGTTGTTTTTCATTTAATGGGTCCTAGTTAATGAAGCAAGGAAAGGCAGAACACGTTTCAGTGAGGGGTAGTCGCTGCCCTCCCAGGTCCCCTGCCCGCTGCCCTGCTCACCTCCGGCAGGAAGGAACTTGAGACTCTTTTCTGTTTGCTTTTGGTCCTGCCTGGCCTTCTCCTCACTGGTCTCATTTACACAAACACACAAGACTGTCCTCGTCGCCTTTGATGATTCCTGTCTGGAGTGACTTCATTTCAGCACATCTAAATCCTAGCCATTATTTTTAGTTGACTGACTGATTGTTTTCCTGCATGCATGCTCAGGTCAGAGGACAAGAAATTGTAGAGATTGGTGTGGGGAGATGTCTAAAAACCCTGTGGACAAGCCCACACAACCAGAATCAAAGCCCTCCGGAGCCATCTTACAAAGCTTTGGTCAAGTAAGAGTTCTGCAATCGCCTCCACCTCTCCTTACACCCATCTCTAAGCCCAGGGAGGGCAGCAGGAGAATCTGAATATACTCAGTGCTATTGGAGCTCAGGCAGAGAGGCTGAGACAGGAAATGGCATGTCACACGTTTAAAATTTATCACCACGATTAACAACAAAGAAGCCACAGTTAGAAAATGGAGAAGGGAGGTCTTGAGAACAAAAACATCCACCGGTCTAACCTTCAGCTGCAGGAATCCATCTATAGAGGTCCCTGGCAGAATGGTTGCAAAGACTGCATTTTAAATCAAATTTGGAATCTTCCTTTTGTATAGGCCTGAGTGTTAGTTTTATGCGGTGCAATGTTATTCATTAAGTGGCGCTGTTTACCATGTGAGGAAAGCCACAAGGTACAACAAAACCCACTGTAAGAGTTTATTAGGAGAAGGGACAGAGGGGATGTGCTTTAGGCCTGTGGAAGGGTATGCATGCATGGAGAGAGGGGAAGGAGGAGGAGAAGAAGCGGGGAGGAGTCTGTGACTCGCTTTTTATGGATTCCCCCGCACATGCGCATATGGGCTCACATAGCTACGCCACACATGCACATAGATTGTGTGATCACGCTGCATTCAAACTACGTGATCATGCAGTGCACGGATTACGTAAGATGTAAGGCCCCTTGCTTAGCTACTGAACAGTGCATTTGCGGTCATGTAGCAACACTGAGTACTGAATGTTGTTTGCTGGAGTATATGACCATAGAACATCCTACTTCCTAAGGCTGATCAACATAGTCATAAGATGTTCAAGACTTCAATAAAAGGCAGAAACAGGATTCTCTCTCTCATCTGAGTATGTTCATACAGGCACTAAGGAGAGAATGTAGATTCATGAGTATGTGCAATGAGTTTTATTTTCTTGATGTAGGGATTGTTTGTTTTACACTGTGAAACAAATCTCTTCTCTTTAGTTCTTCTAGTTGTGGATGTTTCCTTCTATCCTGTTGATCTTGCTGCTAAGAACACGTATTTTGCCTCAGTCTAAGCCACATAGTCATCAGCACAAAACTCAGCTGGGCATCAGGCTTCCAACGCCCTCCTCTGGGGACCCTGGTTTTTATGGATTATTATGGGGGGGCTCCCTCGTGTGCTCCTCGTGTGCAGGGGATCATACTGGCATACTGGGCAGATGCAGTGGTGAGCTGGTGGGCAGCCCACTCCACGCGGGCATGGCAGCAGGGTGGCGGGTGGACATTCAAAACCCAGAGGCTGCATCCACGCAGAAATGGTTTATTATAATGATGGATAAGGACAAAGAAATGAAAGACAGAAAGGAGAGGGAGAGAGAGGAAAAGGGGAGGGGTTCAAGGGTGCGTAGGAGGGAAGTGGAAGAGAAAGAAACGGGGTGGAGTTTTTCCTTTTACACGCAGGGCAGAGGGAGGGGCAGGATTTCAAGGGGCAGATCAGCATATCAACACTGGTGTCTTCAGGGTGAGGGGTTCCACATCCACACGCTCGTGATGAAAGTTCTATGATACCAACTTCTGACCTGATGTTCTGCTAAGTGTCACAGACTAGGATTCATATCTGCCCTGCTCCAGATCCTGTGCTTAGGACAGAGAGGAACAGGGCAAGAGCCCATCCTGAAGAGGCTTACCGGGGATGACAAACTGTAGGGGCAGGGTAAACTGCCTCGAGGAAAGTAACCGTGCTGGACGTGGGTACCAGGGAGAAGTGAAGGTTGGAGTTTTCCCTCGAAAACGGGTTAGCTTATGTCCCGTCAACACGACAGAAACTGGACTCAGGTGAAGAGGGAGCTGCCTTCATCAGACTGGCCTGTGGGCATGTCTGTGGGGCATTCTTTATTAATGGTTAATGTGGGAGGGCCCAGTCCACTGTGGGTGGGGTCACCCCTAGGCAGGTGAGTAGAAAAGAAAAGAAAGCAGGGTGAGCAAAGCCATGGGGAGCAAGCCAGTAAGCAGCACCTTCCATGGTCCCTGCCTCTGCCTCTGCTTGAGTTCCTGCCCCAACTCTGATGGGAGAGTGTAAGTCAAATAGACCCTTTCCTCCCCACAGCATGGTCATGGTGTTTAATCACAGCCTTTCATCCTCCCTCCCCAGGCATCTCGCCCCGTGTGTAAACAGCAGTGTTGAAGGAGGGAACCCTGTGGAGTTTTCCAGGAAGATGTGCAGGGAAGAGCTGGACCACAGCATCCTGTGATGCCCTCTAGACACACAGCCCTGGATCATGTAGGAGAACTCTACAAGTCTCAGTACCCTCAACTTTTTACCAAGGTAGTGACATCTTCCTTCTGACCAAGTGGCTGATGTGAGCATGCTCTGCACGTGCTGGGTAAGCATGTTAACTCAACAGCAATTAATATAAGCGAACATTTTACTCAGTGTTCTCTACAAGGTGAGGCGGCTTAAGACCTTTGGGGTGGATGATAGATGGCTGGAGAGGTAGCCTTGATTATGACACGGTCTGTTTGGATCTAAACATTACTGCCTCCATCTATCTTGGGCGGGGCACGCCTTCAAACTCCTCACCCTTCCGCACACAGGTTTGCTGTACCAGCTGTCCGTGACCTCCGCCTGCCTCCTACTCAGCGTTCCTTGGATCTTCTACCCATTTTTTGTAGAACATGGTCCCTCACTTTCCTGATAACCCTTCTTAGCATGATTTGCTCAGGGCCTCAAGCCAAGGAGGCTCCACAGGAGGCCCTCTCTGCTGGGGCATGTCTTTCTGTATGCTGTGAATATATGTTGTTCCCTTTGGTTAACAAATAAGCTGCTTTGGTCTTTGGCAAGGCAGCTTAGAGGCAGGCGGGAAATCCAAGCAGAGATACCTGGCTGACACATAAGAAGTTTCTCATCTTTGCAGCCATCAGGGCTGAGAATGTCACTTTCACTTCATGGGTGCGGTTCTAGAACTTTCCTGGGGTCACAAGCCAGGGTAGTTCCACACAGATAGGCAGAAGTTACACAGCAGTAACATGGAGGTTCCTTTGTACTCTGGGGACTGCTCTTCTGACTCAGGCCTCAGCATCTCACTTCTATCACTTCTGCAAAGTAACACCCCCTCCTTTCCCTGTTACTATTTCTGTCACGGAGCTGGGGGGAGGGGACCTCGGGCCACCAACAGGGGAAAGTAGAGCTGGTGCTGTGAATCTGACTCTTGTGGAACCCTGGGCTCAGGGGCTGATCACATGACTTCTGGGGGAAATCTTGAATGTTCACAGTTTATAGCTGTAAGTAGTATGTTCACTAGGAAAGTTTTATTTTTATTTTATTAAAGTTGTCACCTGTGGTATGCCAGGAAGCATGTTACTAGTGAACCATGAGTACCCGAGTGCACTGGTTACCTGACAAAAGCCACGTTAAGGAAGGGAGCGCGTCATGACTGGAAGTTTGAGGGCACAGCGCACAGCAGTGAAGGGGCCATGGTGGCAGGGGCATGGGGCAGCTGGCCCACCGTAGTCAGGACACATGGAGAGACGGGTCTTAGCTCACCTTTCCTTTTGATTCTGTTCAGGATCCCATCCTGTGGGATGGTACCACCTACCTTTAGGGTGAATCTTCCCACCTCAGTGAACCAATAAAGAAAACCCATCCCTCAAGGCATGTTCAGAATCGCATCACCTAGGTTGATAGACCCTATCAAGCTGACAAGCCACTAATCATCACAAGCCACTTTTATTGTGCTTGTGATGTTATCATGTAATCATTTCATGTTATCTGTGTTCTCACTCAAGTCTCACAAAATCCTCCAACTGGGGATGATTAACAATTCTGTTTTTCAGATGTGAGAACTGAGACCTAAGGAGGTAAAATGTTCTTTATTATTAAGCATCTCTCACAGGTGCGGGGACACTGGGCATTATTAGGGCCTGCCCCTCCTTACTCATGCAGTATTTGGGAAGGTAGTGTCTGGACTTTGCTTGGTCATCCCTGGTGCTTGGAGCTCAGTCCCTCTTGGAGAGTCTATGTTATCTTTGAACAGTTCTGGCTGTAGGAACATGCTTTCCCACAGGGAACCTATTTCTCTGTACTTTCTGCTTGCTGTGTGGTGGACGAGCAGCAGGCCCAGGCAGAGGCCGGGCACTTGTGTCCTGGCCCTCTACTCCTCAGCAGCAGAGGCGCCAGGTGGAGGCTCCCCTGGGCCTGCTTTCCTAGGTGAGAACAGCAGATGGCATGAGGCGAACGCTTGTTTGTGGTTTGGACATTCTTAAGGCCACGTAACTCATGACCTCACATCCCCATGTCTGCTCACAGCGGTGGAAACAACGAGGAACGTTCCAAGAAGAGGATTTGTTTCTACCGTCCTGTCCCTGGGGGACAGCCCTGTCAGCTGTGCGGATCCCGGAGGGTCTTAGAAATGAAGCCTTCATCTTGTCTTAAGACCAAACCCCTCCCTTCTCTCTCTCCCCGCTCCTTTCCTCTCATTCTCTTCACTCATTTCTTCTTCCTTCTTATCTGGCTTAGAAGCATTAAAGAATATTCTATTCATTTATCTAATTGTGTATGTACGCATATGACCCTTAAAAAAAGGTCAATTTAGAGGCTCAAACTCATGATCTCATGCTTGCAAGGCAAGAATTTTACCAACTGAACTCTCTCTAGTCCCTTAAAGGAACAGCTTAATCTCCCAATCACAGTTAAAGATCGCGTGTCTGGTAATGTATTTCTCACCACGCTAACTGTGTATAACAAGTTTCAGGAGCAGGAAAAGTCCACAGAAACTTAACCCAGAGTTGCTTTGTGTCTTCAGGAACCTTCAGATTTGTCTACTAAATAGTAGGGGTTTTCCCTTCTGGGAGTTCCCTGCATGGACGTTCGGGGGCGTCTCTGAAACAGATGCATATGTGTCAGAGAGAGGAGGGTGGCCCTTGACATTGACGTTGGCCTGGTGTCTGGGGATTGGCCTGGTGCTTGAGGCCAAGCTATAGTGTTCATTGTGTATTATGTCACAGAACACCAAGGCCAGACAAAACACATGAAGAAAAGAAAAGAGTACCTTTATGATCATGTTTGAGCAGAGAAGAAAAACAAGAACATTGTCCAAACCATAAAAAACATCTGCATCCTCTTTGCTGGCTAATCTGAGAGCCAATGGCTTTTCCCCCCCAACTAGAAGAGAGTCAAGATGTCCACTATAGGGCTGCCCCTGTGTCCAGCCCAGAGCAGAACTCTGCTTCCTTGAAGTCTCCCCACATAATCTCCAGAGCCCAAATTGCATAGTCTTTTCTAACATCCTCTTACCAAGAGGGCTTATGCCCACCCGAATGGTGTGTTTTTCCCCGGTGAAATCAACAAATTCTATTCAATTACAAATGATCCTGCTTGAACTGACCACATGGTCTGCAGCTTTAGATTTCGCAAAGAACGTGAATGTGACGGTAAAGTCCCAGACCCAGGCTGACCTGTCCCTCTTTAAATTCATGACTGGAAACCTCCAGTGGCCTCTTCCCACTGAGAGATGGTGCGTTAGACCATAGTCAGCTCAGTTTCCCTCTGAACAATCTGAACAATCGCCTTCCTTGCAGCCTCAGTTGCCCCTTCCGTCCTGAGTCTCAGGTGATCTCCCTGCTGGTCTCTGAGACATGAACTTTCTCAACACATTTGCTCACCGGTCAGCTTCTGCCTCACATACCCCGCCTCCTGCTGATTGCCACAGTCAAGGAGGGGTATGCTGCTGACCAAGGGTCAGACCCATCTTCCTGCTCTCACACCCATTCCCTGCGTGGTATTCTCCGCTGTGCTTGCACTACGAGAGCTGATCAGCTGCCACAGAGGCCGTACGACCTGGGATGCCTGACAAAGACAAGCAAGCGACCTGCTTATTGAATCCACTCTTCCATTCCTCCTCCTCCTCCTTTTAAAGACAAGGTCTGAGACTCATCAAAAGGGCTAGGGTGGTTGTCTGGAGAGTTCCTGTAACCCACCTGTCCCCACCTGCCCAGCACTGGGGTCTCCGGTGTATGCCACCACCCCAGCTTTTTACAGAATCTGGGAATTGAACTGGCTTTTCTACCTCCCCAGCCTAAGATGAACTTCTTACATCTCAACTGTTTATATGTCAAACTGGCTTTTCCTTAAGAAAAATCTAGACCTTTACTTAATATTTTTCCTTAGAGTTACTTCTGGACACAGTTATGGCAAAAGAAGATTTTAAACCAAGACATACTGTTTCTGTTTTCCTGGGACCTGCTCTATAGAGCTCTACCATAAAAACCGTTGATGTTCTGGTCAACCTCTGGGTTATGTGTCTTCCTCTGCTTTGAAGACGATCCTGCCTCCTCCACCTTCCCAGGGCCTAACATCCTTCTCCAGGAAGCTCGGACAATACCTTCAACTCTCTGCACACTTACAGATAGATACATACCTCATTACACGCATGCACGCATTTGGTTTTGTTTCCTGTTTCCCATCATGAGATTATCAGACGATCTTAGTGCTTTAGATAGAAATGATTAGAATATCCAGGTCCCTGTTTTCAGACAACCAGACAGATTAAGGGAGCCTAATCTACTAATGAGGGGCAAAGCCAAATCTAGAACTTGGATCTTCACATTCTTCACCATCAGTGAGAAACCCACAAGCAACAGCTTCCTGGATCCCTGCCAAGTTCTGGGCATTGTGCCAGGGCCCAGAAATAAAGGTTAATTGAGTGATTGCAGACCTTGCTCATAATGGACTCAGGGTGGCAACAGGCTACGCAATTCTATATGGTTAAATCACGGCAGGTGTACAAGTGCCTTGGAGGAGACGTGCAGTGTGAGTCAGGATTTGGTCTAGTTTGGAGTGTCACGAAATGTGACTAAGGAAGTGTGCTTGGAGGCACAGGGGCAGGGAGCTGTCAACAATTCAGCTGCATTTATGGCCTAAGCTGGTCAATGGACTGGCCTATTTGCCACCATGCTTGGGGACAGAAGCCCAACAGCTCCGTCCCTTGTGCCTTGGAAGCAGGTCCCTTCACTCTTCATTCCACAAGAAGAGGCAAGAGCCACATGCAGGTGTGCTTAGCTGAAGCCTCTCTACTCTCACTTGGCATCTTGGTCATATGCTGTATAGCTTGGCATTGTTTGGGCTTTGACACCAAAAAGCCCTACTTCCTGGAAGTAGAAAAGTCCCTGCCATTGATGAGACAAGCCGTGAAGCCTCAGATAACATCATTGACTTAGTAAAAGGCAGATTCCTTTGGTTCTTGTTACCATGACATCAACTGACCTAGTTACACATTTCTTATGTTAACCCAGCGGAGCTAGTTAGCTTACGCTTAAGAAACTCTGGTTACATTTTGCTTTCGTCTTAGAAAATCAACCAGTGCAAGCTGTGGGCTCTGCAGGGGTGTGGACATGGGACACACTTGGGCTTTTATTTCTGCTTCTGCCTCACACTAGGCTGGGGAATTGCTTCATGTTTTGGAGCCTCCATTTTGGCAACTGTGAAAATGGGGATAATAATCATCCCTATGCTCTGTGAGATTCTTGAGATACTGAATGTAGATATCTAGGAGAACTCTTTCCTAAGACCTAACAGGCTCCATGCAGAGTCACTTGGAACTTAACCTCTTGTATAAAGCACACACTTAGGATCCAAAAGAGACTAGGTCCAGGCCAGAAGGACAGTCTCTGAAGTCCTGGTTTTTGCACTAGGGTCTGCCTTCTGCTAGAGCAATTACTGGCAAGAGTGAGTTCCTCGGGAAATGGATATGTGCTGAGGGAGGGAGAGAGGAGGGAGGAGCGCGGAGGCTTTCCTGTCAGGGGTGCAGAGAGCAGGAGAGGGGGGCCAGCAGAATGCAACTGTCCTGCCTTCTCAGGAGCTGAGGGCTCTGGGGGTGGCCTTCCGGGGTCAAGGTTCTCTACTGCCATGTCCCCTCCTCTGTGTTCCTGAAGCCCAGCCAGTGTGAAATAACAGTTTTTAATACAGTTGAGTGCAAAGTCAAGCTTTAATAGCCAGTTTCTGCCCTTGGTATTTTTCTTTCAAGTAAAGGCTCTGTTTTTAAAGGTGCTGCATTTCAGGGGGCTCCTTTTCTGGCCCCAACACTCACTCCCAACTGCTAAGTGTTCAGTGTTGTTCAGTTTATTGGTGCTGATGTCCAGTGACCTTGAGAACCTTTATTCATGTTTCCACAAGGCTTTGCTATTTCACAAAGTCATAACTTCAACTCATGCCTTACTAAAAAGAAAGTGCAGTGAATTTTAGGGTAAGTTTTCAAGAAAGACTGGCTTCCAGGGGAGAGAATGCCACCAGCAGGAGTCTATGGGGAGAGCCACACGGCCCAATCCCCTCAGGCATTTTCACAGCCATTTAAAAAGATGTCTTCTGCAAACTCATCCAAATTAGCTAAAAATGCTTGACATGATGGACATGTCGTGTCTGTGGGCCAATATTCAATCCAGGTGGAGGAATCTAGAGGGTAGATGTACCTGTCAAGGCAAAAACGGAAGCAGTGTTGGTGATGGTGGCCACAGACAGAGGAAAGCTATGCTTGATTTCCTTGGGAAGAGATCAGATGTGGGCAAGTGTGTGTGTGAGTGTGTGATGTGAGTGGTGTGTGTGTAAGTGTGAGTGGTGTGTGTGAGTGTGATATGTGTGAGTAGGTGTGTATGAGTGTGTGGTTTGTGTGTAAGTGTATGTGTATATAAATGTGTGTGTGTGTGGTGTGTGTGTATGAACGTGAGTGAGTGTGGTGTGTGTGTAAGTGTATGTGTATATAAATGTGTGTGTGGTGTGTGTGAGTGTGGTGTGTATGTATGAGTGTGTGTGTGGTGTGTGTGTATGAATGTGTGTGAGTGTGGTGTGTGTGGTGTATGTGCATGGGCATGTGTGTGGTGTGTCTCTCTACACTTAAGACTCTGTACACTGAGGGAGTGGACAGTGACCAGAGGATGTGGACATGCGTTCTCAATTCCTCATTGGGTTTTGTCACTTGGATGGCTCAGCTCTCAATCAAGGCTTCAGCTGTTGTGAAATTCAAGAGGCTTCATTAATACTTATAATGCTTTGTTGGCTGAGCCTAAGACACCAATGGAATGTGAGTGTAGCTAAGAATAAACGACACTGAGGTTGGAGAAGAGGCCAGAGCTACAAATGCTGGTGACTTACTTGAAACTGAAATTGAGTTTGATCTGCAGAGCCTCTTTGCCCATGATTAGATACTGCTTCCCTTTCACCAGACCAGCATTGGCACAGCTCATCTTCCTGATGAAGGTGATTTCAGAGCCCTTCTCAGCAGCGGCTTCCCCTGAGAGACACACAAGGAGGGTTACCATAGTCACATTTTAATGTTACAACTATGAACTCTCTTGTTGAGCTGCTCAGTTCCCCGTGGCCATGAGAGGTGAATACTGTTGAAGAGGGGTTTTACAATGTGCATAGGCTTAAGGAAAGAAGATGGGTATAGTCATCGAAATAAATGAATAGTTTAAAAATAATAATAAAGTCTTTAAAGACAGAGTAATAGTAATATAAAAGAAAAAAGCCACGTAAGATGGGAAATACATAGGGAGTCTGGGTCCTGTATGTTATTGTGTTGATTTTGAATTTTTGATTGTTGAAAAGCAAAGGACAGCTGCAAAGAGACCTGGAATTGAAAGAGGGACTGTTGAAATAAACCAGCCTATATATTTTAGGAAAACCTTAACTTCTAAAAGGTCAAAAATTATATTTGTCAAATGGAAAGCAAAAATGCTTTGGAGTTTTGTTCCCACAGGAGATGAGAGGCTGTGGATTCCTTCAGGGTTAGTATGGATCAGGTTTGATCAGGTGAGACCTCCTGAATCTTGACAGATGATATCTATCAGCAAAGGTTACTGTTGGTCTTCTCAGGACTTGTCCATTATCTCAAATTTTCTCTCTGGGACCCTAAAGATACTTTGTCCACAAACAGTAGGAAGCAGTTTGGAGACTACTAGTCCCACATTTCCAAGAGTTGGTGGGTGTGGGTGATTTTTGGTTATTTGGTAGGTGATGGATGTTTGTTATTATTTAGGAGAATATAGAATATTGATACAAACTTAAAGTTATTTTTGTTATGCTGTATATATCTTTTTACTCTTGTTTAAAGGATTTTTGTATATTGATGAAAATTTAAGGTTATTTTTGTTACAACATATTGTGTATATGTTTCTATTCTTGTTTAAGGTATTGTAACTATGCAGTTTACTTAAAAATGTAAGGTAAAATTCTAGTTTTTGAAAGCTATTATTATAAATTATATAGGAAAATCAAGAAGCATAGGTCAGTAGTTAGTCATTTATAACAATCATATTTGTAGATATGCCAGGTATGTTTTCTAGGTTAAATAGATATATTTTAGATAGATGGTCTTCAAATACTTCAAAGACCTATCGAATATGGTATTTAAAATGTTTTGTTAGTTTAAAGTTTTTTTTTTATGACAATGAGACACATCTGCTCCTGGCAGCACCAATTTACTTCAGAGAAGATGGGCATTGAAGAAACTCCTTATGGAGTTTGCTTTTTTTGTGGCAAGGTTAGCCACTGGGCAAAGAAACTGTTCTTGCTTTTGACTGCTGACAATGTGCTGTACAGACTAGACATGCAGGGCACATAGGAGAAAAAAAAAAAAACTGTTGAACTTTGCCAAAACAAGGCAGGACAGTCCTTCAAATTTCCTGCTTCACCGAGAAGTCTTCCAGATACTATGGGCCTATAGGATGAAGATGGATGCCCCTATGTTGCACTAGGAACTTTGGGTGACTGTCCAGGCAGCCAGATGTCTTGGTCATTACTAGAGTTTTTGGAAGTTGTTTGCAATGCACTTACTGTTTACTCAAATAATATTATATCCTTCTCAGTCTTTGATGGAGTTGAAGTTACAGTTGCAGTTTTCTTTAGTTATGATAGAATAAATTAGGTGTAAAACTTTAGATTCACTAAGATAGGATAGATAATGGAATACTTTCTTTTAATTTGCCAGACACAAATGAACTGGAATCCATTACATTGTGAATGCAATCTTTACTTGATAATTGTTCTTATTGTGTATAGTTTTATTATGTTAAAGTTAAAACCTTTCTTTTTTTGTTTAGACAAAAAGGAGGAAATATTGTAGAATATTATTTATTTTATTTATTTATTTTTTGGGGGGGGGTTTGAGACAGGGTTTCTCTGTGTAGCTTTGCGCCTTTCCTGGAGCTCACTTGGTAGCCCAGGCTGGCCTCGAACTCACAGAGATCCGCCTGGCTCTGCCTCCCGAGTGCTGGGATTAAAGGCGTGTGCCACCAACGCCCGGCAGAATATTATTTTTAAGGTGTGTTATTTTTGTTTATGCTCTGAAATGTTTGCTTAATGTTGCAAAGATGTATTTGATTAAATAAAATTTACCTGTGATCAGGAGGCTGTGTCAGCAACTAGCTGTCAGGAAGTGGTAGGGAGGAGCCAGATGAACAAGGGTTTTTAAGAGGGGCGAGGAGACACATGAGGGTTTTTTTGGGGTATGTGAGCAAGGAGAGAAGGTGAGCTACTTGCTTTTCACTTTCTCTGAGGAGCAGAATTCCACCTTAACCTTTGAATCATGAGTGCTTTACAGGGACAGAGGTTTAGTTAAGCTCCCTTTGTAGCTTTGCCAGAGTCGGAGCCCAAGGGAACAGACTTCCCTTTGGCTACAGCCCTTGAGACAGCTGCAGTTGCTGATCGAACAGCTGTGGCTTAAAAGGCAGCAACAATTTTAAAAAAGGACAACATTTGGTAACTGGCAATGGTCAACTTTCTAGAAAGGCATGAGATGTGAAAAGATGGCAAATTTTATGGAAGATAACTTTCGGATCCTAAAGGACTCAGAAGTAGCCAGGACATGTTGCTTCTCCCCAGAATGCAGTCTTCCCCATGTTTAGACTGTTTCACATGTTTAAACCTACCTTCACTTCTCACAGCATCAGCTAAGCCCTGCTTGTTTACCTTTGCTGTAATAGTAGCAGAGATCACTTCAGGGTCTTCTACCACTGAGCCATACCCCAGGCCCGCTCTCACTTCTTTTATATCTTTACACCTTAATCTATCTAATCTCCCCCTCCCGTTCCTCCCTCCATCCCTCCACCCCCTCTCTGTCTCTCTCTGGCATATATGTATGTGCTTATGAAGGCAAGAAGTTGACTTTGGACAGTTTCTTCTATCACTTTCCATCTTAGTTTTGGAGACAAGATCTTTTAACCTAGGGTCACCATTTTGACTAGACTTGATGGCTAGGAAGCCCCCAGGATCTATTTGCTCACCCCCTCCCCCCAGGATCCAGCACTGGGCTTCTAGATGTGCACCATTGCATCCAGCTATTGACATGAGTGCTGGGGATCTGAACTCAGGTCGTCACACTTGAGCAGCAGGCTCTTTTACCCACTGGGCCACCCCCCAGCACTTACACCCGAATTTCTACTCCAGTTTTCTGCCCCACATGTCTCAGTTCTCAGACACACTAGAAACTTCTTGAGGGCAAGGACCGCACCTGACTCATTGCTATAGTATTTGGGGCCATTCTTCAGCTACTTAACTGTGCCATAGTCTCCCTAGCAGTGAAGCCTAGAGAACTCTCCAACCTGTCAGCCAGTGTATGTAATTGCTGCACACATAACTTTTTCTAGTACCATCGATTCTAGCATACACACGCTAATTCAGACTGATTTTTTTAGACTGTCCAAGGATACAGCTTTCTGTTGTAGTCAAGGCCTGAGCCATGTTCCCAGGACCCTCAAGCCAGCCACTGTTGGAGAAAGCAGTGTGGCAGTACTGGGTCTCAATATTTTACAACTTTTTGTTAGTGAAAAATTTCAAGTATGTTCAGAAGAGCAGAGAACAGTTAACTTCAGCAATTACACACCTTTTCTTTTGTTCCCATATTCTTGCTAGCATCCTTGAATATATAAAATAACAATTTATCAATATAACTTGATACTAAATGGGTTCTGGGTAAGTAGGAAGCATGAGGGCTTCTGATATTATGTGACTTCAAAATTTCTAATAAGCATTAAAATTACTAGAATTAATCTTCAGAATCCATAGGACAAAGAGGAAATGACACTAACGAAGGGCTGTGACTTTGGGATCGCCTGACACCATGTGAGATCAGAGCCATGTGGGTGTCTGTGGACACCATGTGAGCACTGGGATCAAACAGACTGACGCTTCGCATTTCTCAGGAGAAAAAGATCTTCCTTCCTTTAGTGGAAAGACAAATGGCAGGCAGAGGAGGCGGCACACACCAGCATGTGGGTCGCTGATACAGAGGATTGTGAGTTCAAGGTCAGCCTGAGTGACACAGCGAGACCATATCATTTTAAAATGTAAAGAAAAGATGTGATTAATTATTGCTTCTGATGTGAATATCAGATGAAAACAGTGCTAAAAATTTGGAGAGTGGGAAGATCACACCATCAGAATGACTCAAAAATGGGGAGAGGCCATCAATGATACAAAAATGAAAGCTGACAATAGAAACCAGGAAACGTTGTTTGTGTGTGTCAATAAATCAAATAAAAAATTAGAAACATTATGAAAAAATTTAACTCTATATAGGGCATGATTGTCAGAATTGACGAAGATACACGTCAATAAAAACATGTCACAATGTGGACTTAGAGCCCTACTGACTGCAGAATTTATATTTACTCCAATGAGACGTCAGCTGTTCAGAGATATAAACAAGGGAGTGAGCTTAAGTTCCTTAATAAATATTTAATCATATATGTATTTTAAGGGCCAGCCAGAGGGCTCAGCAGGGAAAGGTACTCAGCTCCAAGCCTGATGACCTAAGTTCAAGGCCCAGGAGCACATGGGGGAAGGAGAGGCCCAACTCCTGCACACCATGCTCTGACCCCCTGTGTGTGCCACAGCTGCACACACATGCACACACGAGTAACTGTGATAAAAGGTGTGTTTTAAGTAACTTACACGAAACACAAAAGGCTAAACATGGTTATGCTGACATAGCATTTGCTAAAATCTGTGATAAGAGAATTCACCGAGAACTAGAAACTTCCTGAAGGTGAGAACCCGCAACTGTTTTTGAGTCAACTCTGTGTCTGGTACAGTGCCTGGCTGGTAAAGCACTAAATGCTGAGGGCAGCAGGACATCTCACCTGTTCTGTAGATGTCCAGAAGAGTCGCAGTGTACTTGACAAAAACGTTTTCTTCAGTGGTGGATGTGATCTTAACCTTATAAGCTGGTAAAAGCAAAACAGGACAAAATGAAACAGTCCAAACGGAACACCACCAATGCCACCCCCAGAGGAAGCCAGGGCTTGTCATCAGATGAGGAGTGTGGACGGCAGGTATCAGGACACCCTAGGGTGGATCCCTCAGCTAAATTGTTAGATTAAAAAAAAAAAGTGAAGATGAATTCAAAGGAAGGAAATACACAAAGTTGATTCTGATGTCAGTAATTCTCCTGTAGATCGCGATGGCGCTAAGAGCAGGACCAGGGTCACCCCGTTCCTATCACTATGTCCCTCGTGGCCTTGGGCAAACATTTAACCTCTTTGAACCTCAGTTTCTTCACTGGTATATTGTGATGGTGGTTTGATGTTCTAGGGCGGTGGTTCTCATCTTCCTAACGCTGTGACCCTCTAATACAGTTCCTCATGTTGTGGTGACCCCAACCATAAAATTTTTTTCGTTGTTACTTCATAACTGTAATTTTGTTGCTGTTATGAATCATAATGTAATATTTGACCCCAAGGGGTCAAGACCCACAGGTTGGGAACTGCTGCTTTAACAGGTCCTTATGGAACTCATGCTGTGGTTGAGTGTGAAATGTCCTCCGTAAGAGCGTGTGTTTGAACGCTTGGGTCCCGGTTGGTTGGGAAGGTTGTGGAACCTTTAAGAAATGAAGCCCTCCTGGAGGAAGTGGGTCCCTGGGGTGGGCCCTGCAGAACCGCAGACAAGGCTCACTTCCTGTTCCCTTTCTGCTTCCTGAGTCCAGATGCAATGTGCCTTCCCTGTCTACAGCATGTCTCCCCCCACGGTGGGCTTTATCCTGCCGGAGCAACAAGCCAAAACAAAGTCTTCCTCCCTTCAGAGGCTCTTGTCATGGTGTTTTCTCACAATAACGGAAAAGGGATTAAGATGTTCAGCAAAAAACCACATATAAAACATACAAAAAACCAAACCAGCTCTGTGTGTGTGTGTGTGTGTGTGTGTGTGTGTGTGTGTGTGTGTGTGTGTTTAAACTTGGAAACAGCATCTTTTCTGAGAGAATTTGAAAATAATAGTGTACAGTATTAACTCCCCCCCCCCAAACAACAACAACAAAACCCCAAAACCAAATCCAGACCCAAACCAGAAGCATCTGAAATCGACACAGGGAATTAATGAAAGGCCAGCAGAGGTGTCCCACGTCATGATGGGCAGAGGTGTCCCATGCCATGCATTTGACTCCAAAAATAAAGGAGTGATTTATTTAGTTTTCTTTCTTTTCTGTTTTCTCTCTTTTTTCCCCCCAAGGGTGTCAGATCCCCTGGAACTGGAGTTATAAGCAACCATGTGGGTACTGGGAATTGAACCTGGGTCCTCTGGAAGAGCAGCCAGTGCTCTTAACCCCCAAGTCATCTCTCCAGCCCCCACTTTCTACTGCAGTGATAAGATATACAGATCTCATAGGTAACTCATAGAAGAAAAAGTTGACTTGTGGCCTGTGGCTCCAGAATTAGGGCCCATGATGGCAGAGCAAAGGCACCATGACAGAAGAGCTAAGAGCTTATATTTCGACCCTCTAGTTGGAGGCAGAGAGAGAGAGAGAGAGAGAGAGAGAGAGAGAGAGAGAGAGAGAGAGAGAGAGAGAGAGAGAGCGCCTGGGAAGAGCATGGACTTTTGAAACTTCGAAGCCTGCCCCAGTGACATACCTCCTTCCCAGACAGTTCTACCAACTGAGGACAAGTATTCACATGTAGGAGCCTGTGAAGGCTGTTCTCATTCAAACTATCAGAAGGATTTAATTCTCTCAGGGACATGATACAGCCTACAGCTGTCCATGGAAACAGATCTGAGCTCTGGACAATGAGAAACGAGGAGAGCCCCAAGCACAGATCTAACTCTGTACATAGCAAAAGTTGTTTAGTAGCCCGCTCTTCGCCTTAAAGAAAAACCTAAAGAAACAACCTTTGTTTTTTTTCTCCCCCTACTCTACTGTCTCCACTGGAAGAGTACACAACTGAAATCCTAAGAATCTGTGGCCTTTCTTTCTTGGTGTGTGTGTGTGTGTGTGTGTGTGTGTGTGTGTGTGTGTGTGTGTGTGTGTTGGTGCATATGAATGCAGGTGCTCGTGGAGGCCAGAGAGCTTGCATCTCTGGAGATGGAGTTACAGGAGGAGTGCTGCCCAACATGGGTGCTGGGGACCAAACTCAGAGCCTATGGAAGAGAATTACACAGGCCTAACCACTGAGCCATCCCTTAAGCCCCAAATTCTGTGGTTTTTCAAAAGTTGTCTTGGAATAAGTGTAGTACATCTATTCAGAAGGCCTAGTAGGGGAAATGTTTTGCTGGACACCTGTCTTATCCATTATCTTTAATCAAAAATCATATTTCTTTGTAGAATAAAATATAACTTTGTACCTTAATGCTGAAAATTGATGACATTTTCCTTCAAGGGACCAAAAGAAATGTTATATCCACATGATGTCACTAAGCACAGTGTTCCAGCTTCCTAACTGAACACGCATCGATAAAATTTCACATTCAGCTCTGTTGGATGTCTGCACTTACCGTATGCAATCTCCGCTTTACATGCCGTTTCTCTCCTGGTGTCTGCGGAGATGGACAGGTCCACTTCTGCCTTCAGTTGCCCACAGTCAGCTGGGTTTTGTGGGGAAAGGGTGAGCGTTATGTTAGTGTACTGAAGGGGGCACCCTCTGTGCAAGTGAACCATCTCCCGTGAGCCCGGAGACAATCTGGGGCCATTTCTTACAAATGCCAGATTCCTAAAACCTGTCCATTTTCTTCTCTTCCAAGTGAAACATTATATAAGGCAAAAACTGAAACCAGCCAAGCAAAGTCTTCACACAGACTTATTACATGGCTACTTATTCCACAGCAAGCTCTTCAGAAAAGCACATCCTCCCATGAAGGAAGTGTGTGGGGAGTAACTTTCCATTTTAGGAGTCTAATGAAACATAAAATGATGGTTTGATTTTAGCCATAAGAGGGTACAATAAGGACCTAAGAAGTAGAAAAACAAAAAATAACTGA
The DNA here is from genome assembly GCF_049852395.1 of Peromyscus maniculatus bairdii. NCBI lineage: Eukaryota > Metazoa > Chordata > Mammalia > Rodentia > Cricetidae > Peromyscus > Peromyscus maniculatus. The sequence goes on along the minus strand of NC_134855.1, from coordinate 5,126,565 downwards.
AAATAACAAGTAATAAACAAACCCTAATAGATGGTTAAACAATCAAAACCAACGTAGACTCACAGAGAGATGATGCTGATTTCTGATGAGTTTGGGTGAGTTGCCAAAAAGGCTTCCTTTGATTTCACAGAGACAGAATTGAACTTGGAGAAGTGACAGGAAATCCCATTAACCAGAACTAAAAGAGAGAGGCCTAGACCTGTGTCTCTGTCCTCTTTGATTATGGTCCTTTGCTGAAAAATCAGGTGAAAGTAGAAAAGAAACCATGACTACTACATATGTCCCCCTGGACACCCAATGGTGGTCTGGATGGAGTTCCCGTTCTTGTGGAGGGAGGCCCACCAGGGGGGTTGGGAGCCATAAGGAAGTGGCTCAGGAAATGATTACTCTCTAGTCAGCTAAGATTCCATATCTACTTCTGAGAAGCCACAGTTTGGCCAAACAGCTCCCCAGGGTTCCCTTCAGACAGGGACAGGCAGAGTGAACAGGCGATTACCTTCGAGACACTGGCATGTTGCCCCTTCACAAACTCTCTGAAGCCTGGTGTCAGAAGTGCTGTAAAACATGGTGCACTGCTTGTCTGTGGGAATGGAGACACAGTCACAAGGAGTGGTGGGCTGCTACACAACACATGCACTCAACGAGTCTCTTCCAAGGGGCTTCAGAGATGGTCAACACCAGGCTTTTCATTTACAGCTCCAGGCCCACGGAGGTTAAATTATGAATTGGCTGTGCTGGAAGGGTCCCTGCTCCTGAAGAACCCCACCTCCACTTTGTTATTTGAAATTTTACTGTTTAACAGTCATTTCTTAGAACGCACACACACACACACACACACACACACACACACCATGGGATATATACATATACACATATATGCATATATATGAGAAGAGAGAGTAGGTATGTTCTATGCGTTTGTTCCACTTAAGGATTTTCTAACAAACACAGCTGCCCAAAGTGCATAATCACTTTCCCTTCTCAGAAGGAGTTGAGCTGCGTTCACATGTACTGGATGATACAAGTGAACATATCAGGGCATGAGGATGAACATATGTGGGGCCTGGTGGGAATGGTATAAAACCAGGTAATTTCAGCGCAAGGTGGCAACTGTAGATCTGTGTGCCAACAGTGAGAGAATCAGAAAGGGTGGGGTCGTTCTGAGAGGATGAAACAATTGGGCAGGAACTGGGCTCCTTTAGAGAGGAGGAATTCAAGCGACACCGGGGGTGACTACCACAAAGGAACTTGAGGTGAAAGATTTTAAAGTTGAGGGTGATGTAGTCCGGTTATTCTAACCAGGAGGAAGATGAGCACCGAGGTATGAACAGATAGGCTTGATTACGAAGCTGTTTGAATGCAGTGTTTCAAAGTGAGTGTTCAGGATGGACTTTCCAAAGTAGGCTTTAAGAAAGGCAGTCTGTAATACGTGTGCAGGCCTCCTTGGATTTCTAAGTTACACAGACTCCACAGGAAACTAGAGTTGAGCAGAGCTGCTTACCTGGTCTATGGTATTCATACACCGTGAAGGTAGCAGGATTCAGAAACCCAACTTGGAAAATCTCAAATATCCGGAATCGGACACAAAGGAAATCTCTGGAGGGAATCTGTTTGACAAATTCAAGGTTGTAAGAAGCTGTGGGCGAAGAGGTATTCACAAAGGCTCAGCACGTAAAGATGTGATGGGAGGGGGATGCCGGGAGGCAGAACTTACCGAATTCAGTTGCAGAATAACATGGCCATCTTTGATCTGGTAATCAGTTAGGAGTTGATCCACTCCTTCTACAAGCTAAAGAAGAAAGAGGAGAGAGAGAGAGAGAGAGAGACAGAGACAGAGACAGAGAGACAGAGACATAAACAGAGAAACAGAGACAGAGACACAGAGAGAGACAGAAAAACAGAAAGAGAAAGAGCACTTGATTTACTTTCTTGTCTTTGTGTTTAATTACATTTCCCCGTTGATTAAGCCAGAGTATGATCCAGCACTCCGAGCTAAGGACGGCCCCTCTTTCTGGAACCCCCAGCACACTGCTGCATGTTTGCACATGTTTTGGTTAAGTGACCACCCTGCTTCATTTTCATAAGTCAAATCACAGTTGTTTTGGAAAGAATATTTTGGGTGATTGTATGAGTGAGGTATTAAAGTAAAAGAATATAAATTTGCCCATAAAATAATGTAGGAAAGAAACCCCAGATTCACAACATCTCAAAGAAAACACTTGCAGCACGTAAATCTTCTTGGTTAGCTCCAATTCCTGTTGGCAGAGAGATATCCATCACTGCGTGGGAGGATCCGGATGCTGATTCTTCCTTGCTGGGCTTGTAGCTAAAACAAATCAGAGATTGAGAAATGGATTAAATAAATTACAAGATTTGCAAAGAAGGGGACCCATTCCTTAGCTGTCTTTATATATAGAGAGAGCAGAGAGAACCTCACAATGTAGTCCTTGGCTGTCCTGAGACTATGAGAATTATGTAGCCTAGGCTGGCTTCAAACTCACTGAGATTGGCCTGCCTCTTCCTCCCCAAGTGTTGAGGTTAAAGGCATGCGCACTATGCCTGTCCTTATCCTTTAAAATTTAAATTTGGTCCTATGTATTATGGTATATGGGTCAGAATCTGTGAGGGTTGGAGTTGCGGAGGGTCTTTGAGCCATCTATTATAAGCTGTCCTTGGCCAACAATGCCAGCACACCACTGTTCTGGAGCATAGAAATCATCCACTCCATGACAAGAGATGAAGTTGGGACTGGAGTGCAGCACCTGGCCCAGAAACACAGTGGCTTCAATCAGAGCTGTGTTTGAACCCAGGCTTCTTAATCCTATTCTAGTTCTTTTTTTAAGAGACTAATTCAAAGTAAAATATTAATTGCGTATCATAAAGAAAACCCAAACCCAAATGCTAACCTTAACCCTACTAAAACTCTAACCAAAAGGACTATAAACTTAACCATAATCCAAACACTAAACCTTAACACCTAACCTCTAACTCTAACCACTAACCATAACCCCTAACACAAACCTAAACCATAATCATAAACCCTAACCCTAACAAATAACACTAATTAACACCTGAACCTAACCCCTAAACCTAACCCCTGACTCTGAACCCTAAAATAAACCCTAACCCTAACCTCTGACCCTAACCTCTAACTCTAACCCCTAAGAAAATTATAACCATAACCCTGTCCCCTAACCCTAACAACTAACCCTAACCACTAACACAAACCCTAACCAAACCCTAACCCCTAAACCTAACCCTAACCCTTAACTCAAATCCTACCCATAACCCTAACCCTAACCCCTAACTCAAACCCTAATCATAACCCTAACCCATGACCCTAACCCCTAACTCAAACCCTAACTATAAACCTAACCCCTAACCTTAGTCCAAACCCTAAACCCTAACCCAACCCGTAATCCCTAACCTAAACCCTAACCATAACCCTCACCCCTGACCCCAAGCTGACATGTCAGCAGTTCCTTTCTCTGCATGGTGAGACTGTGCTGGGTTCTATTTCTTCTTTCTTTGCTTTTGCCAGCTTTCTAATATCCAAGCATGGGTACTTCAAGAAAAAACTGGTGCTTCAAAGACTTTGTGGTCTAGAAATTTTGCTAGTTTGAAGTTAACAAAAAACGGTGAGTAAAATAGAACCTCTCCCTCCCCCTCTCTCCTCCTTCCCCTCTCTCTCTTCATCTCTCTCTCTTTCCCCCTCTTCCTCTTCTTTTCTCTCCCTCCCCCCTTTTCCTCTCTCCTTCCCTCCCCTCTTTCCTCCCCCTCTCTCTTCCTCTCGCTCTCCCTGCCCCCTCTCTCTTTCTCTCTCTTTTCCTCTCTCTCTTCCTCTTTATTTCTCTCCTTCTCCCCTCTTTTCTTCTCTATCTCTCTACCCCTCCTCTCTCCCACCCTCTCTGAGAGGGGATCAGGAAGTCTGGGTCCTTTCCCAGTTTTACTGAGCCATTTCCACATATCATTTTCTTATTTGTGGAAGTCACTGTGAGAAGTATAGCCAGGTGTTTTAAACCATCTTTATGACTCTTGGGCTTTGAGGGTGGAGGCTTAGTGCTCCCAGTGGCAGTTAGGGGACTGAGGAGAAGGGCCATGGGGAGGAGCTAGTGAGTGGCACAAGGTGACTCTGGGCTTCAAGAAGCGGCTGCATGCTGGAGCAGAGCGGGGTGGTGGTGGTGGGTGTGGGCACTTGGGAAAGAGGAGGTGAAGGGGTAGGCAGCTCACAAACGATTTCACCCAAAGGACTGGGTCTTAGGGAAACAGATGGTACCGGGAGCTGGCGAGGGATCCAGGTACATCTTTTCCTCAGCCACCTGTGAAGAGCATTCAATCCAGCTCTTACGAGGAATTAAAAAAAATAAATCTCATTTATCACAATAATTAAAGGCACTAAAAAAATAATCCCTGACTCATAAAATGTAACTCCATCCTCACCAAAGGAGCCATTTAGAAGGGAGCACGGGATGCCTTTGATTGGTGTCTTGACATCTGAGCACGTCCTTAATTGGATGGGGAGACTCGGGGATTTCTGGCTCACAGATGCAAATACTATGTCTGCAGGATGCAAAAGGCCTCCCGGGTAGAGAGTGTCTATGAAAAGTCGGTCGAGCTTGAGGACTGGTTGCCATGGGGACTGTTTCAATTGTTGAACAGAAATCCTTCGTTCAAGAAGCTCTTTGCCTGCTGCCAAAACCAGCAATCTTCCCCAAAGGCATTTTGTAGGAATGAAATCCTTCCCCACCCCCTCCCCTTTTCTTATGATTCTACGAAGAGGTTGGAAAAAAAAAAACCTAAATACACAAAAGAGGCCTCTGAACGTACAGTGTGCTTGCAATTTTTTAATCAAGAGAGAATATTTGAAGGCAAAGAATTTCTTAAATGAATAAAGACTGCTTAGTTACTTTGGAATCCACCCAAGCTAACTACAGTGTCACAGTTCTAAAAGCAACTTCCACCTCTTTAGACCCCCGCCCATTTGGAAAAACAAACAAACAAACAAGCAAAAAAAAAAAAAAACCCTAAAGCAAAACCAAAACAACCCCGAAAAGAGATGCTTTCTAGCACTTGCTCTTTTGTGCTCTGACAACTGGGATCAGGCATCTTCTCCAGGAAGTCCAAGAAGGACTTTGAAAGCGCCTTTTTGTCTACAGCAGGGTTGGGGACAATCAGAACTGGCAGAAACTCAGAGGCAAGACAGTCCAATGTGCCTTACAGGACAGGCCCCCAGACTGAACTGATGTGCTCTGCTGAGTCTCATCGGAATGTTTGGGGGAAAGGGTACCTGCAAGTGTGTCCCTCCCTTATCCCAGATCTCTTCTCCAGGCAGCTCCAGAGGTCACCTGATTGCTCAGCCGGCTCTGTGACAAGTGTCACACAGTTCAAAGAGCGGTGGAGTGGCCCCGTCCCCAGCTACGGGGACTTAAGAGCTGGAATGGCGGCTCGCTTGAAGAGAGCTGCTGGGAGGAGGTGACCTCCGGGAAAGACCCTGGGATGAGAAAGGTCTGAGAGGAAGCAGAGGGTGAGACCTGCCCAGGGCAGAAGTAAAGAGGCTGGAAGGAAGAAAGGGAGGAGGGGGAGGGAGGGAGAGAATTAAGGAGGGAGGACTGCCTCCTGCAGGAAATGAGGCAGCTGTGGTGAGAAAATCCAGAGGAGTGAGAGACAGGCTCAGGATCACAGGAACAGCTAAGAAACAGCTGGGAAGGAGACGGTGGCGAAGAGGACTATTTCTTGGGATCAATGGTCTTAGTATGCAGACATTGAAAGAGGTAGTTTAGATGCTGGATGGGGTGGGGGGGTGCGGCACAGGAGCCAGGGAGTGGGGACCTTGCCTCTGCCTCTGATGGAGATTGTGGCTGGTTATTTTACCTCCTTTATTTCTAAAACAAGGGAATTCCTAGTCATCAGCAAAGTCCATTCAGTTAGAGTCTAGCACACATTTTGCACCAATTTTCTCGGTCCACACTGGACACTATGATGTGTGATTACAGGCATGCACAGCCAACAAAACAGGATTTGGCCTTTGCCTGTCATTGGCAATATTGAGGTTTATGGAGGTGGAACGTAGCGGGTGGTCCTGAGAAGTGACGGAAAGAGGGAGTTTGTCCCAGATCTGGCTCTGCCACCAATGGTCTGTGCTCACTAAAGCCAGAAGTGTGTGTTTCAAAACCCGTGCACACTTTACACACACACTAGGAAGGAGGCTGTGGTGAGCAGTGCACACTTTACACACACACTAGGAAGGAGGCTGTGGTGAGCAGTGCACACTTTACACACACACTAGGAAGGAGGCCGCGGTGACAGAGGACACTTTGGAGGCTGTGGTGACATCCTAATCTCCTGAACCTATGAAGACGTGAGGCAATGAGGGCTCACATGTGTGGCTTGATTCAGGATGGGGTGTTGTGGGTTATTTGGAGTCGTTCACGGGACCCACAAGGCACTTTGTAAAGGCGAGATGAAAGCGAGTCAGAGAAGGGGGTGATGATGGCGGGCGAATCAGAGCGAGCCGGGTGCTGCCTAGCAGTAAGAAGAGACCGCTACAGTGGCCAGTCTGGGGCTTTGCAGCAGATGGTTTGACATTAACAGTCTCAATGCAGGTTGCATTAGATGGGGCCTGAGCTTTGGGTGTTTCTGAAGTTTCTGACCCAAGTGTGCAGCCTGAGCTGAGAGCAACTGGCTGTAAGGACCAGTTTTGCTGGCAAATGTGATTCCCTGCCCCCGCTCCCCATAGAAGCCATGTATGAGAAACTTTCTGATATCACATTTCTACCATCCTGAAAGATCAACAAAGGTTACTACACTATGTGAATCAGAAGAAGACAAAAACAACAAACAAAAAACCCAGGAGGGATGACAATATGTGAGCAAATCCAGAGCTGCCCTCCAGAATAAGCAGCTATTTAAGAATTCTTGCTGTACTCTGCATTAAAAAATAAAAATAATAATAAAAAAAAAGAACAACTGGCCAGGCGATGGCGACACACACTTTAACAGCAGAGAGGCAGAGTCAGCTGGATCTCTGAGTTTGAGGTCAGCCTGGACTACAGAAAAACCCTGTCTTGAAAAACCAAAAAACAATGGGGTTGAGGATTTAGCTCAGTGGTAGAGCACTTGCCTAGCAAGCGCAAGGCCCTGGGTTCGGTCCTCAGGCGCAAGGCCCTGGGTTCAGTCCTCAGCTCCGGGAAGAAAAAAAAGAAGAAAGAAAGAAAGAGAGAGAGAGAGAGAGAGAGAGAGAGAGAGAGAGAGAGAGAGAGAAAGAAAGAGAGAAAGAAAAAGGAAAACCAAAATACCAATACCAAAATAAAAAACAACAAACAAACAGAACAAAACAAAACACTAGAAACAACCGATCTGGGAAGAGGGAACAAGCAGCTGAGTAGCCCAGCGGGGTTAAAAGGCTTGTTAAAAAGGTTACTGTAGCGGAGTAAGACCCCGACACCTGCTGGGAAATGGGCTCACCTGGCACATGCTGCTATGTTCTTGTGTCCGGAGTCACTGTAGCTGGGGTAGCTGGAGGCTGCCACACAGACAAACACAGAGACAAATTACAAATAGGAAGTAAACTGTTTTTACTTATTTTGGAGCATGGGTGGACAGAGTCGTTAATGAGAAAGTCTCTAAACACACTTAGAAATGGTTTGTGATCTGGAAGTTGGCACTTGTGGAGATATTAAAGCCACTGGCAAGAGCAGGATGTCACTGTCACTAGAGACACTCTCTGCTCTCAAATCTCTCATGTGTCTGGGGGATCTGGAAAGAGGGAGTGGAGGGCTGCATCCGAGGGTGTAGGAAGTTTCCTGAAGGAACAGACCTGAGTTACTGATGAGCAAGGTATCGGCATGCACATGGCCCTGGGGCAAAGGTCAGAGGAGGACAGGAGCATGTAAGCAGACTTGACTTTGGATATGGAGAAGCCAGCAAACCTCAGGGGCACGAGAAGGTTGTGTGTTTAGAGAAGGCGGTACATAATAAAAGACCACAAGTGCTAAGGAGAGCAAAGATGAGGGAGGAAATGAGCAACCTGTGGGGAGAGGTTTCTTGAGGCAGAATCCTCACCAAAAAGCAACAGAAATCCAAAGGAATATTCCATTTCTAAGCCTTACAACCTGTTACATACTTTGTTTTTGTTTTTGTTTGTTTGTTCTTTGAGACAGGGTTTCTCTGTGTAGCTTTGGTGCCTGTCCTGGAACTCACTCTGTAGCCCAGGCAGGCCTCGAACTCGCAGAGATCCTCCTGGCTCTGCCTCTCAAGTGCTAAGATTAAAGGCTGTGCTGCCACCACCTGGCCCTGTTACATACTTTAAAAGCATCGATAATCAAGTACCAACATCGAATACATTCAGTTTAGCTGCTATATCACTTGATATTAGTTTGTAAGTTGTTAAAATTACATCTATTGTAATAAATGGTAGTGATAGTTATTTGGATGCCAACCTACTTAATAACTAGATTAAGAATTTTTCTTTCATAGACACATGTTTCCTAATTAGGGATGCTCTCTACCTGACATTTTCAAAGTGTAGCTAAAATACAGACTGCATCAGGCCGTCTTACCGTCAATGTCTTGGGTATCAATTTTCAAGTAAAAGTTGCAAAATTCCTCAGAGACACTAGTTTTGTGAACCACAGTTTTGACCTATGTTGAGATATGGAAATAAGAAGATTCCATGTGAAATGGGAAAATGAAAAGGCATTACATTAGTACTCTAGCTGAGAGGAGAGGAGAGGAGAGGGGTTTTTGAAATCCAGCACAAATGACACGTTTTTTTCTTTCTTTTCTGTTGTTATTTTTTGAGTCAGGGTTTCTCTGTGCAGCCCTGGCTGTCCTGGAACTTGATCTGTTGACCAGGCTGGCCTTGCGGATGACATATGCGGATGAGTCAGTAACAAATGAGTCCAAACAAACAAGAAGAACCAGAAAACACAAAATGATGACTTTTGGCCAAGCACAGTCTTCATCCGAATCCCTAGTCAGATCTGAAGAAAGGCTCCCCAGCACCTGCTCCCCAGCTGGTCCAGTTTAACGTCTTAGCGTAGTCTTAGCCAGCCTGGGAAGAGTTCACTTCTCCCAACCTCACACACTATCAAGGCAAGCAAGTCACTGTAAATGTGTTTGGATGAGTGTTTGTCAGCAATAGACACACTGACAGTAGCCAGGATTGAGGGAGAAAGGAACAGCCCGTTCTCCTCCGTGCCATTGTGTAAACAGGCTTTGAAGCAGTAAGTGTGCTAACGGTGAAAACATTATTAAAAGCATCAACAGAATGTTAATTTCTGTTCAGAAAATGCAGACTATGTGGACACACACAAAGATGCTCTATATGATGTTGAGAGATGTTATGAACATATCATGAGCCTCCTGAGTACACATGCAATCATAAAATTTATAAATCTGTATACTATGAAACAATGGGGATATTTTCTAAGAAACAATTCATTAGGCAATTTTTCTATTGTGTAAACATCATAGGGCATATTTATACAAACTAAGATAACTATGACATCACTAGCTATTACAATCTTAGGAAACTATAATGTATGTAGCCAATTGTTGGCTGAAATGACTATATGCGATATATACAAAATTTCCACAAATGCACAGAGGGTATGCATACAAGGACCACCAGTTACTTTCCAAAATAAACTGTGAGAAAGGTCAAGACAGCAAGAAATAATAGATAAGTGAACCCTACTTTAGTTATGGAGATCCAAGTCATGTTTATGTGACTTTGAATGACAGTATTTTTTTTTTTATATTACCTAGACACAAAACTTTTGTTGGCATCAGTCAAATACTCACATATACTGTAGCCAAGCCACTGCTATATCCTGTGGTGATGATGAGGTCATCATTAAGAGGTACCTAAGGGGTGGATAGAGAAGCCATGTTTTCACTCATCACTTGATAGAGGGCAGAGAGAGCAAAGAGAAGGGGGAGACCCGCCAGCCTTTCTCTTGGTTCTTGTGAAATCAAACGGATGACATTGAAGAGCCGAACACAGGAGGCACTAAAAGATGCTGGTGTCCTCCCCACCCTCCCTTCCATGTGTAAACAGGATGTCCTTCTCCTTAGCAACTAAAGCAACACATCAGAGGTCGTATATATAAAATATATTCTATGTAAAACTAGATATTCATTAATTATACATGTATACACACACACATATATATTCATTGTAAAAACTAGATATTTATTTCATTTTTCCAAGTGAACCAATTTTTTTTGGAGTCTAGTTCAGGACTTAGCATCTCATGTGCTAGTGGGGACTCTTCCCCCCTCCCCTCCCCTGCCTTCCCCTCCCCTGCCCTCCCCTCCTTTCTTGTCTCCTTCCCTCCCTTCCCTTTCTTTTTTGTTGTTATTTTTTGAGACAAGGTTTCTCTGTAGCCCTGGTTGTCCTGGAACTTGATCTGCAGACCAGGCTGGCCTTGAACTCAGATATCCACCTGCCTCTGCCTCCTGAGTGCTGGGATTAAAGGTGTGCGCCACACTGCCCAGCTGTGGATTGTTTTCATAAGCACCAAGAAGCAGGACTCTGAAGCGGCCCACATATCTGTGGTCCTCTACTACATCCTCCTTCACACCTCTCTTCCACTTCTTGAGGGTTCATCTTCCCTGTTTCTTGCTGGCTTGTGCTCATTTAAACCCCAGGTACCCCCCCTAAGCCCCTAGAACTCTACCCCAAGTGTCTGGCCACCCCACTTAATCCTGCTACAAATCTGTCTGTAGTGGGTAGCCATTCCAGCTTTGATCTGGAAGTTCCAACCCCCATTGAGGCTTGGGCAACTGTCACACCTACAAGGCGGGGCCAAGGGAGGACCCTGAAGACCCGAGATCGAGATGGGCCAGCTCTCTCTCTCTGTTCCTGGACCCTAGATGGTGGAGGTTGACCAAGCAGAGCTCCAGAGAACACTGCTAGACTGTGATACACCTTCCCCAGACCCCGCAACCTTACTCTATCCCTTTATTTGTAAGTTACCCACTAAATAAATCTTCCTTTTAACTACATGGAGTGGCCTTAATAATTTTGCCAATATTTGGCACCCAACGTGGGGCACGGACCCATGACTCTGAGATTAAGAGTCTCATGCTCTACCAACTATTGGTACCAATCTACACACAGTAAAATCTCACTGCCTAACATCTATCTCTCTATCAATCTATAAAAGTTGTGGTTCCAATTCAATTATAAGCCAAGCTGGCTTTGGAGATGGAATTGGCTCACTCCTTCTCTAAACCCAAGCATATTGCTGAAAGAAAAGGTTGAGAGATTCTTCAGTCCCGTATCAGAAGAGCCCTCTGGTGTGGGACAGAAGTAAACCAATAAAAAGGAACCATTGTCTTCTAAATTTTAATTCTCTCCATGCCTACTCTTGATTTCTCGGAATCTTTTCTTACATGCTATGTCCTCTTTAAATCCAAACTTTCCATTTTGATAACAAATAAATTTTTCCAATAGCAATTTCTGAAGTCTCCAGAAAAAAGATGGGGCCCCAATAACAACAACTCTACCTAATCCAGAATGATGCCATGGTAATCATCATCATACTATACTTCTTGCCAGAATTTTAGACAATCTTACCCATTACTCTAAGACTTGCTTCAGAACCTACATTTAGTTTAACTGAGATTTAACTATCTGAGCTTTCTCACAGTACCCAACAGAGATAACATCACCCCCTAAACAGCAGGAAGCAATTCTAAGAAAATGATGCCCCTTCTCCCTTAGGTTTCATAATTCTTAGGGTTATGGATGATGGTTATAGGGTTGGGGGTGGAAGAAAATATTAGACTCACTATTCTAAAAAAAAAAAGGAAAAGAAGAAATGGAATGGATAGGTATAAGATATTATGGTAGATTATTGTATATACTAGTAAACAAATTTAGTAAAATAGCAGCCTTAGATAATTTGCACTGTAATGGATTCTTATATGTTGATACAAATGTAAACTGTTTTTATTTCCTGTTTAAGATAATTTGTATATTGATACAAATACAGAACTATATTTGTTATAATGTACATATATTTCTATTCTTAATTGAAAATACTTGTCTATTGATACAAATGTAAATTTATATCTGTCATACTTTATGTATGTTCTACTTCTGTTTAGGATATTTGGTATATTGATATATATTTAAGATTATTGTCATATTGCATATCACACTATATATTCCTACCTTTGTTATAAATATCTAGTGTATTGTCACAATTTTGAAGTCATCGTTCTTTACCATACATTTGCTTATAGACTGTTTACCTTGTTTACATGAAGCCTTAGTCCTTAGGTTATTTAGGTAGATAAGACTTATAGATTTATAGTCACCTATGCTTGTCATCTCTATAGTTATGTTAGTTAGGTTATCCAGGTTTACAGATACATAGGTCAGATGGACAGGTAATCTTCAAACACTTCATAGACCTAGAGAATATGGCATTTAAATAACTTAGAATTCTGATGACATGAGACACAATTGCTCCTGGCAGCACCAATTTGATCCTGAGAGAATGTTGGGCTTCTAAGACATTTCCATTTGAAAGTTTGTCTTCTTGGCACAAAATGGCCTACTGGGCAAAGAACTGCCCTTGCCTGGATGGCTGACAGTACGAATGCAATGCTATCCTTTCTGGACAAGCAGGGCACAGGAAAGCGACCACTGTGCTCTGCCAAGACAGGGTAAGATGGTCTTTCAGAATTCTTGCTTCTAAAAATGGTCTGTCAGATACTCTAGGCCTGTAGCCAATTTGAATGAACCAACAACACTGAGAAACATTAGGTGACTGTCCAGGCTGCCAGCTGTCTCGGTCTACTCTTGCAAGATTCCTGAAAGTTGCTTACATCCATCTACCATTTCTCAGGTACCATTATATTCCTTTTCAGGTCTTTGATGGGATTGAAGACTAGCAGTTATAGTTACAACTTAGTATATATATATAATCTTAGATAGAACATATTCAGGTTCTTTTGGAATGATCTTTGTAACATGCCATTTACCTATGCTTTATACTTCTCTGGATTTTAATATATGCTTCTTGCTTGATATTGTTTGCATTGGTTATAGTTCCATCTTATCTAGGTCATTATCCCTCATTATTCCTGGACAATATTTGATAACCATTTCATTGTATATAGTCTTGTATTAGGTTAGAACCTTCTTATTTAGACAAAATGGGGGAAATGTAGTGGGTAGCCATTCCAGCTTTGATCTGGAAGTTCCAACCCCCATTGAGGCTTGGGCAACTGTCACACCTACAAGGCGGGGCCAAGGGAGGACCCTGAAGACCCGAGATCGAGATGGGCCAGCTCTCTCTCTCTGTTCCTGGACCCTAGACGGTGGAGGTTGACCAAGCAGAGCTCCAGAGAACACCGCTGGACTGCGATACACCTTCCCCAGATGCCGCGACCTTACTTACTCTATCCCTTCATTTGTAAGTTACCCACTAAATAAATCTTACTTTTGCCGGGCGGTGGTGGCGCACGCCTTTAATCCCAGCACTCGGGAGGCAGAGGCAGGCGGATCTCTGTGAGTTCGAGGCCAGCCTGGTCTACCAAGTGAGTTCCAGGAAAGGCGCAAAGCTACACAAAGAAACCCTGTCTCGAAAAAACAAAAACAAAAACAAAAAAAAAACAAAAAAAAAACAAAAAAAAAAATAAATCTTACTTTTAACTACGTGGAGTGGCCTTAATAATTTTGCCAATATCTGTCTTTGCTGTTCTTCTTCCCACTCTGCTGGGAGGAAAGTGAGGACAAGGATTCAGTTAAGCAGCCCTCCTCTCTAGAGGCATGCTGTCACCTGAGCAGCCCTCCTCTCTAGAGGCATGCTATCACCTGAGCAGCCCTCCTCTAGAGGCATGCTATCACCTGAGCAGCCCTCCTCTCTAGAGGCATGCTGTCACCTGAGCAGCCCTCCTCTCTAGAGGCATGCTGTCACCTGAGCAGCCCTCCTCTAGAGGCATGCTATCACCTGAGCAGCCCTCCTCTAGAGGCATGCTATCACCTGAGCAGCCCTCCTCTCTAGAGGCATGCTGTCACCTGCAGACTCAGAGTTTGGGGACACTATGGAAGATTTTGATCAAGACGGAAGACTCAGCTTCGGCCTCATTCCACACTTGCAGCCTTTCTCTTTGCCTAGCACAGAGGTGCAAAGGGGGCTTGGCCCAGGATCAAGTCTGTCAATCTTTCCTTCAAGTGTTAGTAAACCTAGGGAAATAGGTCACCTCTCCTGTCCTCCCTGACAGGATGTAGCAGCATTTACTTAGGGATGAGCGCTTTGAGATGCTGAATGAGAAAATTTTCTAAGGTGAATGAGTCTGGGAACTGCTGTGTACTGTACCCCATCAGTTTCTCCTCCTCTCAGAGTTACCATGCCTAGCAGCAAACCTATTAAAGAGCAGATTTAACTGCATTTAAACTAGAGTGCCCATGCTTCGTCAACCATCTCACACATTGCTCCACATGGCACATTTGAGGAAAAGCTATGGCAGAGAATTCCAAGCTGGATAAACAGCAGCCCAGGTTTCACACGGAAGCAGTATCCATACTGAGGTCAGGTTATTTTAAGATAGCAAAGGGTCCCTCACTCCTAAAGAGAGAAGTAATTCTGCCTACTTGAAGTAGGCTGTGGTGGTTCATTTTAATTGTCAGCTCAACACCCAGGAAGAGTGTCTCAATGAGGGACTGTCTATATTGGGTGGGCCCTTGAGCATGTCTGTAGGGGTGTGTCTTAATTACCCCAATTTTATGGGAAGATCTACCTACTGTGGGTGGCACCATTCTCTGGGTATAAAACTGGAGCCAGTGAGCTGAACGTAAGCATTCCAACACACAATGGACCGTGAACACGAGTAGCCACGTACAGCTCCTGCCTCCTTGATTTCCCCACAATGATGGATTGTGTCCCGGAACTGAGTTAGAAGGAACCATTCTCCCCTGAGTAGATCTGTTAAGTATTTTATCACAGCTCAGGACACAGCCCTACACTGCTCAGACCTACAGCTCTTCATCAAAATTTACACTCAGAGCATGTGTCTCTGGTGATTTCTAAATGTTTCCTGGGACAAAAGGCATGTTCCCAACCTAGGGTCACAGCACAGCTACCTTCAGAGGCCCAGAGGGTGAGAAAATATGGACACAAATGCATATGCATATATCACATGACCGGTACAGATTGAAAAGGCCCTGCCAAATGCCTACAGCCCTGCTGCCAGATCTTATTTTTTCAAAGGAAGTTGGGGATCAGATCTGCATTTGAAATGTTTGGATCACTAATTATTGACATAGATCTTTGCCCGTGGCCATGTCCTTATTACTATTATTATATTGTCATTTGTTGCGGGCCGCAGGAATATCATAAGAACTCAGCTGGTTATGGCAAAGTCACTACCTGGAGGGATCATGGAATTCCTCCAGAGGAAGCCAAATCCCAAGGAGTTTTTGGTGTTACTTGGCTTGTTATATATCAGCTGTCTTTATGAAAATCATGTGTGCCTTCATAGCTTTCCCAATTGACTTTTCCCTAAGAAGGACTAACAGTGTAGACTGATCACTCTCTGGACATACACATTCCAGGTAATTTGGAGAACAGCCTCAGGAAAGGCTTTCTCTGGAATCAGATTATCTCCCTTGGCCACTTTCAAGGACTACAGGAAACACCACCCAGGTGGGCGCCCATTGTTAGTCCCAGGTGGACTAACAATGATAACAGCCCACATGCAAGTCTCCTGATTTACGGTAAATTCCACAAGGAAACACCGCCTAGGAGAGGTAGACATTAAGTAATAGCTTTATACAATTTAGCTCAGACCCCTCCTTTCTTACAGCCTTACTAACTTTATAGACCTCTAACTACTTACCTAACCACTTCTAGGAATATTTAGATAACCTTCTGTGCTAACAGTTATGCTCAGCCAGAACTCCCAGTTCAAGCCTCCCTGTAATTATCATTATTGGTAGCATCCGGCCAGGTCCATCACCGGATGGAGGAAAGTACCTTATCAGAGATACCTCTGTACTCTCTAAGAACAGACTTAAGCATCCAGGTTACCTGTTTGAGAAGGCCTGGCGGATGTGTCAATTAAGCCTATTCTTATCACCCCTCCATTTGACCCTGGAAGCCTGGCTTTGCACTGCTAAGGAAATACTACTTGTAAGTGTATATATACCAGAACTCCCAGGGCAGGAGAGGACAGAGGAGAAAAGAGAATGGAAGAACTAGATGGGTAAGAACTTGAGAGGAACGAGCTGAGATGGGGAAGAACTAGATTGAAGAGCAAAAAGAGAGGACTAGAGGAACGAGATGGAAGATGAGGAAGAGCCAGATGGGGAAGAACAAGATGAGGAAGAGCCAGATGAGAGAGAAGGAGATGGGAGAGAAGCTGATGGGGGAAAGAACTAGATAGATGAGAACCTAGAAGGGACAGAACTAGATGAAGGAATTAAGATAGAACCTAGAAGGGACAGTAGATAAATATAGAGAGAAATCAGGCAAGAAAGGAGCTAGACATGAGAACAGAACTGAAGCTGTGTATAAAGGACGTTATGCCAGAAGAATTAAAGCAAATGGACCAAAGAACTCTGCGTGCGTAGACTGATTTACCGACCCTAAAGAATAGATCCTCAGCTGGTTGATAGAGCCTTCCGCGGACCCTGGGAGGGGACTATCGAGGGGCTGGACCCCCATAGTCCTCGATAGTCATTCTTCTGCTATGAGTCACTGGTTTGTGATTTTTGCTTAAGCATTTTTCTCATTTCTATTTACTTTTATAAGCATGGATCTGTAGGGCATGTAGACAGTGAGGACTATTCCTGTTTGTTTATATACTAAATGCACTAAATTCACACATGATAATTCAAAAAATGCACATTCGCCTATGTAGACTGGCAGCAATAATAATATAGAATATACTTTGCCTAACATATCCTTCTTTGGGAAATTTTCATAACCTATTAAGAATTTTCCCTTTAAAAAAAATCTAGCCTTGGAAATAGCCATAAAGCAAGGAGTTGGAGAACCAGAGACACAAGTCCAAGCCAACTACAGTTTGTGAGAAAGACCAAGGACAAAAGGGACCTGGAGCAGGTGACAGACATGTCTTTCATGTCTCTGCAATGGCACTTCTGTGTGTTCTGTCACACACGATGAATGTTCTTCCCGTGTCTTCATCTGGCTACCCCTCTCTGATTCTTTCAGGGTTAACCCACACATGTGGACATACCCTCCCCTACACACAGCCTCTGTCAGTCTGGATCAGGAGGCCCCTCTGCACCTCCATGTAGGTGTTTCTGGACTCTTATTTAAATGACTGTCCCTCCACAGGACATGAATTCTTTGTATTTTACTCTTGAATCACAAGGGCCTGAGCTATAATAGGCACCCTGCTTAGGAGTCCACTGGTGCTCAGCGCATGTTTAAATAGTGAGTAAAAGCACACGAACAATAAAGAGGGAAGAGATGACTTCAATTCTCCCGTCTGATGGCAAAGTTTATCATTTACCTCCACTGGTCTCCCAAGGAAATTCTTCTCCGTCACCTTGTACTTGTAGAAATCACCTTTGTGTTTGTAGGAGACATTGATATCCATATTCAAATGCAGTTGTTTAGACAGGAGTGAATATTCTGTCAGGCCCTCGATGGCATTAATTGTATCCTACCAACAATCAGCAAAGCACAAAAGCACATTTAGTTTATTTATACATGCTCGGTTTACAAATAGACCCACTTTTGTTTTGAGAATAGGATTCCGACGTGTAGACTTGAACTTGAAATACTCTTTCTTCAGCCTCCCAAGTGATATGTACACCCAACTCTACCAATCCCCTTCTTAGGAGGTGGTGGGTGGCACTGTCTGGAGATGAAACTCCAGCTGACTGAGTGAAGCAGTCGAGGGACCCATTGTGGAGGTATAAGAATGGACATTGTTTTCATCAGGGACAGGAAGGAAGTATGGCTTCAGGTCTGGGTTCTCTACATATTCTGCACATGTATCCTTAGGTAGGTCACTCTGAAAAATACCTCTGATGCTGCAGAATTATCTCTTTCTCATCCTTTAGCCTCGGTTTAAACACCCCCACAGTGAGGCCACAAACTCTCTGTTCATGATGGTTTTAATGTTCATTTCTTGCCTTTTATAGAGTTCACTGCAATTTATAATACCTTTATGTATAGTTATTGATTGCCGCTGTCCCCACTAATGTAAGATTTACGGAGCATACAGGGATCCATGTCTTTCTTGGTGTCTGCTATGGTTGATTGTGTCCTTCAGTTCATGTATTGGAAACTTAATGCCCAATGTGGCAATGTGGAGTTGGGGGAGGATCTAATGGGAGGCGTGCAGGTCATGGGCACCACCCTCACAAGCAGATTAATGCCATTGTCCTTATAAATGAATGAATTTGCCCCTCCTCTCTCCTCTCCCCTTCCCTCCCTCTCCCCCTCTCTTTTTCTTTCTCTTTGTCCTTCATGGAATGACACAGAAAAGATGTCCTTGCCAAAGTAAGGCCCCTCAATCTTAGTCTTTCCGTCCTTGAGAAACATGAGCTTATATATTTCTATTAATTATAAATTATAAAATTATAATTTTCTATACATTATAGAATATTGACTATAATAAATTATAATTATTAATAGTTTTAAGTGTTATACTTTGATGTGATTGGCAGTGTAATAGGTTTGCTCACATCTGCACAAACAAGTAGGTTTTTTTTTTTTAGTTCTCTGAAACTTGTGTAAATTTTATTTATTACTGTAAATACTAAAATCACATTGAAAACACCTTAAAATCAAGTTCCAAACCACCTACTAGAGAAAAATCACTATGGCATCCAGTTTCTTTGATTGAACCTGGTTAACAAAAGAGGCAAAAGACATGGTTTGTGATGAAAGTTACGATTTAAATGCTAAATATTTCCAAGTTTTAATAAAGTATATACCAATTCCAAGTACCAAGCATGATATCAAAATTCAAATTCATTGGTTTACTCTTAATAAGCATCAAAATCAAATTCTGTTCATTGAATCCTATCTTACTTGATTTACACAATGCATTCAAAGGTGAGTTATAATTAGGAAAAAGTACCCATTGAATGCATCATGTATAAAAATGCAATTAACATTTCAAAATCACACTTAAAAGAGAAAATACCTGAAAAGTTAATTCTATTAATAAAATTATTTGAAACAATATCATCCTGCAGATAAAAATATATTTCTTGTATATACATGTAGATTTCTACATGAAAGATAGGATTCAGCTCCTAATAGAAAAGGGCTGACTCCTGATCAAGACATCTTAGATTGCCAATCCATGTGATTACCACTGTGAAGAAAACTGAAAACAGAAGGAGAAAAGGGGTAGGTTAAAGAAGAATAAAAGTTTGGTCGCCTACTCTGGAATAGCGGCAGAGTTGGGTGAGAAGCAGGAGATGAAGGAGAAAGGAGACACAGAAGACAGAAGCCCTCAACTCTGACTGGAAATGGAGAGTCAAGAAAGTTGAGAAGACATGATACAGTTGCAGTGAGATGCTTAAAACTAGAATCTGGTGGTTATAGTTATAGAAGCTCAAATAATCATCTTAAAATGGAATCAGACAAACATCTAAAATTTCATCGAGGACCATATTACATTGACTAGATAACTCAGCATGATATTATCATTAAAAAAAAAACCCATAAAACAACAACAAAAAAACTGCTCCAAATCACATCAAGTCATCAGAAGACATTTGAATCAGATCATATTCATCGAAGCTTACAAAGACCCTGACTGGCTGCAAGAGACAGTACAGTACTCTAGAAAGAAATCCTATTGAGAGGTACCAGTGCCAGAAACTCCACTGGACCCTACCCAGGCCCTGCACTGTGGACTTTTCAAATGATTGGACCAGGTTGTGTCCAGCAAAACATTCTATTGTTTTGTTGACAATGAATCAAATTGAGATTGTTTAGAACAACCTCAATTGTGCTGGGGAAGGTAAGAAGTTAAATAAGATAAAGAAATGTCACCAAAACTTCATGCAAACTAGAGCATTCAAGTTCTTTGCTTCCTAGTTAATGCTGTGTGCAGAAGTATCCTTTAAATGACATTTTCCTAACAAAAAGGTTCCCATTTCCTCACACATGAGAATAATTGCATTATTTGGGATCCTTGATCACTATAAATCACTTACTGTCTCTTTTCAAAGACAAAGTTCTCTTATTTTACATAAATCCTATACTGAAAAAACAATCTAGGTGCTAAATGTTATCACCAGTCATGTTAGGAATGTCTGAAGAAACTACATTAACCTTAAAACAAAAATGTTTTTGTCAAATTTCAGACATAGGTAATTAAAAACTGACTGGCCCCACCAGGGTGAAGATGAAGGGAGGCCCTAATAACTCTAGAGAGCTTATACACACACAAGTGAGTGTCACTTTTATATCCTAGTTTTATTAAATATTGCTTCTTTGGGATGTGTTTAACAGCTCCCAAAACATTTCTGTGTAAGGATTCAAAGCGGTCAATAGTAAAATACAGCTTCAATATAAAGTTTGTCACAGTTTACAGTATTCAAAAATGATAGACCTGCCTTTAAAAAAAAAATCAAAAAAGACCATTACATCCAAAACATAAGAAAACAATTAAATAAACACGTTTGGCATTTTCATTACTTTATAGTATAAAACAGAATATTAAATCTATTACTGGCAAGTGGACACTGATCTGTTACCTAGTTTGAAATGTGTCGCATTTAAACACACTATACAAGTTCACTATACAAAAGATTGATGGTCTTTTTGATGAAAGAAGTGCACCCTGAAAAGTTTTGCCAGTTTAGAATATTTAGCTCTTAAGGTTTAAAAAAAAAAAAAAAAAGTCTTTTTCCTTTTTAAAACTGATGGCTGAATTCAGTCTTTTTTTGTTTGTGTTGTTTTTCCATTTGTCAGCCTTCCTGGTTTAAAAACAATAGTGTCTATGGACGCCCACCAGGGGGCAGTGTAAGATTAGCCATTAAATCACAAACAGCTGCAAATATTGTGCATTCACCTTGTCGTGGTGGGTTCATCTCTGCAAACCTCTTCAGAATGTTGCTGATCATCATGGGCGCAGCAACAGAAGAGTTCTGCTGTCTGGGAATGTCTGCCTGCTGGGTGGTACCTGAAGTCATGTCATAAATGATTGGAACTATTATACTAACAGGTTCTTGGGGTTCTGATGTTTTCTGAGTTAGTTGAAGGAAAAACAGCATTTTGGATTTCAGCACCACAGCTGGTGTCCCAGGAGGTGCAATCGGTGGCGCGCTGGGAGGGATGGTGAGGCAAAATTGGACATTCCATTTTAGCTGTGTTGCCTGGTCTGGGAACAGCTCCAACTTCATAATATGCACACAGTCACGGAGGATGTGCGTTGGTGCTCCCAACAGCTTGGTGAAGGCTATAAGTGTGTTGGCTTTAAATGGTGGTCCTGCGACTCTTGTCTCAAAGAATTTCTCCAAAACTTGAAGCTCATCAGGTTTCCACTGTCCTGCATTTTCAGGTGTCACTTTTAGCTGAAGGGTCTGGTTGGTTTTGGGACTAAGGGCTGCTCTGCATTTCAGGGCATCTGTCTTGAACATGATTACACCAGGTTCGTTGGAATTGATCAGCTGCAACGTTTCCTGTTGAATAATTCTTTGAAGGTGTCGTCTCATGATGACAGACCCAAGGAACCTCTCCAGCGGGGAACAAAGGTGACTGCCTGCCAGGCCAGGCACAAGGCCTGGCGTCGGCGAGGGGAGCAGTAAGATGTTCAAGGCACTGTGAGTGAGGATGGTGGGTATGGATGCCGCCCAGGAGCGCTGAGGCAGTTTGCGAGGTGGAGGCATGTTGGTTGGCATTGTCTGGGAACTTGTGCCAGCTCGAGGGGAATGAGAAGCATCTGGGACAGGAGAATGGAGAGATGGGTTGGCTGGTGACATTCCAGGCAAACGGGTTGCTGGTGAGGGTCCAGACACTTGAGGAGACCCAGGCCAGTTTCCTGCTCGTCCACTTGGTGACACCATAGTGTATGGAGAACTAGGGTCAAGGGTTCCTGGAGACCTTGTGTGGATCATAGACGGGGACTGATTAGCTGTGTTGTGATAGGATGCAGGGGGTGAAGTAAGAGGGTAAGCGCCTGAAGTTCCTGGCTGCTTTGGAAACGGCTGTTGCTGAGGTGGCTGGAGCTGTGATATTAAAGAGTCCATCATATCACCTCCTATAGGAGAAGGGGGGTTATCATCCTCATTTACAGATCTTCTCCGAGCATCCTGATTGCTGTCAACAAACATGTTCAGGAACGTCTTTAATCCTGGTGCAGGATAGAAGCCTTCAACTAACTTGCTGTTATCAAAAAGACTATAGGCCCCATCCCGTATTGCCACAACACCTCGACTACGGCAGTATATGTCAATGCAGTACATGTTCCTGAAGGCCAGTCTGATGTGGGTGGACGACTGTGGGAGAATGGAGAAACACTGGTAGGCAGTGTTAGTTCTCTGAGTCAAGCCCAACATTGGCACAGTAGGGAGTTTGTTGATGGCATTTAATGGTGCTTGAGTATCAAATAACACCTGTAACAACTGAACCACATTTGGTGTTTTGTTGAACATTTCCTGAAGTTGATGGAGAATGGTATTGTGACAGTTACTGCAACCTGAGTTTGGGCCAACTGTTCCCAACGAAATATGAAATTTCTGATGAATGGAATTCCACTGGATACTAATTGAGCTTCCTTTGGTGGTTCCATAACACAAGATAAGTTTCCGATAATTATAAACACGAACTTCTGAGAAAATATTCAGATGAGCAGGTATGTCTGGTAGAGAACGAGCAAATTCTAACACACATTCATATAATCTGGCAATGCTGCTCCAGTCATTAAGAAACATTTCAACTACTTTTCCACCACCAACAGGTTCAGATAACAGATTTTCATATGTCAGGTAAACATGCCGGGATGGTCCTTGCTCCCTGGTGGAAGTGCCATTGAGCGGACAATTTGCAAATACTAACTCTGCCACCCATGTGCGGTTATTTCTACCTTGTAATCGGAAAGTGCAATCAAGGAGAGAGCGGTCCAGGGCCTTCTGAGTTTGCTCATTTACTCCCTTACAGGGAGGAATTTTTAATAGGCGAATCGCATGGCTGAAGCCATCCCCTTCCACTTGCACTCCCTGATGTGGGATCTCCAGGTTGGACAACTCCAATCGAAGTCCGACAAATGGCATGTTGGTGTCACACATAGCGACAAAATGAGCTAGAACTTTATTGAAGGCACACATTTCTCCTGATCGTTTGGCTTTCTTGCATTCTACTGGACATGGGTCATCAGACAACTTGTGCTTGGTACCAGCTTTGATCTGTTTCCCAGTCTTTGTATAGGACATCAAGTCCTGGATGTTGTCCTTGAATTGCTGCAGAAGCAGTGCCATGACAGGGCTGTCTTCACGATCTGCAGTACTCACAGACATGAAGTAATACTTGTACGATAGTTGTGTGGGCTTACTGGGAACCTCAAGCATTTCCACAACAATGTAGTACTGTGGAAGACGGGTAAGTTTAATAAAGAGTTTATTCTTGGAAAGGTTTCCAATGGGATGCGTTGAATAGTTGGAAAGCTGCAATGTTTCAGTGGTTATTGCAGGCAGATGTTTTATAGATTGTTTGCAGCGCTGTTGTCCAAGCCAAAACTTAAGCTGCTGTATCCAAGGGATGATTCGCTTCATGTCATCATTCACAGATTTTTCCATGTCCTCCAGAGTGGCCTGGTCAAGTCCATAAAGCATCAATTGGAACATTCCAGAATGCAAATCTACAAAAATGTGTAGGCACTCCGAATTACCACTGGGCTCCAAGATGGGAACAATCAGAGCTGGAAGTGCAGTCTCTATGGAAGAGTTTTCATTAGCATTGAAGCTTCTAAGAATGGCCTTCAGTTCCTGCAGCTTCTGATGGGCTCTTGCATGAACACTGTCAATCAGGAGCTTTTCTATTGATAAGTGGTCAATCTTCATAGCTCTTTCTACTAATTTAGAATCCGAAGCTGGCAAAGGAGGATCATGAAAGATCTGTAAAGGCTTGGAGACATCATTCTCATCTATTTTAATTGTGACTTTGTGAATTGATGCTGTGCCTGTTTTTCTCCCTAGAACCTGCTGATTCCAAACTGAGAGAGAGAGGCACTTTCCGGCATGATACCTTTCCACCTGGACAAGGTCGCCCCACCTCTCTCGGATTAACATTAGAGTCTGGGAATGTAACACTTCTAATTGAAGTGATAAGCAGAAACAATGTAGGCAGTTGTACATGTCCTGAAGAGGTTTCTCATCTGCAAAGAGCCGAGACTGCACCAACTGATGGATAAAGTCGATTTGCATGCTATGAACCAAAGCGCGGCCATCTCCTGTTTCCTTATCCTCAACTAGAATTTCTAGCTTGAGAAGGCGCCATGAAACTTCTGGATCATCACCCATTACTGTCAAAGTTGCTTCAAATTCTCCTTCAACTCGAAACTTCACACGGCCATTTGCCACTGTAAGATTTGCTAGCTGTGGAGGAAGATCTGTTGTTACAAGCCTATGTCTAAGAATTTGATTAAGCTGATGAAGTGTGGCTTGTTTCTCAATTTTGGTAATTGGGTCTGGAGGAATAATTTTATCCCTGATGCAGGTTGGCAGTCGTGGATAAGAGCCAGTAGTCAGCACATCAATGGCATATGGGATAGCAAAACTAGGCAGGCGTGCATGGACCAGTGCATCTCTAGCTAAGGAGGCCAAGCGATCAGCAGTGTCCACAAACAAGAGAGCTTGTTGATCTAAAAAGCTCGAGATCATCGCACACTTCTCGACTTTGCCAGCGTCATTAGCCCACTTTACTAAAGCTAATAATCGAACGAAGAGTTGATGTGTCCGGCTAGCAAACTGGACAATTTCTACTTTCCTTTCCACGTCCGATTTCCTTGGCAGTAAGTCCGTCAATACCAAGAGCTCCGAGTAGGCCCGGTGGAGGAGAAATTCGATGAGCGTGCGAAGCCGGTAACCAGGGCTAGCCGCGGCCGCAGCTGCCGCCGCCACCGCGGCTCCAGGAGGCGGAGGAACCGGGACAGACGCTGAGCCGCTGCCGCCGCCGCCGCCGCCGCCGCCGCCGCCGCCGCCGCCGCCGCCGCCACCGCCGCCGCCGTCCGGAGGGATCAGCTGGTGGTTCTCCAGCTGCACTGAGGCCATGGCGGCGCACAGCCCGGCTTGGAGCAACCGCCCGAGATGCGGCCCTGGAGCTTCCTCCCGGGCTCGGTGACCGCACCGAGGCGGGCGCAGGCAGTGTGGCGGCCACCTAGCGCAAGGCCGCCTCTGAACAGGAAGCCAAACCCGTGTTGCGGAGGCCCGCCCCCATGTAGGGCCGGGCCGGCCGGCCGCAGGAAGGCGAGGGCGGAGCGGGAGGGCGGAGAGGCGGGCCGGCCGCCGCTCAAGGAAGCGAGCTTCAGCGACTGCTCAGCGGCCGCCGGGCCGGTGGGCTGCAGCCACAAGTAGTGTTTTATAGACAACATTATGATAGCCACAAATCTAGCAGGAGGCCACAGGAAGTTTTCAGCTCTACTATAATTTTATGAATCACCATTATATTTATTGTCTGTTATTGACCAAAACATTGTTATGCAACACATGACTGCGTTAACCAACTGTGTAACAATGGTCACAACAGAAAACACGATCGATAGGTAGCTAAACATCATGCAGGAGAGGAATCATCGGTACCTTTGCTTCCATGGCAACCACTACTTATTAAGCAGGATGTGATGTAATTGCTGGTAACCTACCAGCCTTCCATGGTCTTTAAAGACAATGAAAGAAGCACCATGGGGCATAGCGTCAGGAAGCTGGGTGCTGACTGGCTCCTTGAATAACCCTCCTCAGGCTCATTTCCTCTTCTGAACAATGAAGTTACTAATACAGATAACCTCCAGGGTCCTAAGATTCTAGACATGGTTTGTACCTATGGCAGCCCATTTGTTAGAAAGAGTCATGGAGGCCAGCCTGAGTGTGGAAGGCGTAGTGTGGGCAAGAGGCACAGATCAAGCTAACCACACGTTACCTGGGTGGAATAAAAGCCGCCTCCATACCTCTGCTCTTCAGACAACCACTTGATGATTGGGTTGATGTAATTCGTCTCCTTCAGGTTCAGGCTGGTGAGCAAAGCATAGGCTGTGGTCTCTACCATACCTGCCGTGACGCTGTTAGGTGCAGAGCTGTGGGTCTGTTGGTGAGTGTCTTTCCAGAAACGGTAAATGGGTGGATCACCTGATGGCAACACATTACTTCATTAGTAGAAGTAAAAATGGGAACTTGACATAATCCTAGCAGGTGTGTGATGGCCTTCTCACTTTTAGAAGTTCTCTTCATTGTCAGAACTTTGTTAAGTTTCAAAACCGGGACAAATGGTTGAGGTGTCTGTTTAACGTATGAAAGTGGACCTGGCTACCAGGTTCTCCCAGCATCCCTACCTATTACAGGGCATGGCTGGCACAACCCGCCCTCTGCCCTGAACTCTTCAGCCCAGGGACTGGGCTGGCCTTCACACAGAGGCACTTCCTTATATAATCCAGACATTTTGGTCACCCTCGCCTTTGTACCTTTGGCCTCCTGGCTGCTGCACCTGGTTACCCTTTCTCCCTTCCCCTCCCCCTTCCCACATGGCCCAGCTCAGTCTGGTCCTTTCCACTCTGGACTCTCCCAGATGTTCCTGCCTCTGGCCATGCTTTCCCACATATCTATAATAAATGTTCCCCTCCACCACACATAGGAGAAGTCATGGCCTTTTCTTTCCTTTTTGTTTCTTTTTATTTTCATTTAAACTTCGTCAAGGTAGCCAAGACAAAATGAGATCCCATAATGCCCTGCCCTTCTCTTCACTGGAGGATGGCTATGCATGCCGGAGAGCACAGACAGGCTGGCCGCGGAGCAGGGCCTGAGAAGCTGGGACTCAGGACCAGGTTCTAGCTGTCCTCTCCTAATTGACTGGGAGAACCCAGGGAGTTCATCAGTTCTGTGGGACCCAGGCCCCCATACTGGGAGTAGATAACATTCACATCTATGTAGTGAGACTCACAGAAATAAACAGGGAAGCATGTTTATAAGCCAGCAAGCACCATGCATAAGTGAAGAATTATCATTATTCACACTGAAAGAATAAACTTGACATAATACTTTCTCTTTTGAGGAAAACAAAAGCCACTACCTGGAATTTTGAAGGTTAATCTAATTTTGAGATATCTTTTTACAATTAGTTGTTACATGATTTACATGAGTGAACAAAATATTTTCTTGTATTTCTCATACTCAGATTTACCATATTTAAAATTATATTTAAAATAAAAGTTTTATTTGGGTTTTAAATCTTAGATTTGAATTATTCAGTTCCCCGCTAACTTTGAAAGTGTATGATTTTTATAATACATCTTACAGTACCCAAGACATTTTTGTGCTATTTCTGAAGCATCAAAGAACTGGTTTTGAGGTATGTATTAAAACTTAGGCTTTTTTAAAGGAAAACAAAGGTGAAATTTTGTAGACAGTCATAAACCTCACACAAAACTTGTTAAACATTTAGAAAACTCAAATTGGGACAGGGCTCAGAACTGCTAGCCATGACACCTACAGCAACCTCCTGGTGAGGCGTAAGCCAGGTCACACACTCCTGGTTCAGTGGCTTCTGGTGGCTCAAAGTGGCCGTTAAAGCTGATGTGCTGGAGCCAGGCAGCCCGCGCTGGAGGACACCGTTTGTGGAGTGGAGGCGGCATAGCCCATTTCAGCCTCAGCTTGTCGGCTTGCCGGGCTGCTGGGGTTTAAGTTGGCTTGTTCTCAATGAGATCAGTGTTACATGGGAAGAGCGTGGGCCGTGAGGCTGGACATGGAGGCTTTTCTAGGGGTGTAGGCTAGTTACTCTTGTTCAATCATCTTTTCTGTCTCCCCAAAGTGCCCACTTGCCTTCTCACTGGGAGGGCTTCACCAGAAGCCCTCGCGATGCTGGAGCTGTGTGCTTGGCCCCCAGAGCCATGAGTTCAAAGGGCTCTCTTTCCTTTGGCCATCTCTGGTACTCCACTGTGACAGCTGAACACGTACCAGGCAGGTTCTTCACCATTGCACGGCTGTATACTTCATCCTGGAGACACCAGAATGACCCTAACCTTTTCTTCCCTGCTCTCACTTCCTGCTCTCAGCTCTCTGCTCGGCACCACACTGGCCTCCATGCTGCTACCGGAACACCAGGAATGCTCAGGGCCCAGGGCATGCGCACAGCTGTTTCTTGCTTCCTTTCCTTTCAGATTTACACTCAAATACAGTTATGTGCCGCACAATGATATTTCAGCCAATGGCAGACCACATATGTGACATTATTTACCCCATTGTCTCCATGGCTACGGTCCTTAGGTTTGTGTAAGGACACTCTATGGTGATCATGCAATGGGAAACATTTCTCAGAATGCACCAAGTGTAATTCAACTGTATCATATTCTTTTTTTTTTTTTTTTTTTTTTGAGGCAGGGTTTCTCTGTGTAGCTTTGTGCCTTTCCTGGATCTCACTCTGTAGACCAGGCTGGCCTCGAACTCACAGAGATCCATCTGCCTCTGCCTCCTGAGTGCTAGGATTACAGGCGCGCGCCACCACTGCCAGCTTGTACCATGTTCTTGTGAGGCTTAAATCCAGATGTACAACCCAGATCCTTGTTGTAGCTCTTTTCCCTGTTTAATTTGACTTCATTTCTGTTTCCATAACATATTTATAAAACTTTACTTATTTCTCATGCTTGCTTCTTCCCAACTAGAATTTACGCATCATAAGGGTCTGGGTTTTAAAAAATATGTTATTTGTTTGTTTGTTTATTGTGTGGGTATAGGTGGGCACGCTTGTGCCATGCATGCTTGTTTGTTTATTGTGTGGGTGTAGGTGGGCACGCTTGTGCCATGCATGCTTGTTTGTTTGTTTATTGTGTGGGTGTAGGTGGGCACGCTTGTGCCATGCATGCTTGTGGAATCAGAGGACAACTTGCAGGAGTTGACTCTCCCCTTCCACCAGGCTTAGTGATTGGACTCAGCTTGGAGGCTGGGCAGCAAGGCCCTTGTTGGCCCTGCATCTTTGTTTTGTTTTGTCTTTTTCTAAGACAGGGTCTCATCACATAGCCAAACTGGTCTGGAACTCTGGATCCCCCGCCTCGGTGTCTGAGTGCTGGGATTACAGGAGTGACTGGCAGAGCCAGCCAGGCAGGATTTATTCTATTCTGTTTGCTCTGTTGATCTAGTGCCCAGCACCCTTGAAGAATCCATAGGACTCTCAATAGCTACGTGCTGAATGAACGAATAAGTATTTAGTGAGTGAGTGACTGATTCATCACCTTGTGGTGTAAGGATTACCTCCTCGTGGGTGAGGATGGTGTCTCACTCTGCTTCCGTCCCACTCACTTCCCAGTGTTGGGTTGGAACCTCCAGCTCGCCCCTGAATGATCCGGAAAGCCCCATTCCCTACCCCCCTCTTTCTCTCTCTCCTTCTCTTCCTCCCCCTTCCTCCCTCTCTCCAAATCCCACCTGCTCAGAGAGTCTCAGTTCCTCATTCTTGGTGGCTACTGCAGCTTCCTCCCCTGAAGTGGCCAGCTGCCCAAGTTCCCACCTAAGCGCTCAGCTTTTGACCATACTTGGGTGCAAACCCAGCTTGTGGCAGGCACGTCATCACCCCTCACCTACAACCTATAAAGTCTCTGGGACAGGAAAACTCGTCCTGGGGTTGCTTTGCTCAAATAAACGTGTTGTCATACCTTTTCAATTCGGCTTGATCTGGCTTACTATGTTGGTGGAGAAACCTAATACCCAGGATGCAGACTCTTGGTGCTCAGTTTGTGCCTGCTGAGCAGCAGTGTGGAATGAGTCTTACCTTTAACCACAGCTTCCCTTTTCAGGGCTGAGACAATTGAACGCAATCGCGGGTGGGTTCTGTCTCCTAGGGAAAGAGCGTAGGCCACGATGGCCAGTGTGAAGGTACTCTTGGATGGCAGGGTGTTTTCAAGCAGGAAGGAGTCAGCTTTAGTTAGTGCTGTGTCGATTTTCTGGAAACAAGAGCAGAAGACAATTAACTTTCTTTGTCCAACATCAGCCTGTAAACTGATGGGAGCAGTCCTGAGATTGCTAGCAAGCCCGTGCCTGTCTGTATGTCTGTCTCTCTTTGAGTATGAAGACCCTGGAGACCTGTGTATACAATCAACAAAGTAAATCCTTTACAGAGAAAGGGTGTAGTCTATCTCAGAAGAAACCACATGGTTGTCCAAATTGGGCTATGCTTTCTGCCACTGACTTCCTCTTTTTCCTGCAAAGTTTGTCCCTTGAGTTTCTGGTTCCATCACTGTCCCAACCCCCGAGGAGAAGCAACAGTGTAGACAGGATTTTCGTCCTGTGTCAGCATAGCTGAGACAAAGCCATATGTCCGAAAGGGTCATACCAAAACAAACAGAACAGAACCACAATGGCGAAAGGAACAGAGCAGCTGGAGCTCTCCGATCCTCACAATGCCTAGGAAGAGCCCCTGTCCTGTGCTGAGATTGCCAGAGAGCCAATATGGATAACAAGCCAGGGAGAGTCTGCTAGCATCCTGCCTGGCTCTTCTCCCAGATCAGCCTGTGCCTCCTGTGGCATGAGTGTCAATCAGCACCTAGACTGCCAGGCCCGGGTTCTTGTTGACTATTTTCTCTCAAGCGTGAACACCAATGCTTGTAGAAATACTTGAACAGAATAAAGCTTTTGTGGCTCATGTTCTGCAAATTCCCTTTGGAAATTGAAATTCCAGCTCAGTTCTGTAACCTGATTTGCAGGGCACATCTAGCTGACTTTGGCTTTGCAGACAGGAATGCTTAACCTCAGAGCAGAGCTCTCTTTCCACAAGGACCGTTGTCTATGTTAACCTTTGGAAGCTTCTTTTACCTCCTTGTTTTTTTCGGCATGGACTCCCGCTGAACCTGGAGCTTCCTAGTAGGCAATACTGGCTGTCCAGCAACTCTCAGGGATCCTCCTGTCTCTGCTTTCCCAGGACTGGGATCACGGGTGTGGTCATGTCAGACCTAGCTTTTTATGTTCATGCTGGGGATCTGAACTCAGATCTTCCTGCCTCAGTGGTAAGCACTTTCCTGACTGAGCCATCTCCCACTTTCTACATTGGGAAGCTTCTCTGTTAACTTAAATAGGTGGGTCTTCTCTTTACTTCCGCAGCTTTCAAGCAAACCAAATAATATGACCCAAAGAAGCAAAAGTGTGATTGGATGCTGGGGAGTCTCCTCAGTGCTGAAGGCAGTAGCATGCACACGTAATAGAAGAGGTAAGAGTGGGAAGCTAGGCCTAGAGAGACGGCTCAGTGGGTTCAGAGCACTGGCTGCTCTCGCAGGAGACCCAGGTTTGGTTCCTAACATCCATATCAGGTGGCTCACAGCCACCTGTAACTCCAGCTCCAGGGAACCTGTTGCCCTCTTCTGGCTTCTGAGGTGGACATACAGACAAACAGGTACACATGCATGCACAGAAGTAAACTTTAAAATTTAAAGTTTAAAATTTAAAGAGAGGGGAGCTAGACGCATTGACTCATTCTCCCACCACAGTACTGTTGTGGAATATCAGTTGAAGATGTTTTACATTCATTTGTGCTGTGGAATATTTGTTTAATGATGCAAAAATGTATTACATTCTTTTATGTTGCATTTGTTTAACTCTATGAAGCTGTGTTACTTTGCCTCTCTCAAACACCCGATTCATCTAATAAAAGGCTGAACGGCCAATAGTTAAGCAGGAGAGAGGGGTGGGTGGGGCTCGAAGGCAGAGAGAATAAACAGGAGGAAAAAAAATCTAGGCTCAAAAAAAGAAGAATGAGAGGAGCAAGGAGCAAGAAAAAGAGGAGAGGAGGACGCCAGGGGCCAGCCACCCAGCCACCCAGCCACCCAGCCACCCAGCCACCCAGCCACCCAGCCACCCAGCCACCCAGCCAGCCATGGAGTAAGAAGGAAAGAAAGATATATAGAATAGAGAAAGATAAAAAGCCCAGAGGCAAAACACAGTTAAAGAGAAACAGGATAATTTAAGTTAGAAAAGCTGGTTAGAAACAAGTCAAGCTAAGGCTGGGCATCCATAAGTAAGAATAAATCTACATGTATTTATTTGGGAGCTGGGTGGTGGCCCTCCAAAGAGTTAAAAAAAAAAAAAACCAAAAAAACTCAACTACATTTGGCATTCCAACATAAGGCCACAATTTCCACATAAGGCCTGAGAATACAGCTTCTTGAAGAGTCTCTGCTATACAGCCATCCTTTTCCACACTAAGAAGAAACAAAAAACTAAGTAAAAAGCAGCTGCCTAACTTCAGGGTGCTGTGGGATGTCTTTCTGTATGCTGTGAAGGTGTTGCTCTGATTGACTGATAAATAAAATGCTGATTGGCCAGTAGCCAGGCAGGAAGTATAGTGTAGGCAGGATAAGGAGAGAGGAGAATTCTGGGAAGCAAAGGTGAGTGAGGAGACACTGCCAGCTGCCACCGCCATGAGAAGATGTAAAAGTACTGGTAAGCCACAACCCACGTGGCAACTTATAGATTAATAGAAATGGGTTAATTTCAGATGTAAGATCTAGATAGCAAGAAGCCTGAGCCATTAGGCCAAACAGTTTAAGCATAAGCATCTGTGTGTTTATTTGAGTCTGAGTGGCTGCTGGCCCAGGCAGGACTGGAGATAGCTCCAGCCACAGCAGGGCACTAGCATTCCAGATCAGGGTGGCAGTTCTCAGTCACCTACCTCTGACTGGCCCGAAAGCTTTAGGCTTGGCTTTCACGGACCCAAGAAGTGGGTGGAGCCAGCCGCCAAATCTATGGTGGAGGGCCTAGCCACAGGGCTTCACTGTTTAAAGGCTCATGTGGTCAGAAAAGACTAGACATAAGCAGTAAAAGAGGTCCAGATGGAGAAAATCCTCTAAACAGGCTACAGTGTGTTCAACAATGTGCATAGGCTTAAGAAAGAAAAGAGAAAGGATATAGACAGTAATAGAAAAAGTAAGTAGTTTAAAAATAATAGTCTTTACAGAGAGAAATAAAGCAATATAAAAAAAGAATAAGTCACATAGAGATGGGAAATACACAGGGAGTCTGGATCCTGTACGTTGCTGTATTGACCTTGAATTTTTTGAACACTGATGAGTAAATGGCAATGGTAACAGACATGGGGTTGTGAACTGAACCAATGTAGATGCTTCAGGGCTACCTTAACTTTAAAAAAGAAGTGAAAAAAATGTTACTTTTGGAGAGAGGTTCTGCTTTTGTTTCCACAGGAAATAAGAGGCTGTGGATTCCTTCCAGGTTAAAAATGATCAGGTGTGATCAAGGGAGACCTCCTGAACCTTGTCAGCAACAAAGGTTATCATTGGTCTTCCCAGGACTTGGCCATTATCTTAATTTTCTCAGGGACCCCTAAAGATGCCTTTGTCTGCAGACAGCAGGAAGCAGTCTGGAGAAGATGACGCCCACACTCCCAAGAGATGGGGTGGGTGAAGGTTGGTTATTTGGTGGGTGATGGATGTTTGTTATCATTTAGGGGAATATAGGGATATAGGATAAAAAGACAACTATTAATCTCAGATATTTTCCATTGGCTTGGATTTTGGTATATTGATACAAATTTAAAGTTATTTTGTTATACTGTATATATATTTCTGCTCTTGTTTGGGGTATTGTGCTTATACAGCTCATTTAAAAATGCAATGTATAATTACGAAAGGAGGTTAGTAGTTAATCTATAACAATCAAGCTTATAGTCACATTAAGTATGTTTTCAAGGTTAAAAAGGTATATTTTAGACAGATTGATGATTTTCAAACACTTCAAAGACCTACAGAACATGGCATTTAAGATGTTTAATAACCTAAGGTTTTTCATGACAATGAGACACATCTGCTCCTGGCAGCACCAATTTACTTCATAAAGCATGATGGGCATCAAAGACACTCCATATGGAGTTTGCTTTCAATGTGGCAAGGCTAGCCATTTGGGCAAGAAACTGCTCTTGCCTCAACTGCTGACAGTGTGCTGTACAGACTAGACAAGCAGGACACAGGAAAAAGACAGTTGAACTTTGCCAAGACAAGGCAGGATAATCCTTTGAGATTCTTGCTTCACAGAAAAGTCTGCCAGATATTCGGCAGCACACAGAGGAAAGTAACTGCTGAACTTTGGCAATGTAAGGCAGGACAGTCCTTCAAATTTCCTGCTTCACTGAAAAGTCTGCCAGATCCTCTAGACCTGTAGGCTGAAGATGGATGCTCCAATGTTGCAGAGGAACTTTGGTTGACTGTCCAGGAAGCCAAATGTCTGGGTTAGGTAGTACTACATCCTTCTGGGGGCTTTGATGGAGTTAAAGACTAAATTAGTCATAGTTGCAGTTTTCCTTAGTTATGATAGAGAGTAAATTAGGTATAAAACTTTGGAATCACTAAGATAAGATAGCTAATGGAGTATTTTCTCTGAATTTGCTAAATACAAATGGACTGAATATTGTAAATGTAGTTCTTACTTGACAACTGTTTTTGTTGTATATAGTTTACTATGTTAAAGTTAAAACCTTTCATCTTCATTTTGACAAAAGGGGAAAATATTGTGGAATATTAGTTTAATATGTGTTACATTTATGCCATGGAATATTTGTTTAATGATGAAAAGATATGTTGCATTCTTTTATGTTACATTTGTTTAACTCTGTGAAACTGTGTTACTATGCCTGCCTAAAACACCTGATTTGTCTAATAAAGAACTGAACGACCAATAGCAAGGCAGGAGAAAGGATAGGAGGGATTGGCAGGCAGAGATAATAAATAGGAGGAGAAATGTAGACTCAAAAAAAAAAAAAAAGAAGAAGAACAAGAGGAGCAAGGAGCAAGAAAGGGAGGAGAGGAGGATGCCAGGGGACAGCCATTCAGCCACCCAGCCACCCAGCCAGCCATGGAGTAAGGAGGAAAGAAAGATATATAGAATAAAGAAAGATAAGAAGCCCAGAGGCAAAATGTAGTTAAAGAGAAACAGGATAATTTAAGTTAGAAAGGCTGGCTAGAAACAAGCCAAGCCAAGTCCGGGCATTCCTAAGTAAGAATAAGTCTCTGTGTATTTATTTGGAGCTGCGTGGCAGGTCCCCAAAGAGTACACGGTCCAAGTTACTATCTCAGCTCTACAGTTTAGTGATCGGCAACACTGAGCAATGGGAGTCATCCTGCTTATGGTATCAGCTTTGTCAATTCTCCATGCATCTCTATAGGTCAGATTGGATGGCAGAATCTATCACAGTTATGAAATCATTTGATTCTGGTCTTAAGGTCATTTCCAAGTAATGTGAAAAGCAGTAAGAGAGACATTTGAAATGAAGTGTCCTCTGATTGGTGAGGGCGCCTCCCTCCCCCGCCTCAAGTGTGCGATAGACTAAGCCAGGTGAGGGAAAGAAAACTAGTTCTTACCATCAGGGGGCATACGTCCATAGCCTTTCTAATTCCAATCACAGAAAAGGCTGTCAGATACAAAGTGTTCTCTTGGGCTTCAACAGGTAAAGTACCCTAAAAGAAACAGTGTTTTAAAAGAAGGGCAAATGAATTGTCAAAGTGAAATGATCTGGTTCAAATCTCTTTGGGATCATCTCCATGTATCCACATCACTCACCAGCTGGATGCTCACTGTTTCCCAAGAACACTGGCGTTTTGCCAGTGCCTTTCTTAGCCTGTCTCCCTCATCTTCACCTGTCAGCCTCACCTCATGATTCTTTACCACATTCACATTTGCCCTCTCCTTCAAGATCCTGTAGATGCCATATCCGCTATGAGACACCACTTAGCCCTCTTAGGGCAGCGTGGTCCAGGGCCGGGCTTACAAGATCACTAGTGGAGTTATTCTCTCTCCAGACCTATTTTTATGCCACTCACAATCTAATTTTCTTGGCTTTAGCTCTTTGAATGAATTTTAATCTTTCTCTTCTCCCCTCTCCTCCACTCTGGAATTAAATTTTCCAGGCATAATAGGTATTTGAAAAGTGTTCGTTTTTGCTAGTCATCAGAGAAATTCAAACCACAAGGAGACAATATCTCACACTGTTGCCATGGCTATGACAGAATGACCAGAGGAGATGTTGCCATGGTGTGGAGACAGGGAACTGCTGTGCACCATTGCTGGGGAATTAGCACAGCCACTATGAGACACAGTACAGAGGCCTCCCAGGAATTAAAAACCAAACTCCTGATACAATGACAGCCACTATGAGACACAGTACAGAGGCCTCCCAGGAATTAAAAACCAAACTACTGATACAACGATTCTACTCCAGGGTATATACCCAGGAGAAAGGGGATTAGGATCTCAAAGACACATTTTCAGTCACACGTTCACTACAGCAATGTTCATAATAGCAAGATTTGGGATGGACACACACACACACACACACACACACACACACACACATTCTAAAACAGGTTTTATATCATAAACATGAACAGTTTTGGTAAAAAGGAGAAGTAAATTGACTTTGAAGAAAGATTCAGACATGTTCCTGTGTCCCTTCTTCAGCTCCCAGGAGTCACACGGAGCTTCATCTTTCAGTTCCTCCAATCCAGACTCAGTCCCCGGCTGCCAGTGAAGCTGGGCTTTCCTTTCACTAAAGTTTTACACACTTGAAAATCCTTATATCTGACTTACATGCTCATTGTCAACCTGACACCATCTACAGTCAGCTGGAAAGGAGACGAAGGATTGTCTAGATCAGTCTAGATCAGTCTAGATGGGCCTGTGGGCATCTTTGTGGGTGATTATCTTGATTATGTTAATTGAGGTGAGAAGACAAGCCCCTGTGGGCGGCATCATTCCCTGGGCGATGAGGAGCTGAGCACAGCATGCCGGCATTCACCCCCTCTTCAGTTCCTGCTTCCATGACTTCCCAGCTACCGCAGGCTGGGTCTGCACTGTGAGCTAGAGCCTCCTCCCAGCATTTGCTTTCGTCAGGATATTTTATCACAGCAGCATGATGAAACTAGGTATATTTCTCCCTCTCTTCTTTAACCCCCATAGGAAGATGGGGATAAAACGGGAGTTTGTTCATAAAACTAGTGCTAATTTACACCTTTGATCGCCTTACCTGTAATTTTATTGGTAGATATTGGGAATTTTCCTTGAAAGATCCATTTTCCAGCTGACAGTTCTCAATCAGCCACAACAGAGAGTTACAAATGGAGTTCTGGTCCTGCTTCACGTACTTAGACACTTGTCCAAGCACTCTCAATGCAAAAGCTGTTAACCTTTGAGACAAATCACACACGCATCTTAGAACACGGAGCCTCTTCTGGCCTTCTTCTACATAGTGTTTATTTGCATACTTTTATTCTTTAAAAGAAATTAAAAGCGAAGACATGCAATTTTAGAATAGGTCATCATTTTACAAAGTGACAAGGTAGGATATTTGAAAAATCTTCAAGACATTAGTCAACAAGTATGAGCAGCACACCTGTGACTATGACACTATTAGCTAGCACTCAAAAAACTGATTCCTGGTGACAAAAGAAAGAAAGGAAGGAAGGAAGGGAGAGAGGGAGGAAGGAAGGAAGGAAGGAAGGGAGGGAGGGAGGGAGGGAGGGAGGGAGGGAGGAAGGAAGGAAGGAAGGAAGGAAGGAAGGAAAGAAGGAAGAAGAAGACGACACGTCAAGTTAAAGGTTACAGCGGTGAGGCAGACAGTTTTCAGTCAAATCACTGATCCGTAGAAGTGAGATACAGAAGAGGAAAAATGTGGGCAGCTGAGCCTCATCTGAGTTCCTTTATCCCTGGAAGTGGCTCTCTCCCTTCCTGTTAAGCTCTGCCATGGACTTAGAACCTGTCACCCGACAAGGAAGATGTAGGATGTCACCTACTTAGACAGAAAGCGGCACCAGTCCACCAGCGTCTGCCCTGGACTAACAGTAAGGACAGGATTCATGACTTGGATAGCTGCAGAGAGACCACTCTTGTAGCCCTCCTGACATCCAGAGAACCCACTCTGTTATTCTTAATGAATGAACCAAGTACTGTATGAGAATAAAAGGTAACGTCTGTTACTCACCAGGTGCTGGCACTTGCCCCCTTCCACATGCTGTAGGAATAGTCGCTGTTTCTGTAGGACATGATGCTCACCATCCCTAAGAGGGAGCAGAAAAAAGAACACAACACTTCACTTCCTGGGCATGCTGGGTCAGCCCCGGGGTGGTGAGGCCTCTGGTGTGAGCAGCAATCGTGGCCAGCCTTGAATTTTCACAGGAAGTGTGCGAATTACTCGAGTTGGGGATCAAATAGAACATTCTGCTCCCATTCAAAGAGGAAGGGGCGATGCTCAGAGTCTGGAAGGCAGGTGTCTTGTTTCTCATCCAGGCACTTTGGTGATTTAAGCCAAAATGCCTCAGAAAGAGTATATCACATGATTTTTTTTGTGGTTGTTGTTGCTAAAATTCTTTTATAATTAATCACACACACACACATATAATTCATGACAATTTAAATATTGCAGTAAATAAAATATTTGCTTTAAATCTGCAAGATGACATATAAACAAATTTTACCTTCTTTTATTTTTTTCTGCAGGTTCTGTTTTTCAGTTAATGAATTGGGATAAAAAATGTTCCAGTGGTTTCCTGCTTCCAGGTAATGGAAAACGTAGAACACTGGCACAATGCTCATGAGCTCTGCCTCGGCACTGCCCCTAGGGAGGTGGGTCAGGATGTGGATGCCTTCCTTACTCACAACTGTGGACAGGAATTCCCCTATAAGCAGTCCTGAAACAAAAAAGAGACCCAAGTAGACAACCACTCTCTATCAGCTTCCAACAGTGTGTTCTGAAGAGGAAACAACCGTCTCTCTTCTTCCCTTTTTAATATGAGCAGTTTACCTGAATCACAGAAATTGAGGGAGAAAGCTGCATTTGATTGGGAACATGGGTTTTGGTGGTAGATAAAGCAATGTGGTGGAATACAGCTGCATCATTAGGTGCAGACATCGTAAACCATACTGACTAATCCTCAAATGAAGCAAGGCAAAAGAACCTGACCAGAGAGGTTGACCTCTGAACCCACAGCAACACTGTGCAAACACGGGCAAACCAACTTCTTATACGTCTGACATCGGGATTCCACAGGACCAAAAAGGCCCCTTCTAGTGCTGAGAGTCTGTGGTTCTACCATCTGAGATGAGATGTAGCCAGGACGTTCTGTCGTGTGGGTGGTGAGTGACTGCAGTCCTGGCTGACACCCAGGGAAGCCATCAAAGGTGTCCCTTTGTGAACACCCTGGAGCGGAGAGTCCCTGGTCTGGCTTGAATGCATCTGTCCCTCCATCTGCTGAAACCTAGTCCACAGAGGTGATGGAGTTGAAGGTGGGGATTTCTGGGGGGTGGGAGAGCTGCTCACTCCTCCTTTGATGTTTTCCCTTCTACCCCAGGCATGTAAGGGTGCCACGACAAAGCACTGGCTGGACAAGCAGGGAGCAACCCTTGCCAGGAACTTCAGAACCTTGATCTGGGACAAACTCCAGAATGTGAGGACTAAGAACCTGTCCTTTAGGAATTACCCCAGACTCCAGTATTTCATTACAGCTGCACACAAAGCCTAAGGGACCCCCAGGACCCTAGGGCTGACACTTGAAGGAGAGTTGGTGTCCCCAGACTGTTTGTAGGTCACAAAGTCTTCAGTGGGGCAGGACTGGCTGCTGGGACCGTGGGAAGTTAAGGGATGAAGCAGCTGTACCCATTCTAGAGAAGTCACTGGGATAACCACAGGAATCCCCAGCAGGGGAGAAGAATTTCCAATTAAACCAGGCGAAGGGAGTTGGAAAAGTTATCAAGTGTTTGAAGATGAGGAAGGTGGGAGGCAGGGTTCTGTCAAAAGCCAATTAATGTGTATAGATGAAGAAAAATAAAGAATAATCACGAATATATGTGACTTGGGTTTGAAGCACAGAGTAAAAAATAATAATAAAAATGAGATTTATGGCCAGGAGGTGGTGGTGCATCTTTAATCTTAGCACTTGGGGGGCAGAGGCAGGTAGATCTCTGAGTTTGAGGTCAGCCTGGTCTACAAAGTGAGTTCCAGGACAACCAGGATTACACAGAGAAACCCTGCCTCAAAAACCGAGAGAGAGAGAGAGAGAGAGAGAGAGAGAGAGAGAGAGAGAGAGAGAGAGAGAGAGAGAGAGAGAGTTGCTCAGACTGGCCTCCATCTCACTGTGCAGTTACAGATGCCCCTCAATTTCTGACCTGACCTGCACCCACCTCCCCAGTGCAGGGATTACAGGCAGGCATCACCATACCCAGGACTTCATGTGTGCTAGGCAGCTACTCTACCAACGAGCTTCATCCCTGGCCCATAAATTAGATTTATTTAATTTACCTTTTACACTCAAAATCCTTTTGATGCTGGTTTTCGGGACCAAATCTAATGGTATCCTGTATGGAAATTCCTTTCGTCTGCTAACAGTACCTGTAATAATAATAATAATAATAATAATAATAATAATAATAATAACAATAAAAACTAGATTTGCCTAGAGTTCTTAAGGGAAAGAACTATTTTTAGATTATATATCTACTTTTATCTGTGGCTGTTATGTAGAACTGAATAGTATTGTAAAATAAAAGAAAAAAAAGCTAAAAAAAAAAGAAATTTTCAAAATAAAACACATTTATAATAACAACATTAAAGTTTTAAAAGAAGAAAAAAATGGTGAAGGATTTTAATAAAAGCCTAGGCTTGCAAAATCTCCTTAAACAACACACTAAATTTGGAGTAAGATTCCCGGTCTTTTTAAGGCATGAGACCAACAGGTTCTATCGATGTTATCCTCAAATAGCTGGCATATAATTTCTGGGTTGTCTGCACACCAGCCCCATTGGGAAGCATGGCCACACATTCTTCCTACCCCGTCCCCCTCAGAGGGACTTAAACAGTTTCTCTATGCACACAACAACACAGTTTCAGAACGCCAGTTTCAGAGAATTTTAAATTATAGCCACTCCCCATTTTATGTCATTTTAGTGATTGACACCAAGACTCATGACTATTCCAAGTGCTAAGAGTAATTGGCTGTAGGTGCTATCCAGAGATGGGAGAGACGGCTGTGCCCACGCCAGCTCCTAGTCTCAGGGAGGAGGGGCATACAGAACATAAGAGCCAGGAGATGGGGAAGAACACTGTGCACGCTTTCTTCTGGCTCTGACACGGATGTTGAACTCATGAACTCACAGCAGCTGTGGTTATCTGCTCAAGATCAAACCAGTTAAAACTTCCAGCATGGATGAGGCCCCTGTGTAGCAGTTTCCTCCTATAATCAGACATTCCATCCTGCCTGGAAGCTCCTTAGGCAGGAACTCCCTGAAACTGACCACATTCACGAGGCCCCTCCCTGCCCGAGTAAGCCGAGCCGGGACACAGGCGCTCAGACAAGCCAAGCTGCAAAAAGACTGCAGCCGCGCCAGATTCCTGGAAGAAGCAGAAACCAGCTGTGCTGCCAGGAAGAGGTGTAGACGAGTCACTCAGGAAGGACACTCTCCAACCTGCTGAGCTGCCTGCAGGCTGTGCAGTGTGCTCCAGGTCCCCAGCTTTGTGAGGTGTCACCTGTGCGCAGGTGGGCATTGGTGATGCAGCTGTCTGTGAGTCATTCCTGATCCTGTAAGGGACCCCTCACCCACATTCCTGTAAGTAACGACAATGAAACTCATTGGTTCACCAAGCTGTACTTTGGTGGTATCTGTACTTTGGTCTGTTGTGGGTTCCCTACGGTGGATGAGTAGGTGTGTGTGTGTGTGTATGTGTGTGTGTGTGTGTGTGTGTGTGTGTGTGTGTGTGTGTGTGTGTGTTGAGTTACCCAGGTAAGGTTTTGTCACATAACAGGTCTACCCCTCCCTGAGGAGCTATTGGCAATAGATGGCTACTAAGGGAGAGTCAGCTCCCCCCGCCTTTTTTTTTTTTTTTTGGTTTTTCAAGGCAGGGTTTCTCTGTGTACCCCTGGCTGTCCTAGAACTCGCTCTGTAGACCAGGCTGGCCTTCAACCCAGAGATCCGCCTGGCTCTGCCTCCCAAATGCTGGGATTAAAGGTGTGCGCCACCACTAGCTGAGTCAGTTTTCTTTAGGGAGATAGACACTGGTAGGTTGCCCATACACTGATGACCTCATACCCATGAATATATGGGTAGGTAGCACTAATTGGACTTAGTGGGATTTAAAAAAAAAGTAATCAAGTAAATTAAAATTTTTTTAAAAAGGACATGAAATTGGGAGGGAGATATGCTGAGTTAAGTCGGGTAGTAGAGACTAGCTATGATCAAGATACATTGTAGACACGTGTGACAATTTCAAAGAGTAAATAAAAATCTTATTAAAATATGCATTGCCCTCAAACATGATTCTGTTTATCACTGTACTGACAGAGAGCCAAGTGTCCACTAAGCCAGCTAAGGGCAGGGCCACATTGCGTTCGTTGGTTCTCACAGGAGTCCTGCATACAAGGTCTATTTGTATTGTTTCAGTTTTG
Source organism: Peromyscus maniculatus bairdii (assembly GCF_049852395.1). Classification (NCBI taxonomy): domain Eukaryota; kingdom Metazoa; phylum Chordata; class Mammalia; order Rodentia; family Cricetidae; genus Peromyscus; species Peromyscus maniculatus. The sequence continues at coordinate 5,083,989 of NC_134855.1, read as the reverse complement.
TGCAGGGATAGCACAGGTGGTGCCGAGGTCCAGGCGCAGGAAGGATTACTGCAGGGCTCACCAAAGTCACTGTAGTGCGAGTCCAGCTCTAGCACTCAGCAGAGTCCCTGGCAAGATGAAGATGCTATGCACAAATTCTGAGATCTCATGGATGAGCTGCATGGCTTTGGCAAAGATACAAGAATGTTCCTCAAGAAACTTCTCTGTTATTTAACCCTTGATAGAACCTGAAGATGTTGCATTAGAATCAGTCAGTGAAGGCATTCAGGAAGCTTGAAGTAAGGGTGACAGGGCATGGAGTTTGAGGGTATGCATGTGACACTAAGCAAGACAGCCTTTCTATGTTCTGTTTACGCCTTAGTTACAGAGGTAATGATGTTTTCAAAGGCGTTTTTGAGGGGGTAAAAATGATGCAAAGAACCTGAATACATTGATAGTGTAACAATTTAATAAGGGCTGTAGCAGTCTGTCTGTCTGGAAACAGTTGTTAGTGGAGCTGGTTCTTTTGGAAGCACACCTGGACCTAGCCATGAGTCAGTTTGCAAATGTTTTCTTGAAAAGTTCTTGCTTTGAGAAGATTCTCCACTGAAGGAAAAGAAGAGACACAGAGCAGTGAAGAAGAATTTTCTAAGTGACTGTCTCACTGTGGTGTTTTAAAGGGTGCTTGTAAAATAATTGCAACATGGCTAGCTGTTGGGTGTTTTTTTGGACAGAGGCTTCTGTGGTAAAATACTGTGTTATTGTGAGGATGAGTGGAGAATCCAGTGAGGGGTGAGTCCTGTTGTGTTGCGGACTGTTACTTTAACTAGGCAAAGATGTGTTACATTTGTTTATGTTGCAGAATACTACTTTAACTGTGTAAGGGTGTGTTACATCTGTTTCTGCTGCTTTTGTTAGTGATGTGAAGATGTGTTATGTTTGTTTGTACTTATAGGAAAAAGGGGCCAGCTAAAGAAACCCGCCTTGACCCTGGAGCCCAGAACCAGCAAAAGAAAAAGCCTAGATCTGGGACCCGAGCCAGTGAAAGAAACACTTTATCCCTGAACCCAGAACCAAAGAAACATGCCCTGATCTGAAACCAGTGCCAAAGAAACACATGTTGTACCTAGAATCAGAGCCAGTGAAAGAAATATGCTCTGGCCTGAGAATTAGAGCCAAAAAGCTAAGAAAGGCCAGTGAAAGCAACACAGTTTGGCTCTGAAATCAGGGGCATCTTTGCCCTGACCAATGAAACTAACCGATCCCTGAGCAGGAAAAACTAACCAATCCCTGGATAGAAAATCTTCTCCCTGGAGCAACTCTGCCCTTAAGAAATCCTATATAAACCCCCTGCCTGGTCAGTTGTCAGCTCTTCTTTCCCACCCTGGTAGGGGCAGCCACTCTCCTGGACTCCTCCTTCCCAAATAAGTGTCTTTCTCAAAAGAGTCTTGGGTGTGAAGATCTTCATTCGCTGGCACAGAGAAGAACCTTGCTAAGATGTTCCGTAGTGGACTGAGCAGAAGAAACCTTGCATAGATGTTCCCTTAGGGAGCTGAGAAGGCAGAGCTAAACAGAAGAACCTTGCTGAGACGTCCCTTAGGGGACTGAGCAAGGCAGAGCTGAAAAGGTAACAACTTTTCAATGAGCCAGAGGAGATTGTTATATTTCTGCAGGGCTTTTCCCTTTAGCAGAATGCAGTAAAAGAAGCAACATCTTGGGCCAGAGAAGAAGCAGAGCTCTGCTGGGGAGCCCCTGTAAATGGGGGCTGAGCAAAGCTACAGCTCTCCAGGAGAGGAGCAGGTTTGCTATATCCTGCTACCATCCTCCACCACACCCCAACTCAAGGTATAGCCTGACTCCCGAAGAGTCAGAACACCTTTCCCTCCAGAGCCGAGCTGTCCCATTGCAGCTCCAGATGCCAGAGCTGTCCTAGAAGCTCAAGGTATAGCCTGGCTTCGCGAGCAGTCAGGATACCTTTCCCCTGGAGTTGCAACACTCAGTTCCAGTGCTGCATTTGTTTAACTATGTAAAGATTGTTGCATTTGTTTCACCTTGCCTGACTAATAAAACACTGAATGGCTAATAGGTAGGCAGGAGAGGGATAGGTGGGGCTGGTGGGCAGAGAGAGAGAATAAATGGGAGTAAAGAGAAGAGGAGAAGAAGGAGGAGAGGATGAGGAGAAAGAGAAGGACATGCTCAGGGGGCAGAAGCCAGGCAGCTTCCAGCCAGACATGAGAAGCAGTGAAAGCAGGACACACAGAAGGAAAGAAAGATAAAAAGCCTAGAGGTAAAACACAGATGAAGAGAGAAACTGCTGTGGATATCGTTCTGTATAAATAAAACACTGATTGGCCTGTGGCCAGGCAGGAAGTATAGGTGGGACAAGGAGAGAGGAGAATTCTGGGAAGTAGAAGGCTGAGAGGAAGAGAGTCACTGCCAGCCGCCGCCATGACAAGCAGCATGTGAAGATGCCGGTAAGCCACGAGCCATGTGGCAAGATATAGATTTATGGAAATGGGTTAATTTAAGCTATAAGAACAGTTAGCAAGAAGCCTGCCATGGCCATACAGTTTGTAAGCAATATAAGTCTCTATGTTTACTTGGTTGGGTCTGAGCAGCTGTGGGACTGGCAGGTGACAAAGAATTGTGTTGACTGTGGGCCAGGCAGGAAAACTCTAGCTACAAGAAACAATTTATAAGAGCTAGCAAGAAATGAGCCTAAGCTAAGGTTGAGCATTCATAACTAATAATAAGTCTTTGTGTCATGATTTGGAAGCTGGTTGGTGGCCCAAAAAGAAAAATCCTGATACATTTGGCATTAGAATGTGGGGCCCGCCAGTGGTGGTGATGCATGCCTTTAATCACAGCACTTGGGAGGCAGAGCCAGGCAGATCTCTGTGAGTTCGAGGCCAGCCTGGTCTACAGAGTTAGATCCAGGACAGGTACCAAAACTACACAGAGAAACCCTGTCTTGAAACGCCCCTCCCCCCCCCCAAAAAAAAGAACATGAGGCCCACATTTCCACATAGGGCCTGAGATAGCTGAAGAAGAAAAAAGAAAAGAAAAGGAAAGAAAGAAAGAAAGAAAGAAAGAAAGAAAGAAAGAAAGAGAGAAAGAAAGGGAGGAAGGAAGGAAGGAAGGAAGGAAGGAAGGAAGGAAGGAAGGAAGGAAGGAAGAAGAAGCCAGTACACTAAAACTAAGTAAAAATGCTTGCCACAGTGCAGGGCACCAACTTCCTAGAGCTGGGGTGGTTGAACGTAGTTCCTAGACAATGCAGCTCTGGACTGGGGCCACGGGCTTAGGCTTGGCATTCATGGACCCAAGAAGGGAGTGGAGGCAGCTGCCCTAGCCATGCAGAGGTCCTAGCTATCACTTAGCAGTTTAAGGTTTGGCTCATGTGGTCAGAAAAGGGCTGGAGATAACAGTAAAGACAGGTCCAGATGGAAAAAATCTCTAGCAGGTTACAGTGTGTTAAAAATGTGCATAGGCTTAAGAAAGAAAAGAAAAGGGTATAGACAGTCATAGAAAAAGTAGTTTATAAATAATAAAGTCTTTAAAGAAAGAGTAAAGTAATATAAAAAAGAATAAGCCATATAAGATGAAAAATATACAGGAAGTCTGCCTGTGTGGTGTTATGTTAACTTTGAATTTTTTGAATGTTGTTGAGTGAATGACCACTGCTGAAAGACATGAGATTGTAAGAGGGACTGCTGACTGAATTAAACCAGCCTAAATACTTCAGGAATGCCTTAGTTTTAAAATGGAATTCAAAAAATGTATTGCTTTGGGGAAGAGGTTATGCTTTTGTTTCCACAAAAGGGTGTGGATTTGTTCAAAGTTAATAGAGATCGGATTTGATCAGAGAAGACCACTGAAAATCCTTGTTACAGACATAAAGAAATAAACCTAGAAAAACAAGACAGGTGATGTATATTTTACCTGCTCAAACATAAAAACAACAAAACATCATCTTTGGCTGGCTTATGTATAAACATAAAAAACCTTTGGCTGTCTTGTATACAACCCACAGTCCATACTTGTGTGTGTGTGTGTATATATATATATATATATATATATATGTATATATATGTGTGTGTGTGTGTATGTGTGTGTGTGTGTGTATATATATATATATACACACACACACACACATACACACACACACACACACACACACACACATACATATATAGCCTTCAAATGTTTGTGTTTAGAGCAAGGGGACCAGACATAATGAAAATGGGTGGCCCAGGTGATCCAGCCTCTCAGAGTGCCTCTGTTGCAGAACAGTTCAAGGCTGCTGGCTTCAAGGATCCAAGGCTGGATCACAGACTATTCTAGCCAGGATTTCAGATAAGCCTTGTGCTTTCCCATTGCATAGAGATTGGACAATAAATGTTATGGCTAGTTTTCCCAGGACTTGACCATTATTTCAATCTTCTCAGGTTTTCCTAAAGATACCTTTGCCTGTACACAGCAAGAAAACAATCTAGAGAACACAGTGCCCACATTCCCAGAGGTGGGGTGGATGGTTTTTGGTAATTTTGGTGGGTAATGGATGTTTGGTCATTTGGTGGGTTAGAGGGGATATAAAAATATGGGATAAAAAGACAACTATTAACCTCAAGTATTTTACACTGGTATGGACTTTGGTATATTGATACAAATTTAAAGTTATTTTTGTTATACTGTATGTATGTTTCTACTATTATTTGGGGTATTGTGCTTATGCAGCTCATTTAAAAATGTAATGTATAATTAAGAAATGCAGGTTAGTAGATAGTCATCTATAATAATCAAACTTGTAGTCATATTAGGTATGTTTTCAAGGTTAAACAGATATATTTAGATAGGTAGATTGTCTTCATACACCTCAAAGACCTACAGAACATGGCATTTTTAATGTTTAATATTAAGATGTTTAATAACCTAAGACTTTTCATGACAGTGAGACATGTATGCTCCTGGCAGCACCAATTTACTTCAGAGATGATGGGCATCAAAGAAATTCCATATGGGGTTTGCTTTCATTGTGTCAAAGTTAGCCACTGGGCAAAGAAACTGCTCTTGCCTCGACTGCTGACAGTATGCTGTGTAAACTGGACAAGCAGGATTCAAAGAGAAAAGACTGTTGAACTTTACCAAAACAAGGTGGACAGTCCTTCAAAATTCCTGCTTTATAGAAAAGCCTGTCAGATATTCTAGACATTTAGGCTGAAGATGGATGCCCCAACATTGCAGAGGAACCTTGGGTGACTGTCCAGGCAGCCAGATGTCTCTGTTGTTTCTATAGCATTGGAAGTGATTTGCACTGCACTTCCTGTTATTCAAGTAATGTAATATCCTTCTGGGGTCTTTGATGAAGTTGAGGACTAGCTAGTTATAGTTTTCCTTAGTTATGATAGAAGGTAAATTAGGTACAAAACTTTGGACTCACCAAAGCAGGATAAATAATGGAGTATTTTCTCTGAATTTGCCAAATATAAATGGACTGGATATTGTAGATATAATTCTTGCTTGATAATTGTTCTTGTTGTATATAGTCTTACTATGTTAAGGTTAAAACCCTTTTTATTTAGACAAAAAGGGGGAAATGTTATGGAATATTAGTTTAACTAGGCAAAAATGTGTTACATTGATGTGGATGTTACTTTAATTGTGTAAAGGAGTGTCACATTTTTTTGTGCTCCATTTGTTTAACTATGTAAAGATGTGTTGCATTTCTTTCACCTTGCCTGCCTAAGGCACCTGATTGATCTAATAAAAAAGCTGAATGGTCAGTAGCTAGGCAGGAGAGGGACAGGTGGGGCTTTCGGGCAGAGAGAATAAATAGGAGAAGAGAGGAGAGAAGAAGGAGGAGAGAACAAGGGGGAAAGAGGGGGACGTGCGGGGCCAGAGGCCAGGCAGCCGCCAGCCAGACATGAGAAGCAGTGAAAGTAGGACACACAGAAGAAAAGAAAGGTAAAAAGCCCCGAGGCAAAATGTAGAGGAGAAACAGGTTAAGTTATAAGAGCTAGCAAGAAACGAGCCTAAGCTAAGGCCGAGCGGTCATAAGTATTAATAAATCTCCATGTCATGATTTGGGAGCTGGTTGGCCGAAAAAGAAAAAGCCTGATACACTGTTGCAATGTGTTTGTGTTGTAATGCTCAGTGAGTGTAGTTAAGAGGTCAGCTGAGCCCCAACCACAGGGCTCACAGCCAGAGAGGGCACTGCTGTAACAAGTGGACGTTGCTGATTCTGCACACTGAGCACTCTGAAAAGTGGCATTTTAAGTTACATTAAAATTACACTTTAGTTTCTATTTCTGAAATACAACACATAAAAATCAAAATATTTTTTCCTACCATAAATCCCTCTAGGGTCCAGCGTAACGCCAGCATAGTTTTCTCTTTTGACCCCTTCTGGCTAAAGTGAGAGAAGAAAACAGTTCGTTAAGAGCATGATTGCATTTCTTTTTTTTAAAGATTTATTTATTTATTATATATACAGTGTGTTCTGTCGACAGGTATCTCGGCAGGCCAGAAGAGGGTACCAGATCTCATTACAGATGGTTGTGAGCCACCATGTGGTTGCTGGGAATTGAACTCAGGACCTTTGGAAGAGTAAGCAGTGCTCTTAACCTCTGAGCCATCTCTCCAGCACCCAGTATGATTGCCTTTCTAAGACATTAAATCCTTGGATCAAGTTTCTCCAGACCACTTAAAAGAAAAAAAAATTTTTTCTGAAAAGGCAAACCTGATATAAATACTTACATTCATGCAGGCAATGAAAAGATTTTGGCTGTTGAATATTGATCAGAGTGAACACTTTAATGGATGCTCTTCTAGGTCGGGTAATTTGTCTAAACACTGTGTATATTAACTCATTAAGTCTCTACAAACCTCTGTGAGGAAGGTGCTATCACTACTCCCAGTGACAGATGAGGAATCCGGTGAAGAGATCAGAAACTTATCCCAAGTAATGCTGTTAGGAAGCTTGGAGCCAGGACTGAAAAACCAAGAAGTCTGCTCCAGCTCTAAGCGTGAAACAGAGATACTCAGGATGGCACAAAAGGAATCAGCTTTTCTTTTCAACAAGGACTCATTAAGTTGTCCATGGTGACCTCAGACTTGCCTTAGCCTCCTGAGTAGTTGGGATTACAGATATAAGTCACCGTGCCAGCTGAATACACGGTTGCTGAAGTTAATGGCATAGAGCAAAACAGAACCCAAAGAATGAAGGCTTCGGAAGGCCTGAGAGGTTGTTAGCTAGCATGACCCTTAACAAGAACAGTGTTTCATTCTAAATTAGCAAAACAGAATTGTAGAATCTCAGTGGTAGGAGAACACTCAACAGGTGGCAGGGTCAACAATACTCAGGGATTGCTTCCATGGTTTGACCTGCAAATTCTTTTATAAAGTGGGAAACCTCTACACTGTGGGGACTTTGATGCATGTGTACTGTCTATTACTGCTTTATATCTGGTATCTAGCCTGACTTCTTGCACATGGGTTTCAAGATACACTTTCTGAATTAGTGAGGTGGCAGGGGTGACCCAGAGGGTGTGCACCAAATAGCAAAACTTGGGAATATCTGGGCTTGTGGGTTTATTGGTTATTTTTCTTGGTAGATTTTTGCTATTCTTATTTTCTACAGTAAGCAGGTGTTATTCTTCTGTTCAATAACTTTAAGCATAATTTCAGATTAATGTATAAATTACAAGAATAGCACCAAAAATGTGGGAGAGTTTCCGTCAGATTCCTGACTGTTATTGTGTTCTGATTACATCATCATTTCTTTCCTTTGCTCTGACCCCAAACATAATTATTGACACAAATTGTTGATGGCATTTCCCCCAGAAACAAAGAAAAATTTAAAAGAACCATATTTTCCTTACCACTACCCGTAATGTCTTCACTAAGATTTCTCTTCCAAATGAAGTCTCTAGCGAGAAGTTGATGGGGTGGAGTCCAATTTCCAGAGGAAGCAGGCTGAAGGTCACCAAGTGACTGGAGGAGCCCTCGATCCTCTGGCGCACACATCTGGAGTACTTGGAGGCCTGATGGCTAACAGCTGAGCCCCCTGACACACAGATTCCGTCCACAGTAGACATTTTCACACAGAACTGAAACACAGCAGGTGAAGAACTGTATCAGAACACCTCATCGTTCAAGCCACATTCGATGAAAAAACAAACAAACAAACAAACAAAAAACAACTCTAAGTATATCCTAAACTATGCTGGTCTGGACACGAACTCCCCTGGTTTGTTGGCAATGTTAGACTAAGCCCTCTGGTTTCAAGGCATGGCAGGAGGCTCATTTCAGGTTTCCTTCAGGCACACACAAGCTGCTGTGGGTCACAGCAGTGTCACGGGGTGACGGAAAACTCAGTGCTAGAGTGGTTGTCTCTTTCTTAGAGCACTGCTCACTCTATTATGCCACAGCTGCTGCCATCCTTTGTTCCTGCTACTGTGGTGTGACTGTTTTGTCCTCTCCACAGTCTGTGTTTCAGGCAGCAGGAGCCTTGGGCTTAGCTGTTTGGAGTCTTACCTTTACCTCAGCCTGTGACTCACAATAAACAACAGTGTGAGGAACGACAGAAAACTGCACCTCAGCTCATTCAAAGGCTTACCCAATACACACCCGTCTTCCATTCCTAATCTCTGATCTTCCCACTTGTGCACACTTGTGTTTTGTTCTACAGTAAAACACGCTCGAGAAAGACATGGATTTAAACTTGGGCTCTCCTCTTAGGAGATGTGCTGTGGAAGCAGAATGTGTGAGTCCTCTCACTTTCTGGTAACAGTATCCATTGATTTCTGGCTCAAAGAGTGAATATATTTTCACTATCAGTTTGGTGAACCAGTAGAATCAAGAACTATGCCCAAAGAATAAAATCCATTAATTCCAGAATCAAGCAGATAAGCAGGAGAAAATGCAGATATTCAATAGCTAATTTTGTAGAATTTCCCTGAAATGTAAAGTTCCTTCTGCTCTTTGGGCACATTTTTGGAACAGTGCCAACCATGGTTGATGGGGGAGGAGCTAGAGGAGATGATGGGTCAAGGATTCTCCAGCATAGCAGATGTGGGGCAGGGGAACATTCAACACAAGTTCATTGTAAAATCCCACAACAGCTGGGCATGCTGCCATGAGGCTCTGATGCCAGCACTGGAGAGGCTGGCCCAGGAAGACCCTAACTTTGAGACTAGCTTGGGCTATGCAGACAGCCCCAGGCTAGCCTGACAGGCTGGGCTATGCAGACAGCCCCAGGCTAGCCTGATAGGCTGGGCTATACAGACAGCTCCAGGCTAGCCTGGACTACATAGTGAGACCTGTTGTGTGATGTTTTGTTTGTGTTCTAACACTAGTTAACCATAGAGGCCAGGTGGTGGTGGCACAAGCCTTTAATCCCAGTATTTGGGAGGCTCACCCCTTTGACCCAGCACTGGAAGTTGGAGACAGGAATATGAGGTGGATGGAGACAGAATCTTGGCCCCATTTGGTTTGAGGATTCATAGAGATAAGAAGTCTCTAGTGGCTGCTGCTCTGCTTCTCTGATCTTTCAGCTTCTACCCTAATATCTGACTCTGGGTTTTTATTTAATAAGACTAATTAGGATCATGCTTCAGAGACTCTATCTCTGAGCAAAACAGCCAAACTAAACCAAACAAAAAGTCCTAATGCAAACAATAATAACTACAATAAGCCCTTGCAGTAAGTTGGAATTAGGAAAGATCTTTTGAACCTGATGGGGCAATATGGGTAAAAAGCTACCTGCAGCAGTAATTCTGATTTCCGTGATTGCCATGAGGCTAAGACCAACTATGAACTCCAGACAACACATTTAAGCAAAAGACAGCCTGAAGGGAAAGGATCACTTGGAGAAGGGAATGGTGCCAGGATGGAGATCTCCCTCTCTCTCTCTCTCTCTCTCTCTCTCTCTCTCTCTCTCTCTCTCTCTCTCTCTCTCTCTCTGTCTCTCTCTCTAACTAAGAGTGAGTTCCATTAGTGTTTTGAGTTGAGTCTAAATCTCAAGTAGAGACTTTCCACCTTGCTGGCTTGGGGAACCAGAGGACAGAGCGTGAGGAAGTCACCGCAGCTGAGAAGTGAAGACACTGGAGACCTGTGTGTGTTCTTGACTCAAAGCCTGCTGAGCCTTGACCTACACACAGTACAGAGTCTAAGGATCCCAGCTAGGCCAAAAGAACTGAACAGGGACTCGAGAGTCTGGGATGATATCTATCTAATCGCCTGCTAAAACATGTAAACGAACCTAAATACTCTTCAGAGGAACAGAACAAAACCCAGAATCTTCATATAACTTCAGTTAACAAGGTCTCAGATTAGATCCAAAATACTAGCCATCAGGGCACAGGACAATTAATTACTTTTAAAAGGAAAGGGAATTAGTAAGTGTTAGCCATGAACTATCATGATGTACTTGTTTTGATATATTGAAGTATTGGTAAATTAAAGATTATATACAACTGGTAATATCATAACCTTCATATTTCAATTGTATCACCGTGTATCACAACATCTCTGGTTGTCTGTGGTGATGGTGTAAACTAGGCTTGGTCAGTTGTATCACCGTGTATCACTATGTCTCTGGTTGTCTGTGCTGATGTTGTAAACTAGGCTTGGGCATATAGGATATAGGGCAATTATCTAAAACAAATAATCTGAATACAAACTCCAGTGTTTATATGTTGATATAAGGATAATAAATTTGACAATATTTTTATTTTTATTTTCTCAAATTTTTTATTGATAAAAATGATTGTAATTTATTTAGAATGGAATTTATGCTGAGCCCACTGTTATTTCTAGGAATAGATAGCCATAGTTAGTAGACTAACAGAAAGCATTTTCTTTTCTTAATACAATTCTATTTTTAAAGGTTTATTTTAGCTTTGATTATGTGTATCTGTGCATGTGTGTGTGTGTGTACACAGTTGAATGCAGATGCCTGCAGAGTCCAGAGAGCTGGAGTCTCAGGTGCTGTGACCCTCCCCACTTGGCTTCTGGGTCGTGGAATCAGTCTCCGGAAGAGCAGTCCACACAGAGTCATCTCTCCACCCCACCCCTCTTAGTAACTTTAACAATTTGTAACATACTGTTTTATTTGTAAAAATTTGTAACATGCTTTTTTATCCATTATATACTAGTAGTATTTGTAATGATAGCTGAATACTAAATTAGTTTCTCCTTAGGATCTTAAAATGAGGAGATCGAAAAGATTTTTGTTTATAAATACATTTGCATCAAAATATGACAGGAAGACCAAGAGAAAGAAATTCAAGCAAAATCATAAAGTCTAAGTGAGTAGAATAAAACTGAGTTAGTTAAAAGAGAAAAAGAAGTGATATAAGAACTTATTTGATTATTTAAAAATAGATTACTTTGCTATTTAGGTTCCACTATACACATTTAAATGATGTAACAGTCTTATTTCAACTACTGATGTAATTTTTAAATATTTAAAACTATTTAAAAAGTTATAGATTGGCATCTTTTAAAAACTTAGATGAAAAATTTTATGTGCCGGTTTGAAAGTGTGCCAATGGAATGTATAGTTTCTTTAAAAGTGTTAGAGAGGAAGTATGTACAGAGTTTGGGTGAGGGGCCGCTGGAATGCTCAGTCCTAAGAATAAAACGAGAAATTTAAAAACATAGTTAGATTTGTGGACAGTGTTGGGCCCTCTCTAATGTCTTGTGATTGTGACGAAACCTACCAGCCCACAGCATGGTTAGATGTAGAGGTACACCACACAGAAAAGACAAATGGGAAGGTTCCCCATGGTCGGAGTGTTTCACCGTTTAATCCCCAGTGAGGGAGGTTCGTGAGAGCTGACATGAGCAGAGTAAAGACATCAGCGGTCTGGAGGGTAATAGAAAAGGTTTCAGTCAATCAGTGCATTGGGGGTTTCTATGGGGTTCAGACTTGCTATGGAAGTATTGGCAATAAGTAGTTAGCAAAATGGCAAGGAGGCTATGGCTTGACAGTGAGGTGTTGAAAACCAGAAGGACGTCCTTCAGAGAGGACGACAAGATAGACAAAGAGAGGATGGGCAGGGATAGCAAAAATGAAGCACAGGATACGATGGTTAGCATCCGGGGGACTGAGGCACTCAGATGAACCACATGTGAACTCCTGTTTCTCTGAAATTCACAGAACCATAGCCACCTTCTGGGCTTTGTTCTTCAGACTGGCACCACATGACCTTGTTCTATCCCTCCCTTCTGTACCCCTCCACATACCAAAGTGACTTCTAGGACAACACTCAATGCATGTGCTTATTGGAGTTGTGTGTGTGAGTGTGTGTGTGTGTGTGTGTGTGTGTGTGTGTGTGTGTGTGTGTGTGTGTGTTGGGGGGTATTTTAATGACATTCTCAGACAACTAGAGAATATTTCTTTTCTCTCTTTTATTCTAACATACCATAAAGCACTACTCACCATTGTCTCTGAAGTCCTGTAATTGTAAACGGTTCCTTTCAATTGGATCTGTTCCCCTCGTACAACAGAATATGGTATGTTCATTTCCAGAAAGATGTCTTTGAACACTTTTGCCTTGAGTGTATCAGCAACACATATACCTTCAGTCCAAAGGAAAAGCAAGGTATGATCATATTAGGGAATTCTTATCATACTTTATTGGTACTAAAATGTGTCACATTCTCTTTCTTTAAAAATATTTCATTTGTTTGCCAAATATTTAATTCTATTTAAAATACGAGAATGTGTGTTAACTAGAGTACCAAATCTTTTTAGATATTTATTGTTGAGTCCATTGAATGGCTATAAAGTTTTGATTGTGGAGACTAAGACTTTGTAAAACAAAATTACTAAACAAATGAAAGTTATCCCGTGGTTGTTTATACAGCATCTGTGTTAAGTCACTTCCAAGGGACATCAGCTGAAGAGGGAGGACACAGATTTATTTCTAACTCTCCTCAAGCTCCCACTTGCTGTCAAAAGTGAAGGAAAGGGGGTGTTTGATCCAGAACTATAACTGGCAGCTCGTAGAAGAGCAGAAGAAATTCAACAGCTTCAAAGGTGTAGGTACATTGAAGTCTCTTGGGAAGAAAGAAAATTAAAAATTTGCCTCTTGTATCCTGGGCAAATGGAATTTACAATAACAAAGAATTACGTCTTGGCTAGCAATCCCTCCCGAGATGAACATGTGACTCAGGGTTTCTTACCGCTGTCTGAAATGCCAATGCCTTGGACCTCCCAGGTAGTGAGTGAGTCGGGCAGCACAACCTGCATCTGGCTTCTGCAAGTTCAATCATTGATATTTGTGATGGTTAATATCACCAGCTTGACAAGATCTAAACCCAGGCAGAAGACAAGCCTCTGGGTGTACCCAGGAAGGTTTGTCTTGATTAGGCTATCCTCTACCTATGTCTGTGGGCCATTTTCTTGATTGGGTTAATTGAGGAGTGAAGATCCACCATAAAAGTGGGCAGGGCTGTCAGTGGTGGCACACGCCTTTAATCCCAGCACCAAGGAGGCAGAGGCAGGTGGATCTCTGTGAGTTCAAGGCCAGTCTGGTTTTACAGAGAGTTCCAGGACAGCCAGGGCTACACAGAGAAACCCTGTCTCAGAAAACCAAAAACAAACCAAACAAACAAACAAAACCAACAGAAAAAGGGCAGTGCCATTCCCTAGGCTTGGGTCCTGGCTTGCACAAGGAGGAGAAGTTGGCTGAACAGGGCATTTGCTATTCTTGCTTCCTAACCATCAGTGCCTCAAGCTCGTGCCTCCAAGACTTCCCCACGGCAATGGACTGAACACCAGAACTGTGAGCCATAATGAGCCCCTCCTCGTTTAGGTTGTGTTTGCCAGGAAGAGAAACACATACAATATTCAACTACAGTGAAACATTAGAGTTGACAGCGTCATGCCAGCTATTAGGGAAAAACTAATCCAGATAGTTACGTTCAGCATCTACCCCACCCATCTCAGGTCTGCAGACATTGCACCTGTGGCGTGAAGATGGGAGGGAGAAGAACACCTGTAGCATGAATTTTAAAAGTTCTTATTAATAAAATCAAACCTGAGGCCAGTTATTGGGGTGAACACTGGAAGATCAAAGAGATAGAACAAGCCACAGCTAACTTCATTTGGCCAACTTCTCAGCCAATCTTGTTTCCTCAGACTGGAAGCCTCTGTGTCCTCATATCCGAATGGATCTCAGCTGAACTGTGCTGCTCAAAACCTAAAAGCTTAACCAGCCAAATGCTTAACCAGGCCAAATACTTCTAGTTTCTGGTCCTCACACCTTATATACCTTTCTGCTTTCTACCACCACTCCCTGGGATTATAGGCTGGCTTTCTGGGATTAAAGGCGCGATGAGTCACCATGCTTGGCTGTATTCTTGAACACATGGATTTTTGCCTCTGGAATGCTAGGATTAAAGGTGTGAGTGCCACCATTTTCTAGCCTTTGTATCTAGTGGCTGTTCTGTCTCTGACCCCAGATAAGTTTATTAGGGTGCACAATATTTTGGGGAACACAATGCCACCACATTTCCCCTTTTTTGTCTAAAATTAAAAAAAGCTTATAACTAATACAAGAAAAATTATATCCAATAAGTATATACATTATACACAGTCAAGATTACATTAACAATGTCTAGTCCATTAACATTTGACAGATTCAGATAAAAACTCCATTATATGTATATTAACAATGTCCAGTCCAGTAATGTTTGATAAATTCAGACAAAAAAAAATTTCATTACTTATCCTATATAAAACAAGTAGTTTCTTTTTAAAAGTAGATTCAAAAATTGACCTTTTTATCTTATCATATTCAAACACCTTTGCAATATTGCCCTGTCAGAGCATATAGTACAGAAAAAAACACATCCCCTGTTGTCATGTTCTAAAATATGGGGGCAAGGTAATTAACTGTGACCCCGCTTGTAACCAATCAGTGTACTAATACCAGTACTAAGCCTGTGTATTTATTGTAGCCATGGGCTACTGGTTCTTCATTAGATATGATACCAAGTACCAAGTCCACAGTGTTTGTAAGCTGTGGTCCTGCTGTCCACTGGTTTACAGTGCAGTGGAAGACAGTTATGTAGATATTAGACATGAGTTCCATGTCAGTATAACCACTGCACCAAGGTGGCATTCAAAGGGTCCCGTCAGCACATTCATGTTTATGTCTCTACATCCAATCCTGGATATAACAGAGATCTGGAATCACGTTTTGCTTTGGAGGTATTGACTTTTTAAAGAAGGAGATGGGTAAGGAGACAGCCTACTGAAATACCACGTGATCCCTGCAACAGGGGTAATTGGGACTAGTAATCGATCCAGTCACATTCTGGTGTGGGATAGTACTGGGCTGTTTTACCGGAAGTGCTGAAGGAGGGGCAATGTAGGGTGGAACACTGGACAACCGTGCACAAGAAGGCCGTGCAGGGCAAGGAGGAGCAGATGTGCAGGGCAAGGAGGAGCAGATGTGCAGGGCCCTGGGGCTAGGCACCAGTGCAAAGCCAGCGGCAGCGGCCGGGAACGAGGAGGTGGGGCTCAGGGTTTCCATCATTGTTTCCAGTCCCAGCTGCTACAGGGAGACTTCTCGTTAAAATTAAAACTCTAATAAAGAGTTTAACAAAATACAACTCCATTTTTGTTTCATCTGTTTGTTTTATATACAGGTACTTTTATGTTGAAAATAGTTGCCCAATACGGCATATAGCACATGGGCAGTAAATGCATATTAAAGATGAACTAAATAGAGTAGCACCCCTCTTTACTGATAGGTGATGTTGCCCTGGACTCATTTCTCAGACAAAATACCCTAAACAAAATGAGAAAACAAAACGAAATTTAACCTAATAGTGGCATTATCTTAATTAAAGGGAAAATAGTAGTATCCAGATTTGGGGCAGTAATATTTTAATTTTCGACATCTTCTCCCAGAGGAACATCAAAGATACCTTTTGGGAACATGATGAACTTCCCACAGCCAGCTCTCTGGAAAGTAGCTTCGAATATCTGCTTTCATTACTGGTAACAGGGTCTTTATGTCTAGGGGAAAATATATTTAGTTATAATTTATTTTAGTTATAGAAATCAATATAAATTCTGCTTGCAGGTGAAGTTTTAACTAAAACCATCCACCTATGACTTAGTTGTTTTCTCAAAGGTCAGTAAGGCACCGTCTTTAATGATTTCAAACGACGTTAGAACTGCAGAATGCATCTGCTAACGACACTGGCAGGACAGCGAAGACACGGCCGAGGACCGGTCTTTCTGAGATTGCACAAAACATCAGCAAGCCTAAAGAGTTATTTGCAATTTGGTGATTTTGGCAATTAGGTTTATATCAGAAAACATGGAAGCTTTCTGCGATCTCTGACTTAATTGGTAATTTGTATTTCCCTTAATAAAATGAATGGAATGTCTGCTTCCATCCAAGATGCATTAATAGGGGACTGTGGATTTACCACCAAGACTCAGAAACTTAGAAAACCAGATACAATATCAGAAACAACAGTTCCCAGACATCTGCATAAGCATCGAGGGCCTGGGATTCCTGAGAGGAGCTAGCTCCGTTCTCTCCAGTTCCCTACCTGGAGGCCACTCACAAGTCAGGGCAGGCAGAGGAGCCCTGCAGCCTGGTGGCCTTGAAGACTGGTGGCTCCACAGATGGGACTTGGGGGACCTTGGGGATGGAAAAGTGGGTGCCATGCAACTGAAGCCAACTGGAAGATATTAGTTGAAAAACTGGGCAGGGAAAAAAATGTGTGCACTCGATTGTTAGAATGGTGCTTGAATGAGTGAAGAATAGCATGGTTATGGTAAAATTATCCCAAATAGCATGGATTTTTTTTATTGCAATGTAACTTATGTCTATAGGATGTATCAGTGGAGACAGACAACACTCAAGATACACAGCTAAGCAAAACTGACCAGAAAGTGGGGATGCCATTTTGCTTTGGTTTCTTTTCTTTTCCTAAAGATGACGCATAAATGAAGATCTTAAAAGTTTTGAAAACATAGAAAGTTTTACAAATTCTAAAAAACATCGTTGGCTGAAACTGAAATAAGGCTTCTAAAACGTTTTGCTCAGTTTAGAAGTCTTTTGCTATACTTGGTCAGTGTAAACACAAACTTCATTTTCAATGGTCATAATATACCAGAACCATAGAATTTTAGTATTCAAGGGTATATTGGGGTTATGCAATCTAAGGCTCCTGCTTAAGGCTCATGGGGTAAATCATCATTCAAGCTTTGGGAATGAGTGGGCTTTAAATTTATACCAGATCAGGACCCAGGCTTTGTTGGGGAATATTATTTTAAGGTGTGTTACTTTTGTTTATGTTGCATTTGTTTAACTCTGTGAAGCTGTGTTACTTTGCCTGTCTGAAACACCTGATGGTCTAATAAAGAACTGAATAGCCAATAGCAAGGCAGGAGAAAGGATGGGTGGGGCTGGCAGGCAGAGAGGATAAAGAGGAGAAATCTGGGAGAAGAGAGATCTAGGAGTGAGAGAAGGAGGAGGACTTCAGGGGCCAGCCACCCAGCCACACCCAGCCACACCCAGCCACACCCAGCCACACAGCCAGACATGGAGTAAGAAGGAAAAAAATGGTATACAGAAACAGAAAGGTAAAAGTCCAGAGGCAAAAGGTAGATGGGATAAATTAAAGTTAAGAAACACTGGCAAGAAACAAGCCAAGCTAAAGCCGGGCATTTATAATTAAGAATAAGCCTCCATGTGTAATTTATTTGGGAGCTGGTTGGCGGGCTCCCAAAATGAAAAAACAAACAACAAGGCTTGACTGGGAACATACCACTCTAAATCCCCAGGAGTAAAGAAGTGTTTTGATATGTATGAGTCGTCCTTCCTACTTTCGATTTTTCCAAAGCAGCTAAGCTGTCTTCATTAGCAGCATTAATTTACACAAAACCCCCCGTATCAGATAGGATTCTGGCAGAAAACCTCATACTTACGCATCCTCCCCAACGGCATAGGTTTATGGAAGCTTTCTTGCCGGATCTTGTTTGCGATGGTACAGCACTCGTTGAAGGCCCTGACGCAGTTTGGGCCTACAGTGACCCGGGCAACTCGCTGTGCACAGGTTTCATGGTCATTACGCCGGGCGCCATCAAGACAGCATTTCCTTGGCACTCGGTGCTTGTATTTAGCAGCTGAAATGGTGACCCAAGCCTTTATCATGCACAATCATAACATCTCAGATTTAGAACTCCCAGGGGATATTTGTTTCTTAACTTCACATAACCCCTCACTACAGCAGCCACAGCTTCCTGACTGGCCAGCCTCTCCTAGGAACTTCTCCAGGGAGAATGTGACCTCAGCAGGTGCTGATCGGTGAAGGGCTTAGTTAGGGCTTCCCACAACTACGCCAAATACTAACTTTTGAAAGACTTCAAACACCTTTTGAGTAAAGCAAATGAAATATCCAAGAGACTTTGACATATTTGAAGATGGCTATTGTTATTATACAGTAACCATAGATCCTGCTTTTTCTAACACTTTTCTGACACAGTTTGTAGACCTTCACTAAGGGTATTATCTTTTCTTGTAAGTACTCTCATAGAAAAAGCATCAAAATTGATGAACTTGTCTAGATGACCCTTCCTAGTCCATGTTCTTTACATGTTTATGTGTAAATAATTTATTAAAACAAATAAGTAAAATTTTATTACCAAAAAGATGGTTAATTATTATAATAACCTTTTAAATAATTTTCAGTTTTTTAAAAAATATATTTAACAGTTAATAGCACTTAGAGCAGTGTTTCTTGACCTGTGAGTTGTGACCCCTTCACAGTTATCAGCTAAGACTATTGGAGAACACAAATATTTTCATTACAGCTCATAACAGTAGCAAAACTACAGTTCTGAAGTAGCAATGAAGATAGTTTTATGGTTGAGGGTCCCCACAACATGAGGAACTGTGTTAAAGGGTCGCAGCATTAGGAAGGTTGAGAATCACTGACTTAGATAATTTCTCTGTGACTTACAGGTTTTTCTGTGTAGCCCTGTAGGCTGGCCTCAAACTCAGAGATCCACCTGTCTCTGCCTCCCAAGTGCTGGGACTAAAGGTGTGCACCACCACACCTGGCTTAAATAATTTTCATTAGCTATGCTTTATAAAGATAATCATCTAAGTCAGTGGGTCCTCAACCTTCCTAATGCTGCGACCCTTTAACACAGTTCCTCATGTTGTGGTGACTCCCAACCATAAAATTACTGTCATTGCTACTTCATAACTGTAGCTTTGCTACTGTTATGAGTTGTAAAGAAAATATCTGTGTTTTCCAATAGTCTTAGGTGGTAACTGTAAAGTGGTCACAACTCACAGGTTGAGAAACATTGCTCTAAGTGCTACTAACTGTTAAATATATATTTAAAAAATAGGGTTCTTGTTAGTCATGGACTATGCCAGAATAAAATCAAAGAACATGATTTTAATTATTAGATGAAATTTGTAGAGAGGAAATACTATGACAAATAGAAGTCAGCTTTTTTAGTTTTTAGAGATAGAAATGACTTCTTTTTACTCCAAGTACTGGGTATTGAACCCAGGACCTGTGGATGTGGGCGAACTCTACACTGAGCTGTGTTTCCAGCTGTCATGATATAAGCAATAAAGACAGTCTCTGAGATTATAGCCAATGAAATACCAGCTTTATTTGGATTAAACCTTCTGAAGGGTGATCTAGACCTCTACACACCTCTTTTTTCACTCATTCTTTTGGAACTGGGGGAGGTTCTACAAGGTTTTCCTTTCAATATGATTGTAATGTTTCAGGAGCACAAGAGACTTAAGAGTACCTTGTTCTTGTATTGTCTGCTGTAGGAGCTCCAGGTCTCTTTTAGGCCTGAGAATTTCTTTACATGATTCATCTGTTTAGAAAAAGACAGAGACATAGAAAATAGAAAGAACATAAAATCAAAAAAATAAGTTTCATGGAAGTATCTGAAACACCCCCAGGGATTTATTTAACAAGTCTGCACCACGAGCCTGATTCAGATTAGGCTTCCTCGAATGGTATTGCACTTGGCCCTCTGCATATATGTGTGATTGTGTAGTTTGGTGTTCTTGTGGGACTCCTAACAGTTGGAGTAGGGGTGTCTCTGACTCCTTTGCCGGCTCTTGGGGCCCTTTTCCTCCTACTGACTGCCTTGCCCAACCTTGATATGAGGGTTTGTGGCTAATCTTATTGCATCTTGCTATGCTGGGTTTGGGTGATACCACATGGAGGCCTGCTCTTTTCTGAAGGAAAGTGGAGTAACAGTGGATCTGGAGGGAGGCGAGGTGGAAGGGAGAATTCTGAGGAGCAGAGAGAGGGGATGCTATAGTCAGGATGTATTTTATGAGAAAAGAATAAATTAAAAAAAAACTAGATTAGGCTCTGTGTGTTATACCTTTGAATATGACATGATTCATCAAAGATATAGTATCATGTAATCTGGTTTGTTTTATGATCTTGGTTTTGAATATGACTGCTTTTTGGATCCATTGATTACATTTAGCAGGAGCTAGATTTCTGTTGCATTACCTTTTTCTCTTCTAATTTTGTTAAATGTTTATTTACTTGTTTGTGTGTATGTGTGTGTGTGTGTGCACACGTGTGCATGTGGAGGTCAGAGGACAACTTGCAGCAGCTGCTTCTCTCCTTCCACAGTGTGGGTTCCAAAGACCGAAGTCAGGTCATTAGGATTTGCAAACACTGGTACCCACTGTGCCACCTTGCTGGCCCCTATTTCTTTTGTTTTTTGAGCTATATTATTTTAAATATGAGGATGAATATCATGGTACCAACTAGAATTGTGAACATTTTAAAACCACAGAATGAAGGTCATTGCCATATGATGTCTGCTATTAAAGAGCTCATGGCACCAGAGGTGAGTCAAGACATATAGGTATAAGGGCATGCAATTGTGTGGTTTAATAGTTACAACATAACAGGACCATAGAAGTCAATGGTAAATTGGATTGTGTAACCTGAGGGCTCTTCACACATAGAGTATAAACAGAAGTAGTTTCTATAAAATCCTCTGCAGTAATGGAGGAGGCCATGGCTAATTCTGTACAGAGAAGGGACCCTGCAGTGAAGTGATTTATTTGCTTTTGATACAGGGCTGGCCTCAAACTCAGTACCCCTGCCTCAGCCTCCTGAGTGGCTGGGGTTTGCAGATAGCATCATGGCACCCGGAGGTAATTCTTTTTTTTTTTTTTTTTTTTGGTTTTTCGAGACAGGGTTTCTCTGTGTAGCTTTGCGCCTTTCCTGGAGCTCACTTGGTAGCCCAGGCTGGCCTCGAACTCACAGAGATCCGCCTGACTCTGCCTCCCAAGTGCTGGGATTAAAGGCGTGCGCCACCAACGCCTGGCTCCGGAGGTAATTCTTATTCAAGCTTAAACAGGCTTATAAGGAGAAGACAATCTCCAAGGAAGAGCAGGGTGAGAAAGAGTTGGAAAGGCCAGTGAGAAAATCGTGGGAGGCTTTGAGTACTACACTAAAGAAGTTGTATTTTACCTTGAAAGCCAACAAAACACCTTGCTGGCAGCCAGTGGCCATGTCAGAGGAGCAGCAGGTGGCAATTGAAGTTCGGGTGTCAGCCCACCAGAAGAAGAACTCTCTGATGGGTATGTCTCCCTTAAGAAAGGCTTGGGAGAATAAAGACTCCAGAATGCATTGTGCTTCTGTTGTGTCCCTGCATGCTTGCTGCTACTATGTATATGGTGTGGGGAGTCCCCCACTACCTGTATTGTAGTGTGTCTATCTCATGAATACATCTCGATCTACTGGGTATTTATGTCTGTGGATTGTCAAGAAGATAGGTACTCCTTAAAGCTGTATTGTCTAATTGACACAGAGTTTTCATGAATAAAAGTATTACTGGGATATGTTTCATAACTAAGGCGTATTATTCCATGAGGCCTGTGAGACACTTAGGACCTGCTTTAGATCACAGCTCAGCTTTATGATTTAGGAAAACATTTGTGTCCAGGAGACAGGCTGGCTCAAATTCCTTCAATCTTTATGCTGAGTTATGAAGTCACAGGTTTCTGTACATCAATAGGAGAAACAAAGCTTCAAAAGAGCTTTAGATTAGACCAGGTGCCTTGCTAATGGGTGTTTAGATAAATGTTTCCAATTTTTAAGGACACATAGCTGTACTGCCTGGCTAGGTTGTAAATACAAAGACAGCCCAATTATCACTAGCTGGCAAATGATTAATTCCTTGCACCCATTCCTGACTTCAATTTGTGAAAATATATTCTGACTAGCTAAGGCTAAGGGAGATAATTTGACTCTGTAGCCCCATGTGGGCAGCACATGTTCTTGGATAATGAGAATTCTTATACTGCCTGAAAAAGTTGGTTGGGATATATAAACTGTAAGAAGACATGAGGGAGCCAGAGCAACAAGAGAGCAGCCTGATGAGAACAAGATGAGAGAATAAAGAAATGAACCATCAAGAGAGACTGCGAGATGATTTTCCCTAACCCCCTCAGATAAAAAGCCTCGGTTTGTGCTGTGCTGTGGACTCTCCCTTTGAGCCCTGTCTGCAGCCTGGAAGCTGTTTTTTTGTTTTTTTGGTTTTTTTTTTGGTTTTTCGAGACAGGGTTTCTCTGTGTAGCTTTGTGCCTTTCCTGGAACTCACTCTGTAGACCAGGCTGGCCTCGAACTCACAGAGATCCACCTGCCTCTGCCTCCTGAGTGCTGGGATTAAGGGTGTGCACCACCACTGCCCAGCTTGGAAGCTGGTTCTTAATGGGCTGTGATAACAACTTAAATTTGTGTGTGTGTGTGTGTGTGTGTGTGTGTGTGTGTGTGTGTGTATACCATGTGAGCATGTACATGTGCATGCTGGTGTGTGTGAAGCTGCATGTGGAGGTCAAAGGTCAATGTCAGCTGTTTTCTTCCATTACTTTCCACCTTTATGTATGTATGTATGCATTTGATACCTCTGTATATTTTGCCTGCATGTATGTATGTATGTGTACTGTGTGCTGTGGGATGTTCTGTATGTCCTGTGGGAGCCCTTCTTGGGTTCTTTGTGGCGTTACCCAGCAGGTCCGCATAGAGGATGATTAGGACCATGGGCCTGAGTGCAGGTGTCTGAGATGGTCTGCACTTGGCTGTGCTGGGGGATGGTCTGTATGTCAAGTTGTTCTGATTGATCAATAAATAAAACCTGATCGGCTGTGGCTAGGCAGGAAGGATAGGCGGGACTAACAGAGAGGAGAAATAAAAGGACAGGAAGGCAGAAGGACTGACTGCCAGATGCCGCCATGACCAGCAGCATGTGAATATGCCGGTGGGCCACCAGCCACGTGGCAAGGTATAGATTTATGGAAATGGACTAATTTAAGCTATAAGCACAGTTAGCAAGAAGCCTGCCACGGCCATACAGTTTGTAAGCAATATAAGTCTCTGTGTTTACTTGGTTGGGTCTGAGCGGCTGTGGGACTGGCGGGTGACAGAGATTTGTCCTGACTGTGGGCAAGGCAGGAAAACTCTAGCTACAACTGTGTGCATGCTTGGTGCCTGTAGAGACCAGGAAAGGACATCAGGTTCCCTGGAACTGGGGTAGCAGATGATTGTGCTGCCATATGGGTGCTGGGAATTGAACCCAGGTCCTCTGAAAAAGCAGCCAGTGCTCTTAACCATTGAACCATCTCTCCAGCTTCCACCTTACTTTTTGAGATAGGGTCTCACAGAACTTGGAGCTCTCTGGTCGGCTAGACGGGCTGGCTGGTGTGCTCTAGGGGTCTGCTCATCTGCTCCTTCCCAGATACAAGCCCACGATGAATGGCTTAAGGAGGCTTGCAGACTACTCTCAGCAGTCTTAGGTAAAAGTGAGGCTGGAGGTACATCTCAGTAATAAAAATGCTGAGTGTTTTACCATGGTGTTGGGAGTCATCTGCATTTGCGTTGGTGAGAAACGTGAGTCCGGCTAGATTGAATACATCTGCATTGTTCCGGCCGCCTCCTGCCCCACAGCCCAGATCACTCTTATCAAAAGCTTGAAACACCTGTCCAGAAAGGCGAAACACTCAGCTTATTCCTCCAAAGGAGTGAAGGAATTAGTGATTACGCAACGTCAACAAATCTGTGAAATCGTGTGAATCATGGGGCACCCTTAATGACCAAAGACCACATTTCTCAACTCATTCCTTCAGGTGTATTTATAAAAACCTTCCTATTTAAAATCAACCAAGAATGAAGACTTAAGCAACTAGCATTGATGAGGAGAATCTTAGGAATTGTCCCAGAGCATATACTATATAGAATGCATGAATATATATGGAGTATATATACATATATACATATATACTCACATAAATCTGTGGAAAATATGAGGGAATGGACTAACAGAAAGCATTGATTCTTGTTTTAGGGAAAAACTCTGGATTCTAAGTGGGAAAACACTAGGTGGTTTATTCTGGCTTTAATTTTGACTCAAGAAATGTCCTTTCTTCTCTAAATGTTTTTAACTTCATAGTTTCTTGGTTCTTTCTGCCTCCCCAAAGAAACCAAAACCTAGATAATATCTGAATGTGGTGAACTAGATGGGAACCTGTGGAACCTGGACATTTCCAAATTTGCCTGCAGTGCGGATTTATGTGAGAATTCAAACAAGCACGCAAACGAACTCAGCGATTTCCTGGTTTCTTCCCAGAGTTCTGGTGTGCTTCTCTGTGCTGACCTCCCCTGACCCACTGACCCACATCCTCAAACTCTCAAGTGATGAGTCCAGCTGCTCCCAAAGTCCCCGCTACTCCCATAGCCCCGGCTGTTCCCATAGTCCCGGCTGCTCCCATAGTCCCGGCTGCTCCCTTAGTCCCGGCTGCTCCCTTAGTCCCGGCTGCTCCCATAGTCCCGACTGCTCCCTTAGTCCCGGCTGCTCCCTTAGTCCCGGCTGCTCCCTTAGTCCCGGCTGCTCCCTTAGTCCCGGCTGCTCCCTTAGTCCCGGCTGCTCCCTTAGTCCCGGCTGCTCCCTTAGTTCCGGCTGCTCTCATAGTTCTGGCTGCTCCCATAGTCCCGGCTGCTCCCATAGTCCCGGCTACTCCCATAGTCCCGGCTGCTCCCATAGTCCCGGCTGCTCCCATAGTCCCGGCTGCTCCCATAGTCCCGGCTGCTCCCATAGTCCTGGCTGCTCCCATAGTCCTGGCTGCTCCCTTAGTCCTGGCTGCTCTCATAGTCCCGGCTGCTCCCTTAGTCCTGGCTGCTCCCTTAGTTCCGGCTGCTCCCATAGTCTCAGCTGCATGTGGCTCTTGCGTCTATATTTGGAGGAGCCAAAAGGATAGCTGACCTGTGCTTTAGGGACAATTATGAGGACAGCTTTATAAGAACTCTGCTGAGTGTAGAAAAGCAGGCCAGGGCTCCTTTAACTCCCCCCACAACCTGCCCCAGGTGGCCACACTTTGTACCACACCAAACCACCCCTCACCCCCCACCCCCGGTCACCCCGCAAGTGGACTTAACTCTTTGCATGGGTCTTTTGGCTCTTTGCTGGACTCCATACACAGCACTGTCCACTGCTGCTAGTGCGACCCATGAGTCTGCTTTGGTCACCATATCCAGGGACACAGTTTGGCCTGGAGAATAGATGTCTGCATCTGGAGACAGATGAACCTAAAAAATAAGATCATTTGTATCTGATAAAACCAATCAAAAGCAACTGCTTTGGCTCGCCTCCTTCACCCACAAAGAGGATCATGCTGCAACGTGGAGGCTGCGACGTGTCTCACCTGGAGCTGGTTGCCACACTTCTCTTCAATGTTTATCCAGACTGAGTCAGCCACCAATTCTGCCGTCTGCTCTCCTGTGACAATGTAATAGACCAGGAGTCGGGCTGAAGGAACCATGTTCTGTGTCACTGGGATGTTTATGCTTTGATAAGTTGAATGGAGAAGTTTCTCTTTTGTGCCATACTGTACAATTTTGCCCTTGGATAAAATCTGAAATTACATGGCAACAGCAACAATTAAAAAAAAAAAAAAAACAACCAGAAATGGAACCTGTGCTCCAGGATGCAGTTTGGAGCTGGAGCAAAAATTACATTGAAAGAGAGGAAAATTAGCCCATGTGTTCCTACTGTGTGCGGGGTGTTTCGCGTTGACTAAACCTCTTTAATTCTCACAACACAGCGGTGAAACAGGGATATTCATCTCCACGGAAGACGCTGAGGCTCGAGAGGTGAAGCGCTTGGCTCACAAGGCTGAGGACCAGAGTTCAAACCCAGAGTCCACGTAAATGTGGGTGTAGTTGCCAGGGATCCTAGCACTCAGGGCTAAACAGGATCCCTGGGTGCAAAGTGGGTAGTAAGATAAGCTGGTCAATAAGTTCTGGGTTCAGGGGGACCCCGATAAACAGAGAGGAGAGTGATGGAGGAGGGTACTTGTCAGCTTCACGCTTTCACATGTATACACACATACACATGCATCTGCACACATGCTCTCATGCACATGTGAACTCTCACAC
Organism: Peromyscus maniculatus bairdii; assembly: GCF_049852395.1. Taxonomy (NCBI): domain Eukaryota; kingdom Metazoa; phylum Chordata; class Mammalia; order Rodentia; family Cricetidae; genus Peromyscus; species Peromyscus maniculatus. The sequence continues at coordinate 5,057,535 of NC_134855.1, read as the reverse complement.
ACACATACACATGCATCTGCACACATGCTCTCATGCACATGTGAACACACACACACACACACACACACACACACACACACACACACCACTGAGACTCAGGAGCCAGCTATGAGTGCCATACTGATTTTAGTTCAGAACCACATAACAGGAAATTAGCTCTATCTGAAACTAGGCCTGCTTGAAATCTTAAGCTTACTAAAACCTCCTTTTCTTGTTGACGTAAAAAAAAAACAAAACCCAAAAGTTGAGTAAGTAGAGTGCATTGTTGGAAAAATCACCACCTGTTTGCCCTGGGGCACTGGACAAAGTCGTCCATCTCCTTAGCAACTGGTAGGCATGTTTTGACCCTTCTTTCTGAGACTGTACCAGCTTAGCTAATGCATCTAGAAACAGGATAATGTGACTCAGTTCTTACCAGTAGGACCTGGGTTCTCTGTCATGTCAGTGAAACACACATACTTGAATTAGGTATAGATAAGTAATCGTTGGCTGTGCAATGGAATGAGGCGGCATAATGAGATCATCTGTCTTGGATGGAATCACTGGATAGGAAACCAGGACTCCTCAGTTCAAATCACAATCTTTTAACTTCGTGGGTGTTTTGTCTGGTCACCTCTCTGTCTCCCTTTGAAATCATCATGAGATTCATGCCCTGCCTCGGTGTTTTGAAAAGCTGTAGGTGATGTGTTTGATCATGCTTGGGAATACAAATGTGAAAGTCATTACCATACTTGTCCGTCAAAAGGACAATGTTCTGGGTTGGGGATTGGGTGGGGATCTCTCATCATTGTACTTACCAAGTAATTATAGTGAGTTATTTTGTCAATATATGGACTCTTGGGGGTAACAATAATATTCAGAAATTCTCCCACAAGCATGGGCTTGTAGTTTTCAGTCCAAGCAATATAAATGTAACTTTGGCTGAGAGATGAGTATGCGATTGCTTGATACTCTTTGCTGGCTTGATATTCTTCTGGAAGTTCCGAGGCATCAGTTTTAACCTGGAAAGGAAAATTTCGAAAGCCCACATGGACTGTGTGTAAGTTTCTGTAAAATATATTTTTTAAATCTTTTGATTTTTCAGATTCTTAAATTTCCCTGTGCCGGTTGCTAAAGGGAAGAAACATCTAGATTATTCCAGTGTTTGTATAGTTGGGGTATCAAGTAACTTTAGGAAGTCTATGGAAAATACTGAGGGGAGGGTGGGCTGTGTGGAAGAGCCAGATGAAGCCAAGAGAAGGTCGTTCCAAAACAGGAATGGGCGCATTTCCTGAAATAGCCTGATGAACTGGAGACTTCTAGGGGAGGAGATGATCTGGAGGAAGACAGAGAGGCAGCTGTAACTCGCCTGGACTGGAGTACAGGAGTTACGAATGCATATCATAGTGGCTGTCTGACCCAGTTTCAGAGGGAAGCCGAAACACCGAGTGCTCATAACCTCAGGGGGCAGCGATACCCGCTTTCAGGCAGGGGGAGGGTTCCTAGCCCATGCGCTGGGGTTATCCTAACAAGGCTCCAGAGATGCCAGTGAACATAAGCTTCAGCCCATGACCCCCAGTTATCAGCCCACTCGGGTCTTATCTAGGAACTTAAGCACATTTACTGGGAGAGAAGACAGTGAAATGAGCTCTAATTTGAGTAGTTAATGTCCAGGGAGAAGAGGGACTTTCACATCTGACCCCCAGTGACCCTGGGAAGATAAAATACATGTGTGGTGGAAGAGTTTTTTCTGATCATTGGTCTCCACTGTTGTGTCTACACTGACTCTTCTGAATGCTGATGTAATCTTTTGGGTATAAAGGGAAATAGTTAATTTCCACCCCCCCCCCACAAAAAAAAATCGACAGCCTCCCCCTTCCACCTCCCAGGACCATTCACACTACATTAGCAAATTGTTTCGGATACTCCTTTCATTTTGGGTGAAAAACTATGGAATTATTCTCTGGACTCATGGATAAAAATCAGCCACGTGTGGTCTGAACACCAGCCAAACCACACAGTCAGAAGCACACACTGTGCTGGGAAATACAGCAAGAACATTTAGCTCACGAGAAACTTGAGTGCGGTCACTTCAGATGGCAGATTCACTACAAACGAAGCTGCTCCGTCGGCGGCACGAGTGTAGCTTCTCTGGGGCTCCAGGTCCGATGTCTCTTGATTCACATCGACTGTCTGAGCCGTCAGAATTACTGGGACCTCTCCTACCAACTGCTCAAGTGAATCCTTAACCTGGACCTGTGTGCCAGAACAATTCCATCGTGTCTCAAATCAGAACAACTCTGAAATGGCCTTTGCTGCTCTCCGCCTCCTTCAGCCCCACCTACCTGGATGGAAAATGGAATCCCAGGCTTCAGGAAGAGAGGAGTGGCAACCAAATTCAGCGTGTAGGGAAAGAGGACATATTTGATGCCAGGGACTTCCGCCTCTTCTGAAAATCCACCTACAAAGGCGGCAGGTGCTGTGTTAAAGTTTCAGGAGAGCTGATGGTGGTCTGTAGGACGCCTGACTGGTCTGTGTGCCACAGACTTATTCATCCCCTCAACCCATTCCTGCCTTCATTCACTGGCCAACTGTAACTGGGCTGCGCTTCCTGAATGCAGACAAGAAGCAGGGCCTTCTGAAGCCTATGTAGGCAGCTCCCTGTAAGATGTCCAGACTGGGGGATTTGAAGGACAATAGCGCCTTTCAGCAGTGGCTGGAGGTTCAGTTGAATGTGTTCAAAGAAGCAAGGGAGACAGCGGGAACCCAGCGGATGAGCCTCAACAGGTGGAGAGAGTGGAGAAGAACCAGACACCTGGATACTGAGAAAAGCCTACTTGAAGAGCACAATAGGACTACCCTGCAGCTTAAAATGAAATAATATTAAGGATAATACAAACCCTCTAGTTTCCTCAGCCTGCTTTCTAGCGTTCTATCCCTACCTCTCCCTTGCAGCCAGACCAGACACTGTGGTCCTCGAGGAGCAGGCTTTACTCCCTGCCCTTCTCTCTCTGGAGTCTCCATGGAGGGAGGGAACCCTGTCCTACCCCGTCTACCACCAACTCCCACCTTTTCTTCAAGACTAGTCATCTTTATGACTGTTGCTGGTTACAGTACAATCATCCGGAAGCCTGCCTCCTTATGAAAGGACCAAGCAGATGCCATAACAGTATGCTCAGTCTTCTCTCAGAGATCAGGCCTCCATTTCAGTTTCCTGAGACTTGAGCAAGCAGTTTCTGGGAGGGCCATGAACAAAAGACATAGTGCTTGCAGTATGTCTTTCTGCTCGTACTCTGACTGCTCAAGGTTCAGTCAATTGTCTACTGTCTGGGACCCCTCACCAACTTAGAGCTACGTGCATGAGTCAGGGACAGAGCCTGGGCCACTGAGTCAGCCCCCACAGTCAGTACTGTGAGGCCTGCCAGCCTCCATGGCAGCATGGAGTCAAGGACAAAGCCTGGGACTTGTTCAGGCCTGTCCCCAAATGGATAACTGTAACTCCTGACTAACCCTAGCCAATGAAATGTTACTAACATGATTGCCACTCGCATAAACCAATCCTGAGTCTGTTCCTATGAAGTCTGTAGACCCCAGGCCCCTCCTTACTTTAAAAACCCCGCCCCATTGCTGCTGGGGTCTCTCCTGCTCTGCTGCTGTGTCAGAGGGACTGAGAGTCCTGAGTTAACGTGCAATAAAAAGCCTCTTTGCTTTTGCATTGGATTTGGTCTCTTGGTGGTCTCTGGGGGACTCTGGGTACAACACTTACAGGCCAGTAGCATGGGACTCTTTGCTTAGAGCACATGCGGGATTCTTGTGCAGGTCCCTGGTTAACTGCCTTTTTGCACATCTGATACTAATTTTAAGCCACTTGTGTGTGGCATTGACACTTATCTCATGTGTGATCCTGTACATTTATAAACACCTTTTGAATACCTCATTACTATTGCTTAAATTGAGTTTATTTGAAACAAATTGAGGAACAAATGTGAGGAGGACACATTACTATCATGTTGAAAACAAAAGCCACGTTATAGAGTAAGATGTCACCAGCATCCTTAGCAGCTCCGGGGCCTCCAGCAATGCATGGAATTCAATAACCTAATTATTTCAACTCTCTATTCTGCTTCCAGAGAAGGACAAATTTCAGTGGGTGAAGGGTGCCTTAGGAATCACTGAAGATTATTATTTTAAAGAAAAAAGATTTAGTCTGGTTAAATTACTTATTCAGAGTCAGTTGGGGCTTTGATATGAACCTGAAATATAAACCACAGTAGGTATAAACACACACTGGAAGACAGTTAGACTCTGCTTGTGGTAGTAATTAATAGCTATTAAAAGCCATGAGAGCCAAGGTGTAAGGACACATGCTGGCAATCCCAGCACATAGGAGACCGAGACGGTAGGATTGCTGGAGGTTTGAGGCTAGCCTGTGCTACGGAGTGACAGCCTGTCCCAGAACAACAACCACTGGAGGGGATTTGAGAGCCACAGGTCATAAGTAAATTAAACATGCTAAAGACATGGAAGGATGACGCTGTGAAGAAGAAGCTGGGAGAGGAGTGGGAAAACTAGCGCTCCAGGGGCGTCAGGTGTGTGACCGGCTCTCTTTAGGTGCTCTATGGGAAATGGCTGTTTGAGCGTCAGCATAACCATGTGAGATCAATACTGTGACTATACAGGCAGTGCAGGGAAGGAGACCAGGATGACGATGATGACGACGATGGTGATTCGCACTTACTCCGTACCTTAGCAAACAGTTTTACACATATAACTCATTTTATTTTGGCTCTAGGAAGGTGAGACAGGTGCCAGATGCACAAGTAAAATGGCTGTAGAGCTACTGGCACATGTCAGTCTGCCTTTGTGCTGCTGCTGACAGGGAGTCCGGGCCTGCAGCAGAGCAGAGCACTATCCATTTCTAATGGCATAGAAAGGAAAGGTAGAATTTAACTATGAAAGAAAATAAAATACAGAGGAACCTTAGAGATCACTTACACCACTGATATGATGTCTAAATCTATACCAAAAGAGTGTTGTACACACACACACCCAAAAGAATGTTGTACACACACACACACACACACACACACACACACACACACACACACACTCACGCACGCACGCACACACTTACCGGAAGTTTCTGTGACCGTTACAGCAATATAAAGGTACTTGTCATTTAGCTCTTCTAGACTCTCGTAGGACAGTTCTTTAACCGCTGTTTCAGAATCAAATGTGACATGAGCAACTCCATTGACCAGCTTTTCAAAAGGAGCAAAAGGAAGAGTCAAAATAGTGAATGTAGAAGGAAAACTTCCAAGTCTGCTTTTGCTAGCCTCTAAATTGAAGGCAAATTACAGAAGCCACATATTATTGTCACAAGTAGAATGAGTGACTGAACCCACAGTGACAGCCAGAATGCTGTTTTCTAATGAGTTTGTGCAGAATTATAGATGTGGAAGGGTTTTGGCCACATGGTCTTTTGGGTACCAGTTGATAATATAGTATGCAATATGTAAAGAAACGTGAGGTTTGTTTTTATCGTATTATTTATTTATTTATTAATTATATTATTGAATTATGAAAAAATATTATTTTTCTTATGTTTTGTTTTTTATTTTGTCCTTATTTGAAAATGGTTTGACCTGGAAGCAGGCATTTTTGTCTGATTTAGCTTGGTTGATTGATGCTGGGGATTGAACCTAGAACCTTATGCGTGATAAGCATGTGCTTTATCATTGAGCTACATCCCTTGTCTTTATTTCCTTCAAGTCTCAGTGCCTAAAGTAGAATCTTGATTTTAAAGATTCTTAATTTACATATTGAATAAATAAGACCATCTTTTCAAAAACAGAAGCTAAATGTTTGATCATGCAAAATGCAAAGTGAATGAGTGTTAAAATGTATACAGAAGAGACAAGACCTCAGGTCGTCTGTGTGTGTGCAGAGAACATTAAATAAGAGAAAAGGGATGAGGCTTGGTCTCAGTTCCTGTAACCGTCAGCCCTTAACCCTGGACAGATCTCACCCATATCTACACATCGTGTGGGTGCCATATTGAAAGATCACATCGTGTGGGTCCTGTGCACTGAAGGGGCAACCCTGCCTCCAGCTGCTCAATGTCAGAAAGCAGCCTCAGTTTTGAACAATCAAAAATGATTCTGGGCATTGTTAAACGTCCCATTGGGTTAAATGCCCCGCCCCCCCTCAGTTGAAAGCCACACTGAAGAAAGCATAAAATATGCTTTAATGAGACCTGAGGCCTGGGAGTGACGAACCTGCCTGACTCCATTTTGAAGGCAGGAGCCATTCTGCGGTGTTTTTAAAAATAAGTTTCTATTACTGGGAGAGTTGAGCTGCTCTGTTTCCTGGAACCTGACCTTCCCCAACCCATGATCTTGGTTTGTTCTGTAGAATACCCTGACCCCCTGACCCTTCCTAACCACTCCCTAATCACAGGGCAGGTGACCACACTATGTTTTTATTTTTAAGTTTTTTTTTTTTAATTTTCTTATTGTCCCATTGTCTCCCTTCTATAAAACTATTCATGATTTTACTTCTTTAAAGGGGCCCAAGAGATGGATTCCGGGCTGTTCTCTTTAACAAGACTTAGGAGGCAGTCGCTGGCCAGCTCTTGGGCACACACCAATAAAAATCAAGCTTGCTTCAAATTTGGCTCAAATTGTGGTAGTGGTCTTATTGTCACTGTTGGGATTAACAGGAACACATGGAATGGCCGGCTAACTGTGTTTGGGTGGCCAGGGGCTTGGACCAAAGAAAAGGCTCCAGTGTTGAAAAATAACGAATGAGAAGGAATCAGCTCAGCGGACACAGGAAGGCCTAGAGGGAAGGAGCGAAGTTGGAGGCAAAAGGAACTATGCAAAATTGAGGAGGGACGAGATGGCATGGTCTTAGCTGACGGGGAGGCTGGTGCCAAAGAAAGGGCCGTGTGTTTATTTTCTTTGTTCCCGTTTTGCACGCATGTGTGTTATATTGTGTTTGCTTATGAACGTGTGCATACACTTTTTTTGTATATGTGTGAATGCACAGGCAAGGGTGGGTGCATGTATATGTGAAGGTTGACTTAAGTATCATGCTGGATTGCTCTTCCACTTCACTTGCTGAGGTGGGGTCTCTCAATCATGCCCAGGGATTGCCGGTATGGCCCATGTCCATAGCCAGCTTGCACTGGGGTTTGGAGGGGGAATTTATCTGACCTCACTGCCCGTACCTGTACAGAATGTGGGATCGGGCAGGAGGGCTCGCAGTGACTCCTCCCTCAGCAGTCTCCAGTCTCAGCAAACAACTTACCGTGGTGACTTGCATTGCTCTCCGCATCATCTCCTTCTGATCCTCTTTGATGTCTTCTCTCAACCCAAAGAAGACGTACACTTCAGCTTCAGGGACCACTTTATTATAAAAATATCTGTCAAGCAAGACCAGAAAGTTGTTTCCCTAACATCGTTATAATAGATGACTTGGATAAAAATATCTAACAATTTAAAATTATATAAGGCACATGGTATACTTCCACCAACTATTGTAGTTCACCCTTAGAAGGCCACAGCAAGAAAAATATGGCTTTTTATCCTAGCATTCTGAGTTCAAGGTCAGCCTGATCAACACATTGACCTCTGGGCCACCAGTGTGGGGGGGTGTAGTTTAAGGCTTCATGACTTAAAAAGGCAGTATCCACTGTGGCAAGGAAGGAGGGTGGAATTCATAGAGACAGGAGCATGTGGCTGTCCAGAAAGCAGAAGTGGGATTTGTCTTTCCAGTTTGTCCAGAGCAATGAGAAAGGTTGGGGGTGAATATGATTAAAAGATATTGTAGACATGGTATGCACATGTATGATTTTCAAAGAATTAATTGAAATACCATCTTAGAGATTAGCTTAGAGATGAGCTAATAAGTGAAACCTTATTAGTCTGCATACCCTAAATTGTGCTGTGTGGTGATTTGATTGGACTTGTCCCCATGATCTCATAGAGAATGGCACTATTAGGAGGTGTAGCTTTGTTGGAGTGGGTGTGGCCTTGTTGGAGGAAGTGTGGCACTATGGGGTGGGCTTTGAGGTTTCCTATGCTCTGGATACCGCCCAGTGTCTCAGTTGACTTCCTGTTGCCTGCAAGATGTAGGACTCTCAGCTCCAGCACCATGTTGATCTGCATGCCATCATGTTCCCCACACAGATGATAACAGACTGAACCTCTGAAACTGTAAGCCACCACCCCAATTAAATGTTTTCCTTTATAAGAGTTGCTATGGTCACGGTGTCTCTTCCCAGCAACAGAAACCCTAGCTGAGACAGGCAACTGATGAATGCACACACTGAGCTTCAATCTTGAGGCCATTTTTTTCTGCCTTCTAAGATGAGGTCAGGATAGATAAATAGAGCAGTCAGCGTGATGTCTCAGTCCATCCCCAAAGTCATGGAACACAGTAAGTCACAGGTCACTTTAGGACAACTCTGAGAGCAAGAACCAGAACTTAAATGTAGCTAACCTGAGAAAGGCATGTTCTTACCTGGCTTTTACAGTGATTTCAAAGCTCTTAAAGTTCTTATAACCAATGAAGTTACTTTCTGGCTCTATTGAAACAGAGAAACGTGGCAAGACTGGAAACAGAAATGAAGAGATGGTGTTACCATTTGACCTCTAAAACACGGCAGGCAGCCAGACTTTCTAGTTGGACAACAGGTAGCACTAATAAAGCATTGCCACCACCATCATCATCACCATCATCCCCATCATCATCATTATCACCATCATTATCATCCCCATCATCATCATTATCAACAACAACAATGGAATTCCTCTGATAAGCTCTCCCTCTCTCCAAATCAGAGTGAATCCAGGCTTGATGTACCAAATCACTTGGTTTATATTTTGATTATAGTGTGTATTATGGACAACAGATTATTTCCTCTGGTGGAGTGGAAGATACTTAAAAACAGAAGGACTTTCTTTGTTTCTGTCTCTCTGCTTCTCTGTCTCTGGGTCTGTGTCTCTCTTTCTTCCTCTTATCTTTCTTGTAAGTCTTAAACATAGTGTTTATTTAGTGAGTGTTTATTAAATTGAAAATAGGAAAGGAAAGTGAGGGTTTATTTAGCATCTCTCTTTCATTAGTAGATAAAATACATCCAGTATTTAATGTTCTAAGCTCTGGTGCTAGCATGTCTGTGAAGGGTTGTTTTGATTGCTAATTGATCACATAGCACATAGCTACTCAGGTAAACTACTACAAGAAATGGAGAAATAGTCATATTATTATCCAATGATGTGGCCGATTTCAAAATATGAGTATGTTCAATTTCTAAACGAATCTTATCAGACTCTACTCACTTTATCTCTAATAATTTGTTTATCCTAAGACTATAATTCTAGAAAAGACTTTAACAAGCCAAGCACCTTGAGGGATCACAGCTCCCAGCTCTGTCATGAAGGAGGATTGGTTGGCTTCATAAGGTTGATAGCACAATTGAGACTTCAGTGCTAGTCATTCAAAGCACCATTACGGTCTCTCTGCCCTCACCCCTGCCATCATTACTGTCTCTCTGCCCTCACCCCTGCTGACATTCCAAAGGCACTGCAATAACCCTCTTAGTTATGATAATAATATTAAAGTTTACCATATTCTTTAATTTCAAAGTATGCGGTTCCAGTCGTTGAAAAATCCTTCTTATATTTAGCTTTAATTGTCCATACACCATATCTGTGGAAGCAAAATATTTAAAAGCATAGATGTCATTAAATAGTTCTAATTTTGCCATAGGGAATTTAATTAATTCCCATTTAAAGATGTTAGAATACATATAGACATGTGTAGACTAAGTAAATATTTTGTGGGAGATTTTAAAGCAATAAACAGAAATAGTTGAGTATTTTTCTTTTGATAATATAAATTATTTATTAATTATATTATCACATATTGTATTATTTTTCCATGTATTTTATCTTAATAAGTCATTGTGTTTGATTTAAAGGGCTGATAATAACTTCAGAATTTACTTAATCCTTGAGTTTAATGACACTAATATGACATTACAATCTATAATATATTAGAAAATCCATAATGATGTCTCTAGAAACATGTGATGCATAGCCCAAACTTATATGAATGACAAAGTTTATGCCTCACATAAATAATCATTGGAAATGAAGTATGGCTTATCTAAAAAGGAAAATGACTTACTTGGCTAATAACCTCCATCCTAAAATACTTACTGAGTACTAGATTAAGCAATAAAGAAAAAAAATGAAAAACACGAGTCACAGTCTTCACATTATTCCGTGTACGTCTGGTTCCTAGTGTTTCTCTATACTAGCAGGTTGGATGAGACCAAGTCACTTAGCCTCATTTGTGAAATGAAAATATACTGTTGATGTCCGTATTGTGTATATTACCAGCAGCAGCAGCGTCAGTTCAAAGGATATCTATCAGACACCTCTCCTAATGACTGCTGAGACGCAACAAGCAGTCCAGGCAAGGACTTGCCCTCAGGGAGTTCCCAATCAACTGGAAACTACAAGGCCAGAGTGTGGCAGCTAGGAGGTCCTGCCTGTCATCCCAGCACTGGCAGGAGACTGACACAGGAGGATTACCAGGGCTTGGAGGCCAGTCTGGGGTGGAGAATGAATTCCAGGCCAAGCTGAGGAACAGTGAGATCCTGCCTCAAAAACAAGCAAACAGCAAAACTCAAGAAACAAGAAAATAAATAAATAAAGATGTGGAGAAAAGGATCACAAAGAAAATAGGTGGGGAGCTGTGTTAGAGCACACCCAGGAACAGTGTCTTGGCAAAGGCTAACTTTTGCCCTGACGATGAGGTGAAGCTCAGCATGGGAGACAAGGTGAAGCATGCTCAAAGCAGAGGAGACGCGTGCTAAGGTACAGAGGTGTCGAGATAGGAGTCGACAGTCTTCTAGGGATGCGTGACCTGTCTGGAGCAAATGGCACACATCTGAGAGAGGACAGCAGTGACAGCTCAGTCCTGTCCTGTAGAGCACAGGGTATTCTCAAGAGACTACACAACTTAAAAATTATCCGATGTATTGAAACTCCCCAGTTTCAATATCAAAACCTGAGAATAATGCACTACTCTAAACTCCTTTTCAGAGAGCATGGGGAAAAGGACCATAGAATGGTTGGTTGATGTTCAGTAGTAGCTGTTTTAGATGCTCTTGTCTTATACATGCTACACTGCTCTCCCTTGGAAGCAAAGATGGAGTCCCCATCTCTGTAATGCATGTGGTGATATATTGTGTACTCCAATATAATTTGCCTGAAGATCAGAGAACAGAACAAGCCACTAGATTCAACATAGATGCCAGGCAGTGGCGGCACACACCTTTAATCCTAGCACTTGGGAGGCAGAGATCCATCTGGATCTCTGTGAGTTCAAAGCCACCCTGGATTACATGAGATTGATTCAGTCTAGGGGAGAAACAGAGCCAGGCAGTGGTGGCACACACCTTTAATGCCAGTACTTGGGAGTCACTTGCCTTTAATCCCAGCACTTGAGACCTCATGCCTTTGCTACCAGTATTTGGGAAGCACACATACCTTTAATCCCAGCACTAGGAAGGAAGTGATCTGGCTGGGCAGAGACAGGTATATAAGGCGTGAGGAGACAGGAACTAAAGCCCTTTTTGGCTGGACCCATTTCGGCTGGGAGTTCAGAAACATTCAGTTGGAGGATTCATGGAGTTGGCAAGGTGAGAAGTAGCTGTGGCTTGTTCCTTTGTCTCTCTGATCTTTTACCTCATATCTGGCTCCAGGTTTTTATTAAAGACCATTTAGGATTGCGTTACATTGCACTGCTCACTTCCAATGTAATTCAAATATACAGATACGTGGTAGCATTGAATGTGTGTGTGTGTGTGTGTGTGTGTGTGTGTGTGAGAGAGAGAGAGAGAGAGAGAGAGAGAGAGAGAGAGAGAGAGAGAGAGAGAGAGAGAGAGAGATCTGTTTCCCAAGCTGACAATGAATCCCTGGGATCCTCCTGCTCCAGTCTCCTGAGTATCTGGGAAGGCGGTGGGCTATGCTGGATCCAGCAGTGAGAATGTTTTTCTTTCCCTAGCAGGAAGCAGCCTCACCAGACTGAAGATTCTCCAAGTTCACATCTGTGGCGCTCTGCCAACACTAGGTGGCTCTGTTTGATTGTGTATCTCCTTCCCCAGAAGTTTCAGATACGCTTTTTAGAGAAAATTTGTTTAATAACAAATATTTTTTACTTACTTAGGATTAGATGGAATCTTGAAGTCAGGAAAAGAGATAATTCCGGTATAATCATTTTCTTCTATAATGTCAACTTCTGATCCTTCGGGATCCTTTGAATAGAAACAGACATCGTACCTTAGTTCACTTTCTGTGGCTATAAAAGAGTATCCGTGACAGGCAGTTTACAAGAGATGGAGATTTATTTACTCTTGTGGCTTTGGAGGCTGTTAAGTCCAAGAGCATGGCAATGGCATTGGGTGGGTAGGGATGTCTGTCCTTCAGCTCACATAAGAAAGTGGACTAGTGAGCAGATTCTGCAAGAGGCGTTTCACCTCCAGTCACTGTCCCAGGGACTCAGTCCCGTGGGAACGCCTGGAATTCATTCACAGGGGTAAGGTCCTCCTGCCCCCCCAATCCCCAACATTGCCACACGGAGAATTAAGCTTTACCACATGCATTTTAGGAAGACACAGTGAAACCTTAGCAGCTTTCAAAGCACAGATACCACAATTACAGTTTCTGACTGCAATATAATCTTTGATCTGCAAAAAATATTTCCCAAACAGGCATCAGCCTTCATGAGGACTAAATTCAATCAAAGATTATGAAAGGTAGCCATGGTTCATGGGTCCCTCCCATTATTTAGACCCTCCCCATCTCTCTTCACTGTCTACACTGTACATTAAGAGAAATGCAAGTCCAGACAGGTCCACACCTGTCACTCCAGTGGGAGGGAAAGGAAGATTGGGAACTCAAGGCCAACCAGGGCTACACAGTGAGACTCCACCTCAAAAAAGGCTTTAATAACATACTGGACGAAAGCAAAACTCCTCATTTGGTGTTTTAAAAAAACTTTTCTTCTGTTAAACTGAAGAACCAGCCTGCCTCTATCTTAGGTTTAAAAGCCATCTTACGTAAAGACAAACCAGGTTCATTCCTGTTTATGATTAAATCTCCGTTTCTCAAGGATCGGGCTGTGCCCCATCTGTAACCTTAACTACAAATGGTTCTATGCTGCCTGCTCCAGGAGTGACAATCATTTCTGTTTCAGAGTTGTTTATAGCCGTCTTGCAGCCCTACCTCTGTTGCCGACAGTTCCATGACCACCTATGACTCCCTTGTTGTGCCCACATTACAACCATGTCTGTTCCAGGAGGTCGTTAGGACTAATGTGCTGTGCTTATGTTCTGCTCCTGTAACCCTGCCTATTTCGCCCACCAAATCCCCCATTTAGAAACCTCCTACCCGCGAGCTATAAAAGCCTTGTCTTCCTCATATCCAGGCAGCCTGGACACATGAATACAAAAGCTTGTATTAATTAATTGCTTTCTTTGATTAATATGGCCATGGTCTTTTCCCTCTGATCTTTGGGATTAACAAACTATTACACACACACACACACACACACACACACACACACACACACACACACTAGCCCTGATACAACCCTTAGAATGGTTACACATATTGAAAGTTCTCATAAATCTTCTCCATAAGTGGCATTGTTTTGGGGTCAGCGACTTTGGACTTTGTTTGAACTAATCATGGAGTTCCTGGTGAGTCTAACTTTAAAACTCAACAAATTGGAAAACTTACAAAGGCCTGTTTGAACAGGAATGATCCTCACAGATTTACAGGTAAGTGTCTTCCTGGGATGAAGCATCATCAGTCATGATGGACCTTTCTCAAATTCTTTGCTCAGGGTGCTTCCTACATCCTGCTTCCTTGTGGCTCTGGGCTCAGCTCTCCACCCCCAGGAAGCTCTTTCACTGATGACTGGCATCCATTTCTTTTGCATGTGCTTCCAGGATTCAGCTTCACCCAAGTTCAAGTACAGCCAAGTAGGATAAAGAATTCATGTCCCTTAACCCCTTATTCTCCAGTAGAAATGAGAACATTAGCGCTGACATCTCTCCCAGGCTTTGTCAGTCAGCCAGTTATTTACTATGCTTGTTTGTGTCTACATTAGTCTCATTGTGCTGGCTAGTTTTATGTCAACTTGACACAAGCTAGAGTCATCAGAGAGGAGGGAGCCTCAACTGAGAAAACACCTCCAGAAGATCTGGCTGTAGGCAAGCCCATAGGGCATTTTCTTAATTAATGATTGATGTGCAAGGGCCCAGCCCATTGTGGGTGGTGCCATCCCTGGGCTGGTGGTTCTGAGTTCTATAAGAAAGCAGGCTGAGCAAGCCATGATGAGCAAGCCAGTAGGCAGCCCGCTCCATGACCTCTGCATCAGCTCCTGCCTCCAGGTTCCTGCTCTGCTTGAGTTTCTGTCCTGATTTCCTTCAGTGATGGACCATGATGTGGAAGTGTAAGCCAAACAAACTCTTTCCTCCTCAAGTTGCTTTGGTCATGGTGTTTCATCACAGCAATAGAAACCCTAACTAAGACATTAATTTTTTCCTGCTTCCATAGATTAACTCATGCTAGTTCCTACAGAGATAGCTTTCATTATTTCAAAGAACCCATGACAGTTCCTTTCATTATGACCTAACTCAAAGGTTTTCCTTACCTTTTCTATTCCAGAGAAGGAATGTATCACCCATCAGGCTCACTCATACTATGTTTTCCTCCAGAATTCTTAAGTCATTAATGCACATTTCAGCATATATTCTAGCACAGTTTTGTTCTCTAATACACACTCCTTTATATGTGCATTCTAAATTTGTTTGAGAATGGGAAAAGGTGCCTATACATTATTTGTAGGACTGTTAACCACTGCTAATAAGTGAGCAGCTGACCAATTGCAGTAATCATTTCCCCACAAAAATGTCTTTGGGAATTTATTATAAATTTGTGATAGGTAAAACCATTGAATTGGTTTCACATCATCTGCTGTATATGATCTGTCAGTTTAGTGGCTGGTAAATGCTGAGCATATAAGTATATTAGTATATTAATATATCACTAAAATCTAAGTTCCTTAAAAATAAGTAAAACCATACAAGTAAAAGTTTTATATATCACAGACAGTCAAGTGATTCTTTCTTAGATTTATTTTATTATTTTTTGTGTATAAATGTTTCTCCTGCATGTCCGTCTGTGTACCATATGTGTGTCTGGTGTCTGAGGGAGTGGTGAGCCTCTGTGTGAGTGCTGGGAATTGAACCTGGGTCCTTTGCAAGAACAAGTGCTCTTAACTAATGAGCTAGCTCTCCAGCCCTGTCAATTACTTCTTGATGGGCATGCTTTTAAAAAGTAAGTAGTACAGAGGATGGATTTCGATGGTTTAGATCAGTATCCTTCCCAGTGTTAAGTTAGCTTGTCTGGGCTTTCTATGTGTCTGCCACACAGATGTAAATCTATAATGCACATTCACGCTAAGCATTTAATAACTGTTTTTATGACATCAAATGATTTAGTGTAGTGTGGGGATGGGATTGTGGAAGGAGATTCCTTAATAAAAATGTTAGTGTTATTTACAGAAATAAAATACTTACTATGAAAGTTAAGACAGTCTCCCTTTTGGCTGGCTTCAAGTCGTCATTCAGCGAATAGACTCTGATTTTCACTGTTAAAACGTGTGACATCATCAGAAACTCCGACAAACAAGCACGTTTCAATATTTCGTTTATTTATTTACTTTATTCTTTCACTTTTTATTTTCAGTCAGAATTTCACTAAAAATTGATTAGCTTGGCCTTGAACTCACCCTGAAGCCTGCTCTGTCTTTGAACTCATAATCCTCCTGCCTCAGCCTCTCATATAGCTGGGATTAGGCCCTATGGTTTTTAAATTTTTCACAACCATCATTAATGAGAGGATTTTCATTTAAAAGGCTATATGCACAATCCATAAATGAAAATATATATTCAAAAGAAAGAGAATCCTCTGAGATTCATTTAAGGAGCTACTTGTATTGAATTTAACATACAGTTCAGTATATATATATATATTTGTAGACAATCTTTGGGAACACATCCATAGTGTAAAATAATCTGTATCTGTACTATTTATCAAGCAGCTACCTTATAGTTAGATGAGAGTATCAGATGTTGTCTTTATCAGAGTTAATGGAAAACTGGAAAATTGGTTCAGACAGTATATATTCTACTTACAAAATCCAACAGGGGTAAAATACTATGACCAAAAGCAACTTGGGTTGGGGGGAGAGTTTATTTCAGCTTACAATCCTCAGGTCACACTCCATCACCGAGCAAAGTCAGGGCAGGAACCTGAAGGCAGGAACTGAAGGGGCCACGGAGGAGCACTGCATACTGGCTTGTTCTTCCTGGCTAGCTAGCTACCCTGCTCTTATAAAATCATGGCCATTTGCCCAGGGGTATCACCTCCCCCATCATGGGAAGGACCCACCTACATCAATAATTGGTACAGTTCTATGAGGGAATTGTATTATTATCTTTTTTTTTTTATCAGATGAGGAATGGGGCTGTGAGAGTCTAATTCACACATGATCACATAGTCAGGAACAGCCCAGGCTTGGATTTGACCCAATTGGTATGGCTCCAGAGACTGCATTCAAACTACTCTAGTTTGCTATCTGCCACCAAAGGAGAAAAAAGAAGTTCTTTCATTTTCCTTTACGACTAGATTAAGTGAAAGCACATTATCTTCTTATCAGTCAAGTCCTAATAGGAAAAAATAAGGCCACTCCCAAGGGAAGCTCTAACAGCCAGGAAGGTCCTGGGCTCGGGGCTCTAGAATTGCTATACAAGTCTGATGACCGGATGTGGTAGGTAGTGTGAATGGTACCCATTTCCCAAAGCATCCTCTAGGATAGGAGGGCAAGGTGAAGTTATACTTGTTTCTAGGTATGATTAAGCTGAAAAAGACCCAATCTGTATGGGTAGAGACTATGGTTTTTCTTTTAAAAAGTCATCATTACCTTTTTTTTTTTTCAGCCTTCAAAAAATTTTAGGTGTGTGGGTGTTTTGCTTGAATGTATGTGTACTGTGTGCATGCTGTGCCTGCAGAGGCCACAAGAGGGCGATGGATCCCTTGGGACTAGAGTTACAGACAGTTGTGAGCCAATGTATGGCTGCCAGTGCTGAACTGTCTCTCAGTCGCCCCCACCCCAGTCATCTTCTCTCCGTCAAGAGCTCATACGATCCTGGTAGTGACATCCTCACTCTTTCTAGGATTTTCCTGCCTGAGACAATTATAGCAGGGTTTCTACTCCACATCACCGTTGACATCACCAACCACCACCAACATTAGCATACTATGTAATGCTTTTCAATGAAGCTCGCTGATCCTGTCTCCCCTTTTCTGTCCTTCCCCGTCAATATTATTAATGAAATCTCATGGCTTCCTCTTTCCACATACACGTCTCTACAGATCATCTCTTTAGAGTCAATGATGGCAAGAAGGAGAGATGAAGGAATTTTATGAGGTAAATCAGGGCTTTCCTCAACCATAGGCTGGGCCCTTCCCTCTGTAACAGGTGGCATTGTTTTAACAGGCACCTTCCTAGACAAACGGCCTTTGAATATTAGTATCCACACACTCCCATGGTGTTCCTTGTGTCTTCTGAGACATCTGGTCTCCTTTTGTTGGGTGTTGTTTCCCAGTTGAGAATTCAGACCTGACTCTGCATTTGTTATGAACATGGCTCTATCATAAATATTTCTCCTTTGTCTAAATTTTATTTGAAATAAAATCTATTTATTTAATGAGTAAGTTCTAACAACATTTTATCTACTTGGATATAACTGATAATGCAGCAGATGTAATTTTGGATTTTTCAATCGATTTAGAAATTTCTTTATAAATTAAAAATCAAATGCTATTTGAAAACTATAAAAGTCATTAGGAACTGAGGGCTGGTTTTGATCTTGTTATTTTTTTTTAAGGGTGGAAATCAGTCTCCACTCAATTCCATGTGTCAAAAAGTCTAAAATACCACGTCAGTTTCCCCACAAAGGAGCGCTCTGCCCGCTACCTGACTGGTCTGGAGTGTAAACAGGTTTGTCTGTGTGGATGAAGAGAAATCCATTGTCATAGGTTATTGGCATTTTTTTCGATTTTGAAAAATGCTTTGACACGACTTCTAGATACACATGTGAGACTGGGTCTTGTTCTCCAGGCAGTTGGCTGGGCTGTATCTGTAAGAACAATAACAGAAGGGTGTAATTCTAAGGTTATAAAGCACACTGCAAAACGCTGCAATCTCATTAGAAACAGGATTCTGCATATTACATCATTAGAAAGTGGTATAGCCTAGCACTCTAGACACTGAAGCAGAAAGACCACAGGTTCAAGGGCACCCTGGGCTGCATAGTGAAACACTGTCTCAAAATAAACCAAGTCAACCAGCAAGTAAACAAAAGCAACAGAATGGCACAAGAGCTAGAAGAGCAAATTAATGTTGCCCAAGCCTTTCATTGTCCCGTCATGATGAAAACTTTGCTGTCAGCAATGGAACATTTTTGTTTGCTATAAGAACTCTGAAAAGGGGCTGGAAAGATAGCTCCATTGGTAAAGTACTTGCCTTGCAAGTACAAGGTCCTGAGTTCAAGAACCCAAAACCCAAGTTACAAATAGGCTGGGTGTTGTGGCCAGTACTTGCAATCCCAGAACCTGGGAAGTGGAGACAGACAGATCCCTGGGGCCTGCCGCCTGGCCAGCCTCTTGTACCCAGTGAATTCCAGGTCAGTGAGAGACCCTGTCATAAGAAATAAGGCAGATGGCAACCAAAGAACCACAGCTGAACTTGTCCTCTGGCCTCCACAAGTAAGTGCATGGTTACCTGTACACACACACACACACACACACACACACAAGCGGTGTGGTGGGGGGAGGCCACAGTCTAAAAGAAAGCAAACAACATCCCCCCCCCCCAGACTCAAAAAGTACACCAATGGGAGAATTACTGAGCAGATCTGCAGTCCAACCAGACAGGGTCTAATGCAGTATCAGGTACCATGGGTGCTGGGATCTCTCTTGGGGATTTGTGGGAGCAGCAGCAGGGTGTCTGTATCGGCAAAGCTCCTCCCAGTAGAGCGGACCCTGAGGAGCCGGGCAGTATCAGGACTAATCTGGGCTCTGGCACGCTGTAGAATACCTCTAGTGTTGAGATGTGGTCTGAGCCTTAGACAAGAGTGAGACTTACTGGTTCTGCAGAACAGTGACAAAGTGCTGGTGTGTTTGCCGACGGAGAGATCACAATGGCCCTTTCTAGTACTCAGAGACCTCCTCTCATTGTTGTACTCCTGCCTACCCTAAAACCACACCTCTGGTTGGGGGCAAATGATACAAGGATCAACTCAGGAAACCTAACAACACAAAGGTCCAGCCGTTACGAGAGGAGACCAAGTTAAACTGTCAAAGAAGCACAACCAACAACACAGAGAAAGAGTCCACCCTGGAGGGTGACGGCATAGACATCCTGCACCCGCGTGGACCACAGCGAATACTCTGCGCCCCTGAACATGGGCATGACCACATAAATACATTCTGTACCTGAACACACACATGTGGTTTTATCCAGATAGTCTAGACTTGTACTGAGACAAGTGACCACATAGGGACAGATGTTACTTAGTAGCTACATTTAATTTCATAGACCACTTTATATTGCATTGTTCTCCCAAAGTGCACAGGCACTTTCCATGCCTTGGCCTTCTGGTGATTCAGTTGCTTCAGGGTGAGTGGTTACATTTCTTTTGACTCTTTTTTGTTTCTATTCCACCTTTCACTGGAACAACTTCATTTCCTCTCTTCTTTATTGGTCCCATTTAGCTTTCTCCCCATTTTTCTTTATTGTTTTAATGCTAATAGCTAATTTTACTTCAATTACTTAACTTCCTATTTCCTTTCATTCCCACTCTTAATAGCTAACACCTAAGTCACACTGTGCTGTCTTTGATCCTTTATTGTCCTGAAGTTATTGGAATTGGAAGGGTGATTGTTTTTAATTCATTCTTATTGTATTTTCATAGCAGGCCTACTTATCAGTTGTGGTTACTTCTGCAGTTAGAAGTCTACTCTTGGAGTAATAATAGAGATTGTGCCTGGTCCCCTGAGTGTGTGGGCTGAGAGTGTAGCCCCTGAGTCTAGAGTTGGAAGAACGACAACTAACCCTACTACACCTTAGTACCACTTGAACAGGGGAAATATTTTAACTGGAAAAAAAAATACAGGTGATTAAAAAACAAACAAACAAAAAACAACCAATGACCTAATCCCAGATGCTCAAATCCAATTGAAGTAACAATAGAAACATAAAAAAATCACAACATGACTCCTCCCAAAATTACCAAGCCACAATAATAAGTTCCAATGAATGTGAATTAAATGAAATCCCAAAGAATTTAAAATAATAATTATAAGAATATTCAATGAACTCAAAGAGCACATGAATAAATTCCTGAATGAATTAAAAGAGAATAAAAAAATCTGAATGAAATGAGGATACCAATAGAAAATGTGAAAGGGAATTCAATAAAAATAGTAAAAAAGTGCCGGGCGGTGGTGGCGCACGCCTTTAATCCCAGCACTCGGGAGGCAGAGCCAGGCGGATCTCTGTGAGTTCGAGGCCAGCCTGGGCTACCAAGTGAGTCCCAGGAAAGGCGCAAAGCTACACAGAGAAACCCTGTCTCGAAAAACCAAAAAAAAAAAAAAAAAAAAAAAATAGTAAAAAAGTCAAATTGAAATTTTAGAAATGAAAACCTTAATAAGATGAATTTAAAAATTCAGAGGAAAGCCCTTCCAATAGAGTGTATCAAGTGAACAACGTGGCCTAAAGGCAATACAGATAACTTAGAGCAGCTAGACGATGTCTGTAATTAAACAACAATAATACGTGAACAGAACATACACCATTAGGGGACACCATGGAAAAAAACTTCTGTAGTTCAGGAGCATAGAAGAGTTCAAGCTAAGGCAGAGAAAAACATATTCAATAAAATCAGGATGGAGCAATTTCCAAATCTAGAGAAAGAGGACCCCCTCTTGATACAGAAGACATTTAATATTCTTAATACAGTAGATCAGAAAAGATCCTCTCCACATCATAATACAGTTAAACACTAAGTACCCAGAACAAGGAAAAAATATTGAAAGCTGCAAGTGAGAAACACAGAATCATTTTTAAAAACAGAACACATCAGAGTAACAGCAAATTTTCAACAGAAACTCCAAATGCCAAGAGAGCATGGAACAAAGTATTTTCAGCTGTTAGAGACAGTTGGCAAACCAGATTACTATATCCAGCAAAGATATCCCTCAAAATTAAAGAGGAAAGAAAGTCTTCTAACAATAAACTTATGGCCACACACCAGCATCACAGATACCACAATGAAGAGAAAGATAAACACATCCATGAAGCCACAGGAAAGAATAAGCCACACTAGAACAATAATACTCAATTAAGGAATAGAAAGCACCAAATACTACAAAAAATAGAATTTAATACACCTTTCAATAATAACTCTGGATGTCAATAGTCTCAATTCTCCAATCAAAAGACACAGTGTAGCAGATTGATCTTAAACATGGAACCTATCTATTTGTTGACTGCAAGAAACACATCTTACTTACAAAGATGAACATCTTAGCATGGAAGGGTTGAAAAAAGAATTCCAGCTGGGTGGTGGTGGTGCAAGCCTTTAATCCCAGCACTTGGGAGGCAGAGGCAGGAGGATCTCTGTGAGTTCAAGGCCAGCCTGGGCTACAAAGCGAGTTCCAGGAAAGGCACCAAAGTTACACAGAGGAAACCCTGTCTTGAAAAAACAAACAAACAAACAAAACAAAAACAAAAAACAAAAAAGAATTCTGAGCTAATGGACTAGTCAACAAGCAAGCATAGCTACTATGACACCTGAAAAAATAAACTTAAAAACTAGTCAAAAAAGATAAGAAGGTCACTTCATATTAATTAAGGCCAAAATCCACTAGGAAGACATTATGATCCCAGATATATGTGCGTTGGACATCAGCACACCCAGACACATAACAACACAACCAAATGAAATGCACAGGCTTACATCAACAGAACAATAGTGATTGTCTAAAACACCATACTCTCACCAGACCACCCCCCCCACACACACACAAACAGTTGGGAAACATCAGGTTTAAATGTTAGTGTAAGTCAAATGGACTTTACAAACATCTGCAGAATATTCTACCCAAATACTGATGAAAACACTTTTTTCTCAGTGACCCACAGGACTTTCTCTAAAATATATCACCTTTTAGGACATAAAGCATGTCTAGCTGAATAAAAGAGTTTAAATGATTTCTTATAATCTATCTGAAGACAACAGACTCAAACTAGAAACCAACAGCTGGAAAGTTATAGGAAGTACAAAGTTATGGAGATTGAACAACACATCCCTGAATAACGAGCAAGTCTGCAGAGATCAGGAGGGACATGAAAAACATCAAGAATCACATAGAAAGAAACATGACAGAATCTGGGGTGGCACAGCCATATCTGATGGAATGGCAGAAGTCATAAAGCCAGCACAGCTGCTTGACAAAGATCCAGCAGAGCTGAGCCACATGGTGGCTGCCATGCCACCATTGGTTTTCATCTCCACCTGTTGCATACTTGGGGCACTTTTAATATTGGTACAATCTGAGGATATTGGATTGATGGAAAATTCCTTATGAATCATTTATGCCTTCTCCCAGGAATGCTGCTTCTAAGCTTCCCCAGGAAAGTCCTGAACATACTATTCCCCCTGCTTTGAGGGAGATATCCTTATCTACTTGAAGGTCTTCCTTATGCCTTGGAGGTTGTGACACATAAAGAAGCCAGAGGTCTCTTTGGGAGGCTATGAGACATTCTTGAAACATCTGTCCCTGTACTTACTCAGGAATAAAATGTTCAAAACAAACTTAAAAAGGTCAACAAAATTTGGTGGGCTAGAGGAGTTGGCCACAGTTCAGATTACAAGCCTCTTCCCACGGTACACTCAGACAATTACGTGGCATACAACTCTGCCCTACACAGAGACATATTGATGAGCAAAGTATGGAGTGGAAAGATGATAAAAGCATGAGATGCTAGGACCTCCCTCTCTTAGAAGTTAGCTCATGTAGAGCCACTATATTGTCATATGACCAAGGAACAACAGAATGCCAGAATTAGACATATAGACAAATTCTATAAAGATATAAATGTGAACATTGATTGTATTATGTCAGAATTTGAATAATAACTACAGCATCTTTGGCCTGAGGATTTTTTCTGGGCACTCTGACCACTAAGAGTTAATAATACACTGCTTGGGATATGGCAAAATGCCCAGGGTGGTTGAAGATTTTGTTTTGGTCTAGTGTCCTTGAAACAACCAAAGCTACCAGCCTGAGAATAAGCTGTCATATGCCTCTAGATTCTCAAAAATTGGGTTATGGGGTTAACGAGTAAGAATGATAACTCTGTTTATTAATGATGTCAAAACTTGAGGGAAAATGATTGGAAATGATATTTCTGTTCCGTCATAGTTTATTAATGATGACTAGAAGATGAGCAAAAGAAAGTGAAACTTGTCCAAAAACAAAAATGATATAATCTATGTTTTGGAACATGAATGTATCCCTGTTTACTAAATTCTGTATAAATAAAGAAACACTCTGACTGCTAGTCAGTCAGGCTGCAAGATTCTTCTGACCATCATGGCCTGGCTCACTTCCTTCCCCCACTGACTCCTTACACCCTCTGCAGGACCCATCCACCGCCAGGGATGGCTCCTGGCACTGGGACACAATGAAAATAGTTTGAGAGGAATTTTATAGCTAAAAATGCCTATTTAGAAAAAAAAAACAGCAATCACAAATAATGATGCATTTCACTGCCTTAAAGAAAATGAACAGGTGAAACCTCAAATAAGCAGATGGAAAGAAATGAACTATGAAGAATCAGTGAAATACTATGTTGTTTCTCTGAAAAGACAAGCGAGACTGGTAAGGAGCAGGTACTGCTTCTGCAAGAGGCCCCATAGACTCCTTATGCCTGTGTCAGGTGACTCACAACCACCTATGACTCCGTCCCCGGGATCTGACGCGTCTTACCTGCATGGGCCCTCATGTCACACTCCCATTTACTTCCAATGACACATTCATATAATTGAAATTAAAATTAATCTTAAAGACAAAACAAGATTCATAAGCTCTTAGCCAAGCTAGCTGAGATAGATGATGACGATCATAGATAGATAGATGATAGATGACAGATAAACTAAAATTAGAGATGAAAAGGCAGACATTATCACAGATTTTTAACAAAACTCAGAGATTTTTAGAATAAGCTTTTAAAACCTGTATTCCAATAAATTTGAAAAGAAGAAACAGGTAAATTTCTTGACACATATGACTTAGCAAAATTAAACGAAGAGAACATGTGCAACTTAAGCCAACCTATAACAAGCCAATGGGATCCAAACAGTAATAAACTTACTAAAATTGCCCAAGCCCAGATATAGTCACTGCTGAATCCTGTGATGCCAAAGTGTTACACACACACACACACACACACAATGCTACTGTTCTGGTTTGCCTTTTAATACAAGACCGGAAATTATTGAAGCTGTTACAAGAAAGTGTAGGAAGACTCTTGAAGAAGTGAGCACAGGCAAGGACCCCCTGAACCAACAGTTCAGGAAATTATAATACCGAGAACTAACAAACATGATTGAAAAAAATTATTTAATTTTTCCTGTACAACAAAGGAAACAAGTGAAAAACGTGGTGTACATAACAGGAGAATTTTTTTTTGCTATTCATTTGATGGAGAATTAAATCTAGAATAAAGAATTCAAGACAACCTAAGCAATAAATTGGCTAATGAAATGATCACACAGTTCATAAGCAACAAAGCACAGATGACTGATGAACATATGAAAATCTGATTACATCCTTAGCCATCTGAAAAGGCCAATGAAACTGATATTCCATCTCATTCCAGTAGGAACAGCTATCATCGAAAATGGTAACAAAAACAAGAAATGCTGGTGAAGATGCAGGGAAACAGAACTTTTATGTATTGCTAGAGAGAATGTAAACTGGTAGCCACTACAAAATCAGTGTGGAAGTTCATAAAAATAGAGCTGCCTCTGGACCAGCTGTAGCATTTGGGTATATACCAGGAGGGATATCAATGTGGTCAGAGATGCTTGCACATTCATCTTTATCATTGCACTATTTACAATACCCAAGCTATGGAGACAGTCTGCTTGTCCATCAACAGGTGAGTGGGTACAGAAAAATGCAGTGTATATGCATGGTGGAGTTTTAGTCAACCACAAAGGACAAAGCTGCTGGGAAATGGATGCAAGTGGAGGTCTCTATAGTAAGGAAAATAAACCAGACTCAGAAAACCAAGAGCGCACATTTTCTCTCATTGTCCACACTTGACATAAGATTGTACACACACACACACACACACACACACACACACACACACACACACACACACACACCATAAAGAACTAGAAGGGAGTCTGTGGGCACTTGCCACAAAGGTTTTCTAGTAAGATCTGAGTTTGCTTTACCCAGCAGGATTGTATTAGAGGATTGTTTGACCACGTGTGTGGTTACTAGGTGTTTGGAAGGGTCTACACTTGGCTGAGCTAGGGGAGGTCTTTTGTTCCATCCCTTGGCATTCCTATAAATAGCCCTTTAGAAGAGACAGGAGGGGCCAGTGTATATTGATCCAGGCCCTCCCAAGGCTATCCTGTGTTTCTATCTGCTTCTTTCCCTTCTATCCTTCTACCTCAATCTCTTATCCCTCTCTCCTCAAGAGTTCCCTGTCATAAAAAAGTGGGAGCCAGTCTCCCACAAATGGCACCAGGAACAGGGACTTGGCAAAAGGAAGGTTAGGGGGCATTATGGGTGTAAGGGGGCATGCCTGATAATGAGTTATAAAGGTGAGGGTATTTTATTCTCAGGAGTGAAAGTTAGGCAGTGGAGTGCTGAAGTTGAAAAGTAAGGCTGCAGTGTATATTTCTCTCTATCTAGGTTTCTTCCCTTTTTTCTTTCTCTTAATTTTTATCTATAAAAATTAGGAAAAATTTGGGGTAAGAAGGAAAAAATATAAGGTAGAAGGTAGAAATATAGTATAAGAAAAAACTTAGGTTAAGATAAGCAACAAAACAGAGGAACTATGTCCTTGATTTCCAACTATGGGGCTATGAGAGCGAACTCCTGGGGAAGAATCAGAGAAAAATCTATCAAAGATGAGAAAAGTGAGCAGAAAAAGATTCCTGTGGAAGCTTTCGGCCTGTAGACAGCTTAATTCTAAGTCCTGAGTGGCAGAGGAAAGAATTTTCCCTGAGACAGATGCAGATGAAATAAAACTTTTCACTATGCTGCCACTATATGAAAATGTTGTACCATCAGAATTTGTTTCTATTTGACCATGAAGCCAAAATTTAGAGAACATAAGTCTTAGGGAAAACTTAGTAATGTCTCTCTCTAAAAAACTAAAAGCTTTTCAGACCTTTGCTTCTCAGCCTTTTTGTTCTCTTTTTGTAGGGGTAAAAATTAAACTCACCTGAACTCTGTCCCAGTTGCCAGCCAGCAGGCAGGGCACCTGGGTAAGGCCCCCTCACCAAGACCCCCCACCAGACCCTGCAATCTACACATCCTGCCCCCATACCCATCCGCCTGAGACCCCAGCCACTTCCTGAGGCATGGAAACCAAACCACCAGTTCTCATTGGACAAAGAGCTCTTATTGGAACAAGAGTAACCTCCTGAGACAGGGAATCTGCCACATCTCATTAGACCAAAAGTGGCTTTCTTAGACGTAGAATCTGCCACCTCTCATTGGACCAAGAGAGGCTTCCTGAAACACAGAATCTGTCTGCTCTGACTGGACCAAGAACCCTGATAAGACCAGGAGTGGCTCTGTGAGTCACAGAATCAACAAGCTTGGGTTGACCCAAGGGCAGCTCCCTGAGACACAGAATCTGCTTGCTCCAATTAGACCAAGAACTAAGTTTAGATTCAGAGGGGCCCCCTGAGACACAGACACAACAAGTACAGAGTGGACCAATAGCAACTCCTCAGACACAGCAACCTCTTATGTCTATTAGAGGAGGAGATGGGCAGCCATCAAGGCAGAAGCACATACAACAACATAAAGAGCAATAAGGCAACACCAGAACCTAGCCCTCCTCCAACAGCAAGACCTGAACACCACAATGTAGAAGAAGCAGAATAAAGCAACCTTAAGAATAGTATCATAAGGATGCTAGAGGCCTTTCAATAAAAAGTGAAAAATGAAATTGAGGAAAAGACAAACAAAAAATTGGAAGAAATCAATAAAGAAATAGAGGAAAAGACAAAATAATGGAAGAAATCAGTAAGTCCCTTAAAGAAAGCTAAGAAAACCATGAAAACGCATTTAAACATGTGAGGGAAACAGTTCAAGACTGGAAAAGGGAAATAGAAACAATGAAGAAGACACAAACAGAGGGAATGCTGGAAATAGGAAATCTGAGTAAATGAACAGGAAACCAACAGAATACAAGAGATGGAAGAGAGAATCTCTGTATAGAGGATACAATAGAGGAAATAGATTCATCAGTCAAAGAAAATACCAAGGCAAAAATGTCATAACACAAAACATCCAGGAAATCTGGTATACCATGAAAAGGCCAAATCGAAGAATAATAGGGATAGAAGAAGGAGAAACTGAATCAAAGGCACAGAAAATATATTCAACAATATCATAGAAGAAAACTTTCACAACCTAAAGAAGGAAATACCTATGAAGATACAAGAAGCCTATAGAACACTAAACAGACTAGACCCCCCAAAAGTCCCCTTACTACATAATAATTAAACAACTAAACCTACAGAATAAAGAAAGAATACTAAGAGCAGCAAAGGAAAAAGGTCAAGTAACTTATAAAGGCAAACCCATCAGAATAACACCCGATTTCTCAATGGAGACTTTGAAAGCCAGAAGGACCTGGACAGATGTAATGCAGACACTAAGAGACCATGGATGCCTGCTTAGACTAATATACCCAGCAAAACTTTCAATCACCATAGACAGAGTGAACATGACATTCTAAGACAAAACCAGTTTTAAACAATACTTATCCACAAATCCAGCCCTACAGAAAGCACTAGAAGAAAAATTCCAACCTAAGGAAGTCACATACACCCATTAAAACGCAGGCAATAGATAATCACACAGCAGTAAATCCCAAAGAAGAGAAACACACACACACACACACACACACACACACACACACACACACACACACACACACACACTACCACCAAAAGATAACAGGAACTAACAATCACTGGTCATTAATATCTCCTAATAATAGAAATATAGAGTATTTCTATCTCTCTATTTCTACCTGATGCTCTTATCCCTCTCTCCTCAAGAGTTCCTTGTCATAAAAAAAAGTAGGAGCCCCAAGCAGGAAGCAAGATAATGGAAGGGGGAGAAAAGGGAGAGTGGATGAGGTGGGGCTGAGGAGGATAAATACAGTCACAGCACATTACACACTTAAAAGAGTTTGTCTTGATGAAACCCATCAGTATCCACAATAAACATGCTTAAAAAATAAAAAAGTTGAAATCATGCTTCTAACCAATCTGAACCAAAATGTCTCAATGAAAGGCAGTTTCTTAATCAGTTTGTTCTTTTTATTCATTGTGTGTTTTCAGTGAGAGTTGTTGGCTACAGTAGTCAACAATCCCATAGCAACTGTATGTACAATTTGAGAACAGTGAGGTTTAACAAATATTCAACAAGCTCCCATATGCACATTCAATTAATATCTCTCCTTTCCTAATTTTCACCTCAAAAGTATTTTCAGTTCATCTCCAAATGTTTTTGTAGAGAATATTTTTTTTTTCAGGATGTGGGCATGGGCACACGTGGCTCAAAAAAGCAAATGTAATTTTTCTGTTCAGAGTCTTCTGTTTCACTCATCACTAATAACGTCTGTTAACCGTCTCATAATCACACAGTTGTAGAACAATACTAATGACTATAATTTATCAGTGTTCAAGCTTTGCACAAATTTTGCCAAAAATACATAAAGAAAACGAAGGATAATTACTTACTGTTAACATTGCTGAGTTTTGGAACTTATTTTCCGGAGATAAATTAACATAGCCTGAAGAGTAGGTAATTTTTTTATCAGGATAGCTTCTTATAGAGATTGTCGCATCAAATGCTTCAGTATAGCCATGGGCTTGAATTACAACATTTTCAGATGCAGCCACCCGAAAGATTTTGGGTGCTGAAATAACATAGCTGTTGAAATAGGAAAAGAAAAGGCTCACTAAGTGTAAGATTTTCTTACACTTTTGATATTTTTTTATTTCACTCAAGATTAATTTTAAAAACATATTTTAAGCTGGGCAGTGGTGGCACATGCCTTTTACCCCAGCACTCAGGAGGCAGAGGCTGGTGTTTCTCTGAGTTTGAGGCCAGCCTGGTCTACAGAGGGAGTTCCAGGACAGCCAGGGCTGTTACCCAGAGAAACTTTGTGTTAAAAAAGATTCAGGGCCGGGCGTTGGTGGCGCACGCCTTTAATCCCAGCACTCGGGAGGCAGAGACAGGCAGATCTCTGTGAGTTTGAGGCCAGCCTGGGCTACCAAGTGAGCTCCAGGAAAGGCGCAAAGCTACACAGAGAAACCCTGTCTCGAAAAACCAAAAAAAAAAAAAAAAAATCAAATTAAAATTATATTTTGAAAGTCAAAATTTATTATGTAGAAAACACAAGTTTTCTGGGAAGGAACAGGAACAGGTTGTAATTAAACCTAAGCAACAGCTAAGAGGTTGGTTTAGAAAGACAGTAATTGAAATACAAAGCCACCAAGACTGAGGGCCGGAGTTGGATCCATAAACCCACACAGTGGAAGGGGTTCTTTGACCTCCCCATGTGTGCTGTGTAATGCGCATGCCTACCCCATACACAAATAAATACAGATTTCTAATGCTGGCTGTGCAATTTCCCTTCATTTAGACTTTGGTCTGTATTGATGCATCAGCGACGCAGTCTGTGCATGCCAAGAATCCTGTGTATTTTTTCTTCACTCTAAGGAGCTCAAGCCGTTGAGTTTGCACAGAGACAGGGATATTACATGGGTTGTTTCTGTTTTTTTCTGCAGACATTTCCTCCAGGCTCTTTCTGCTTATCACCTTTGTGAGAGAGCCTTTTCCATCCACAGCCTTAGCCGGTGGCCTTCAGTTTCTGTACTCTCCTGTTCTGTCCACACTGTTAAAACTGTCTGTCCTTCTCATTCACTCTTTCACTGATTCATTCATTCATTCATTTATCCATTATCCACTTCTTCAACTAGAATGCAAGCTTTAGGAACTGTCTTCTGCCCTCAGAACCTATCACAAAGTAGGTGGCGTGATGGTTGGCCTGATTGTCATCTGTCTTGCTCTGGAAAATGCCTCAGAGCTTAGTAAATACCTCCGGCTAGTTGTGTCCATGCTGTTTTCAGGGAGGGTTCACTAAGGAATGCCATCCACATACCTTGAATGTGGATAATGACAATGTCCCATAGGCCAAGGGATCACATGCAAAGTGGGGGCAGGGAGCTGGGCAAGCATTCTCTCTCCACTTCTGAGCTGCCCACAGGAGCTGCCCGGTCTGCCACCCTTTCTGCCATGACTGACTAAAACCTCTGACATCTGAGCAAAATAAATTCCTCTTTTAAGTTACTGATGTCCAGTATTTTCTCATAGTGGCAAGAAAGCTAACTAGTATGAGGGTCCTCATGTTCTCGGAGAGAGGAAATCCTGCCATGGTATGGACCAATGCAGTAGATCAGGAAAATCCTGAATACTCCTGGACAAGAATCATGAGGGCCCAGGTTCTGGAGTTTAATCTTGATGTCCCTGAACTTCAACTGCTTATATAATATATAAAATATATAAAAGTATATAATATATAAAAGTAGCTAAGGTAGTGGGGTGACTGTGGCCTTGCAATAACATCTCAGAGCAGACATGTACGGCAAGCTTATGGCATTAGTCCTTTACACTTGAGTTTCTACAGATGCATTTCTGACAGTTCTGGGAGGAACTGAAGTGATAAACAGGAGACCACAGTAAAAATCCTCTGTCCTTAGCAATGTGACCTTTGGCTAGTCACTTCTCCTGCCTGGATTTCCTCTCATATGTGGACTGAGCAGGCTCTGCACAGTACCAGCTAACGGGGGGGGGGGGGGGGGGGGGGCTGAAGGCAGAGGTTCACGTGGTCATGTGATCTGAGATCATCCTAGACAACATGGTGAAACCTCATCTTAAAAGAAAGAAGAAAAGAAAAAGAATAGGTTCAGTGAGATAGTGTTCAGTTAACTTCCAATACTAAGATACTTGTACATGACGGCACTATGTAAAAGGGCAAGACTCTAGTGACAATAAAATTATGACAAATTGGTTCATGAATGTGGAAGTAGTTACAACCGTAAGTTAGTGGGAATGCTTCCTGACCCACTATAAAGCAATCTTACACATCATCAATTAAAATAAATTTACGATTGTTAGCAATTGCTTTTATAAGACCACCATATTCAAGTTACTCTGGCTTAACTGTACTCAGACCAAGAAAAGCTCAAACTAAGCACCAAGGACAAGTAGGTAATAAATGCCAAGGAACTGACTATCTTGGTTTTACTGTGCACTTTTTGCTGACTAGGAAAATGAATAATCATCTCTGTCATTTTTACAGATAACAGTCCCACAGGGACAGTTGTGTTGTTAGCTGCCACCAAATCCAGATGGGTCCATGGCTCTCTCGTGGCTGCTGAAACTAGCCGTTTATTGTTTCAGGAGGGGACAGGTATTGTCAAATTAACACAACCCCGAGTCTCCTTTTCACTCACTGCAACTATGATGCCCAGAAAAGTGAAGATGGCTTGTTCTACTTACGTTTGTTCCTGTCCCCAAGTTCTGTCCAGGAAAATTAAAAAGCAAAGTGTTCCCCAAAGGCCCATGGCTGCAAGTGGCAAAAACCATGGGCACAACCTTCTTGTAGCTACTTTTCTTTTAAGTAAACTGAATTTGAAGAGTGTGGGTAAATTAGTTCTCTGGTTAATTATTAATGCCAGAGAGAACGATCTCTAAGTGAGAAAGCGAAAATCAGAAATGGGCACAAGAGGATGTTTTAATGAACACAAAACATATTTTAGCATACTATCAGGTCCAGTAATAAAGGCAGGGGTGTTTAACATCAACTTAGACCCAGGAATTTATTTTTGTGAATACAAATCCAAGGGTCCTAATCTGGGCGCTTGCCAGTGTGCAGGAAGGCTCAGCGCTGGGAGCCAGGAGTGGCGGCTTTCCCTCTGGCTTTCCCTCTCTCAGCCAGGCCCTCTGTTCTGACACCCAGAACACGCCACTTTCAAACTTGATTCTGGCAGGTGTCATTTGTTTCTGAGATTGACGGAAGACTCACCTGGATTTCATTTAAAATGGATGGTTTTAGAATGAGTTTGACCGAGCCTTTAATTCCAGGTCTCATGAGGCAGAGGCAGGCAGATCTGAGTTCCAGGCCAGCCTGGTCTACAGAGTGAGAACCAGGGAAGCCAGGGCTACACGGAGAAGCTCTGTCTAGAAAAACCAAATAAATAAATAAACGATAGATAGATAGATAGATAGATAGATAGATAGATAGATAGATAGATAGGACGAATCTGACCTAGAGAAGTGGCAGTACCATCCTTGGTACTGGTTATAGCCAAGGGTTATGTAGGTCTGCAGAGATGGTCCAAGAACTAGAGCCCCTGGTCCATTCCAGTATAGAGAAGAAACAGGGCATGAGAAGGAAAAAAACATTGTGACTGCCTAGAAACCCAGCAGAGATGCTCATGTTATTCCCTAACCAATCAGACTTAGTGTTTAAGAGGGCTTGTGTATCTATGAATCCACGTTTCACTCTTCCAAAATTTGCATTCAGTCATAGAATATTTTATTTTAAACATTCATGCTTTTCAGTGAGGATTTCAATAGTTTAGTACAAGAGCTCAATATGAATAGAGATGAGTAGTATTTCCCATGACAGTTGATTTTCTTCTTTTTTAAAACCATTTTTGGTTTTTGGAGACAATGTCTCTCTATATAGCTGTGGCAGTCCTGGAATTCACTGTAGACCAGGCCCTTAAACTCACAGAGATCCACCTTCCTCTGCCTCCCAAATACTGGGATTAGAAGCATGTGCAACTATACCTCACAACAGTTGATTTTCATAACTCATTTTTTTTTTTTGGTTTTTCGAGACAGGGTTTCTCTGTGTAGCTTTGCGCCTTTCCTGGAACTCACTTGGTAGCCCAGGCTGGCCTCAAACTCACAGAGATCTGCCTGCCTCTGCCTCCCGAGTGCTGGGATTAAAGGCGTGCGCCACCACCGCCAGGCTCATAACTCATTTATAATTAAGTAAAATTAAGCAAAAGATTATTTTTAGATTCTTAATTAAATTTATTTTTATATTTTATGTTCATTAGAAAATGCTATTTACATTTTCCATTAGTTAGTATTCATTTGTATGTTACTATATGATATGTACTGGATTTCAAGATAACAAAAGAAATGACTGGGAGCTGGAGGTGTATTTCAGTTGGTGGAGGGCCTACTTAGCATGCTCAAGGCCTAGGTTGAGCCCCAGCCTCACATGAATATCAGGTGGGGTCATGCACATCTGTAATCACAACACTCAGGAGATAGAGGCAGGAGGATCAGAAAGTATAGGTCATCCTCAGCTATTAGTGAGTTTGAGACCAGCCTGGGCAACATGAGACCTATCTATAATAATGATAATGATGTTGATGATGATGATGATGAAGAGATATCTAAACAGTCCTATAAGTCAGAGTGTTTGATCACACTGGCAATGGTATCCCTTACTTTAAATTAGTAAGGTTCTAGTTAGCAGTACTTTGATACTGAATTTGTTAAAAGAAAGAAAAATTGTATACATGATTTTATTACCAGTATTTCTTTTATTCATATCATTGAAATGGAAAAAACCTACCATTATTATTCAACTATCTGGCTCATTCATTTCCAAGGAAAACCTGTAAAATGATTAAGCTGGGTTGCAAAAGACAGGTCAAGTTAAAACAAACAGCACTTCTGCCATCATTTTCGGGAACCAAAACCTGAGAGCCTGGGAGGCTGCCCAGCTGACCTACTGAGTAGCTCTATTTCAAGTGGGAGGAGGTGCACACTTTTTGTGGTATGAGGGCAAATCCTAAGGAGCTGTTTTAAACCACTCTTGTAGAGAATGTTTGAAGAATGACAGTTCTCAGCAATTCAGTCTCGACTGGTTAACCGAAGCTGTTTAAATCTAGATGTCTTCTAAATGTAGCTCAAAGACAGGTTTCCTTCATGGTTTGTGACCTTTGAACAAGTAATTGATGTTGTGTGTGGAATAGGAGAGTGGGTGGTTCACTTTTATTTTGTACAAATATTGTGTTTCCTTCTCTCTCTCTCTCTCTCTCTCTCTCTCTCTCTCTCTCTCTCTCTCTCTCTCTCTCTCTCTCTCTCTCCCTCCCTCCCTCTCTCCCTCCCTCCCTTCCTTTCTTCTCCTTCTCCTTCTCCTCCTTCCTTTTTTTTTTTTTTAATTTTTGAGACAGGGTTTCTCTTTGCAGCCCTGAGCAGATGCTCAGCTCTGCTAGAAACCCTGAGAGTCATTGAACCTCCTGCAACCATCACCTGGCTTCTGGGGTCCAGATGGCTTTGCCTAGGGTGCTGGCTAGTTTTTTGTCAACTTGACACAAACTAGAGTCATTTGGGAAAAGGGAGGTTCAGTTGAGAAACCCCCCCACTAGACTGGCTGGTAGGCAAGCCTGTGGGCATTTTCTTGATATATGATTGATGTGGGAGGGCCCAGCCATTGTGTGCAGGGTCATACCTGGGCAGGTGGTATATGAACTAAACAAAAAAAACAGGCGGAGCAAGCCATGGGGAGCAAGCTAGCAAGCAGCACCCTCCATGGCCTCTGTCTCAGCTCCTGCCTCCAGGTTCCTGTCTCAGCTCTCACCCTGCCCTCCTGCAGTGATGGACTGTGATGCGGAAATGTAAGCAGAAACAAGCCCTTCACAAGTTGCTTTTGCCGTGGTGTTGGTGTTCGTCACAGTAACAGGACACCTAAGTAAGGCATCTGGTCCTCAGAGCCTCTCATGATCTGGGTCCTTCTCGGTTCTCTTGTACCCACATCCCCTTTCTCCATTGCTTATTAAGAGATATGACATGAAGGGGCTCCTGGAGGGTGTCATTCAAGTGAACACTCTTTACGTAGTGATTTCACATTTATTGAGTAAAGAGAAAAAGGTCTAGAAATCAACTATTAACATGAACCACAAACTTCCTTTTCATGAATTAAAAAAAAGGGTCTTATTGTATGTTTTTCAAAGCCAAATAACTTGTAGGGAGGAACTATTAATGGGTTCTAAATTATAGAATCCCATATTTTGTGCATTGTTGTTAGAAGTTCAGCTCACCACACCACTGGCCTCCTCGCCCGCAGCCTGGCCTCTGCGCCCGCAGCCTGGCCTCCGTGCCCGCAGCCTGGCCAGCACAGGAGAGCCGGTGTGGCCCATCCCTGCCCCATGGAGTTTATGCAGTCTGAGGGCGACCAGAGAAAGAAGGCTATCTCCCCTAAAGCTAAATCATTCTAAATGGAGCCTTGACAATGACAAAAGTTTTATTTACAGTGGTGGTCCGCCTCAGGGGCTTGCCATTGCCCTTCAGCGTGATTTTGGTCTCAAATCCAGTCCCATGCCTCAATACCATTATTCTTAATTTATTTATAGCCACACAGACATGTCTTCAGAAATAGGGGAATACACGAATACCTCTACTGGTACTGAAGATCTCAGCATACTCGCCGTCTTCCTAAGCGCTTCCCCCCAACAACTATGTGCAAGGGGACCTGGGAGTACAAACTATTTCCCGTTGGGAAACCATAAAGCAGAATATCTCTTATTATTCAGTTGCCTTGGTGTAGTGCGTATGTGTATTTGAATTGTATTAAAATACATTCAGTTTGAAGAATGTTCACCAGGTTTCATAGCGAAGTGCTCAGTGTACACAGAGCGGAGTCACCCCAGGAGTGGGGCAGTCTGCCTAACTACCCTTTCCCTTCACGTGCACCCCGAAGTCCCGCTGAGAAAGCTGCGGGGGAGCTCTGGGATTGCTGACACGGGGTTCATAGGCCGGTGATGTAAACCACTAAGCAGTTTCCTTCAAGTGTTCCTGGTCTTCCATTCTTGTGACTTCCTTTTACCAACTTAAGCAAATTCAAGATGAAGTAAGTTTTTTATAGGTCAGACTAAGACAAACTCACCTGCTTTGGTTTTCACCTAAAGTATCCCCCAGACGGCTATTGCCAGAACCTTGTTCCCCGTAGTCCTGCTTAAACTAAATGGGTCTCAAAACCAAACCAAAAGTCGTGACCCTGGGGAGGAACTGGTAGGGACTAGACGGGAACACAAGAGGCTGAGCCAGGGGTAACCGGAATAAATGTATGATATTGTCAGATAACAAAATGAATAAAGAATAACAAGAGGTATTCTGTAATGCTAAGAAAAATAAAACATCGTGTTCCTCAGGGTGGTGTTTCTGGGAGGCTGGGGAACTTTTGTTTCTCTGTGGTTTTGTGAGACCAGGCTATCCCACACAGTAACAGAAGCAGCTGCTTAGAACTGAATTATTCTAAATTGAGACTTGAGAATCGTGTTATGTTCCGGGGCCATCCTGGAATTTTTAATTCTCTTGCCCCAGCTTCCCCATGGAACCCTTAAAAAGTTGGGCCTAGCGGGACATCTCCAGGTTGTTTGGGGTACACCTGTGAGTAAGACTGCTGCATCTCTGTGTCTGTTTCTCCTGTCATGAGCAGCATGGTTCTTCTCCATCACTCTTTTCCACCACGATGAACTGCCCCTCCCCCGCACCCCAGCAGGAAAGCAATGCCCTACCTCAAACAATGAGCCCAAACAAACCTTTTCTGTTTGTGAATTGATTATGTCAGGGATTTGCTGCAGTGATGGCAAGCTGAGTTACCAGTTTCTTTTCTCCTTGTGCTCAAGATACCCCAACTTTATAGCAAGTTAAAACCTCTCCCATAAAATAATACAGATAAGAAAACAGCCAAGTTTCCTCTCCGGAATGGCTTGGACAATGGGAACCAGCCCTCTAACACCATTTGTTCCTTCACAGCCCGTATCACTGTCCACACTCAAGACTAGTATTCCTGCACCTCACCAAGAGCTCAGCACACATAGCAGCACAGTGGAAGGGATGCTGAAAGGAAACTCTCTAGTGTACCCCTTATGAAAACCTTCACACATTTTCTGAGGAGACTGGCATTGGAGTGTTCCTTAAGACATTATTTGTAATACCAAAAATAAGGCTGCAACCTAATAGAATAGAATGATAATAAGTCATTGAGATATTCATTTAACAGATGCAGTGTTGCATGGGCCATGTTGCAAAATGACCAAAAACCCTAATGACATTTATGTAAGTTTAAGAGCACACAAGGCAATGTCATTGCCTACCGGCACGTTGTTAACAGTTATATAAACACGTAGTACAAAACAACTGTAGATGGATTTATTTTTTCTTTTGTTTTTTTTTTTTTTTTTTTTTTTTTTCGAGACAGGGTTTCTCTGTGTAGTTTTGGTACCTGTCCTGGATCTCGCTCTGTAGACCAGGCTGGCCTCGAACTCACAGAGATCCGCCTGCCTCTGCCTCCCGAGTGCTGGGATTAAAGGCGTGCGCCACCACTGCCCGGCTTGTAGATGGATTTATATTTAACCCCCAAATGGTGATTCAGGAATGATAAAGAAAGCTGTTGCTTATAGCACTACATGTCACTGGAGTGGTGGGTTGGAATGAGACATCCCAAAAGGAACTGGAGGTCTTATCACTCAGAATAGGAGGGTGTTTCCAGTCAGGAGGCTGGAGAGAGGTGGAAATAATTTCTGAGAGAATCAAGTGTTAACGGCTGAGCATAGTTTCCTCATAAGAAATGAGAGTTCCAAGCAGAACAAGAGAAGGGCGCTTAACCCTCCCTACTTCCTGTGGGTTCATTGACTCACTGGGCCCTCTCAGAATGCTTTTGACTTTCCAGTGACTCATGCTCGGCCCATTCACCTCTTTGGTTGCATGGATGCACACTTTTTTCTCATGATCTTATGTTGCTCAATATTAGTTCTTTCATCTAATTGTAGTGTCTCGTTACTCATCTGTTGGCTTGATGTAGTAGCCAGCCTCAGAGACATCCCTACTGGTCCTTGCCTCCCAAGTGTCACACACGTGTGTGGCCCCTTCCCAAGGCATCAGGCTTGGGTCCATTTGGCTGTGACAAAAGTACAGGTGTGTGACTTGTGAGGTTAGGTCATAGTTACATTGCTGTTCCTACGTTGTCCATTCATGGACTACATGTTCTGGGAGGAGCCAGACTCCATGAAATGAGGACTCAGGAACCCAAAGCTAGGACGGCTCAGTTGATAAAGGACTTGGCATGCGGGCATAAGAATCCATGCCTGACTCTGCCTCAACCAGTCCATGTACACACATGCTCACGAGTAACACGAACATGCCCATATACACGCACATGCACACACACATGCACACATACGCGCACACCCACACACCAACGTCTCCTGCTCAGAGCCATGTGAGCAAGCTGCTCCAGAACCCCACAGCTCCAGTGTTCCTTTTAGATGGCTGTCGCCTGGCTAATATTTCGACTGCAACTTCATAAGAGAGTTGAAGTCATGCTTACCCAGCGAAGCCACTGTGAAGATAATTTCCGTTGTTAATTTAGACCACCGAGTTTATACTGTATGACATTGCCGTAACTTGTACACCTGCACACTTTTCTCAAAAGATATTGCTCATGAAAGTCTCTTACATCCACCCTATCACTAATAGATGCATACCTTTTACCCATCTAATTTTAATTTCCAAGTATACTTTAAAATCTTAAAGAACAGCTGCTTTGTAAGCCAAATTTAATTTAATTTTTAATTTTTTGTGATGGGGTTCTGCTAAATGCCTTGGTTGGTCTAAAACTCAATTTGTAGACCAGGCTGGCCTTGAACTTATAGCAGAGATCTTCCTTTGTCTGAAAATAGACTTAAATGGACACACCCTCCTGCAAGTCTATTATGGAAGTGTCACCTGCTTGTAGGAAATTAATATAGTCCCAAAGCAAGTAGAAATTTATCTGATCCAGCCAGTGACTGGAAGCAATGCCTTCCTAAGGTAACCTCTGGGACCCAGCCCCTTCAGTCCCCAGGGGATGGAGTCTGCTTTGTTGTCTTCAAGGGCATGCCCAGATGTGGTACCCCTCATCTGGAAACCACAGAGGATGCACAAAACTCTTTGGATTGCTCCTTCTAGCATGTTACCTCTCTCATGTTTCCAGTTTCTTTCTGTTGCAAAGGGTTTTTAAACATACACATGCCAAATATTATGTGTGTGTGTATACTTTTTAAAAATTATTTTTATTTTATGAGTATAATGTTTTGCCTGCATGTGTGTCTGTGTATGATGTACATGCTTGTTGCTGGAAGAGCTAGAGGAGGATGCCCCAATGGCTACTGCCATGCCATGTGTGCTAGGAATTGAACCTGGGTCCTCTAGAAGAGCAACAACCAGTGTTATTAACCTCTGAGCCATCTCTCCGGCCACCTGCAGAACTTCAATGGACTCTTTTCTCCTAAAGTAAGTGCTAAGCCTCACAAATGCTTATTCTCTCTCCCCTTACCAACCTCATATAATCTTCTTCTCAGTCGAGACCCCATGCTACAGGACACTCTCTGGACAGCTCCATGAAAGCTAGACTAAAAGATAAAGCAATTCCTGCTGGCAGGAGCAGCTGATTGAATGCTGATTGACATGATTAGTTTAGCATTATGCCTAATGTAAAGACAAAATGATTCCATGAGCAGAGAAAGTTGGAAAGAGTGACAGCAGATAAACAGAGTTACACAGAGAGAAGTCAACATGTTTGTGAGCAATCTTCAGCAGCAATATCCAGAAAAGCCACGGGCTGGAATATATTTCCTCCAAGTTAATCTCTTAATGCTTGAGGTAACACGTAATGGTCTCCCTTTAAGGCAATAAGGAGTGATTTATTTCACCAAAAATATGAAAAGACATCTTTTTGCAATATCCTTTTTTTTTTTTTTTTTTTTTTACAAGAATGTCTTCTAGAATATAGCTAACTTTTAAAACCAGCACTCATTCCTGGAGAACTGGGAGTCGCACCTACTTATTATACCTGCAGCCAATGTCTTTGTAAGAGCTGGATCATGCTTCCTATAAATCACCAACATTGACCTCTGACCTCCACTGTTCTTCCACTCTGGTCCATCTGCCACTAGTGAAAGACTGAAAGCTCAGAAGCCTACTAGCAACAAAGGCACAGAAGACAAGAGAGCATCCATCAGGTGGACTCTGGACCTAGTGGCTTGTAGAAAACATTACAAGATATCATTAATATTTATAATTGTACTTAGATTTGTACTGAAAATGTAACTTTTTACCAATAATTTTCATTTCTCTTGATAAATACATCGTGTTCTCCACATATATTGCATTGAGTCAGTATATTTTTTTTTGCATGATTGGATGTGAAATTTCTCTAATTTTCTTTAAACATTATTCACAAATGTGTTGAAATAAAGTTTGTTTCAAGTACAAAGCAAAGTACTAAAAGCAATCTATGATATAGCATATATATTATGTATTCAGATTTTTATCTACCTCACTTAGACATTTTCACTTCTTTATGATGACCCTAAAGGAGAAGTTGATTCTTCATTTAACACTTCTCATTACTAATATGTATACTTGTCTCACATCATCTGTGATAGCCTGTCACATTTTAATCCAAAAGTATAAAATATACCAAAAAAACCCTTCACATATGAAAGGCATGAGATGAATGAGATAAACACCTATAGCTAAGTTTGGGAATTTAGGTTCTGGAGATAACTTGGCCAGAACAATGTGTAGAACTTCTGTCAGGAAGCCACGCTCACAGCGGACAGTTCTGTGTGTCCATAAGCCTGAGTCAGTGTGTTTGTGCAGTGTCACAGAATGCCTTAGGGACAGAGGTGACATACCTGTTTAAACAGTAAAATTGTGTAATATCTTAATATGATCTTAATATTGTTTTACTTAGAATCAACACAAATTGTAACATGAATTCTAACTGGTCTTATTAAAAACCTGGAGCCAGATATTGGGGTAAATGCTGAAAGATCGGAGAAGCAGAGTAGCCAGCCACTAGTTCTAACCTCTACCCAATTCTCAGCATGAAAGAGCACCCACCTCCTGTCTCCTCCCTCTTATACTCCTCTCTCCACCCAGCCATATCACTTCCTGTCTTCACCTCCCTAGTGCTGGGATTAAAGGTATGTGCCACCACTGCCTGGCCTCTATGGCTAACTTGTGGCTGGCTTTGCACCGCCACCCGGCAATAATCTACCCTTTTATCCTATCACATCTATATCCTCCCTTTCAGAGTAGATTCAATAATCTACCCTTTTATCCTACCATATTTGTATCCTCCTTTTTTCTTTTTCTTTTCTTTTTTTTCAAACAAGAATTCTGAATCTAATCTCCTTTGTTCAGAATTTTTCCTGACCATTACCAATACAATTTGTAACCAACCACCCTAAACAATAACAAATATCCATAACCCATTTGAAGGACCAAAAACCACCCACTCTCTCTTGGGATTGTGAGTGTCATGTTCTTAAATTTACTTCCTGCTGTCTGTGGGTGAAGGCATCTTTAGGGGATCATGAAAAGAAAATTTGGGTTAATTGTCAAGTCCTAGGAGAGGTAGCAGCCAACCACTAACTAGTTCTTACCTCTACCAAATTATCAGCTTGAAAGAGCCCTCAGCCCCTGTCTCCTCCCTCTTTATACTCCTCTCTCTACCCAGCCATATCACTTCCTGTCTCCACATCCCTAGTGCTGGGATTAAAGGTATGTGCCACCACTACCTGGCTCTGTTTCTCTTTTAGACTGGATCAGTCTTTTGCAGCCCAGGGTAGCTTTGAGCTCACAGAGATCTGTCTGCCTCTGTCTCCAAAGTTCTGGGATTAAAGGCATGTGCCACCACTGCCTGGCCTCTATGGCAACTTTGCACTCTGGCAAGCTTTATTTGTTAGATCACAAACAAAATATCACCACAACAAATTATGAATATTTCTTAAACAACAATATGTTTTTATTTCTCAGACTGTTATTAGCTGTGGTGAAGCTATGGTAGCCAACAGAAGACATACTATGGATGAGCTTTCCAAGCAAACAAATGATTGTGATCAGCTGCAACCTGGGAATATTTAATATGTCCCCAGATTACACTTAAAGTCTTTATGGCAATGACCCATCAACCCTCATCCACAACAGAAAGAACAATGACCCATCAACCCTCATCCACAACAGAGAGAAGAATGACCCACCAGCCCTCATCCACAATAGTAACTTAAGAATGCTTAACTGTGCCAGCGTCAGATTTTC
Source organism: Peromyscus maniculatus bairdii (assembly GCF_049852395.1). Taxonomy (NCBI): domain Eukaryota; kingdom Metazoa; phylum Chordata; class Mammalia; order Rodentia; family Cricetidae; genus Peromyscus; species Peromyscus maniculatus. The sequence goes on along the minus strand of NC_134855.1, from coordinate 5,014,885 downwards.
AGTGTTTGAAGCAGGGGTCTTATAGCAAAGACAGATTAACGAAGTTGCCTGAGTTGACACGAACGTTCTTATGCAAGCAATGCCTTGGACATTTGTGCATATCTGACCTGGGGCAGGAGAACAATAATTAAACCACTGTTTGAGTTGTGAACCAAACCAAACAGGGTGTAGCTGACCCAGACACATGAAAATCCCTGATCAACACTGTCTTGAAAAAGTGGTACAAGACAGTAGGAGGAGCAGGTCACTGGTGTCAGTCCAGTCCAGACAGTTTTCAGACCAATAGTGACAGGAAATACTGTCATTCCTGGTGAGAATGATTGTAGCTGTGCCACTTGTTTGGGTAATTGAAGCTGTGTAGGCTCCGTTTCACAGGCACAGCGGCCACAGACCAGCCCTTCTGGAGCAGGTCTCAAACTTCCAGCTACAGGGAGACGATGCATGCTCGTGAACTTAAATTATCACCAAGAAGGAGCAGAGTGACAGTGGTGAGGAGCCTGGCGACCCCACTGCTAGAGTCCATCCTATTACCAGAGCCTGTGCGACTTAGGTCCTAAGCTCTGACATTCTCAAGTGTGGCATTTCAGAATTTATTTCCCCAACCTTGCAACAGGAGGGAAACAGCAGAGCAGCTGGGGTGGGGGAGACAGTCATCCTGAGAAGTATTTTTTTCAGTACTGGCCTTGACCACGTAGCCTTCTAGTGTGCCAGGCAAGTGCTCAACCAGAGAACCCCATCCCAAGGCATTTTTAAAAAAATTTCTGACAAGACTGTTTAGGGGTGAAGAAATGCTGTGGGCTGCGGGAATATATCATAAGAACTCAGCTGGTTATGGCAAAGTCACTACCTGAAGAGATCAAGGAATTCCTTCAGAGGAAGCCAAATTCCAAGGAGCTTTTGGTGTTACTTGGCTTGTTATATATCAGCTGTATTCTGTTATGAAAATCATGTGTGCCTTCATAGTTTTCCCAGTTGACTTTCCCCTTCTTAGTGTGGACTGATCACTCTCTGGACATACACATTCCAGGTATTTGGAGAACAGCCTCAGGAAAGGCTTCCTCTGGAATTAGATAACTCCCTTAGACACTTTCAAGGACTAATAACAGTTCACATGCAAGTCTCCTGATTTAAGGTAAATTCCACAAAGAGACACCGCCTAGGTCAGGTGAATGTTAAGTAATAGCTTTACACAATTTAGCTCGGACCCTCCTTTCTTACAGTCTTACTAACTTTATAGACCTCTAACTCCTTACCTACCCACTTCTAGGAATATTTAGATAACTTTCTGTGCTGACAGCTATGCTCAGCCAGAACCCCAGTTCAAGCCTCCCTGTAATTATCATCATTGGCAGCATCCAGCCAGGTCCATCCCCAGATGGAGGAAAGTACCTTATCAGAGATATCTCTGTATTCTCTAAGAACAGACTTAAGCATTCACACTACCCGTTTGAGAAAGCCTGGCAGATATGCCAATTAAGCTTAATTTCCTCCTTTCCCAAATCATACCTCTAGTTCCAAATCCCCCTTTAACTATCACCAGAGGCATCTAGCTGTACACAGGTTGCCTAGTGACCGAGCACACTTTCTCCCACCCTGCAGAAAAATGGCAGATAGCTTAGACAGATAGGAGCCACAGTAAAAAAGAAGACAGTATTATTTTCTCCCATTGACCTAGCAACTTATAGATTCTTAACATTTTCTACCAATCACATTTAAGACTATAGTTGAGCACATAAGAGCCCTCTTCTTAGATATTACCTGAATTTAGCCTTTAGTTAATTCACTTCCCCATTAGTCACTTCCCTTTTGGGTTGCAAATGATAACTAACAATTATTGATCCTCTATGTGATTCTTATCACCCCTCTGTTTGACCCTGGAAGCCTGGCTTTGCACTGCCAAGAGATTACTGATTGTAGGTGTATGTATACCGGGACTCCCAGGGTACCGAAGGAAGAAGATTTGGAAGAATAAATGACTGGACTAAGAGCTCGGTGTGCTGAGACTCTATTTCCCGAAAATAGTCCTTGCCATTCATAGTTTCTCTCCTGAGCCCCTGGGATGTATAATATTAAGGCTGGTCCTTCTAATATTATACAAGACAGAAATGGAAGCACTGTCGTAAATCTTGGGGAGTCCAGGAGGAACCATCATATTATACCAGGAATATTGGAGTCCCCTTTGGTGTTTTTAGTCTCATTGATAAAATAATTTAAAAACATATTCAAATGGAAGCTTAACAACAATTACAGTTTAAAAGAAAAACAAACAAAAAAACAAAAACCAGAGAAGGCAGGCTGTAAATCTCGCAGCTGCTGGAGGAGAGAGAGAAAATTGCCGTGCTGTTTCTGACAGCAGGCGGCAGGCAGTGGCGAGGAGGGGGCTACAGAGAACAGTGAGGAAGCCCAAGGTAACAGGGAAAGCATATGTAGGGTCTGTCTAGCATCCACAAGAAAAGATAGAAGAGAAAAAAAAGGGAATAATTAAATCTTTCTGAATTGGGACTCAGAAAGGCAAGCAAGCCAAAGCTCATGACCACTTGTAGGGACTGCACTTGTGGGTGGGGTGGGGTATGGGTAGGGCAGGAATTCTGGGAAGGAAAACAAAATTATTTTAAAGTGAACCCATTTTTCTAAGGATGCCCACTGAGCCAGCACCTTGACCTGCCCAGCGGATTAACTCTTCAGGGAAGAGACAAGGACACCCCTCCAGCTGGAGGCAGAGTCCATTCAAGATCATAATATTGGCCTGGAACTGTCTATGTAGCCCAGACAGGCCTTGAATTTGTGGTCCCCCTGCCTCCGCCTATTGGGAGGTTAGGATTACAGGGGTATACTGCTATGCCCAGCACCATAAGGCTGTTTTTTAAATTTTATATGTATGAGTGTTTTCCCTACATATTTGAATCCTTGGTTCCAAGCTGATGGAACTGTTTGAGAAGGATTAGGAGGTGTGGCCTTGTTGGAGGAGGTGTGCCATCAGGAGTGGGCTTGGGTTTTCAAAAGCTCACACTCAGATGTGAGCTCTCAGCTCCTTCTCCAGTACCATGCCTGCCTTCTTGCTGCCATACTCCTCACCATGACAGTCGTGGACTCTAATCCCCTGGAATCACGATTCCCCAAATTAAATGATTTCTTTTATAAGGTGTCTTGGGCATGGTGTTTTGTCACAGTGATAAAAAAAAGTAATTAAGACACTGGACTCAATATGTTACAGAAAACAGTTTTGTTTTTCTGAGACTGGCTTATTTCATTTAACATGTTGACCTCCAGTTTCATCCATTTTTCTGCAAATGATGTAACTTTGTTTTCTTTTTTTAAAGGTTTGTTTTTTAAGTGTGTGTGTGTGTGTGTGTGTGTGTGTGTGTGTGTGTGTGTGTGTGTAGCTATGTGCATATGTGAGTGATGGTGCTCTCAGAACCGAGAGGGGCATAGATCACCTGGAGCTGGAGTTACAGATGGTTGTGAGCTTCCACATGGGTGCTGGGAACAAAACTTGGATCCTCTGCAAAAGCAGTGTATGCTCTTAACCACTGAGTTACCTCTCTAGCTCCAATTTTATTTTCTTTATGACTGAATAAAACTCCATTGTGTCCATATACTGCATTATCTTTATCCTTCATCCAGTGCTGGGCACTTAGGACAATCCCTTAAATCAACTGTTGTTAATATTGCTATAAAAACATGAATTTGCAGCTATCTCTCTCATATGCTGACTTTGACGTTTTGGGTTGGTATGGGTGATCATATGGCTGTTTTATTTTTAGTTTTTTGAGAAACCTTGATACTGATTTCCTTTCCCCTACACCCTCCCCAGAATTTTTCTTGATGATAACCACTCTGACTGGTGAAATGGAATCTCTATGTTGTTTTGATTTATATTTCTCTAATGGCTAATGTAACCATTTCCTCCAAATTGAAGCATTCTGAAAACGAGTAGGGGGTTCATAAGACTCAATACTGAAGGAAACTCATAAGGCTCAGGAAGCTCATGAAACCTTGCTCAGAAAGTACCGGAGTTACCATGCTCACAGGACCCCTTCCTGAGTTTGTGTGAGCAGGATACAATTGCTAGAGGAGAAGGGATCTTAGTGAAGCTGCCTGGAAACTCGGCAGGAAATTCCAGGATCCAGCTTTCTTGATTCTTTACCCACATTAGGGTGCATCTTTTGGCAATTCAGTTGCCCCCAAATCACCCAATTCTCCTGTAACCCCAATGAACTCTTAGGTTCGTCAAGCTAGACTTGAGTAGAATTGTTTCTTTGACCTGTCTTAGATACTCTATCCAGGTGAAGAGATATTTGTTTGTGACTCTTAAAGAAGTCACACAGCAGTAAAGAACATGTTTTCAAGTATTTTTTGGCTTTTTTTTTTTTTTTTTTTTTTTTTTTGGTTTTTCGAGGCAGGGCTTCTCTGTGAAGCTTTGCGCCTTTCCTAGAACTCACTCTGTAGCCCAGGCTGGCCTCGAACTCACAGAGAATCGCCTGCCTCTGCCTCCCGAGTGCTGGGATTAAAGGCGAGCGTGCGCTGCTGCTGCTGCTGCTGCTGCCGCCGCCGCCGCCGCCACCACCGCTGCCGCCGCCGCCGCCACCACCACCGCCCAGCAACTATACTTCTTTTTAAAACTGCATCCAACTCATTTACCCCTTTATTGGTTGGATCGTTTATTTGGCATTTAGTTTTCCAATTCTTTATACATTCTGACTAATAATTCACTGAGAGATTAATGGATGACAAAGATTTTCTCCCTTTTGTATGCTATCTCTTCTATCTGCTGTTTACTTTCTTGTGCAATTTTTTGGGGGTGCATGTATATGTGTGTGATGCATGTATGCAGAGTGTGGGGGTGCACCTGCTCATGTACATACATATGTAGGACAGAGTAGGGTGTTGGATTCTTTCTACTGTGTACTCCCTTGTTGCGTTGAGGCAGAGCCTTTCATTGAACTGGAAGCTTGCCATTCCATGAGGCTGGCTGGACAGTGGGATCTGCCACACCACCTAATACTGGGATCACAGGCAAGCATAAGATGCCTGGTTGTGTTAGTTAGGGTTTCTATTGCTGTGAAAAGAAACCATGACCACAGCAATTATAAGGAAACATTTCATTGGGACAGACTTACAGTTCAGAGGCTTAGATTATTATCGTCATGGCAGGAGACATGGTGGCATGCAGGCAGACATGATGCTGGAGAAGTAGATGAGAGTTCTACATCTGGTCAACTGAAACCTTAAAGCCCACCTCCAGTGACACACGTCCTCCAACCAGGCCATACCTCCTCAACAGTGTCACTCCATGGGGGCCATTTTCATTCAAACTACCACACTGGCTTTAAAAACAATAATAACAAGAACAACAAGAAACAAAACAACACAAAACCACATGGATGCTAAAGATTTAAACTTAGATCCTCATACTTACAGGGCAGGTGCTTCCTGCTACAATTTGGACACAGTAAGTGCATAATGCATATGTCCTATAAAGTGACTGCTTTTTTATTTTTCAAAGCTGAAGACCGAACCCAGGGCCTTGTGCTTGCTAGGCAAGCACGCTACCACTGAACTAAATCCCCAACCCCTAAAGTGACTGCTTTTAACTTTGAGGTTGAGAGAGGGATGCTGACTGCCCTAGAGAAGGGAAGGAGGGTGAGATGATATAAAATATACCCAGTTTTGAAGGAGAATGCTATCACTTCAAGGGGAGAAGAGAAGAGGGAAAGGCAGATAACACTGCGGGGATTCATGTTGGATAATCTGAGCGTCTTAGTATGAAGTGTTACCTTCCACTGAGGGTCACCGGGAGAGAGTGACTCTAGGAGACTTATTAATTGTGGTCAGCTAGAGTCTACCAGGGACTGTCTAGACAACAGAAAGGCCCTACTGTTTTTCTGCCTGATCACAGCAGGCCCTGATGAACATATCTGTGTTATGTGCTTTATGCCATGGAATGTGTGACAGAAAGCATCCACTCATTTGTTTCCAAGTAGTACACAGAGAGTTTGGAAAAATATATTAAAAATTATGGTATCTTATTTCTGCTCTAGCCCAAAAGGGAAGAATGAGAAAGTGAAAAAGTTATTAAAATTTTATGAGTTCAGCTTACTATGCAACAAAAACAGGTAACTGCTTCTCTAGATAGTTTGGCAGGGTCTTCCTTGTTAGAGAAGCACACTAATGCTACCTATTTTACTGAAAGAATCACTTATAACAGCAGGTACTTTGATGCATATGCATTGATGGGCTAGCATTTTCATATGATAGCTGCCCTTACACTTTGAGATCATTTATGTGTGGAAGAATACCTACCATTACCAGGAAGCAAAACATTTTTGAGCATCAACTTTTATTTTTAATTCTCTTTCAGTAGGAACCATCCCAAGATATTATCTACAATGCATGACTTCATTCCACAAAGAATTCTGATACTAAAGGAATTTAACTCAATTGATTGCATTTACTTTTATGTTCTTTGTTCTCACTGCTGCAAGAAATATGCTTTCAATGTTGCTTCAAATTTATAATGTACATTCTGTGGGAAATAAATACACTAAAACAGACAATGGGTAACACTACATGTAGAAAACATGCTATAATCAAAATGGTGCAAGAATTAAATCTTGAATTTATTTATTAGCGCTAGGGATTAAACCAAGAGCTTTTGTCAGCTGACTCTCACCACTAACAGGCACTCCATCGCGCCAAACCCTGAAAATGCTAATATCTACACACCCCAGGCTATATTCATTAAATTATTATGGTCAAGAAATTAAAACAACTAACAATTATAGTCTCTAAAAGTCAAAAATTAAATGAAAAAACAAACAAATGAATCTGTCTTAAAATAAAAGTTTCATAAAAAGAGTTGATCCTGATGTAAATAATTGCAGAGAAAATAGAAATGAAAATGGGGAAAAATAGAAATAAATTGCCTAGTATAGAAAATTGGCCAAGAGAAATAAATAGATAAGATATAAACAACATGGGAAAATTTCATCACTGAAAACTTCTCAACATGGGTAATAGTATTTTATTGAATTAAATATTCTGATTATGATACATATTTATAAGCACAGTATCATTTTAGAGGCTCCCATGTTCTTCTGGCATAACTGATCACTCATGATGATTTAATGTAGAGTTATGGACATGTGGGCATCTGGGCAGCTTGGTGGCACACAGCAGCATGTGCTGTTGAGTCTTCAGCTCTCCCTGGGCAGCATGTCGGCATTTTTTGTGGCAGGACAGTGCTGTGAGCACCCTCTTTTGGGTCAACACACCTCAACACCTGATAGTAAGGAGGGGAGGATTACTAAGCTGTTCTGGTGATATGTTTTATTGACTTGGTCTCACTTGTGAGACAGACTGGTAAATTATAGTTTTGGAAAAGGCTTCCATGCTGCCAAGGTTCCTCACTGTAAAGTTACGATGGAAGGATTTCAATGCTGTATGAATGAAGTTTGGTTTTGTCCATTAGTTTCCAGCAAAAACTATGTGTAATCTTCAACTACTTTATCTTGCAGGAAGTAGTGTTGAGCATATTCCAGTATGGAGACAGATTAAGCTTGAAAATCTGAGGAAAGGACAAGAGAACATTTAGTAAGTTATTCAGAAAACCAAGAGATTTTTAAATTTTTTTTATTTCTTAAAGAACCAAGTTGTTTTCTTTTTTTAAAAAGATATTGTTTAAATGAGATACTTGCTTTATTTTTTAAGACTGGGTTTCACTATACAGCTCCCAGCAGCCTGTGAACAGACTGTGTATACCAAGCTGGCCTCAAACTCTAGAGATCCACCTGCCTATGAGATTTGTTTGAAAAAATCCTTAAGTTATTGGCAAGTCATCAACTTCATTTGTAACCTAGGAATCACTACTGTAATTAAATGCAGACAGTCCTCAATTACTCAGGTTCCATAGCAACTGAGAGCTGTTTCTGTTTCTGCTGTTTGTCTGTCTGTTTGTCTATTTATGTGGAAGAATACTTCCCTGGAACACAAGCAAGGAATCGATGGCTGGGCAGTGAATTCGGCACTGCTCGTCTATCTATTCTTTTTTTTTTTTATATATACTTTTTTTTTTAAAGATTTATTTATTATGTATACAGTGTTCTGCCTGCATGCCAGAAGAGGGCACCAGATCTCAGATGGTTGTGAGCCACCATGTGGTTGCTGGGAATTGAACTCAGGACCTCTGTAAGAACAGTCAGTGCTCTTAACCACTGAGCCATCTCTCCAGCTCCCGTCTGTCTATTCTTTACATGTCATTTTCATGTGATTGCCATTTGGCTGCAGCAGCTTGAGCCTGAGATCCCAGGTCCTGTGACTGGGAGCTGAGTTCTTGGTATTTTCACATCATGATTTCACCTGATACAACAGCCTTGTTAGTGTGTTGGGACAGAGATGTTTTATTGTACAACAGCACGTTAGATATAAGTCTTACCTCATTTTTCAGCTTAGGTCCTTTCTTCAAGGTCATAGCTTGTATCATCGTCCAGACCACTGTCCAAGGTTCTAGAACTGGGTTCTCTTTCCTGATAAGATTTCCTCTCAGCTAAGTGATCCCTGAACTAATCTTGATTGCAGTATCAGATATGAGAGGAGGTTGATCAGAAGGATTTTATTTTATTTATTTGTGCTTTAAATTTGTTTATTTATTTATTTATTTATTTATTTATTTATTTATTTATGGTTTTTTGAAACAGAGTTTCTCTGTGTAGCCCTGGCTGTTCTGGAACTTGCTTTGTAGACCAGTCTGTCTTTGAACACACAGAGGTCCTCCTGCCTCTGCCGGGATTAAAGTTGTGTGCCACCATCGCCTCAATCAGAAGGATTTTACAATAGAGCTACTTTCTTATTATGATGACAATTATATAACAGTATTTTTTCTCTGTAATATAATTTATTATTTCCTTCTGGTTTGTTAACAATTAGATATTCAATACAGTCAGATAGTCAACTCATTTTCTAAGTAAAATTTTCATGGAATTTGTATTAAAATTGAAAAAAAAATCACACTAAACTTTTGTGAAGGCTCACAGTTTCCTAGTAAGATCTGAGCTTGCTTTACCCAGCAGGGCTGCATTAGAGGATTGCTTGACCATGTGCGTGGTTACCAGGTTATTGGAAGGGTCTGCATTGGATGAGCTGGGGGCAAGTCTTTTGCTCTACCCCTTGGCATTCCTTTAAAAATCCCTTCAGGGACACGGTCAATAAGACCAAATGACAGTCTACATAATGGGAAAAGATCTTCACCAACCCCACATCTGGCAGAGGGCTGATCTCCAAAATATATAAAGAACTCAAAAAGCTAGACATCAAAATACTGAACAATCCAATTTAAAAAAATGGGCTACAGAGCTTAACAGAGAATTCTCAACAGAAGAATCTCAAATGGCTGAAATGCATATAAGGAATTGCTCAACATCCTTAGTCATCACGGAAATGCAAATCAAAACAACTCAGAGATACCATCTTACACTTGTCTGAATGGCTAAGATCAAAAACACTAAAGACAGCTTATGTTGGAGAGGATGTGGAGCAAGGGGAACACTCCTCCACTGTTGGTGGGAATGCAAACTTGTACAGCCACTTTGGAAATCAGTATGGCTGTTTCTCAGAAAATAGGGAGTAAGTCTTCCTCAAGACCCAGTTATACCACTCTTGGGAATATACCCAAGGAATACTCAATCATACCACAAGGACACATGTTCAACTATGTTCATATCAGCATTATTCATAATAGCAAGAACCTGGAAACAACCTAGATGCCCTTCAACTGAAGAAAGGATAAAGAAAATATGACACATATACACAATGGAGTACTACTCAGCAGTAAAAAACAATGATATCATGAAATTTGCATGGATGGAACTAGAAAATATCATCTTGAGTGACGTAACCCAGACTCAGAAGGACAAACATGGTATGTACTCACTCATAAGTGGATACTAAATGTGAGGGAAGGGATGGCCAGACTGCAACCCACAACTCCAGAGAGGCTAGCTAACAGGGAAAGACCCTAGGAGGAACACATGGATGACCCTGTGAAGGAGAAGTGGATGAGATCTACACGAGTGGACTGGGGGGGGTGGCAGAGGGGGAGGAGTGGGGGATCAGAACATAGGGAAATGGGAGGGTCAAGCTGGGACAGGGACAGAGTGGGAGGGCAGGGAGGGAGATACCGTAATGGATGAGGACATCATGGCAATAGGAAGAGGCAGGATGTTGGGGAGGTTCTCAGGAATCCACAAGGTCGACCCCACCTTGGTCTGCTGGCAGTGGTCCAGAGGGTGCCTGGATTGGTTTACTTTGGTGACCAGCCTAGCAAATAACCTAGCTGTCATCATAGAGCCTTTGTCTAGTGACTGATGGAGGCAGATACAGAGATCCACAGCCAGGCACCAGGCTGAGCTCCGGGAATCCAATTGATGAGAGAGAGGAGAGATACTGCATGTGAGGGACGTTGAGATCATGATGGGAGGACGTACAGAGATGACTAGCCACACTAGTGGAAGTCCATGAACTGTGGACTGGTGGCTGTGGAGCCCCTATGGGACTGGACTAGGCCCTCTGGATATGGAAGATGGTTGTTTGGCTCGAACTGTTTGGGGGGCACTCAGGCGGGGGGATCGGAATCTGTCCCTGGTCTATGGGCAGGCTTCTGGAATCCAGTGCCTGTGGTGTGACACTTTGCACAGCCTTGGTGCAGTGGGAAGGGGCTTGGACCTGCTTAGGCTCAGTGTGCTGGGCTCTGCTGACTCCCCATGGGAGACCTTAATTTAGAGGGCTGGGGGGTGGGAAGAGGGATGAGGGAGGAGGGGTATCTGTGGATAGTATGTGGAGTGAGTAGAAAATTTCTTAATAAATAAAAATGAAAAAAAAAATCCCTTTAGAAGAGACAGAAGGGGCTGTTGGGTATTGACCCAGGTCCTCCCAGAGCTATTCTGTGTTTCTGTTTCTCTCCCTTCATCCTTCTATCTAAATATTTCTCACTTCTCCCTCATCAAGAGTACCCTGGGGTAAAAGTGGGAGCGGGTCCCCCACATACTTTAAAGAACATTAGTCACAGAATAGAAGTCTATGGGCCTAAACTTGCATTTTATGACCATAAGCAACCCATAAATGCTCTCTCTTTTAAAAGCCATCTTTAAGTTAGAGAAACTAATAGCTGGAGACACTCAGTGGGTAAAGGGTTTGGTGCACAAGCTTAAGGACCTGTGTTTGGATTCCTAACACCTATGCAAATGTGGGGCTCAGCAGTGCACATCTGCATTCCCAGCATTGGAGAGGCAGGGACACAAAGATCCCTGGAGGCCGCCATCCAGGTGACCTAGCAAAATCAGGGAGCCCCAGGTTCAGTGAGAGACCCTGTCTCAAAGACGTGAAGTGGGTAGTAATTGAGGAAGACAGCCAACATCTTTGTCCACATGTGTGGACATATATACACATGTAAGTTTAATAAAAATAATGAAAAAAGAGGGCATGAATTTGAAAGAGAGCAAGGAGGGGTATACGGACAGTTTTGGAGGGAGCAAAGGAAAGGGGGATATGATGTGATTATATCATAATCTCCCAAATAAAAAAAATAATTTAAAAAGAAAAACAGAGTGAAATCAGAAGGCATCTTTCTGCTTGTTTGTTTTCTTAACAACAGTATATAAATGAGAGTCCTTAAAGTTTTGGAAATATTAAGAAAGTTCTTTAATCCTGAAACATCTAATAATGCTAATGCTGAAATAAGATTTCAACTTTTGGTGACTGTAATGTGACAGACTCATCACATTTTGTCATCCAGAGGGTGACTGGAGATATTTAACTCAGGTTCTTGTGTGAGACTTGGGATGAACACTCTTTGCGTCTGCAGAATGGGCTGGATCAGTGCTCTCTGGCCTGTTCTACAGTGTTTCCACTCCCCAAAACACTATGGGCTTTTCCTCTGGGCATTACAAGTTATCTTCCTTTCAACTCTTAATCATAACTAGGACTTGAAAACTGTTTTTCTTAGAGAACTTAATTTGCGCAAACTTACCCAGATTTGTCAAGACTCTATAGTTATCTTGGGGGATCGCCAAGGCGATGCGTTTAAAGGAGTCGTCCCTTCTGATCTGGTCTGCCATGGTGCAGCAGTGGGTGAAGGCACTGAGGCAGCGTGGGCCGATTTTCACACGGGCAGCTCGTTGCTCACAGGTTTCATGAAAATTATACATGGCTCCGTCATAGCAACACTTCTTTAGCACTGGGTGTTTGTATGTAGAAGCTGAAATGATGTAAATACATGTGTCCTTATCACCAACAGCCATAACACCTTAGGCTTAGGAATCTCAAGGGTTATTTTCTCTACCATCATAGGACTCCCTCACCAGATGTATTTGGGGAAAACAAATATTTTAGATAGTTTTAGGCATGAAAACAATAAAGAACTGTTTTTCTCAGATTAAGGATATGGCCAAGAATATCCTGACCTTTCCTGATGGAACAGTTTTGAGGGATGATCTAAATCTCCACATGCATCATTTCCCCCAGCTGCTGTATTTTAACTAGGGAAACCCCGTGTCTTATGCCCTTTGGTCTTTGACTGCTATAATCGCAGTGGTTTACAGCTTGTGGAGTACCTTGTTCATTTATTTTTTGTTCCAGGTATTTTTCTGGCTGGAGAATCACACCTAGTGCTTCATCTGTGAGGGAGAGAATGGAATGGGGGAAGAGTGTTCAGTGTCATACTGCTGTTATGTCACTTAAATAGGTCTTGTCCCTGCAATATCATCACCCATTACACTCTGCTCAGCTTAGAGTTCATCATTTATTGACTTAACTACTTGACTTGTCAGTAACTCTTTATTTTTCCTAAAATTATAAGCCTAGAAAGATCCTCCATGAGCCAGGCTCCCTGGGGAAAGAACATGAACCTACAAAGGCTGGCTGCCTTCCTCGGGACTAACAGGCAAGCTGACCCCAGACACCCAAACAGCCACCTAATTGTTAGAGTACCTTGATTTTCTACTTCGGGTTGCAGATCACTTTTTGGCATGAGAGTTATTTTGTAAACTTTATCTGTGAGAGACAGAAGGGGGCGGGGAAGGCATTAAATCTTTCTAAAACAGTCCCATGACAGTATTCTCTTCTACATCATTGTGGCCCTCTAACAACCTCCAATAAGCACTGACTCCCCAGCCCTACGTCCAACCAGGTCTTCCCATCACCCTGGCCCTCATCCCCACCTGGAACTAATTTGCCTCAGCTCCATTACTGAAAAGAATTACTGTGAAAGACCTAACTTTTTATAAATAAGTTTTAGATCGAAGATTACCATGTTCTTTAATGTCAATGTATGTAGTTCCATTTGTTGAAGCATCTTCTCTATATTTAGCCTTAATCATCCATCTGCCATATCTGTGGAAGCCAGATGTTTGAAATCATAGATGGTACCAAATAGTTTTAATTTATCAAGAGGAAATCTAGTAATTTCTATCTTGAGGAGGAAAGAATATATGTATATGAGTGTACACACACACACACACCCTAAGTTAAAGTTTGGAGGAAAGATTTTTGAACAATAAAGACATAATTGAACATTTAGAAAATAAAAGAAATTGTTTAACACTTAGTTTTTTGTATTATATTCTTTTCCTACATATTTTACTTTAATATAGTAATTTTGTTTGGAGAACTTATGACAATTTCAGAATTTACTTATCCAGGAATATATAAGTTAAAGTCACAATATAGTAAAAATTGATAATAATGTTTCTGGAAAGATGGCATGCTAGTGATGAAATTTATACCTCATATGAGCAAAATTGTATTAGAGAACAAAGCATGGCTGTTTAAAGAGTAAAATAATCTGTTCAACAATCTTCATCCAAAAATATTTAGTGAAGCTGGGTGGTGGTGGCTCACCCTTTAATCCCAGCACTCAGGAGGCAGAGGCAGGCGGATCTCTGAGGTCAAGGCCAGCCTGGTTTATAGTGTGAGTTCTAGGACAGCCAGAGCTACACAGAGAAACCCAGTCTTCAAAAACCAAAACCAAAAAACAAACACGCAAAAAAAAAAAATTAGTGAGTACTATACTGAGATAGAAAGATGAACAAGACAGAAGAACGCAGACTTTACAGTGAACAGTTCACGCCAATTCAGATTTTCACACTTTTTTTCTAGCAGGTTTGAGTCAGGCAAGTTACTGCATCTCATTTGGGAAATAAGAAAAATAATACCTACCATGCAGAGAAGTGATGTGATCAATGGAGGTGACTATCATGCTTATCATGACTATTATCAGCAGTTCCACAAGTACTTGACAAAGTACCTATGCTGTTGAATTGCTGAGATAAGATGAACACTATAGACAAGGGATTTGCCCTTAAGGAGTTGAGAGTCTAGTATGGGTGGGGTGTAAATGAATAAATAATGAATGGAGACATGGAGATAAAAAAATACACAGGACATGGAAGTAGAGAGTAAAGTGGACATTACATTGTATCCAGAGAAGTTTTTTATGCAAAGTATAATTTTCCCATGTCCCAAAGAAGAGAGCTAGAAAGGAGAATGTGTTCTGTGCAAAGAGGACAATGGCTGCCATGCTCCTTAGACGGGAGAGTGTGGTCATGATGGATCCCAATAATCCACCATGAAACAGCTGGCATGAGGTCAAGTCTGGGAAATAAGAATCATAATAATATAACAAAGTCAATTCTGCACTAGGAAACCTATGGCATTTTAAGAAATTGTATAACTTTACATCATCCAGGTTATTTCAACCTCCCAACTTCAGCCTACATTTTTAGGAAAAAATGTTTTCAAAATGAGCTAAATACAAACTCCCCTAGAGAGGACAGAGGAGAAACTATAAAGTGGTTCTACTTTAAATTTATGTGGTAGCTATTTATCGCTGCCCTTGTCTTAGGCATCCTGCTCTGTGTTCCTTGAGAGCAAGGATTGTGGACACTTGGTTTCTATTTGGCAGCTTGCTGTCTTACTGAGATTTACACACACCAGGGGTGCTCATTATATATGTATTTCATCAACTTCTGTATGAACATGGTCTTAAATCCTTGCATATGAGGCCAAACAGAACAAAATTTCCTACACACACACACACACACACACACACACACACACACACTTTGATTAAACCCAAATCTCTGCACCTGCTAGGTATAAGTGCTCTTCCAATAAGCTATAACTCAAGCCCTTGCTCCCCTTAAATGGACACTCTGTTAGGTTGGTAAAGCAAAAAAGGACTACTTAAAGTTTTCTTCTCTTCTAAATATATTGTTCTCTATATAAAAAGAATGGGTGAGAAATTTTGGGAATTCTTTCTCTGTGTGTGTGTCTCTGTCTCTTCTCTCTCTGTGTCTCTGTCTCTGTCTCTGTCTCTGTCTCTGTCTCTGTCTCTCTCTCTCTCTCTCTCTGTGTGTGTGTGTGTGTGTGTGTGTTTTCATTTATTGAAACAGGGTTTTGCTATTTACTGAAGCTGGCTGGTATTCCTAGATGGAAGTGATCCTCTCTCCTCGGTCCTGGATATGTGAGACTTCTGGCATGTTAGGCAATGCTCTGGTATCTGGGATTCATTTCTGTTTGGCTGAGAAGTGGGCCTGACTTCTAGTATCCTTTAGATACACATAGCCACACGTGTGCTGTCTTTGTCGGCAGTAGGTGGCTCCTCTTAACTACTTCTCCACCTCACAACCACAAGTTCCAGGTGTGTTTTTCAGAAAATAACTTATTAACAAACATTTTTACATACTTAGGATTAGAAGGAATCTTGAAGTCAGGAAAAGAGACGATTCCAGTACGGTTGCTTCCTTGTACTGTGTCAACTTCTGATCCTTCAGGGTCCTTTAGGGAAACAAGAGAAACTGCCCATCTTAGCTGCTCTTTCGTTGTTCTAAAAGACTATCTGGGACCAGGTAATTTCTTAAAGAAGGGAGATCTGGCTTGTCCCACAGTTCCGGAGGCTAGGGCTGCAAGAAGAAGACACTGTGGAGAGGGGGCTGCCCTGCTTCAACTCCGCATGGAAAAGCAGAACAGCAAGCAAGCACTTATGAAGACTGCGTTCCTTTCTCCCTTCAAGAAAGCTTTTTCCCATGAGAACAACCCTGCTCAGTCTATACGTCTGTGAGGGAAGCATCATGTGAATACCAAGTGAATACTTACTATGAGAGTTAAGACAGTTTCCTTTGTGACAGGCTCTAACTCTTCATCCAGCAAATAGACACCAACCTTTACTGCAGGAATAAGTGATAGCGTCAAAAACCTTGTTAAACAAAGGCTATGCTAATTATTGAAACAAGCACCTTCAGGGTGAAAGTGATTTAAAATATATTGGGTGACATTCTCAAAGATTAATAAAATAATACATTTTTAAAAACATCTTCAATGAGATAAGTCTTATTAAAAATCATATATAACCTATAGACAAAAACATATTTAAAAGAAAGTTGTTGATAAACATATATATTACCAATGATTCTTTCATTTTAAAGCAAATATGAGTTACTTCTAGTGAACAAGATAGTTCACTTTATGAAAATACTTATGTACAACTGCTGGGAACATGTGTATGCATAAAATTAGTTATTTCTGTAATTAGCCATCATTCATCAGGAATTTCATAATATCAAAAGAGTGAGATCTACGTAGCTTATATGAAAGTTTACAATCCTGCCTTACATCAGGGCTGAAGAGTTGAACGGCAAATTGGTGTTTGGTTCGGATAACAAACCCTCTCCCACTTAAGAAAACTAGCAAGGCTCCAAATTAGCTCTTCCAGGAAGTCACTGTGGTCAGGAGATTTTGTTACATTTATTTCACCAGGTCCTGTGATTGTTCTCTCCTCAATAAAAGCACAGTGGCAGCCGGGCGGTGGTGGCACACGCCTTTAATCTCAGCACTGGGGAGGCAGAGCCAGGCAGATCTCTGTGAGTTCGAGGCCAGCCTGGGCTACAGAGCAAGATCCAGGACAGGCACCAAAACTACACAGAGAAACCCTGTCTCAAAAACAAAAACAAACAAACAAACAATAGTGGCAACATCCCAGAACTGCTGGTCCTTGAACATTCTAGGCAAGCACTCTGTCACAGAATTACATCACTTTGTTTTCTTGCTAAGTAGCCCAGGTTAGCCTGTGACTCACAACCCTCCATCATCAGCCTCCCAGTTTTGGAATTATAGACATGCACCGCCATGCCCTACGAGACCTTCTACTTCTTAAATTTTGTATGTATATCAAAGCCGATTAATTTTTTATTTTCTTACTTATTTTTATTCACTTTAAAAATAGGTACACAGAGCCGGGTGGTGGTGGCAAATGCATTTAATCCCAGCACTTGGGAGGCAGAGACAGGAGGATCTCTATGAGTTCAAGGCCATGCTGGTCTACAGAGTGGGTTCCAGGACAGCCAGGGGCTGTTACACAGAGAAACCACATCTAAAAAAAAAAAAAAATTAGTGGAACATTTGATGTATTTTCATCTCTGCCATTGTAGGTTTTAATCTCTATAAGTTTGAATTTGATCCCTTAAGATATCTTCCTTGTCTTTGTTTCAGGACTTTCTAACTTCACGTTGTTTTTAGAATTACATGCATAAGTGCTATAACTGCATCCCTGTTGTTGCTATATTCACACACGCACACATATGCACCCATTCATTTAGTGTTGCGCCTATGTGCATGTGTTTAGGTTGACGACTCGGGACTGGATCAGCTGTGGGGGCTCATCGCTGGATAAAACCAACTCCCTTCTCTTGGCGACCACCGCCTACAGCTCTTTATCTAGGTATGATTCCCCCATCTGGGTTGGTATGTCGACTCCAGAGATTGACAACAACTCAAAATACAGAGAGCACGTGACTATGGGGCGCCCAGCATGGAACGGTACAGCTACAACACAACCCGACTCCAGAGATCAGGGCACGGTATGAACAGCCAGCGGAAAGACTGAAAGATGCAGCGGAGCAGGATGTCCGTGATGGTGTCTCGGAACTGCGGTTGCCTGAGCTGCACTGTCCGCTTCCTAACTGAACACGCCGGCAGAGCTCACGCAGCAGGGACACAGGGACGCGTTTTCTTCCTTTCACAGCCGAGTCTTGATCCACACACGAAAATTAGGACAGTGCTGTAAGCCCAACACCATTTTGGCTCTTGGCCAGTGTTGTGCAAGCGCTACAAAGAAGTCCGTTAGAACCTGTTTACCAAGGTAACAAGGTAAATCCAATATGGTCAGCAAGTCGCCCGCCTTCTGTGCCCTCCTTCCTCCCATGCTGTCATCCACCTCATGGCTCCCTCCTGTCTATGCACAAATCTGCCTTCCCTGTCCAGTTGTCAAGAAGGAACTGTTAGCAGCATGTGGCAAAAGCTAAGATCACAAGTTCTGAAGTTCAAAGCTGTCGTCTTGTCTTGATGCTTTTCCTTCCCTGTTCTAGAGTTAGCTTGGCCGTTAAACCCCATTAGTAAGCAGAAAAATTAGTGTTGCCTCACAGTGACACCCACAGACATGAAAAAGTGTCTCCACATGACTCAGCACAGAAGTAACAAATGTTTACATTATCATTATGATTTCAGTGATTATTATTTCCATAGTTTTTAACCTAATTTTTAGTTAACATAATATTAATCATAGTGTATCAGAGGCAAGATCAATAAAATCTGTATATTGAAGCCATGACCTAATTGAAATGCTTTCTTTGTGCTAGACAGTGAAATAAGAGTTGTGAAATAGGTCAGATGTGGATGTCTTCTAATGTTCTGCAGGAGAGGAGAAGTACAGTTATGTAAATTTCCAGGAGCACAGGGTGCTGCAAAGCACACTCCTTTGGCTTTTGAGAGTACAGAAGAGTGGTTGAGGATGTGCCTCAGTGATGGAGCACTTGCCCAGGATGCAGGAGGCCCCGGGTTTTTATCCCTAGCACTGGCAGAGGGAGAGGAGACAGAGAGTGTGGAAATGTGAGTGGGGTGGCAGGGCAAGCTGTAATGGCAGGGTCCTGTGAGGGATTCGTGTAAACGGAGGGCACCAGCAGCAGTTACTGAGGAAAGGAGAGGTTAAAAATGTACTATGCACAGGTAACAGCACCTTGTACCCACCTCCATGTGGATGAGAACGGCGGGAAGAGCAACTGAACTGAGGTCAGTATGATGAGTCCACAGTGGAGAGGGCATGGTAGATAAGGGGGCTGAGGAAGAGGGCGGGACACAGGCTGCACAAAACTGAAGGACTCTGGACAAAAGTCTAAGGTCCTTTATCCTAGAGCCTTGGAGACTTAAGTCTTTATTCATATATGCTTATGCTAAATATCCTTCAAGTATCTTCACATTAAATACATCAATAGAAGAAAGAACTTTAGAATGTTCTTATGGGCAGAAATTACCATCTTGTATACCACATCGTCTTGTTGGAGTCAGATCAACATTTCTGGCTGTCTAAGCTGGTGGCAACATCGTCACTAGGTCTTTCCTTTCCAAGCCAATGGAACAAGTGCTGAATGTGAAGATTATTATGGCCCTGTTGCACCTCACTATGGACATCACCAGCGTCCACCAAAACTAGAAGGTCTCTGCTGTGCACAAGGTTAAAAAAACAAAACAGTTTTGCCTGCCTCTGCATGGCACCCCTAAGTGCCATGAATAAAACATCCCAGCTTCCTCCCAACACATGCACATCTTGCATAATCCATCTCTAATTGTAGAGAGATGGCAAGTGGTGGGTGAAGACATAAGGTTTTACAAGCAATGTTGACATTTTTCTATGTCTTTCCTCAATCACAGTGTCTTTCCTGCCACTCCCTCAACAGTAAAAGTGTAAGTTTGAAACCATGCTTAGGCTGGAGAGATGGCTCAGTAGTTAAGAGCACTGGCTGTTCTTCCAGAGGACCTGGGTTCAATTCCCAGCACCCACATGGCAGTTAACAAATGTCTGTAACTCCAGTTCCAGGAGATCTGACACCCTCACACAGACATACATGCAGGCAAAAGACGAATGCACATAGCATAAAAAACAAATCTTTTTTAAAAAAGAAACTATGCTTAACAGACACTTTCTTAGGTGGCTGACCTTAGACAGCATCTAGGCATCCCTGTGATGTACTTTAACTCTGACAGACATCTAAGCCTCTTCATTTGGATTTCTTTTTCCAACTTGAGGACTAGCTAGTGAATCCAAGAATGTTCTACAAACAATATTTTAAGATAAATCATTTCTCAGTGCTAAAATCATATTTGCAATTATATCTTCTGTAGTTTTGATAATTTCTCTAGCAGGGAAGCTAAAGTAATCATTGGTTATGTTATTTATTTAGCACTTTCTTTATAAATTAAAAATGAAAATGCTATTTGAGAGTATGAAAGTCGTTAGGATTTGAGTTTCTCTTGAGTAAAGTAGAAACAGGTCTCCACTCAATTTCAGATGTTAAAAGTTCCACATATTTATGTCAATTCTCCCCTGAAAGAAGAATCAGATACTCTACCGGGCTGCTGTGGAGTGTACACAGGCTTGTCAGTGTGAATGAAGAGAGAGCCATTGTCATAGATGATCGGCTTTTTTTCTGATTTTGAAAAATGCTTTGACACAACTTCCAAATACACAAATGAAAACGAGCTTTGTCCTTCAGACAACTGTTGGGCCTGAATCTGTAAAACAAGAAACAAACACCATGATAGGAAAGAGTGATTGTAAAGTCAGAAAGCATGCTGACCTTGTACCAAAAAAACCACTGTAACCTCATTAAGACCAAAATTGAGCTTGTGTATTGCAACATTTTAAAAGAGGTACACTGGACTGGAGAGATGGCTCTGCAATTAAGAACATTGGTAGATCTTCCAGAGGACAAAGGTTCAGTTCCCAGCACCCAGTTGGCAGCTCTCACCTCTGACTCCAGTTCCAGTGATCCTACACCCTCATCTGTTCTCTGTGGTTATTGTACACAATGGTACCCAAACATACAAGCAGGCAAAATACCCATACACATGGAATTTTAAAAAATAATAATGAGCCAGTTGTAGTGGCACATCCCTTTAACACAAGCATTTGGGAGTCAGAGGAAGGCAGATCTCTATGAGTTCAAGGCCATCCTGGTCTACATAGCCAGCTCCAGGTCAGACAGAGCTATTAGAATATTCTTAGAGGCAGAGATTACCGTCTTGTATACCAGATTGTCGTGTTGGACTTAATCAATGGTCCTGGCAATGACGCTCTGTCTAAACAGGTAGCAACACCCTCACCCTCCCTAGGTTGTTTCTCTCCAAACCCTGTCTTGAAACAACAATTAATAATAATAATAATAATAATACAGTATAGCACTTCAGAAGTGAGGCAGGAGGATCTTGTTTTCAAGTCTATCCAGGACTACACCGTGAGAATTTGCCTCATAAACATAATCAACCAACCAAATTAACTAAAACTACTACAGGAACAAAAATAATAAATTAGTTTTGCTAAAATCCCTTCATAGTCTCATATCATATTACAATTTTATCATTAAGCAGCTGAAAATCTTTTTGGTGCCATGTTTCCTAAATTTCAGATGTATTTAAGAGAACTACTATTATAGAAATTTGTTTGAAACCTTTGCTTTATTGGCTTCTGGATGAATTGTGTTCTCCATTCTCTCAGTACATAATCCTGGCCAATGGCTTGGACACTTGACATTACACCACATGCTTCTGTGCACACAGCATAGATACATGCATTTCAGTTTGTGAGTGTGATCACAATCATCACCTTTATATTCAATGCTATGGGGATTTAATATATTAGTGTAGGTAATCAAAAGAAAGGGTATTCCTATGAAAATATAAGGGTTTGGAAACATGGGGGTAAAGTTCATCACTGAAATTAACTGCTATGGGATTATTATAAAAATTTGAAAACAGTAAAAATCTATAAATTTTCTGCACTGAGATGCATTATAGATGTCTTTGAGTTCTTTCTCTACTTTAAAAAAACAAACTACAGCATCTATCATAGTTGTTAACTTGATGTTCTTGTGGGACTCCTAACAGCGGGTGTGGGGGTGTCTTGCCCAGCCTTGGTACTAGGGTTGTGCCCAGTCTTATTAATCTTGCTATGCCATGTTTGGTGGATATTCCTGGGAGGTCTGCTCTTTTCTGAAGAGAGATGGAGTAGTGTGGTTGATATATTGTGCACCCCAATAAACTTATCTGGAGGTCAGAGAACAGAACAGCCACAATATTAAACATAGAGGTTGGGCAGTGGTAGCACACGCCTTTAATCCTAGCATTCTGGAGGCAGAGATCCATCCAGATCTCTGTGAGTTCAAGGCCACACTGGAAACATCCAGGCATGGTGACACACTCCTTTAATCCAAGGAAGTGATGGAGGAAAGCAGAAATGTATACAAGGCGTAAGGACCAGGAACTAGACGCTTTTAGGCTTTTAGGCCTTTAAGCTTTTAAGCTTTTTGCAGCAGTTCAGCTGAGATCCATTCGGATGAGGACTCAGAGGCTTCCAGTCTGAGGAAACAGGATCGGCTGAGAAGTTGTCGAGGTGAGGTTAGCTGTGGCTTGTTCTGCTTTCAGAATTCACCCCAATACTTGGATTCCGGGTTTGTTTTTATTAATAAGACCTTTTAAGATTAGTGTTACAGAGGAGAATGGATCTGGAAGAGAAGGGACGTTGTGGTGGTGGGGGGGAAATGGGAGGAGTGGAGAGAGAGGACACTGCAGCTGGGATGTATTGAAAACAAAAAATAAATAAATGACTACAAAGAGGATTCATTAATAGTATAAAATACAATTTTAAAAAAGATTTTATAGTGGTCTCAAAGACAAGACTATGACAAAACATTTAATTGACAAATATATATATTTGGTTTTTTGAGACAAGTTTTCTCTGTGTAGTTTTGGTGCCTGTCCTGGATCTCACTCTGCAGACCAGGCTGGCCTCGAACTCATAGAGATCCACCTGCCTCTGCCTCCCAAGTGTTGGGATTAAAGGCATGTGCCACTGCTGTCTGGCACAAAAAGATATTTTATAGTGTAACATAAAATTAAGTCTATGTGTGTCAATGTTGACTCCTCCATGCTCCTCAGCTTCCTCAGTTGACCATCTAAGCACGGTTCAGTGGGATTTCCTGGGAAGAAGGACATGTCCTGTCACCATGCTGTCCAAACACGGCTACTCCAGCACTTACAACATGGCCAGTGCCAGTGAGGAACTGAAGTTTTATATCAGTCACATTTAATTGATTTGAATTTAAAGGCAAATGTGGCTAGTGGCTACCATGCCTCAAAATAAAGTGGCCAGAGAAAGTAATAGTTTGGGGAAATGAACTTTAAATTTTCATAAACCTAGTAATTGGGAAACTTTCTTTTACAGAGATCAAAGCATTTATTCTTAAGAGCATTAATGAAACAATTCCTATGTCTGGTTAGAATTTATTCCAAGCAGTGTGTCTCAAATATGAGTAATAGTATATATGACTATTGCTTTTAAAGAATAAAAGACATGGAAGATTCATAGCATTGACATTTTGTTGCTTACAATGTCATAAAAATAATTTACAACAGGAAATATATATATATATATATATTTCAAACATCTATCTATCTGTCTGTCTGTCTATCTATCATCTATCTATATACTTGAATTAAGCAGAAATCTTACATCTATGGTTTTTAGATATTTAAACACTAAAATCGGGACTGGGTGATGGCTCAGTGCTTGAGGACCTGGGTAGGACCTGGGTTTTATTTCCAGCCCCCAAATCATGCAGCTCACCTGTAACTACAGTTTCCAGGGACTCTGGCCAGCCTTCTAGCATCTGAGGGCTGCCACGTATATGGTGCACATAAAACACACATGCAAACGCACATAAGGATTTTAAAATCAAAATAAAAACTTAAAAATATTAGAAAACCCATAGAATCCTAACTTTGGGTCCTTTGTAACATTTTCATTTTTACTTTTCCCTATATATTTCTCATTGCAGAGAAACATTTGTTTCTATGGAGCCACGGGGCCTCTCCTCCTCCTTCTCCTTCTCCTTCTCCTTCTCCTTCTCCTTCTCCTTCTCCTTCTCCTTCTCCTTCTCCTTCTCCTTCTCCTTCTTCTTGTATTTTTTATTAAATTTTTCATTTATTCTACATACCTACCAAAATTTCTCCTCCCTTCCCTCTTCCTGCTCCCTCTCCTCATCTGCCATCTCTCCCCCACATCCACTCCTCCCTTGAGAAAGGGGCAGGCCTCCCATGGGTATCAACCAGGCATGACCCATCAAGCTGAGGCAGGACCAAGCTCTCCCCTCTGCAGGATGGCTGGGCCAGGCAACCCTCAGCTAGGGCTGAGGTTCTCTCACGTTTCGGATTTTCTGTGACCAGAATTTTAGTAAGATGGGCTGCAGGTCCTTTTCCAAATAAAAGGCATTTGCTTCAGCTTGCTGTTTCTTCTGCTGGTTACCCATGGCAGTGGTCCACTGCGGTAACCACTTTCCCTGGGGCTGCAGCTGCAGCTGTAACTCAGCGGCAGAGTTCTGGTCTAACAGAAGGCCCTGGCTCAACCCTCATGCACCATCTCCTCTGGGAGTAGGGTGGGAGCCATAGATTTTGAAAGAAAATAAATGAAAACAACCGTTTTATCAGTTTGGGACAGTACATATAACCACAGACTACTGGAGTCTGGACAGATGTTAAAAGCATGCACATTTATGTTTCTCTACTGATTTTTAATGATAATTCTCATAGACAAATGTTAAAAGCATGCGTGTTTTTGTTTCTTTGCTGTTTTTAATGTATAATTTCATTATACATTATTACAAATACAAATACAAAAGTATTTCTAACTCATCTCCAAATGTTTCCATACTGGTATAATTATATTTTCCAATAAAAACGTTAACATTTACATGCATTGCTCAAAAAGCCAACACGATGTCTGTTTAGAATATTGTTCAACTCAAGGGCTTAAGAGATTGCTGAGTGGGTAGGGCACTTGCTACTCTTGCAGAGGTCCAGGAGTTCTGTCCCCAGCACCCCTTGGCAGCTCACCACCTCCAGTTCCAGGGGACCTGACACCCTCTGGCCTTCTTGGACACCTGAACATACACACACGTAAACTCACACAGGTACATCCCATAAATAAAAAATAAATTCTTTAAAAAAGAATTTTGTTAAACTCAGATGATCAGTTAATGATAATCATCTAATAATTTATATAATGGTAGACTGATACAAGTGATTCAGTCTCTGCCATCAATGTTCAAAACTATATATATTTTACCAAAAATATTCGGCATATACATTTTAAAAAGACAAATACATACTGTCAAGATTGTAGAGTTTTGGAATTTATTTTCTGGTGATAAATTAACAGAGCCTGAAGAGTAACAGACGTTTTCATCAGGATAGCTTTTTACAGAGATGGTTGCGTCAAAGGCATCAGTGTGGCCGGGGGCTCGGACTGTGATGTTTTCCGACACTCCAACGTGGAAGACCACTGGTGCTGAAATGATGAATCTGCTGAAACAGGAAAAGACAGGACAATAGCTTTGGAGACACATTGTACTTCGGTTCATGTTCGTCTCAGTGGAGATGTATTTTCTAATAGTCATGTTTTCTACTATACTTTAATTTTTGCCATCTATGATAAATTCAGCATAGTTTCCAAGAAATAACTTGAAGTTAAGCTCTGAAAAACAGAGTATGGAATTTGGTTTGCAGTTAAAAAGGTATTTAATGGTGAGTCTCTGGCCTACTCTACCTGCAGAGGACTAAAGAAGGCCATAATTTTCTATGCTAAAGTAAAAATAAAAACACAAATCCTAAGGTTGACTATAACAAGAAGTGAGGGTATTTCCCCCAGGGAATTAAAGCATCAATGAAAGACCCTAACCCTTCAGGTTTACACTCCCCAAGCCCCAGGAGAATAAGGAACTAAAAAGAAAACTAGTTCCAAGGGCAACCTGACTCAGCCATTATTCAACCACCCCTGCCACAATGTAACAAAGTAAAGAGATCTCTGTTAAGAGATGCACTCAGCTGTGACTAGGAGAATTGCAAGTGTTCCAGGAAGGACACTGTGACCTTTGTGTAAACTCCACTCCCGCCCTGATACCCCCCTTGAGGTTTCAGGAAGAATGTGCATGCGGACATGACTGTACCCACTCTGTGATCACCCTGTGATCAGGCCATGATCTTATGAAATTAGCCTCTAGACATAAATCAATCAAAATGAAATTTCATGGGAATTGTAATCTTATGGCTTTTGTGGGTTTTATACCCATGTGATTGCAATAGGCGCGACTCTTGCTCTTTGGAGCTGAGTTAGCCCGACTGTACAGCCGCATCAATAAACCTCTTGCTGTTGCATCAACTCGACTGGAGTCTGGGTTCTTGGGGCGCCCACCTGAGAAGGTAGTACTCTGGGTCTGGGGTCTATCAATCAAGAGGCACTAGTCACTGAACGACAGCTCTGTCTTCTGATGGCTGAGCGAGGTAAAGCCAGTAACCTTTGTCCCCTTTTTCTGTGGTGTGCTAAATAAGAACATGCCTATAAAACATCAGCAGGCGACTACTTAAGAAATAATGACACTCAGAGAAGTAGTTGAAAGAAAGTGATCTTAGAAACGTGTTACATCGGAGGGTAAAGATACATCCACCACACAGTGAACCAGACAACTATCTAGTGTCCAGCTTGAGCTAAGCTGCAGTGGCGGGGCTGCCTTGTCCGCCAATTATCACAGGACTGAGTCGTTCTAGTCCCAAGCTCTGGGAGGAATGTACAGAGCTCATTCACTCCCCACAGGAAGTTGGGGATGTCCCAGCTATTATCCCTATGTTACATGTGAGCCAAAGTAATTTGCTCAAGGCCACATGTTTATAAGTGAATGAGGCCAGACTCAGAGTACTCTAGTTTCTATGTTTATAATTAGGGTCAAGGTTACAAGTCTACAATCATAGACTCTTCAGTTTTATTTTGGATGGAGTTTATACAAAACCAGAATTGAAGGCAAGCTTTGGAACAATTGTTTGTTTGTTTGTTTTGTTGTTTTGGGTTTTTTTCCCAGACAGACTTCTCTGTGTAGTAGACAAGGCTGGCCTCTAACTCAGAGATCCTCCTGCCTCTGCCTCCCGAGTACTGAGATTAAAGGTGTGCAACACCTTGCCCAGCAACATCTGGTTTTGAAACACAAATTTAAAAATGCATGGTTTTCTTCATTATCTTATTAAGTGGAAACTTACAAATACAACAATAATAATACATCACAAGACTATCTAATTTTAATAGAACTGGGTATCTACTACAAAGAAGAGAATTATGCATTAACCCCAAAGGCCTTCTCTCTCTCTTCTCTCTCTCTCTCTCTCTCTCTCTCTCTCTCTCTCTCTCTCTCTCTCTCTCTCTCTTTCTCTCTCTCTCCCAGTTTATAGAGATAGTGTTTCTCTGTGTAGCCCTGGCTGTCCTAGAACTCACTCTGTAGACCAGGCTGGCCTCAAACTCACAGACATCTGCCTGCCTCTTTCTCCCAAGTGCTGGGATTAAAGGTGTGCACCACTGCCAACAGACATGGGTACCTACACACCACCTAACCCGAGAATTATTGTAGGCATCTACCAATATTATAATATTTTAAGTTATATTGTTATATTTTAAATTATAACTTAAACTTAAGTTATGAGTTTCACCAACCAGCAAGACTTTTGTAACAATAAAGTTAGTCAACAATTAAGACCTTTTTCAAAACTGGCATTTCTCCTATCCAAGTAATTTGGATTCATTTATAGATCAATTGAGAAATTTGTAAATCTACTCATTGGATGTATATTCTTAGCAGGGACACAGGAAATGAGAATGGGTAATAAGATTCATTTACTGAAACTTTTGTATGAGCAGACACCATTCTCAGCATGTTGTATATACGTCACTGTGCATTCTCAGCATGTTATGTAGACGTCACTGTGCATTCTCAGCATGTTATGTAAACATCACTGTGCATTCTCAGCATGTTATGTAAACATCACTGTGCATTCTCAGCATGTTGTATATACGTCACTGTGCATTCTCAGCATGTTATGTAAACATCACTGTGCATTCTCAGCATGTTATGTAGATGTCACTGTGCATCTCAGCATGTTATGTAGACGTCACTGTGCATTCTCAGCATGTTATGTAGACGTCACTGTGCATTCTCAGCATGTTATGTAGACGTCACTGTGCATTCTCAGCATGTTATGTAGACGTCACTGTGCATCTCAGCATGTTATGTAGACGTCACTGTGCATTCTCAGCATGTTATGTAGACGTCACTGTGCATTCTCAGCATGTTATGTAGACGTCACTGTGCATCTCAGCATGTTATGTAGACGTCACTGTGCATCTCAGCATGTTATGTAGATGTCACTGTGCATCTCAGCATGTTATGTAGACGTCACTGTGCATTCTCAGCATGTTATGTAGACATCACTCACTGTGTTGCTACAACATTTGGTACAGGGGGTTTTACTGTTGCTCCCATTGTAAGACCAGCAAACTGCTATTCATTTGTCCAGGGCCATGGGGTTAGACAGTTATAGAATTAAGAACTTAAGTCTGTTTCCAGACTTAAAATTTTCAACAACTGTTCTGAACCAAACTTACTAAGAATTTTGAAATGTGACAAAAACTTAGGAATTAAAGGCTGCCTCAATTTCAGTGTTTAGTGGTTCTTCCCATTGTCTCTGTGACAGAGTGTTGAGACATGGCACACTCAGTGTCCAAGCCCTTAAATCTGGCTGCAGTCCTTCATACACATTTTGGTCCTCAATGATGTATCTGCAACATCATGTGCCCATGTGAAGAATTTCACCTTTTTCTATTCTTTAACCAGCAGCAGAGGATATGGCCCCAAGCTTGGAGAGAGGGAGGAACATTACTCTGGCATGCTTTCACCCAGGTATGTGCATGGCTTGATCCTTCACTTCTGCCCTTGGACTTCTACATCTCCTTACACCCTTTACGCCCTCCCCCCATCCTTGCTGATGCAATCTCTCATGGAACTGCTCTTCCACGTGCTACGCCCTCACTGCCTGTCATGTATTCCATGCTCTACAGGTAGTTATTGAATCAGACAGTTTATCCATTAAGTGATCGACCCCATGGTGTTCATGGTACACTTTGCCACTTTTCAGAAAAAGTGAGGAGGAGCTGCCTTTCAGTAAGGGCTGATAGAGTGCTACAGAAAGAATTCAGAGTATTTCTTGACACCAAACATGCAAGCCCAGGTTCTGACCCTAGTTCTGACACCACTGCTGTTTTTGTTTTTATATGTGAGAAAAAGAACATGAAGTTGGGTAGGAGGATCTAGAGGGAATTTGGGGAGGTGAAAGAATATGATCAAAATATATTGTATGAAATTTTTTAAAAATTAAAATAATTAATTTTAAAAAGGAGCTGATCCCCAAGTAACTGTGGCTTAACTGTAGCAAAATTATAAGAAACACAAAGAAACTAAACACCACATACAAAGCAAAAAGCAAAACCAAGTGTATATGTATATATATATTCACACACACACACACACACACACACACACACACACACACACACACACGATGTGGGTGGTAACACAGAGCTGTGTGTGTTAGCCGCCCACTGATCTAGGTGCCCCTGTGACTTTCTCACTCAGATGAGCCCACACACTTGGTGCCTCAGGAGACGGTGCTGTCAGAGCCACACAATCTGATGACTACTGATCACACCCACAACTCACACGCACTATAACATGGAGATGCTTGCTTTCCTTCACTTACTTTTGTTCTTGTCCCCAACTTTCCTGCAGGAAGACCAAACCCAGAAGTATTCCCCAAAAGCCCATGGCTTGAGATGGCATCAAAACCACGTGTGTCACCTCCTTGGATCCACATTCCATTTAAGGACCGTGAACATGGGATCAATGAGGTTGTGTTAATCATTAACATCAGGAAAAGGGATTGCAACAAAGATAACTGAAATCAGAGCAGAAACACCCTTTCGTGCCCAGAACACAGGCAGGAGGTACTGTGTAGGAATTGGTTAATACAAAATAAGAATTGAATGTGGGAGCCTGTCCTGTGAAGAAAGGCTCAGTGCTGGGCAGCAACAGTCTTGGTGCCTTGGGCTTTCTCCTCTAGAGCAGGCCATTTGCTCTGACGCTCTGGTATCACTGAGCGTGCCTGTGATAGTCAGTTTCTCCTCCCTGGAACAAATACCTGAAATAATGCAAAGGCAGGAAGAATTATTTGGGCTCCTGGTTTCTGGGGTCTCAGCCCATGGTCACTTGTCCTCACTGCTTCTGGCCCAGGCATAGTGAGGCACACACAACAATGGGTAGCCTGCCCTGGAACACCTTCACCTCATGATAGACAGAAGAAAGAGGAGGACAGGCAGGGAGTGACATGTTTCCATGATTTACTTCCTGAAACCGAGCCCACCTCCTAAGTCTTCACTACCTCTTAAGATGGTCACCAGACTGAGCCCATCAGTGGAGTAACCCATTGGTAAGTTAGAGCACTCAGGAGTCAATCGCTGCATGAAGCTTCCAGCTGGCAAAGCCTTTAACATCTCAGTGTTTGGGGAGACACTGCAGACTTACACCTTAACAGTATCTGGTAGGGTCTATTTGCTTCTGATAGAGACAGACACCTACCTAGATTTGTTTTCATGCTGACACCATTTGAGGATGGGTCTGAATTAGACAAGGCTGACCAGGTGATCCCTTGTAGAGAACACCTGAGTGACAGCATCCTTGGTCCTGGACACATTCTATCAGCAACCTGCCTCTTCCAAGGAGGGCCAAGGAAACCCCCTCCATCTGCCCAGCCCAGAGAAGAAGCAATGCACTGATGTGTCATACTGAGGATGCTGGCATTACGCTCTAAGTGACCCAATAGCTTAGGATTTAGCAGGGAGCGCAATACTCCCAAAGCCATGTATTCAAAATCAGCATTCATATAGACATGTATTTTATTTTAAAAATTCATACCTTTCAGTAGGTTTTAAATAGCTTTCATTTCAGAACTGAAGAAGATTCCTGTTGCAACTGACTCTAGTTATTTATATGTAAATAAAATCATATGTAAACATGTGTAAATAAGTGTATACATAAATTAAATTTTACCTTTAAGATTTTAAGATACATTTATTTTCATGTTTTTTTATTCAGTAGAAATGTTTTATTTATACATTTCTCTATTATCCTTTCTATCTTCCTATATATTGGCTGTAGAAAGAAAATAATGTCTCAAGTTTGTATAAACTGACATTACTTGCTGATGTTGTGTTGGCACTGTTCACTTTGCATTTCAAAGTCCTATTTACCAATGTTTTTAAAGCATATTTTAAAAAATATATTCTATTTAAGAATTTATACATGCAAACCAGGTGGTGGTGGTGCACATCTTTAATCTCAGCACTCAAGGGGCAGGGGCAGGTGGATCTCTGTGAGTTCGAGGCCACCTGGTCTAGAGTGAGTTCCAGGACAGCAAAAGTTGCATAGAGAGACCCTGTCTTGAAAAAAACAAAAATAGAATTTATTCATTCAAATAATGTATTTAAATCTGTGGTGATATTTGTCATCTAAGAAATAAAGTTTGCCCAGAGATCAGAAGACAGAGCCAGCCACAGAGTTAGCCTCAGAGGTCAGGCAGTGGTAGCACACACCTTTAATCATAGCACTCCGAGGCAGAGATCCATCTGGATCCATCCACACTGGGCTACATAAGATTAATCCAGTCTAAAAAAGAAACAGAATCAGGCAGTGGTGACACACACCTTTAATTCCAGCCCATGGGATCACTCACCTTTAATCCCAGCACTAGGAAGGTTGAAAGAGGAAGTGATATGGCTGGGCAGAGAAAGGAATATAAGGCAGGAGGAGACAGGAATTTGGTCTCTTGCAGAGGCTCTGCCAGGCTGAGGAGTTGGTGAGGTAAGAGGTGGTGGCTGTGGCTTGCTCTGCTTCTCTGATCTTTCAACCTGATATCTGGCTCCAGGTTTTTATTATAAGACCATTTAGGATTTGTACAACATCAATCATTTTCACAGCACATTCCTCCCCTCCGACCCCTCCCAGTCAGATGCCCCTATTCCCTACTGCACATCCTTATTTTATATATATCATATATTATATATATTAACACACACATATGTCATACTGAGTCTAATTAGTGCTGTCCACACATGCGTGGATGTGGGACTACGTAATGGAGTGTGGTCACTCTATCAGGGACCACCCCTGGAGGCCATCAACCGTCCAGTAGCACCTCAGCTACACTTAGTAACACCTTTACATTTGTTAGAGGGCTAAAGGAGCACAAGGCAGGGTTTGATGTGCACACTCCACTGAAGGTGTCTCTCACACGTGTCACCAAAGTGACAAAAACTCACTAATATTGTCTGACCACTGAAAGACCCTAACCCTTCAGGCTTACACCCCCCAACCCCCAGGAGAATAAGGAACTAAAAAGAAAACTAGTTCCAAGGGCAACCTGATTCAACCACTATTCAATCACCCCTACAACAATATAACAATGTAAAGAGATTTCTGTTAAGAGACGTGCTCAACTGTGACTGGGATAGTTGCAAGTGTTCCAGGAAGGACCACTGTGACCTTTGTGTAAACTCCACTCCCGTCCTGAAATCCCCCTTGAGGTTTCAGGAAAAATGTACAAGCAGGCGTGACTGTATCCACTCTGTGATCAGACCATGATCTTGTGAGACAAAATTGTATGGAAATTGTAATCTTACGGCTTTTGTGGGTTTTTCCTTTAAAAGCCCCCATGGGGCTGCAGTAAGATGCAACTCTTGCTCTTTGGAGCAGAGTTTGCCCGTCTGTACAGTCGCTTCAATAAAAACCTGTTGCATCAACTGGACTGGAGTCTGGGTTCTTGGGGCGCCCCCTCGAGAAGGTAGTACCCTGGGTCTGGGGTCTATCACCACCTAGCGCATTTACTTCAAAAGAACATCTGTGAAATGATCCAGCTGGGCCATGAAGGAGAAATCTAATGAAAAGAAAGTATCTTTGCCATCATTTGGGCAACAATGAAAGCACATAAGGAAAAAACAAAACCTGAAGCTTCTTTCACAGGCTCTGCCATGTGCTCTTCTCACACTGGTCCTGAGCTTTTAGCCACAGAAAATCATTTATCTCTCTTGTTTCGTATTGATTTTTGTGCATGGACTCACATTATCACCAGGAATGAAACAAACAAAGGAACAAAGATTGAGAGCCAAAACAACTCCTCAGGGCAAATTCCACAGTTAGCAGTAGTTGCGCAACTTAGCACACAGACCTTTAGCCTTCTCAAACATTGCAACTTTCGAGTTTTTTCCAACGGTGACAAGCAGAAGAACCGTGACATGGGTAACGTTAGTGTTTCTCCACAACACTCTGCTACAAGATGGGGAAATGGCAGCTTGGTTTTTATTATGAGCACTGCAGGCTGCTTAGAGCAAACCAGGCCTCCACCCACTAGACGGCAGCAGAACCTTCAGGGAGGGCAAAGAGGTCCTTTGTTGGAAATCTCCAGGTTGTTGTGTGCTTGCTTAGAATTAGTGGAGAATGAGGCCGGTGTCCTTGTTAAAGATACAACATCCAGCAGGCTTTTCATGGGGGCAGTTTGAAGTTACTGTAGAAAATTGTCACCTCCACATCCTTTTCCTGTAGATCAGTGGTTCTCAGCCCCTGGGAACTCAACCTTTTCACAGGGGTCACCTAATACCATCAGAAAATATAGATATTTGCATTATGATTCCTAACAGTAGTAAAATTACAGTTATAAAGTAGCAACGAACGTAATTTATGGTTGGGGTCACCACAACATGAGGAACTGTATTAAAGGGTCGCAGGGTTAGGAAGGTTGAGAACCACTGCTCTACATGAGGAGTCATCACTTCAAATACTGTTTCTCTACTGATGACAACCAAATTCAAGACTCCGGTAAAGGCCTCACATTCCAGCGTTGGAATCCATCCAACCTGTTTTCTACCTACATTCTTTACATAGTCATATCCAACTGAGCTCACTTGGCTAAGATATATGAACACAAGCAAACTTTCACTTAATTTCCTGGACCTTCCTCTTAAACACCACAACTAGAACTGCCTTAAACAAAGTCTCTACTTGTGTATCTAATAAGCATGTGAAACTCAGTATGTTCAAAATGGGTATTTCAAAGACCTCTACTCAACAGAGCCAAATATTGCTAAAGCATCTGAGGAAGATCTCCAACATGGAAGACAGTGACCTGTAGTTATCAAGTATTTATCCAAACTCTATTCTTTAGATATATATAGTATGTGTATCTGAATGTTTGTATGTGAGCCATGAGAATGCTGGAAGCCACAGAGGTCATTAGTGTGAAGATATATTGGATTCCTGTGTGAGGGACTCCTTTCACCTTCTTATGTCCCTCAAATTTTCCATATCTTTCTATCCTGACTCAGAGTTAAGAAACTGTGATATAAGATGATGAAATCCCCCCTCAAGTTTTTTATTCCAAGAACTCTGTTAAAGACATGATGAGGGGAGAGCGGGGGGCCACAGAGGCAGGCAGAGACGCGGTCCTAATAAAGACCAGAAACTGAGCTATTACCCGCTGAGGAGTTAGTGAAAACAAGAAGATTAAGAGCTTGGAACAGGGACGTCTTTAATCTCAGCACCCGGGGAAGGAGCCATCTCCGTGGGATGGGACCAGAATGGATCTGAACACTCTGTCTGAGGCCAACCCAGGGCCCAGCTGCGGATCCTGTGAAACCCAATAACTTGGAGGTGTTGGTGAGATTGCCCTACAGAACAACCTGCTCAGCTGAGATCCTTTGGGAGAGGATTCAGAATCCTACAGTCTGCAGTCTGAGAAAACAAGATCAGCTGAGGAGTTGACGAATGAGTAAAACGTGACCTGAGAACACAAAAGAAGGCGCTGCCCAGCCACCGAACCAGATCACCAGAATCATAAGCCTACACCACACCGACTGGGAACAGGTAAGCCCCTATCTCAAGACTGGCAGATCAGGTCCCTACCCATCGGAGTCCCAGGGACCAGACCTTTCCCTGCTCCCCCACCAAAAACAAAACAAAACAACAAAAACAAACAAACAACCCCCCCCCCCAAAAAAAAAAACCGACGAACATAACAACCACTGAAACCATAAGCCCAACCTGCACCACCTGGGAACAACTGCTCCCTGAGACAGAACCCACTAACACTCATTGGACTAAGCTGCTCCCAAAGTAATAGAGCCCAACAGCACTGATTTAACCAAGAACTCCTAGTGGACCAAGACTAACAATTAGAAAAAGAGAGGCACCTTCAGACACCACCTACACTGAGCAGAGGAAGAGATGTGTAGACGCCAGTGCAAAAATATAGGCAACAACATAAAGACTTATATGACAACATCAGAACCTAGCGATTCTATACCTGCAAGACCTGTACATACCAAGGCAGAAGAAACAGAAGAAAATCCTAAAAATGACTTTAAGAAGATGATAGAGGCACTTAAAGAGGAAATGAAAAACTCCCTTAAAGAGGAAAAAAAATTGGAAGAAATCAAAGAAAGCCAAGAAAAAGTAATTAAACAGATGAAGGAAACAATTCAAGATTTGAAAATTGAAATTGGGACAATAAAGAAAACACAAACTGAGGGAATGCTGGAAATAGAAATCCTGACCAAATGAACAGGAACTACAGAAGCAAGCATAATCAACCGAATGCAAGAGATGGAACAGAGAATCTCTGACACTGAAGACGCAATAGAGAAAATAGATTCATCAGTCAAAGAAAACACTAAAGACAAAAAAGTCGTAACACAAAACATCCAAGAAATTTGGGACACCATGAAAAGACCAAACCTAAGAATAATAGGGATAGAAGAAGGAGAATACCAACTCAAAGGCACAGAAAATATATTCAACAAAATCATAGAAGAAACCTTTCCTAACCTAAAGAAAGAAATACCTATGAAGATACAAGAAGCTTACAGAACGCCGAATAGGCTGGATCCCAAAAAAAGTCCCCTCGCCACATAATAATCAAAACACTAAACATACAGAACAAAGAAAAAATATTAAGAGCCGCAAAGGAAAAAGACCAAGTAACATATAAAGGCAGACCCATCAGAATAACACCAGACTTCTCAATAGAGACTATGGAAGCTAGAAGGCCCTGGACAAATGTTATACAAACACTAAGAGACCACAGTTGCCAACCAAGACTATTATACACAGGAAAACTCTCAATCACCATAGACGGAGTAAACAAAATATTCCATGATAAAACCAAATTTAAACAATACCTATCCACAAATCCAGCCCTACAGAAAACACTAGAAGGAAAAAAAATCCAACCTAAAGAAGCTAAACACACCCATGAAAACTCAGGCAATAGATAATCCCACACCAATACCAAAGAAGGAAAACGCAACGCTACCACAAAAATGAAATAAAATAACAGTAATTAACAATCACTGGTCATTAGTATCCATTAATATCAATGGTCTCAACTCACCTATAAAAAGACACAGACTAACAGAATGGATAAGAAAATAGGATCCATCCCTCTGCTGCATACAAGAAACATACCTTAACTTCAAAGACAGATACTACCCCTGAGTAAAGGGCTGGGAAAAGGCTTTCCAATCAAATGGACCTAAGAAGCAAGCTGGAGTAGCTATCCTAATATCTAATAAAATAGACTTCAAACTAAAATCAACTGAAAGGGATCAGGATGGACATTACATATTTATCACAGGAAAAATCCACCAAGATGAAGTCTCAATTCTGAACATTTATGCCCCAAATACAAAGGCACTCACATTTATAAAAGAAACATTACTAAAGCTTAAATCGCACATCAAACCCCACACATTAGTAGTGGGAGATTTCAACACACCACTCTCACCAAAAGACCGATCTACCAGACTGAAACTTAATAAAGAAATTAAGGACCTAACAGATGTTATGACTCAAATAGACTTAATAGATATCTACAGAACATTCCATCCTAACACAAAAGAATATACCTTCTTCTCAGCACCCCATGGAACCTTCTCAAAAATTGATCACATTTGGTCACAAAGCAAATCTCAACAGATACAAAAACATTGGCATAACCTCCTGTATCTTATCAGACCACCATGCCTTAAAGTTAGATTTCAACAACAACAAAAATTATAAAAAGCCTACAGTGTTGCTGGAGGGCTTCTCTCCAGGTTCCACCAAGCCCTGCAGTCCCACAATCCATGTATAAAATAATCACTCAGACACTTATATTACTGATAAACTGTATGGCCGTGGCAGGCTTCTTGCTAACTGTCCTTATATCTTAAATTAACCCATTTTTATAAATCTATACTTTGCCATGTGGCTGGTGGCTTACCGGCGTCTTTACATGCTGCTTGTCCTGGCGGTGGCTGCAGTGTCTCTCTCCCATTCTTCCTGTTTCCCCAATTTTCCTCTCTCCTTGTCCTGCCTATACTTCCTGTCTGGTCACTGGCCATCAGTGTTTTATTTATATAGATCGATATCCACAGCACTACAGTCTCATGGAAACTGAATAATGTCCACCTAAAACACCAATGGGTCAAGAAAGAAATTAAAGATTTCCTAGAACTCAATGAAAATGAAAGTATAACATACCCAAACTTATGGGACACTATGAAAGCAGTGCTAAGAGGAAAATTCATAGCTCTAAATGTACACATAAAGAAGATGGAGAAATCTAATACCAATAAATTAACAGCACAACTGCTCTAGAACAAAAAGAAACAAACTCACCCAGAAGAAATAGATGGCAGGAAATAATCAATTGAAGGCTGAAATCAATGAAATAGAAACCAAGAGAACAATACAAAAAAAATCAATGAAACAAAGAGTTGGTTCTTTGAAAAAAATCAACAAGATAGACAAACCCCTAGCCAAATTAACCAAAAGGCAAAGAGAGAGCACCCAAATTAACAAAATCAGAAATGAAAAGGGAGACATAACAACAGACAATGTGGAAATCCAGAGAATCATCAGGTCATACTTCAAAAACCTCTACTCTACAAAATTGGAAAATCTAAAAGAAATGGACAATTTTCTGGATAGATACCACATACCAAAGTCAAATCAAGACCAGATAAACTATTTAAATAGACCAATAAACCCTAAAGAAATAGAAATAGTCATCAAAATTCTCCCAACCAAAAAAAGCCCAGGACTAGATGGTTTCAGTGCAGAATTCTACCAGATTTTCAAAGAAGAACTAATTCCAATACTCTTCAAATTGTTCCACACAATAGAAACAGAAGGAACATTACCAAACTTTTTATGAGGCTACAATTACCCTGATACCCAAACCACACAAAGATGCAACAAAGAAAGAGAATTACAGACCAATCTCCCTCGTGAACATTGATGCAAAAACACTCAACAAAATATTGGCAAACTGAATCCAAGAACACATCAAAACAATTATTCATGATGACCAAGTAGGTTTCATCCCAGGGATGCAAGGATGGTTCAACATACGAAAATCTGTCAATGTAATACACCATATAAACAAACAGAAAGAAAAAAACCACATGATCATCTCCTTAGATGCTGAAAAAGCCTTTGACAAAAATCTAACACCCCTTCATGATAAAGGTCTTAGAGATATCAGGAATACAGGGAACATTCCTAAACATAATAAAGGCAATTTACAGCAAGCCAATAGCCACCATCAAATTAAATGGAGAGAAACTCAAAGTGACTCCACTAAAATCAGGAACAAGACAAGGCTGTCCACTCTCCCTATATTTATTCAATATAGTACTTGAAGTTCTAGCTAGAGCAATAAGACAACAAAAAGAGATCAAGGGGATCCAAATTGGAAAGGAAGAAGTCAAACTTTCACTATTTGCAGCGATATGATAGTATACATAAGTGACCCCCAAAATTCTACCAGGGAACTCCTACTGCTGATAAACTCCTAGAGTAAAGTGGCAGGATACAAGATCAACTCATAAAAATCAGTAGCCCTCCTATACACAAATTATAAAGGGGCTGAGAAAGAAGTCAGAGAAACATCACCCTTCACAATAGCCACAAATAATAAATATAAAATACCTTAGGATAACACTAACTAAACAAGTTAAGCTAACTAAACAAAAAGTTGATAAGAACTTTAAATCTCTAAAGAAAGAAATAGAAGAAGATATCAGAAAATGGAAGGATCTCCCATGCTCATGGATAGGTAGGATTAACATAGTAAAAATGGCAATCTTACCAAAAGCAATCTACAGATTCAATGTAATCCCCATCAAAATCCCAACACAATTCTTCACAGACTTGGAAAGAAAAATACTCAACTCCATATGGAAAAACAAAAGACCCAGGATAGCTAGAATCCTGTATAATAAAGCAACCTCTGGAGGCATCACCATCCTTGACCTCAAGCACTACTATAGAGCTATAGTAATAAAAACAGCTTGAACCGACATACAGACCAATGGAATCGAATTGAAGACCCTGACATTAATCCACGCACATATGAACACTTGATTTTTGACAAAGAAGCCAAAACTATAGAATGGAAAAAAGAAAGTATTTTCAACAAATGGTGCTGGGACAACTGGATGTCAATATGTAAAAGATTACAAATAGATCCATATCTGTCACCATGCACAAAACTCAAGTCCAAGTGGATCAAAGACCTCAACATAAATCCAGTTACACTAAACTTAATAGAAGAAAAAGTAGAAAGTAGTCTTGAACGCATTGGCATAGGAGATCACTTCCTAAATATAACAACAATTAATAAATGGGACCTCTTGAAACTGAGAAGCTTTTGTATGGCAAAAGACACGGTCAATAAGACAAAAAGACAGCCAACAGAACGGGAAAAGACCTTCACCAACCCCACATCTAACAGAGGACTGATCTCCAAAGTATATAAAGAACTCAAGAAACTAGACATCAAATACTGAACAATCCAATTTTAAAAGAGGGGTAAAGGGCTAAACAGATAATTCTCAAAAGAAGAATCTCATGGCTGAAAGTCATTTAAGGAAATGCTCAGCATCCTTAGTCATCAGAGAAATGCAAATCAAAATGACTCTGAGATACCACCTTATACCTGTCAGAATGGCCATGATCAAAACACTAACGACAGTCTATGTTGGAGAGGATTCGGAGCAAAGGGAACACTCCTCCACTGCTGGTGGGAATGCAAACTTGTACAACCACTGCAGAAATCAGTATGGTGGTTTCTCAGAAAATTGGGAATCGATCTACCTCAAGACCTAGCCATACCACTCTTGGGCATATACCCAAGGAATGCTCAATCATACCACAAAGATACATGCTAAACTATGTTCATAGCAGCACTATTCATAATAGCCAGAACCTGGAAACAACCTAGATGCTCGTCAACTGAAGAATGGATTAAGAAAACATGGTACATATACACAATGGAGTACTACTCAGCAGAGAAAAACAATGACATCATGAAATTTGCAGGCAAATGGATGGAACTAGAAAATATCATCTTGAGTGAGGTAACCCAAACCCAGAAGGACAAACATGGTATGTACTCACTCATAAGTGAATACTAAATGTAAAGCAAAGAACAATCAGACTGCAACCCATAGAACCAGAGAGGCTA
The DNA here is from genome assembly GCF_049852395.1 of Peromyscus maniculatus bairdii. Lineage (NCBI taxonomy): Eukaryota > Metazoa > Chordata > Mammalia > Rodentia > Cricetidae > Peromyscus > Peromyscus maniculatus. The sequence goes on along the minus strand of NC_134855.1, from coordinate 4,974,304 downwards.
TATAGCAGGGGGGACACTAGAATGACTGTGGCTTATAATAAGTTTTGGTTTTACTCAATTACTGGGCAAGCCTCAATGAAACATTTCACTGTCACTATTAGGATAAGAATTTATACTGTATCAAGCTGATAATAGAAAAATAAATAAATAAATAAATAAAAATGAAAAAATTTAAAAAAGATGATGAGGGTAATTAATACAGAAACTAAAACTTTTAAGATGTCATGGAAAGTATGGTGGTTTGAATGAGAAAAGCCCTCATAGGCTCATGTTTGATACTTAGTCCTCAGTTGGTAGAACTGTTTGGGAAGGATTAGGAGGTGTGGCCTTATAGAAGATGTTGGGGTCCACAGAGGTTTCCTAGTGAGATCTGAGTTTGGTTTACACAGCAGGGCTGCACTAGGGGATGGCTTGACCATGTGCATGGTCACCAGGTATCTGAGATAGTCTGCACTTGGCTGTGCTGGGGGAGGTCTTTTGCTCTACTCCTTGGCATTCCTTTTAAAGCCCTTTGGCAGATACAGTCAGGGCCTGATGGATTATGATCCAGGCCCTCCTGAGGCTATCCTGTGTTTTCTGTCTGTGTCTCTCTAACTATATTTTTATCTAATATTTCATGCTGTTCCTGTTTGAGTAACCTGGGGAAAAATGGGGGTGGGGTAGCCCCCCACAGGAGATGTGTCACAATGGGTAGGCTTTGAAGTTTCAAAAGCCCACAACATTCCCAGTTAGTGCTTTCTGCCTCATGGCTGTATTTCAAGATGTAAAATATCCACTACTGCTCCATCAATCATGTCTGTCTGCTTGCTGCCATGCTCCTGGCCTTGATGGTCATTTTATCTATATTAACTAGTTAGAATTCTTCTGAAAAAAGCAGTGGGGGCACTTTCTTTTTACAGCAATTCACATAGTCACCTTAGAGAAGCTTTAATATTAGAAGCAAAGTTAGAGGTCTTTGGAGCTGAACAAATGAGAAAGCTGGACACAAGCAAATAGCATTTGCTGTCCGTTCTGGTCTTCAGTGTTCTGGGGATGTGCCCTTCCACTTAGATGAGAGAATCTCTTTGACCTTGGGGAAGGGAATGGTGAATCTGGCTTTAAGGGGTAGGGTTCAGAGACAAAGTGGTTCCAGATTTGCAGGACTGGTTCTAGCTGGACCTGAGAGTTTAAGCCCAGTCCTGGCTTTAGAGTAGAGGCAGACTACAAATGTCACAAACTTCAGCACCGGGAAAAGGCCTAGGGTTAACCCATTAGGTTATTTATTTATTTTAAATGACACAGTGGACATGAAGGTCCTCCCAGTGCATACTTGGATTCACACCGCGTTAAAAAGGAAGTCTGTAATTCTACTCCACTGTCACAATGCCATATTTCCACTTTTTCACTGCGCTACAATCTCTCTCAGAGCCAAAATGGTATTTACATTCATTCACCAAGCATACTCACAGACTACATACATGTTAGGGTTATCACATATCCACATATTGAAAAATAAATACAGAACAAGGAAACACAAACAACAACAGAAGCCCAGTTAATTGAGGGAAGATATTGAAGGCAGCCTATGAAGTCTGATATTCTGTAGATGGCAGCAGGCCAGCTGAAATTTTTTATAGAATCGGGTCATTTTCTCATATCTATATTTTCAAAGGTCTAAGAAAGGATTTACATTTATCATGGAAAATATTTTTTGTAAACTATACCTTATAAGACTTAGAGGCAAAAGTGTAAGTCATACAAAAATCCTAGCATGCATGGGATCACAGTCTCAACCCTAGCTAAGGAGCTATTGGCAATTGATGAAGGCTACAAGACTCAGTTTTCTTCAGGTATGAGTGCTGTGGAATAATCCTCTTGTACATTGTTAAGATTTGTCATTTGAATTGGTTTAATAAAGTGCTGACTGGCCAGGCAGGAAGTGTAGGTGGGTGACCACACTAAGAATGCTGGGAAGAGGAAGGACGGAGTCAGGAGTCACCAGTCAGATGCAGAGGAAGCAAGAAGAGAATGCTCTACTGAGAAAAGGTACCAAGCCATGTAGCTAAACATAGATAAGAATTATGGGTTAACTTAAATGTAAGAGCTAGTTAGTAATAAGCCTGAGCTACTGGCCAAGCATTTATAAATAATATTAAGCCTCTGAGTCAATTATCTGGGAAGCAGCTGCTGGGTATTTGGGAATAGGCAGGCAGGAGAGAAACTGCCACCTACAGATGAGACCCTTGAGAGGCCACCCATGCTTCAGCAGCAGACAACCCTACACCCTTACACATACTGACAGCACTAAATAAACTTGATGGGTTTACAGAAAACAAAACAAAACACATTAATTTCAGAGGAAAAAGTGTGTGTGTGTGGGGGGGAGTGAAAGAATTGTAGAGTAGGAAATGGGGGATGTGTTTAACCAAAACACACAATGTGGCCCAGTGGTGATGGCACACGCCTTTAATTCCAGCACTTGGGAGACCGAGGCCATCCTGGTCTACAGAGCTAGTTCTAGGACAGTCAAGGCTACACAGAGAAATCCTGTCTCAAAAACCAAAATAAATAAATAAGCACACACTGCATGTACGTATGAAATTTCCAACCAACAGAAACAAGCTTTATTTTTAAACGTAGCTGTAATTTAGTTAATTATTGTAAAGTCATGCTAGGAAGTCACAGAAATGGGACAGTGGAGGCTGCCACCTCTGCCTGAGAAGTCCCTCTGACTCTCTTTTAAGGGTGACACACGGTGCTCAGTGTGGAGTGCAAAGGAGGAAGCAGTAAGAACGCAGAGTTTTGCTAGGGCTTGGACAAAAGAGTAGCGAGAACTAAGTCACTGTGCCGTGGCCCATCTTTCAACCTTGGAGACATGTCACAGCCAGGCTACCTTCACATCTTCTTAGGTGATATCTATATTGTAAATTAAATGCAACCCAGAAAAATGACAACTTCAGTCTCTCTTCTGAAGTCTCCAAGGCTGGATGGAGGTATATCCAAGGTTTTCACCATGCTAAACCCCAGGGAAGGTTAATTACTAGATCCATATGAAGAAGAAAAACAGGGCAATGTGAAACCAGATGAAAACAGGGGTTACACAACTCCCTGGAATTTTGTGTGTATTTTTTGAGAGCTACTGACAGGATTGATGAATTAACTCTGGCACAGTGTAATCTGACAATGTAACTCATCTGAACACCATTACAGTTTAGGGGTACAGCCATGAGCTTGTGCAATAAGCCCAAGTCTCTGGTTGAAAAGACAAGTAGACGGGTATTAAAGAACAGAACGGAACCTCAGCAATGTACACATATGGAACTAATACATAACATTTGAACTTCGACTAGAAATGGATACAACTTCGTTCCAAGGTTAAACAAATCTTTGTATAAAGTTTGCGTTTCAACTGCAATGACTATTGTGCTGCATAGTGATGGGGAGGGGAGCATCATTCAAACGGGAGTAAATAGCGCCCCCTGTTGGCAATTGCCAGAATTTCCTGTCCGGTGAAATGACCTCTGCTTCTATACAACAGCAAGGCTGAAAGCTGCTTGTAAGGTTCCTCTTCCGTCTTCAGCTTCTGCACTCCAGACTATTGCACAAGCCATACTGAACTACATTTGTGTATTACTTACGTTTTCTTCCAACCACAAGGAATTACTTAATATCCACTTCACTGCCAAGTTCTCTTCCCCAATTCTTCCTGGGGTTTGGACAAGGTGTTCTCTTGGCCAAGCAAATCTCCGCCCTTCGGTTAAATTCTTCTTTCAGAGTTAAGATGAAAAGTGATTTCTAAGAAGTCTTGCTTAATGATAAAAACAATTAGAGCATACTGAGAACTTACTAAATGTCAGATACTGCTCTAAGTTCTTTTGAATCATTAAAGTTTCTGCTCATTAGGAAAGCTGCAGGAAATGGAGATGATTACCCATTACGTGGGAGAAGAAACCGACGCAGAGAGGAAATACCTAAAAGTGTTTGAAAAATGAACCAGGAAGTTAGTGGTAAAGAAAGGAAACTTTAATGCTGGACTGGAGAATAAGGTAGTTAAGAAATAGGCTGGAGGGGCTGGAGAGGTGGCTCAGTGCTTGGAAGCACTGGCTGCTCTCCCAGAGGACCCAGGCTCAGTCCCAGCACCCGTATGACAGCTCAAAATGGTGTGTAACTGCAGTTTTAGGGGATCTGACGCCGTCGTCTGGCCTCAACAGGCAGGAGGCATGCACGTGGCGCAGACAAACATGCAATCAAAGCAGAAAATGCGGTAGAAGACAGCACTTTGGGGCATACCCAGCTCAAGTCTCTGCAAATCCTTCTTGCTTTAGTTCCTTTGTGCTAACATGAAGAGTATTGTCGGGCTGAATATCTCAGGCTCACATAGCTCCCTAAACCTCAGGACGATGGCAGCTGGAGCCCAAGGACGCGCAGCCACGTCCGGCTGGATAGGTTCCCAAATTTGCCTCCAAAATAGTCAGGTACGGGATAAGCTGCTTCGAGACAGGGGAACTCAAGGCCAGCTTTCCACCATTCCAGGTGCGAATGTTGTGGACACCTGGGGGAGAGGAACGGCTGGCCTGGAAGCCTCCCCTCACAGACTCGTGCCCAGGAGGCTGACCACAGCCCGCCAGCTTGGTACACGGAGGCCGCGCATCCGAAGCGGAGTTCGCCCAGAGGCGGCAAGAGTGGCGGGAAGTTATCCCCGCCCCGCCCACTAGCTCCGTGCCGGGGGCGTGGCGAGAATAAGCCCCGCCCACACCGAGCGGCTCCTCTCGGCAACTGGCACAACACAACAAGATGGCCGCCGCGCCGCCGGTCGCCTGAGGGCCCGCGTCTCGGTGTGGCCCGTCCCGCGAGGCTGTCCCTCCCGCTCCGCAGGCGGTGAAGCGTGCTTCGGCGTCGGCACCGAGCGGGGCAGGCGTGCGGCTAAGGCCGGGAGGCCCGGGGCCAGCGTGAGGTGGGCCGGCTCGGGACGGATTCGGGGCGGGGGTGTGTGCTTGGGAAGGGGATTGGACGGGAGGGAGGAAGGGCAGGGGCGGGCGAGGGCGGGCGAGGGAGGGCAGGGAGGGTGCGACGCTCTGGAGGGTGAGGTCCCGCTGGGAGGAAGGCCGGGCTGTGCCACTGTCCCCCAATGCCTGCCACCGAGACGGGAGCAGTGAAGGTGGACGCCACACTTGATTTCCTTACACCTTAGCTCGGTGGCTCTAGGCAGGTCCCCTTTTTAAAGTAATGTGAACGGGGGACATGCCGTGGCGCACATGTGGAGTCACTTCTGTCCTCCGCCGTTTACCTGGGTTCCAGATATGGAACTTAGGTCATCAAATTAGCACCGGATGCCTTTACCCACTGAGCCACCTCGCAGGCGCCCTGGGCATGTTTCTTAACTGCTTCCTTGATGTCTTAGTTATTGCTGTGGTAAGACACTGTGACCAAAATCAACTTGGGGAGGAAAGGGTTTGTCTTACAAGTCCCTGAGGAAAATCAAGGCAGGAACTCAACCAAGGAATTTAAGCAGAAGCAGTGGAGGAATGCTGCTTACTGGCTTGTCCCTCTTGGCTTGCTCATTCTGCTTTCAAAATACCGTCCAGGACCACTTCCCCAGGGGTGGTATGGTCCCCAGGGATCTGGGCCCTCTCCCATTAATCAAGAAAATGCCCTACAGGCCAATCTTTGGTTTTCCAAGACAGGGTTTCTCTGTGTAACAGCCCTGGCTATCTTGGAACTCATATGTAGACCAGGCTGGCTTTGAACTCACAGAGATCCACCTGCCTCTGCCTCCCAAGTGCTAGGATTAAAGGTGTGCTCCTCCACTGCCTGGCACCTACAGGCCAATCTTATGGATGCATTTTATCAATTAAAATTCCCTCTTCACAGTTATGTCTAGGTTTGTGTCAAGTTGACAAAAACCAATCAGCACACTTGATCTGTTTCTTCATGTGTAAGAGTCATATCTAATCACTTTTGAGTGTTCGCCATGTGTCAGATACAGTTCTAAACACTACTTAAGTATAAAGTCATTTAGAATTTAATGTAACTGGAAGTTGCATTCACACTTTAAAACTGAGCAAGTAACCTCAAAGTAAATAATTTGTCTTAATGTTACATAGTAAATGAAAAGCGATTTTGATTTAGGCCATGTAATTCTAGAATCCAAGGTCTTGATTGCTAACTACCACTTGTAAATGAGATGAGTCATTTTGTTGTAACATAGCATCTTAAGGATTTAAATTTGGCAATGTCTGGAGCTGGAGAGATGCCTCAGAGGTTTAGAGCACTGGCTGCTCTTCCAGAGGTCCTGAGTTCAGTCCCCAGCACCCACATGGTGGCTCACAACTGTCTATAATGGGATCTGATGCCGTATTCTGGTGTGCATTCTGACAAAGCGTCCATATTCATAAAATCTATATTTAAACATTTTTTTTTTAATGGCAGTGTCTTTGGAGTGTTCACCTGTCCCTTCCAGGCAGTCGGCCTTCTTATTGTTCACACAATAGGCAGCCCTCCTCTACTCTCCTGTGGCTTACAGTCTGATGGGAGAAACACATCCAATGGAATGAATGTGTATAAATCAGTTAGTGCAGAGTCCGCAGTGCAGACTGTCTTCTCGTACATTCTGAGTGTAGAGACCTCAGCTGTGTTCGCTCCTCAAGTCATAAAAATTGTTTGGTGAAGTTGGGTAAATAAACTAATAGAGAGGGTCGGGAAGTTTGTGAGGTGGAGGGAAGAACTAAGGTTGTAAATGGATAGAGGAAGGTATACTAGCCAGGGTGTTAACATGGAAAGGCATGTTCTGAGATAATCAGGTTGAAGTGAAGATGAGCGGCGGTTGGGCGTGTTGTTTGAGTATTCGAATGGAGAAGGATGTGGTACTTGTTGAACTGAGAGATAAGCAGGTGAGGAAGATGGGATCGATACTGAAGTTAAGGGAGAGGAGTAGAGCTGTGGAGAAATGGGGAGGACTGGTGCATGGGAACGGGGACAGAACTTGTGGGGAAACTGAAGTTCGAATGGTGGTGAAAAGTAAAAGGCAGAAGTGGGTAGCACGGAGTGGGGCGTTGGTTAGAGACCTCGAAGGATGATGACGTTTAACGAGAATAGTTAACTAAGCCAGAAGGGGTAGAAGGAAGAGAATCAGGGATAGTAGTAAGATGTCAAAGCGCTAAGGAAAAACTGCTGGGGTTGCTAGGTCAGGGCAAGCATCTGCGTTTGTGAGTGGCACGATGTCGTGTGTTATAGCTTAGTCATATGAATCTAATTGTCACAACACTCCAGTGGCTCTCTTGCTCTGTTGAACATCTGCTGGGCATTTAAAAACAAATCTCCAGCTCTCCACTTGTTTTCTTGTTTCTATTTTGTTCCTTGACAGCACGAGCACTACCTTTCCCTGTCTTCTCTTTTCCATTGTTTCCATTTGTCCATTCTGGGGTCAAACTTCAACCCATTGCCAACAACAACCCAGGGCCATACTTCTCTGTTTGTTCCTTAAGAAATGAGTGGCGACAACCAAAGTGAACTAGAACATGCTAGTGGCCAGTATTTACACAGGGTTTACCAAGTACCAAATACCATAACAAACTTGTACTTGTTGTGTGATATTTTGTTTGTGTTCTGACAAATAAGACTTGCCTGGATATCAGAGGGTGGAGCTAGCCATTCGTTAACCACAGAAGCCAGGCAGTGGTGGCACACACCTTTAATCCCAGCATTTGAGAGGAGGAAGCAAGAAGATCAGGAGTTCAAGGCCACCCTGGGCTATACATATTAAACCAGTCTAAAAGAGAATCGGAGCTGGACACTGGTGGTGCACGCCTTTAAACCCAGCACTAAGGAGGTGCAGACAGGAATTAGAAGGCAAGTGGAGACAGGATCTCATCCCATTCAGTCTGAGGATTCCTAGAGACAAGATCACCCTCCCCCCCATTCAGTCTGAGGATTCATGGAGACAGGATCTCCGCCCCATTCAGTCTGAGATTTCATAGAGGTATGAAGTCTCTGATGGTCTGCTGCTCTGCTTCTCTGATCTTTTAGCTTTCACCCTTAATATCTGACTTTGGGTTTTTATTTGATAAGACTAATTAGGATCACACGTCATATATTGTCACATTGGAAGAACTGAATACATACTATCTCATATTTTACAGATGAAGAGTTCATTTGCCCAAAGTTCCACACTAATTGGATAAGCCAAAATTTTAATTCTCCTATGATCCCCAAACCTGTGCTCTTTGTTACCATGTTACATAGCTAAATGAGTTTTCTGGGGTTTGGATCATGTTTTCATCGTGTCCTGCAGGGCACCATATGCCTTACACAAAACAAACTCTAAGTGACTTCTGCCTCACTACAATATTACATAGTTAGTTCACTGCACACATACACACACATCACTACTTTAAACTGCTAACTTACATATGTCTGTACTTTTTCTTTCATTTTTCTCATGTGTAACTAACCATATAAGTCAGAAAAGCTTTCTCCAGAAGTCACAAAACTACTGTTTATACCACCATCACAAAACTTTTTGCTCTTTATTTCAAAAGGGTGGCTAAAATAACTAAAACAACAAAAACCCATTTGTGTCTAATATCACACTATTCTTTCATGGAAGAGAGTCTCTTGGTCATACTATTGATTCTATGTTAAGGTGAACTGGCATTCTCCTTCAGATATGAACAATACATTCAAGCTTGAGAAACTAGGCTTGATGCAAACACTTAGATAAAATGTATTTACTCTTTGTGGTGGTTTGAATTAGGGTGGCCCCCATAGGCTCATATATCTGAGTACTTGGTCCCCAGCTGGTGGAACTGTTTGGGAAGGATTAGGAGCAGTGGCTTTTTTGGAGGAGTAGTGTCACTAGGGGTGGGCCAGGTAGTTCGCCTTCTGCTTGTGGATGAAGATGTGAGGCCTCAGCTGCTGCTGCAGCACTATGCCTGCCTGCCTGCCGCCACGCTGCCCGCCATGATGGTCATGAACTACCTCACTGTAACCTTGGATACGTTCTTCCTTCTCTAAGTTGCCTTGCTATAGTGTCTTGCCACAGCAATAGAAAGTAACTAAGACACTCTCGAATAAAATTAATTAATGGATGACAAATACTCTAGGTTATAGTTTTCATAAAGGCAAGAAATTCAAAACAAAACAAAACAGGGAGGTACAGGCCCTTCCTCTTATATCTTTTTTCCTGTCTCAGCATATCTGATGATTATCAAAATAGAATAATGTGTATCATATACTATAGATATATTTTTATATTTTTCTTGTTTTTGTTTAAAAATAAAGCACCCGATATCTTTAGACAATTCAATTATTTTGCATCTTACATCTTAGCCTTCTCTCCAAATCATCAAAATTGTAAACCATCTAGAATTCTTCTTGTCAAATCCTAGTGATCATCTCACTAAATTATTATGAAGTCTTGTTACCTCTCCTGCAAAGTAAAATTTATATTTACCCAGTCATAGGATTAGAAAAATATTCTGTGGATTCCAGAAACCTGTTTATAACCTGTGACCTGAAAGATTAAGTGATGGTTCCAAAGTCACAGTGCACCTGCAGGTCCCTCCTTGAGTTGCCCAAGTCTGGATTTTGGAACATATACTGTCTCATGGGGTAACTATCCTGTGAGCCAAGGTTTGGGGTTACAGGTTTGGAGAATGGAGACTCAGGCAGCACTGAGGGACAGAAATGGAACTGAGGTTTGGGAACAGGTTCGTTGGTTGCAGGTCAACTTTTGTCTTATTTGAACATGGTTTGATACCTTAGCAAACCTGCGATTAAGAAAAGCTACTTGTTTCAAAAGTATATTGTTAAGTTGGACTTTCAGTTTAGTTTGTACACGAAGGTTGTGTTTGGCCAAAGGAATGCAAACCGCAGGCCAAATTGAACATACATAAGTATGTGTATACATCATTCTATTCCAGTATCCCCTTCTGATACCAATTTATCATTAGATTGAAAACTACTTTAACTTAATACACTATCTCACTAAATGTTTTTTCCAAAAACTTAACTGTGTATTTGAGAGCTGAAGGTATGTGTTGGATCGTCCAAGGTGACATTTAAAGGGGACAAAAGGGAAACTTAGAGGAGTACTGGCATTTGGGCTGAGTAGAGGATCATGATCCAGCAAAGGAGGCTATGGAGTAGCCAGAAAGACAGAAGGAAGCCAATAGAACATGCTGTCACAGACCGGTCTATGGGAGGAAAGGGTGCTTACAAGTATTGGTTGTCATGTATTCCCATATGTGACCCTGTATGGGAAGGACTGGGAAAAGTTCGGGCTGATAAACCGAGAAAAGAAGTAACAAGAAAGACTCCGACCTGAGCATTTAAGACAACACCCGTTCCATAGTTTAGAGAAGTATGGGCCAAGTCTCCATAGCCTTTGAGTTCACAGCCTTATGGTCTTAGAGCTCTAGAGGTAATCTAATACTCTTAATAACTGCAGAGAGTTAACATTATTAAATACATTGAAAACTCTTACAGGTTTTGATGGCCACCTGGTTTTATTCTTGCTGGCAATGAAGAAAGGTTCTGAACAAAAGCTCTCCAAAGCAAAGATGCCACTGTCATCTCATTTTTCTGGGCCATCACCTCTTATGTCCAGTATGCGATCCAGGTCACTTTCACCTTTAATTGGGTCTGAGACTCCACCTTTTCATGCTGGCGGACAGTGGTCTGTACAGGCTGAGCTTACAGAGGAAAACACCATGCCTTTGGACTCCCAACACCATAAAGGTACTGCTAAAAATGTGTCTGCTCTCACACGTAAGTAGAAATGGGAAGTACTGAGCTTAGATGTAGGACCCGGATGTAACACCCTCCTGAACTAACTTGAAGTGCTGTTTTAACTGGTACAGACTGTGTGAATGGGGAGAGGACTGTGGCTTTGGGTGAGGAAAGAGATGTCTGTGAAGGCGTCAGGGGTGGGGAGTTTCTAGAAGAGGAGGTTGGATTTCTTGTTGAGTTCTTTCAAGCTCTTCCTAGGAATATTCCACCCTCTTTGTTTAGGTGGGGTTGGACATACTCCTTACCTGAGAGAGGAGTGCTTTCAAGGTAGAAATGTGCTTAGCCATGCTCGCCTCTTCAGTCTGCTGGTTTCCAAACTGCCTCTCCGTGAGAGCACTGATTTCCACTGAGGGACCATGCACATGTCCCCCCAGCATTTCAAGTCTTTTTTTTTTTTTTTCTTAAAAACTTTCTGCTGTGCTAGTTCCTGTTTTTAGAAATGCTTTATTCTTTACTAGGTCTTGAAATCCCGTCAACCTCTGCTGACCTGATGGTTTTATATATTAGTTGCAGGATATTGAGAAAAATAATTTAAAATATTTATTTTTGTATGTGCATGTTTTGCCTGCATGTGTACCAATGCACTACTTGTATGCCTGGTGCCCTTGGAGGCCAGATGAGAGTATTAGATCCCTTTGTGAGCTGCTGTGTAGGTGCTGGGATCAAACCCATGTCCTCTGAAAAGCAGCCAGTGCTCTTAACTAATGAGCCGTTTCTCTTGATCAAACAGTTTTTTATAGAATGTGAACATTAATAATTTTTCTTCAAAGGTTTATACAAATTACATTTATCACAAAGCCCAAACTGTAACTGTTTTCATCATGATAGTGAAGTGATATAAATTGACATATTAAGGTACTGTGATTACAACTAGCCAGATACTCTGTACATCTACATAGATTAAAATTTCCTTAAGTATAGTGTAAAAGTGATTTGTATTTTATGATATTTATACCTTCTTACTGATAATGACCTATTTTTGGATTTCAGGAGCGGATTCATATGTAGGAGTCCGGTATATTACAGAGGCCCTCATCAAAAAAATCACTAAACAAGACAATTTGACCCTGGTACATTCTCTGAACCTTTCACTTTCTAAAGATGGTGGCAAGAAATTTAGGGTAGGTTTCCGGCAATTTCTAAACATAAACATTGATTTCATTTTTTTATGTCTTAAACCTGCCAGAATTTTTTTTTTAAGAATGTCTTTTATTTTTTCCTTCAATTATTTTTTAAAATTTAATTTTAGTTTTGTGTGTTTGCACACATGAGTGCAGGAGGTCAGAGGCATTGAATCCCTTGGAGCTGGAGCTGTGGGTATTTGTGAACTACTTGATATAGGTGCTAGAAATTGAACTCAGGTCCTCTGCACCAGCAGTACAGGCACTTTTAACTGCTGAGCCATCTCTCCAGCACCCTTCAGTGAAAACTTTTAGCAAGTATTGCTTTGGCAAAATCAAGTTTTCGTTTCAGATTTATAGTGTTTGTGTTTAGGAAATGTCTATTCACTACTGGGACTTTTAAAAACCATGTACTGGCAGCATTATATTGCTTTTTAAGCTGGAACAGTTTGTTTATATTATGTATTGTGGGGGTAATTATTATTTTGGTTCATTTTATTTTGTTTTGGTTTTAGAGATCTCAGTTCATAGTTGTTTGGCTCTGGTATTTGGGGGGCCTATTGTGAAGCAAAATACAGCAGAGAGACATGCAGAGCAAAGCTGCCCAGCTCCTTCCTGGCAGCCAGAAAAGAGGGAGGACAGACAGGAGGAGCCAGAGTTCTGTGCCCTCTTGTTTTCAGTGGGGGTGTCATCTTCTTACCTAACTGGCAGCAGAGCTTTCGCTGTGTTGTTTGCAGCGGAGTTCTCTGTCAGAAGTGTGATATCTCCATATCTTAGTGCCTTTGTCCAGTATTCTATACTTCACTGACTCTAGAGAAGCAACTGGAAAGCCCCTTTACTGTTTCTGTAAATAATTGTATTGGTACTCAGCCACACTAAGTTGTTTACATGCTGTCTACAGCTAGTTACACACTCTAATAATCGAGTTTAGATGTGGCCCACAGAATCAAAAGTATGTACTAGCTGGCTTTTTATAGAAAATGTTTGCTCTCCTTGCTCTGGAGCATTTACTACTTTATCTCAGACTGTGTTACGTAAGCACATTGTAATAGCTTAATTTCTTTTTTTGTTTTTATTTTATTTTATTTTATTTTCCTTTATTGAGACAGGATCTCACTATGTAGTTCTGGCTGTCCTGGAACTTGCTCTGTAACCCAGGCTGGCCTCGAACTCACAGAGATCCTCCTGCCCCTGCCTCCCGAGTGCTGGGATTAAAGGTGTGTGCCACCATGTCTGGCTATGTAAAGCTTAATTTTTAATTAAAAAATGCTTGCATCCAAACATTAAGCGCAGAGGGAAAGAACTCAGGGAAAGCAAAACATACAAAGAAATGCTTCAAAAGAAAATGAGACTGTTGTTTTCCTCCTCAATAAACACTAGCATACTACCATAAAGGAAGGTGCTATAGATTCAGCTTCCTGAAGATTTTAAAGACCGCTTTGTGAATGGCCAAAGGCAGACAGGTCTGGCAGTGAGTGTGGGCAGCACGTTTTACAGCACCATTTGTGCAACGCAGAAGATGTCCTCCGACTCAGTGACAGAGACGGGAGATTTGCAAAGAATGTGAGCAGGCAGTTCAAAATGTGGTGTCAAGGACCGCTAATAACCTGAGACCTGACCCGTTGGTTCACTACTGTCAAATAAAACAATGGTTTGGTAGCACTGTATGTTTTGTACAGCCAGTGGTCAAGTTTTGAAAGCTTTCACTGTCCCGGAGGTCTGAGAAGGGATATTCTTTGTGTGTGTGTGTGTGTGTGTGTGTGTGAGCACGGAGAGCAGGTAGTGTGCTTGTTCTCTGGTCAGTAACTTGGTTTGTACTCGCTGAGTTTACACTCAGCACCCAGAAGTTCTCCTGCTCTATTATACCTATTCTAGGAACACGATTTGAACATCTATACCAAAATGCCACTACAGCGATGCTTATTAAGTACTATTTAGATTAGAAAATTTAGAAATGCCTAAACGTCTCATAAGATTGGCTAAATAAATTATAGTGCAATATACCATGAACTAATGTGTCAATTTTCTAAAGTGATTTAGAATCCTGTGTTAACATGTCTTAGTCAGGGTTCTGTTGCTGTAAAGAGACTAAGACATCTCTTACAAAAGAAAACGTTTAACTATGGGCTTGCTTACGGTTTCAGAGGTCAGTCCGTTATCCCCGTGGCAGCAGTGACACAGCTCCTCCAGCAAGGTCACGCTTCCTAACCCTTCCCTGATAGCCCATCAGTTGGGGACGTAGCTTGAAATATGTGCGTGTATGGGGCCAGTCCCATCTGAACCAACACAATAGTTTCTTCTTTTTTCTTCATATTAGTTTCAGTGGAAATCAAATTCTAAAAGTGGTTTATTTAGTATAATCTCAAGCTATTTTAAAAATTCTGTTTGCTGTATGTATGGCCAGGAAGGAATAGAAGAACCTGAGCGCATACACATCAGCCTCTTAACAGTGGTTCACTGAGCCGTGCGACTCTTATCTTAGTGAATGTTTTATGTTTCATTTGAAGATTTAAATAGAATACACTCAGGTTTCAGTTATATAGTTATGGAAGAGAAGGAAACCTGCGGTAGTTTTAGAGTTGTAGAAATGAAATATCAAATCAGTTTGTAGTTGCTCGTAGCTCTTATATGCACCAGATATGTCAGTCTAAGGAGATGGAAACAGGTAAATAAGCTTAGCTGGTAATCTAGGATTTTAGAGTTTGGTGTGAAAGTGTCCAGGGTTGAGTGTGAGATTAGGGAGAATCAGGGAGTTTGGGTTGGGGAGGCAAAGCCAGTGTGGAAGCCTGAAGGATCTGTTGTATTGGAAAAGACCGAGAGCATGAGGCATGGAGGCTGCGGAGAAGGATGGTAAAAGTGATGCAGACTAGCCAGAGAGGAGAACAGAGGTCATGCCTTCTCAAACCCACCGGGCCATTCTTAAAAAGGCCTCTGCAGAGTTTTGTTTTTAAGATTTTTTTTTTTTTTTTTGTGTGTGTGTGTGTGTGTGTGTGTGTATGTGTGTGTCCTGCATGTATGTCTGTGCACCTTGTGCATGCCTCGTGCCTACAGAGGCTAGAAGAGGGCACTGGATCCCCTGGAACTAGAGTTACAGATGGTTGTAGTAACCATGTGGGTACTGAGAATCAAACGTGGGTCCTTTTCTAGGGCAGCAAGTGTTCTTACCTGCAGAGCCGTCCCTCCAGACCCTTGCTGGCGGTTTTTATTTTTAAGTTGGCCTAGTATTCTGTGTTCCAGGGTGTACACACAAATGACTGTGTTATTGAGTCTGTGCTGGATGTACTTCCTCTGCGAGGCTTCTCTTACTACCCACTTTTAGACAGGCACCTTCTCCTCTTCATTCAACAGATACTTAGTTAGCGCCCAGTTTGTGTCATCCTATCACGATGTTTTCCTTATTGTCTTCTTTGAATTTTCTGTCTGACAATCTTGTTTGATGTTTATATGCCAGTAAAGTCAAGAAACCCTATTTCCTTACTTGCCACTATATTTCATGTACATAGAACAGCTCCTGGCACATAATCCACGTTTGATAAATATTTGCTGAATGGATGGTAATAGAGAGGCTGCGATGTGCTGGAAATTTATTGCCTTACCAGTACAATAGCAGTAACAGGGAAGGCAGGCAAAGAAATGTAGACAATTCTTGTGAGTATACTCGTGATGAATGAGGGCCTAAGAGGAAGGCTCAATAGAAACCCTGCTGTAGTGCAGTGTGCCTTGCTGATAATAGGAGAAACGTGAACATGGCGCATACAAACTGTGCAGCGGGGTGGGGGTGGGGGTGGGGGGTGGGTGGGGAGTGGGGGGTGGGGGGTGTCTAGGCCACTGCCATAGCCTTGCTGCAATGGATCCCACTTCATTGATATTAGCCATGTGATGCATATCGATTGTAAAGTGGCTGCCTTTAAACTGAGAAGGGGAAAGGCCGTTAAATAGTGCAGTTTGTAAAGAGTAACGGTGGTGGAGAGTTCTTGTTGAGTAGTCTGTGCTGCTTACTGCATGGGCACTGCTGAGGGTCAGGGAGAGTATTGGCAGAACCTTTCTACTCGGTCAGGGAAAGCAGTAGAGGTCTAGGAAAGCTGTTAGCATTCACTGATCATCGCAGCCTCTAATGCGCCTCCCTTAGTGTGTTCTGTCAAGGAATCTCTTGTATAAAGTATTTACCATTTATTTCCAATTAGTACATCGAAAATTTGGAAAAGTGTGTTAAACTTGAAGTACTGAATCTCAGCTATAATCTCATAGCAAAGATTGAGAAAATGGACAAGCTGCTAAGATTACGTGAACTCAACTTATCATATAACAAAATCAGGTGAGTGACTGCTCCTTTAGGTAGCCTTGCAGGGTCTTCCTGTCAGCGGTAGACTAAGGGCGTCCAGGTCATTGAAAGACTGCACTGAAGGATTGTGCTGGAGCTTCCCATCTGTCTTCATATGTCAGCATTACTTAACTAGAGGATAGTATTTTACTTAGCATTATTAAAGCAGATATATTTTTGTACCAACTTTTAATTATATTTTTAGCAGTAACTTTGTCTAGATGTTTTCTGTGATTCCTTGCCTTATTATATAATAATGTTTATGTAAGAGAATGGCATTTTGATCTGGAAGATATTCCAAATAACTTGATCCTGTGTATTTATCTTCATGTTCTTTGCTCATTGTTATAAGAAATAACACTGTACATCTCATTTCTAATTCAGATTCACATACAAATATACAACTACTGGGAGAAATAAATGTAAAACCTAGTGATGACTAAAGCTAGGTATAGAAAACTGTAACGGGGAAGATGAATCAGGAAATCGTGGAAATCTTTAAACACTTTTTCCCCCGACTTAGACTTCTTAAATACAGTGGTCAGTAAATGAAAACAGGCTGGAGAGATGGCTCAGCAGTGCAGAGCACACGGGCTCTGTTCCCAGCAGCCATGTGGTGGCTCCAGACTGTAACCCCAGTGTCAGAGGAATCCTACACCCTCTTCTGGCCTCCGTGGGCACTGCACACACCTGCTGCATGGACAAATTCATGTAGGCAAAACATATATAAACATACAATTTTAAAAAGTTGGGGGTGGGGAGAAAACAACTGTAATAATGAGAAGTTCTAATTAAGACAAAAATGAAATGTAAAAAAAACTTGGCAAATCAAGTTCACAATATGAAAACTTTCAGAAGAATTGATCTAATGAAAATAATTTCATGAAAACAGAGAAGCTCAGGAATATTTGGTCAGTATAGTAAATTCACTAGGGAATTAAATTGACAACTAAATTGCTGGTAATGTAAAGGATATGCTATCAATGAAAGTCTAGTGGGAGGAATGGCAAGTGTTTTAGTTAAGTGTTCTCATTGCAGTGCATATATTTGTAAACACGGTGTCATTTTAGAATGTGCCGCATGTGCTGCTGGTAGAGCTCATCTTTGGTGAGGCCAGTGTAGTTGTTGTGGACCCCGGACAGCACTGCGTCTCAGCAGTGTGCTGGTGAGTGCTGCTCTCTCCAGGGTGCGGCCATGGGCACTCTCCTTTCCTGTTAGGAGATCTTCCAGTACGGGAAGGCGAGTAGGGCCGCAGTTCAGCTCTGTGGGGAAGTTTGACTTTGGCCACTTTCTTTAGTTGTCATTCAGGAAAAAGTTAATCAATTGGAATTATGAAAAGCAGCTTCGTGAAGCTGATGCTCTTTACTGTAAACTACTGTGAAAGAACTTAGTCATTTTATGTACTAAGTGTGATTTTTGTACTCTGGTTTCCAGCAAGATTGAAGGACTAGAAAACATGTGTAATCTGCAAAAGCTAAACCTAGCAGGCAATGAAATCGAGCATATTCCAGTGTGGTTCGCAAAGAAGTTGAAATCGTTGCGAGTCCTCAATCTAAAAGGCAATAAGGTATCATCGGTAAGTATTCAAAGTAGCAAGATTTATTTTTTTCTAAAACTTAGGTTATTTGAATTGTAAACTCTGCCATGTTCATGTTTTATATTGAACATGATCCCTTAGGCCAGTGCCCTCTCTTTTTAGGCCCCTTCCTCCTCCAGTTAGTCCCTTTTATTTTCCTAAAAACTTTTTTATTCAAATTTTTTTATTTATTGGGAAAAAATATTTAGAAACCTTAAGTTGTTTTTAAAGTATGATATTTCTTTTAACATCCTTGTTTGATTGACCAGATGCTAAATTCAGATATAACCTAGGATTCTTGACTGTAATGAAACATAGACTGATCTCATTTTGCAAAGGTTCCATAATAACCAAGAATTGATCTTAGTATTTTATATCCATCATTTCATTGCACCTTCTTTTAGCCTTGTTGCCTAGTGCCGTGCTTCCAGTGTAATATGTGCTTCCAGTGTAATACATACCTATTTTAAATTAACTTATGTTGAGTTAGAAAATGCCTTCTGAACACCTAATGAATAAATGTGGCACCTAATTGGTGTTACACTGGGTGTTAGAACTGAAACAATCATGACATAACTTAAATTGTTAGACTAAAAATGGAAAGGCATGACCAGCTACGGGCCAAGGCTGCTCTAATGTACCTTGGAGTCCTTTGATTTCTATGAACTGTTTAAACTAGAGAAAATAATTCTGTGTGGCCTCTTTACGGAGGTGTCAAGAGACCCAGGAGAAATGAGAGGAACGTTCAGAGAATGAGTGACTTAGGTGTGTTCGTTATTCCTTAAATGTGAAGACGCATTAGAACAGGCACCATTTGTTCATCTTACTGTTGATGATCTTTCTTGTTTGTTATTACACTGAGCTTGTGCTGACGTCTTTCTCTGTAAGTCAAGCACAACTCAGACTTACAGCTCTCACGCCTTCATGTCCACACGTTGCTGCCACGGGCATGCTCTGCCACACTCGGCAAGTATCTTCCCTTCTTCCATTTTTATAAAGATCTGGGAAGGAGACGATTTTACTGCAGCAGCTCAAGAGCCTCAGAGTCCAAGCCTTACACCATTCTTATATGTTACCTCGTGCTCCTGAAAATCACAGGCCCATAGGAAGAAATAACCAGGGATCAAAAATTGACCCTAAGTATTTCTCAGTTCTTGATTTTAGGTCATACCCAGTGTCTGCTGAGTAACAGGAAAACTGTTCAGTATTTATTAAATGTAATCATATATCATTTTCTCATCTGTATGTTTGGAATTGGCATTACTAAGGGTAATATATGTTTATTTAGGAGAAATATATACTTGTACAAGCTGTTTAAGATAGTGTTTCTCAACCTACATAAGTCCTTAGAATAAACAAGAAGCTTCAAAGAATATTGGTATCTATACATATTTTTGTAGGTTTTTTTTTTAACCATCAGTTATAATTGTTACCTCAAAATTTACCAGAATCCTTCATCGTGGTTCATTTCATGCTTATTTGATCAATACAAAATAAAGACATTAGTTTAGAATAATACAGACTTAGATTGAAGCCCCCAGTTTGTTCAATGTCACTAGGTTCCAAGCAAGTCATATCTTTGAATCTTGAGTCCTTGACCTGTAAAAGTCAGGTAACACTTACAGCATGGGTTTTGTGAGGAGCCACAAAGGAAAACAAATATTACTGCCTGATATACCGGTGCTCATATACTCCTTTTCTGTCCCTTTCTTACCTTGCTAATTTGAGGCAGTAGGTTTTTAAATAGGTTTCTGGACATGCTAAAAGCAATCCTCTGATTTGTTACTTTCTTTGTTAGTTTATGATTTTAAAGTAAATTATTCCAATGCTGCTATTGTACCATTTCAGCTCCAGGATGTAAGCAAGTTGAAACCACTACAAGATTTGACTTCTCTAGTCCTCCTTGAGAATCCGGTTGTGGGCCTTCCTCATTACCTCCAGTTTACCGTTTTCCACCTTCGTTCCCTGGAAAGTTTGGAAGGTCAGCCAGTGACCACCCAGGACAGACAAGAGGCTTTCGAGAGATTCAGTTTAGGTAAGGTGATACTTAAGAACCTGACTGGGGGCTGGAGAGATGGCTCAGCGGTTTAGCTCACTGGCTATTATTCCAGAGGTCCTGAGTTCAGTTCCCAGCAACCACATGGTGGCTCACAGCCATCTATAGTGAGATCTGATGCTCTCTTCTGGCCTGCAGGGATATGTGCAGACAGAACACTGTATACATAATAAATAAATAAATCTTTAAAAAAAAAAAAAGAGCCAGTAGCCCTCTGGGTTGACTGAGGAAGGAACTTGTCTCTATAGTCTCAGCTCAGAGGGTAAGGAAGGAGTGAACCGACTCCTACAAGTTGTTCTCTGATCTGCACACTTAGGCCATGTCCGTAGGTGTGCATTCCTGCCCACCTCCAATAAACCCACAAACACTCACTGTCAAAGGTACATATTACTGCATCTGACTTGTTTTTTAAACAAGGATTAATTTATAAACCTTACAATCCTACTAAAATTTACCTAGAAAATGGCACCATAAATTGGTTAATTAAGCAAGTATCTGTTGAGCATATACTATGTACCAAAAGTTCCCTGCCTCGAAAATGATCTCCTGAATGTGTGTGTGTGTGTGTGTGTGTGTGTGTGTGTGTGTGTGTGTGTGTGTGTCTAAGGTGTGAGAAGAGGAAGACTGGTGAGCAGACAGCCAAGAAAACAGTAAATGACAGGCTAGCAAGGTCAGAGGACAGGAAATCGTTTCAAAAGCCCAGAAACTTGTTCAAGAGAACAGTGGTCGCCATGGTGAATGGCTGACACACGAGGGAGACAGGCACAGCGATGGCTTTAGAATGGCTTTGGACTGGGCAGTGGGGCGCACACCTAATCCCAGCAGTAGGGAGGAGAGGCAGGCAGATCTCTGAGTTTGAGGCCAGCCTGCTCCAGGATGGCTGGGGCTGCACAGAGAAACTCAAAAAACAGAACAAACAAACAGACAAAAAGAATTTCTTTGAATTGGTTTGGTGTTCTTGCCTAGAGCTATCCAAGAGGAATGGGAGTTAATGATAGATGTGAACAGATTAAAGAATGGGAGGAAGGTGTTTGAGCAAAGACCTGAAATTCCTATAACAGCTTCACTCTTCTAATACTTAATAATTGTGATTTTTAGGTTTAAAGGTAAAGAAAAGATCCGAGACTAAACGTTCACCAATAGCTTCAAGGCCAGGAAATGGGAAGAAACAAAATGCTATTCAACCTCGAAGTTTGTAGTGATGAAATAGTGTTTCTAAGATCAGGAGAGACGAATCACACCTTGATTCTTTTAGTTCATAAAAATGAGGACCATGAGATTAGAATTTGAGAGACAGAGATCACTGATCATCCTTTGGTAAGAAGGACACATTCTCCATTAAGAAGAGAAGAATGTGTAGATGTTGGTGCTTTTGTTGTTTGGAGTAGGAAAATAAGGGCATTCCCTTAATGAAATGTGAAGCTCAGCTGAGAAAGACTGGCTGGAGTATGGGAAGTCTGAGGAGAAAGGAAGGTGCAAAATGACCATTTTAGAATGTTGAGAAGCCGGCCTCTGTTAGTCTGAAGGGGAAATTGAGTCTGAAATTGGCATGCGTCTACTTTGACCTACAGAGATGGCAGTTTCACACCATGGCATAGCTTAGTGAGGAAGCACTTCTGAGCAAGCCTGCTAACTTGAGTCCCATCCTGAAAACCACAAACAGGTGGAAGAGACCAACCAGTTCCACTGAGCTGCCCTGTGACTTCCGTGCCACATCATGGCTTCCTGTGTGTGTGTCACACAAGTAATAATTATAATAAAGATCCCCTCCAATTACTACTTTCTTACGTCAGATCCAGATCCAAGGTGGTCCTCTTTTTCCTGAAAGCCCATGGTGTATAATTTTCAAAGTTGTGTTGCATGTTCTTAGACCTCTTCCGCTGTTGCTCTGAGAAGCACACTCTGTTCCTATTACATTTTTATTCGCAGAAGAGGTCGAAAGACTGGAAAAAGCCCTGGAAAAGAAGATGGTGGAAACAGAAGAGCTTAAGAACAAACAAACAAAGTTTCTTGAAGAAATTAAAAATCAAGATAAGCTAAACAAGTCCTTAAAAGAAGAAGCCATGTTGCAGAAACAGAGCTGTGAAGAGCTAGAAAGTGACCTCAGCACAAAAAACAAGTTGGTGAGTCTGTGCTACACAGGTAGAGAGGCTTACATTAAAACACAACATCCTGACTGGAGCATCGGGAAGGTGGCCAAAGGCTTTGGGTATTGTAGTTGACTGTGATATGCTACCCAAAGGTGTGAGGTATGGTGTCCAGCATGAAGGGAACATGATACTTCACACTGGGTCACACTGGTTAGGAGGTGTTTAAAATAGCTTCATAGATAAGACTGTATATTGTCAAATGTTTAGAAGCTGGCAGAGTTATCCAAAGGTTAACCATATGTACCCTATGTCATGGAGACTCCTTTTCTGTAGAAATGGTAGCAGTAATGTGTAAAAGTAAGCCCGTGTTCACACACACACACACACACACACACACACACACACCCAGATATGACATGCTTTACATTAGCAAAATTTCAAATAACTAAAATATCCATCATTGGGTATCCATGTGGTTGAATAACTTATAATAAGCTCCTAATAAAATGAAGCGAGACAGTATATACATGGAAGGGTGCTGGGCATATTTTACTATGTGAAAAATTCCAAGTGGTGAGAATGGTGAATCCGTCATGATCCTGCATGGAAAGATACACATTGGTCTTCTGGGGGAAAATAGCAGAAGATTAACAGGAGTTGTTTCTGAAGATTAACCATCTAGGAAATTTCCAAGGTGACCTTTATGTATCTCTGTAAAGTCTAACTTTTACATAATTTACTTTATAGTTGAAATGTGGAGAAAAACATTAAAATGTAGGAGAGTTTGGACAAATATTTGAGAAGGTGCCTAACTGAGAGGTCTGGAGAGGGTCAGGGAGCTAGTTGTCCAGGCTGGAGGCAGCTCAGGGGGCTCTACCAGTTGCCGCTGTCTCACACAAGAAGAGTTAGAGCTGTAATTATATAAGTCAGGCCTTGTGAGGTAAATTTAAGACCTAGCAGAGACATGTTTTCATTTAGTAGTGAATCTGATGAGTCTTGAACTATACTACAAAAATCAGAATATACCTACTGTCCTAAAATAAACAAATATTAACTGTGTGCTTGGTGCTTCAAGAAAGGCCTTCCCCAGGCCCTACCACCACCTCCCTCTCACCCCCTCACTCCTACAGGGTTTCTCTGTGTAGTCCTGGCCAACTTTGAATTCTCTTTATAGACCAGGCTGGCCTCGAACTCACAGAGATCAGTCTGTCTCTGCCTCCCAAGTGCACCACCACCTGGCCAAGAAAGGCCTTTCAACACAGACAATATGATTTTGTAAATTTACACACACACACACACACACACACACACACACACACACACACACACACACACACTTGGTGTGTGCACATGTGGAGGTCAGAGGACAACTTAACAGTTTTTAGTTCTCTCCTTGCCCTGTGTGAACCCCAGGGACCAACCTCAAATCATAAGATTTGAGGGCAAGTGCCTTTACCCACTGGGCCATCCTGCCAGTCCCTTGTTTTCCTATTGTTTGTTATAATGTTACACCTTAGGTGTTTTATAAACTGTCAACAGTTTTGTTCTTTCTTCTGTATTTTTATTACAAGTCATGCTCTTCTGCAAGCATACTATTTTTATTGTTAACATTTTTAAAACCTTTTCATACATAATTAATATATTTGTTTTAACAAATTCAGATCATTGAAATATAAGCATGTGGAAATGAAGTCTTTCTTCTATTTCACTCCCCCAGATGTTAATGTGTAGCCTTTTTGTTTTCATGTTTCTGTATTACATATGTAATAAGTACATTATATACTGGAATAATTTTGTGAATATTTTAAAAAGGAATCTTTTTAATGTATATGTATCTATAGACAATATAGATAGATACTGCATTTTATCTTTAATAACACAGTCAAAGCTCTCCCAGTTAAAAAATAACGTATATATAAATCTTCCTCAGTATTCTAAAAGTCTGCGGTTTTTGTTCCATTGAATGGCTCCTCCATAATTTAGCCAATTCTGCAGATAGATATTTAGATAGCTGTTTTTGCTCTTGGAAATAGTACCACATAGAAATTGAGTGTGTGTGTGTGTGTGTGTGTGTGTGTGTGTGTGTGTGTGTGTGTGTGTGACATACTCACAGTAATATTTCTTTAGCATAAATCACATCAAGGACAATTACTGTGCAAATTTCTTTTTAAGTTTTGATAAATGAGACCAGCAGGATAACTCAGCAGGTCAAGGTGCCTGCCACTGAGTATACAGACCTGAGTTCAGTCTCTGGAATGTACATGGTAGAAGATGACAGCCAGCCCTACAAGTTGTTAACATAACATAACACACACACACACACACACATACATTCACACCACATACTCGCATACACACACAAACACACACCACACACACACACACACACACACACAAACACACCACACACTCACATATGCCAATGTCCACTTAAAAAAGCTTATTACTAATTTGTGTTTTCCATAGCAATGAGTAAAGGGGTCTAACTGGGTTTATTGTTGTGAACTTATTAGAGAGAAAAAATGGAATCTTCTTAGTTTATTTTTATATTATTTAACTGCTGGAGGAGTGAATATTAATTGATCATTTTGTCTTTCCTTTTAAATTACCCATTTCATTATTTTGTCTCATGTTATCTCAAAGTACTACTGTATATTTAGAAGTAGAATTCTAGGTCTTTAGAGAGCTTACATTTCCCTTTGTCTCTTGAAAGATATGTGATGATAATATCACTCCAATTATATAACAGTGTGCAATTTTATTAAGTGATTGTTTGTGTACTAAACTAGTTCCTTTATAAAACAAAGTTGTTTTGATGGTTATCTAAACTGTAGTGGGCCCCTATCTCCACCATCTGCAAATACTAACCCAACTTCCTCCTGGTCATTTTGCAAGGTATTTAACCCTGACCTTTGAGTGTTCTTGTTGTTTAAATGGAACATTTACTTGTCCCGCCACTTCATGGCCTTGTGAGGATTTGGTAAGGTTCTAAATGTGAGAATAACTTCAAGTAAAGCAGCTAAGGAATGTAAGGTGGTAAATTTACACTCAGTGACACCGTGCGTTAGAGTAAGCGTGACACCAGGACTGACACCATCGGTGGTGAGCCATCAAGACAAATGCTAGGGGCTGCAGAGCCTTCCTCTCTCCAGTGTGCTGCAGGTAATGTGTGTCTGTCTGCTGCTTCTCTTAGCCCTTCCTTCTCTTGGTCTCTTGCAGGCCTTTTTCTGCTGGGTCTTTATTCTTCTTTCAGGTAGTTCCTTCAGGACTGAATGCACTGTTTTCTGTGATGTTGCATGGTAACTTGTATGATATGCTTGTTTACATTTTAAGTTTTGAAACTGGTTAGCCTCTTTGGGAATGTGTTTGTGTAATAATGTTGTAAATGACTTTGGATACAGGAGAGCAAATTTGAATGTGAGAGGAAATGTGTATTATTGTTTCTGTTTGTAGTGTGTTAACTGCAGTCATTTCTTGATTCCCCATAGCCAATATACTACTGGCCTACTACTTCCCTTGGCCTGTGTTGCCCCCATGTATGCACTTCTGCTTCCAGATGTTTGCTGAGGGCTTATCATCATCTAAGTAGATCTAGAACTATGGGAAACAGAAAAGCACTTTGAAAGCACAGAGTAGTGTAGAAGTGGTCCAGGCTTATTCGGGCTTCCAGCAGTCTTTGCCCTGTTTTGTTTTGGCCCCGTTGTCAGTTTGCTTTGGGAACAAACCTGAACCTAAGTCGATGCTATTGATTGTGAATTGTATCTCTGAGGCTCGGTCTCTTGATCGTTCACTGGAAACATCAATGTGGGCAATGTGCTAGAGAGCCTGCAAGAGGACCCTGAAGGCAGCTTAGCACAGTAGACCGCGTTAGACTTGAAACTGGGTCACACAGCTTTGTACTTTACCTTTTCAACCAGCTACTCAGCTGGGCAAGTGGAATAACCTCTCCGAGCAGCTTTTATCACCTCAGAGTGGGTTGTGCAGCCTGGATGAGGTAGTAATGTAAACCACACAATGTCTGGCTCGCAGAGAGAGCTAAAGATCGGTGTTACTCCTTTAATGGTACTCAGGAGGTGACTGCACGCTAACTCATGCACGATTTTGATTTCCTGGTCTTGTAAAATGTTCATGTGTATGCTTTCTTGTTTTCAACTTATATTTTGATATTCATGAAATATTTCTGCATGCTTTTCTGTTTGAAATCAATTCTCAGAATGCCTGCCCCCCCAAAAAAAAAAGAAAAAAGAAAAGAAAAAGAAAAAAAAAGTCACTTAGTAAACCTTTGAACTGAACTCAAAGGATTAGTTTGGTAGTCTGGTAACCTGTGGCAAGGCAGGTCATCAATCTGAAAAAATTCAGAAAATTAGGTTAGATTATCCTTACATTTTTCTCTCACTCCAAAATCTTCCAAGAGTAACCAAATGGTTGTAATTAAAGTTACTGTATTAAAAATGACTGATGCCACATATTTGCATCTGATTGAGCTTATTTACGTTCCTTACCTCTGCTACAGAGTAATGTTCTGGCCCAGCATGGAGGCACATGCCTGTAATCTCGTGTTCAAGAGGCTAAGACAGAAAGATCACACACTGCCTGCCTGGGCTGCATAGCAGATTCCTGGGAAACACAGTGAGACACACACACACACACACACACACACACACACACACACACACACACACACACACGTACTGAACACTCACAGCTAAGAGTCATTGACTAAAGCCAATCTTTCTCCTCCTCTGTAAAATGTCTCTCCATGAATTGAAGCAATCATTAAAATGGAAGAGTAAGCAAAGAGTTAAGTTCAATAAATTAGTGCTAATAATTGGGAAACCAGGAAGCAAGTACTACAAAATGGCTGGTATTTATTTTTATGTGTAGATGAAACAACCTAAATTGCTTTTTAAAACTTGACTCACTATATCCTGAAAATAGCGTACAAACTTCAAAGATCTTTTATGTGACCTCTTCTAAAATGATAATTCTGTGTTTCATTTTTTCATGATATAGGATTGAGATAAAATAGTCTCAGTGTTGTGCTATTTGGTGTAGCTATAGTGAGAACTACCTGTATCATTATAGGGTCATGCTAACTAACTGATATTGATTCATCTTATATTGACCAATAGCTAAAACAGAAAACAATGGAACTAACTCGAGCATGTCAAAAGCAGTATGAGTTGGAGCAGGAACTGGCCTTTTATAAAATTGATGCTAAGTTTGAGCCACTAAATTATTATCCATCAGAGGTAAGTTTATATTTTTTTAGCACTCTAAATTAAAGCCAGGATGGGAGGGATTTTAATCACTCAGTTCTCTTTTTAAATACGCGTTTGTGTTTGTGTGTATAGGGAGGGCATGCGTGTGGAGGTTAGACAGTTTGGGAGTTACTTCTTGGCGTCCACCGTGTGGGTCCCAGAGATTGAACTCAGGTGGTCAGCCTTGGCAGCAGGTGCCTTTGCCACAAGTGCCTGTGCCTGCTGAGCCAGCCCACCAGTCACACTCCATTTTCTTGATGTAAGGATATCACCAAAGTAAACTGTGTTTTGGTTGAGTGTGTGTTATTTGCCTCATGGAGTTAAAGTAGTGTTTTAAGAAGATAAACATTCCAAGGAGATCCTTGCTTATAGCCACGTCTCTCATTGAAAGCAGTCGTCTTGGCCACTGTTACCTTACTCTGGGTGTGGGTCAGTTCAAGGTATACTTTGAATGCGGGTGCTTCAGCACCCGAGTGGTCGCCTCCTCAAATGGCTTGCCCACTGCTCTCTAGAGCCAGCACCAGGCAGCCATTACTAGTAAAAATGCCATAGAAACAAGGAACTGCCAAATGTCCAAGACCAGTAATTCCAACAGTATCATGTTTAGGTTTTAAAATGTTAATATTAAAATGTATTAGATTGGGATCTTACTTATATTGGTCAGGAAGCAACATAATACACACAGGCTTTTGACTGAAAGTTGAAACAATATTAAGGAGTTGTATAGCCGTGGGTAGTCTTTAGTTATTCTCAGCTTGTTAGTAGAGAGAATCCTTTTGAGACCGTTTTTAGTTCTAGTTCCTTTTTGCTATATGAAAAAGGATAAAGAATAACATTCTATCTTTTAGCTTCTAGACATATAAGATTAATATAAATATAAGTAATTCTGTGATATATTTGCCACCAATAAGATGAATAATGTTGGGTTGCTTCTTAATCTATAAACCTATTGCTATGCTTGCTTTTAGTATGCTGAAATTGACAAATCCCCAGATGAAAGCCCTTATATTGGCAAATCCAGATACAAGAGAAACATGTTTGCCACTGAGACTTACATTGTCAGCGATGCCCAGGCAGTTCAGATCCAGAAGATGACGTCAGGAGGACAGCTTAGACATGAGCACGTGCCCCTGAGAGCCCATGCATCACCGGATGTACAGTTGGAAGACACAGAAAAAAAAATAAGTGCAGGTTAAACAAAGTTATTCTTAAGTTCTTAAAAAATATGAGACTGGGGATGTGGCTCCATGGACATTTGCCTGGCATGTGCAAGTCTTTGGTTCAGTGTCTAGCACTACGAGAAGTAATGCATGCATACAGACGGACAGGCATAAACTAACAGGATATGCAGACTGATTTTTATCTTATAAGTTTTAGTTGAACATTGGTGGTACTTATTATTTACATGAAAAGTCTAAAGCCTAAGTAGTGATAATTGAGCCCGCTTTTTAGATGATTCCTGTTGTAGTTGAGAATGAGATTTCTGACAGTAATTGATGGCAGCATGTTAAGGAATCAATCTAATAAGAGTCTGGCTAGGTGGTGATGGTATATGTCTTTAATCCCAGCACTGGGGAGGCAGAGGCAGGCAGATCTCTGTGAGTTCAAGGACAGCCTGGTCTACAGAGTAAGATCCAGGTCAGCCAGACCTCTTACATAGTGAACACCTGTCTGGGGAGGGAAGTATGTAAATTGGATTCTGCCAACAGGCACTGAAACTAATCATTTAGAGATATAGTTAATAATCACTGAAGCAGGTAAAGAACCATGAGGGCAAAAGCCTTCCAGTACTGGAGAAGAGCACTCTCCTTAGGCTTAGAAGTCAGGCCGGCCTCTGACTCTTCCTGACATGCCCTGCAGTCTGTTTCCTCAACCCTGTGTGCAGCCCCCAGTTTAATTCAAGGGATCTTGCCACTCCTGGTAAGCCAGTACAGGAAGAGGTTAAGCCAAGAGGTACTAAAGGTTCTCTGCCAGGGTTAGCTCTGAATCCACTTAGTCACTGGCTGTGTGGATTTGGAAGAAAGGGAACCCTGACTGGAGTCTGTGCACCTTGTGGACTCCTGGTCCACTGTGGGGCTCCCACTAATCAGATTATCAGCACATTCTTGCTTAGCTGATAGTTACATAGGAGTCCAGGTGGACTCTGATTTCTTTTTTTACATGTATTTTATGGGAAGCTTTCGCAGGAGAAAGCAGAAATAAATGAGATGTGTGTATAAACTGGCTTCAGGAGGGTTTTGTGAGAGGATGAAGCGTGAGCAAGGGAAAGGGTAGAATGAAATCTATGGTAGAAAGTAGCTGATTTGAGGTCCCCTCGAAGGAAAGTTTATCGTCCTTTCTTTCCTTCCTTCCTTCCTTCTTTCTTTCCTTCCTTCCTTCCTTCTTTCTTTCTCTTCCTTCCTTCCTTCTTTCTTTCTTTCTTTTCCTTCCTTCCTTCCTTCCTTCCTTCCTTCCTTCCTTCCTTCTTTCTTTTCCTTCCTTCCTTCCTTCCTTCCTTCCTTCCTTCCTTCCTTCCTTCCTTCCTTCCTTCCTTCCTTCCTTGTTTCTCTTCCTTCCTTCCTTCCTTCTTTCTTTTCCTTCCTTCCTTCCTTCCTTCCTTCCTTCCTTCCTTCCTTCCTTCCTTCCTTGTTTCTCTTCCTTCCTTCCTTCCTTCTTTCTTTTCCTTCCTTCCTTCCTTCCTTCCTTCCTTCCTTCCTTCTTTCTTTTCCTTCCTTCCTTCCTTCCTTCCTTCCTTCCTTCCTTCCTTCCTTCCTTCCTTCTTTCTTTTCCTTCCTTCCTTCCTTCCTTCCTTCCTTCCTTCCTTCCTTCCTTCCTTCCTTCCTTGTTTCTCTTCCTTCCTTCCTTCCTTCTTTCTTTTCCTTCCTTCCTTCCTTCCTTCCTTCCTTCCTTCCTTCCTTCCTTCCTTCCTTCCTTCCTTCCTTGTTTCTCTTCCTTCCTTCCTTCTTTCTTTTCCTTCCTTCCTTCCTTCCTTCCTTCCTTCCTTCCTTCCTTCCTTCCTTCTTTCTTTTCCTTCCTTCCTTCCTTCCTTCCTTCCTTCCTTCCTTCTTTCTTTTCCTTCCTTCCTTCCTTCCTTCCTTCCTTCCTTCCTTCCTTCCTTCCTTCCTTCCTTCCTTCCTTGTTTCTCTTCCTTCCTTCCTTCCTTCTTTCTTTTCCTTCCTTCCTTCCTTCCTTCCTTCCTTCCTTCCTTCCTTCTTTCTTTTCCTTCCTTCCTTCCTTCCTTCCTTCCTTCCTTCCTTCCTTCCTTCCTTCCTTCTTTCTCTTCCCTTTTCTTTATTTCCTTTCCTTCTCTTTTCTTCATCGGTGCCAGGAAACAAGCCTAAGGCCTTGTGCACATACTGGACAAGTGCCCTTCCTCAAATCCAGCTCCAGCCCTCCCACAACGAACTACTTGGGTTTCAATTTTTTTTTTTTTTTTTTTTTTTCGAGACAGGATCTCTCTATGGTTCTGGCTGTCCTGAAACTCACCATGTAGATCAGGCTGCCCTCAGACTCACAGAGATCCCCCTGCTCTGCCTCTGAGTGCTGGGATTAAAGGCATGCACCACCATGCCCAGCTCCAAATGGTGAACTTCTTGATACTGAATCCCATCATAAAGCATTTAATCTGTAACAAAGGTGATGGTAGTGGTGTTATTATTAATATCCTGGGTGAATTATGACTTAGTAACATGTAAAGTACCTACTTTGCAATGAAGTTCTGTTCTCTTAAAACAGTTCACAGTGGCAAGAGAAATCAAGTCCTTCTCACGTTAAGAAGTATACAAATAAAAGGATCAATTATAGTTTTGTAGACTGGAGCTGAATAGAGATGGAAGCCATCATAAGTAATGATTTCCTTGTTCTGCAGTGGGACAACTTAGCGAGGGTGGAGCTCACTGCAGAGAAGGGAAACGTAGTAAGAACTTGAGAAGTCAGCGTTTTTCTTGTGTGTATAGGAGAATTGTTTTAAATTTGCAGCACAAATGCGACTGTCGGAGCTCCATCACGAAATAGAAACAGCGGAACAGAAAATATTACGGGCTACTCAAGAG
Organism: Peromyscus maniculatus bairdii; assembly: GCF_049852395.1. NCBI lineage: Eukaryota > Metazoa > Chordata > Mammalia > Rodentia > Cricetidae > Peromyscus > Peromyscus maniculatus. Next base: position 4,943,081 of record NC_134855.1, on the reverse strand, counting down.
TTAAAGCAGCTAGAAGAAGCTGTACAACAGAAAAAGGTATGTGGAAGCATAGCTAAAAAAATAATTTTTACTGGGTTTGCTTCCTACCTATAGAATTTCAGCAGTGGTGGCACATGCCATTAGTCCCAGCACTCGGGAGGCAGAGGTAGGAAGATCTCTGAGTTTGAGACCCACTTGGTCTACAGAGTGAGTTCCAGACCAGCCAGGGATATATAGTCATAAAAACCATTTTTAAATTAATTGTTGGAAACTTAGAGTTGAATATGGTTAAAGCATGTCATTCATGATAACATCCTATTAACATTTCATAAAATGTATAGAAATAAATTACTTAAAATTGACACAAACAGAGACTGAGAGATGGGTCAGTAGTTAAGATCAATTACTGCTCTTCCAGAGGACCAGAGTTCAGTTCCCACATCCATGTTAGGCAGCTCACAACTCCAGAGGGATCTAGCACTTCTGTCCTTCGTGGGTATCTGCCCTCACACACACAAACTCACATACAGATACACAAATAATTAAAATAGTAAAAGTAATATTAAAAATTCTCACAAGAACATGTATTCGGTCTCCTATACTGTGTTGCTCCCTGACTCATCTCTTCTGATGAAGCCTCTTCACCTGGGACTTAGGTTAAGAACCAAAGAACACCTCTGCTGGGGCATGAACATTGTCAGACGCAAGGTTGTGAGTCAGGTGGGGGACACTCGACCAAAAACTACCTTCAGCAATTGCCAAGTGTTTCATGCAGTTCAAATCCATGATGTAATTGCATAGGTTAAAAAATATTTTTAATGTATTTTGGATTTTTTTTTTTTAATACAGGGTCTCATGTAGCCCAGGGTGGCCTGGAAATGGCTATGTAGCTGGGGATAACCTTGAACTACTTATTCTTCCTCCTGCACCCACTTCCCAAGTGCTGGGATTAAAGGTGTGGTCCATCCTCAATCCTACACTTCTGAAAAGCATTGCTACTTTGTATAAATCTCTATATTAAAAATTTTTTAAAGTAGACAGGTGGTGGTGGCCCACACCCTTAATCCCAGCATTTGGGAGGCAGAGTCAGGCAGATCTCTGTGAGTTTGAGACCAACCTCCCTGGTCTACAAAACTAGTTCTAGGATGGCCAAGACTACACAAAGAAACCCTGTCTTGAAAAACCAAAAAGAAAAAAAAAATTGTTGGAAGTAGTAGATGAATATAAATTTATTGCTACTGTGTCAATCCTCGGAACTCACTGGTATACTATGTCCTTATTTAAACTGTAATACAATAGTAAAATTGTCTAAAGTCACACATAGTCTTGGTTCTATAACCTCCTAATGTGACCTTGAGCAAGATACCCGAGTTTTCTGTGATGCTATTTTCCTTCCTGTAAAATTGCTGTAGTGCTGATGCACACCTTTAATCCCAGCACTCGGGAGGCAGAGACAGGTGGATCTCTGTGAGTTCAAGGCCAGTGTGGTCTACAAAGAGAGTTCCAGGATGGTCAGGATTGTTACACAGAGAAACCCTGTCTTGAAAAAACAAGATTAATTAATTAATTGTTTAATTTGGGGGCTCGGGGTTCCAGAGGGCTAGAGTCCATGACCTTTGTGGCAGCAGGCACGCAGGCATGGTGCTGGAGCAGTGGCTGAGAGATGACATCTTGCGGTACAACACAAGGACAGTGAGCTAACTGGGAATGGCTTGAGCTTCTGAAACCTCAGAGCGTGCCCCCAGTGGTACACCTCCTCCAGCAATGCCAAACCTTTATTCTTCCCACACAACTGGAGATCAAGCATTCAGATATATGAGCCTATAGGAACCATTTTCATTCAAACCACCACAGCCACATCTCTTATTTTACTCATTTTCTAGGATATGAAACATGTTTTAAATTATAGATGTTAACTTATAAATTGTTGCTCCTTTGTTAATTACATGCTGGGGTTTGGGGAGAATTAGATTTCAGAAGCAGAGAAGGACCTTCTTCTCAAGCAGTTGAGTGATAGAATTCAACTTCTAAACAAATTGCGCCAGGAGGCTCTGGATCTAGAAATGCAGATGGAAAAGCAAAGGAAAGAAACAGCCGAAAAGCAGGAGGAGATCAGCAACCTGCAACTAGCCATAGATAGCCTGGACTCCAAAGACCCAAAGCATGTGAGTACGATAGGAAATCATGACTCGTTCTGTGTGTAGATAGGACATGCCTCATCATTTTAAATGGCAGAACCCTTCTGAAAGTCTCTTAGTTTGATACACAGATTTAAGTGATATATATGTATGTATCTATAATTAGATACAAATATATGCTATGTATTCATGTGAAGCATTCATATCCAAAACAAAACAACCTAAGTCTTGAAAGAATGGCTTTCAGTAAATGAAGGCTGTGTGGTACACTTTGGAGAATGGGGGGCAGTGGTTGAATTCATTGTATTTTAGAGCAAGAGAGACTTGCTTCAAGGTGCCCTGTAAATTTCTCTCTCCTTAAAGGAAGAAAGTGCTGAAGCAGGGGTGGGGTCAGAGGTCTCTTCATGCAGATATTCCACAAAAGCTGTTTGCTGTTCCTGTTCATTTTGTCCTTAAAAATAAACCATTTCTCTGGAGTTTGTCATCCTGAGTTATGAAGTCAGATGCTGAATGGTAGGGTCAGACTCTTGTGTTTTGTCAGTGATTCTTACTAATGGCTTACATTTTAGCCACTCTTCTGAAATAGGTGAAACTGATTCCTTCATGTTTTCATACCTATGAATAGAGGGTCAGGTAATTTTGACAAAGGTAACATTATTGTCATATTTTCTAAAAAAGGCCTTAAGACTTACTATTCTTACTGAAAGTATTATTAATTGTGCGTATGCATGCATATGTAGTGTGATGTGTGTGTACATGTGCATGTTGTATATGTGTGGAGGCCAGAGGTCAGTGTCATTTTCCATCCTCTTGTGTTTTCTGTCTTATTTGTGCACTTGTTTATTCGTTCATTAGTTTATTTTTGAGACAGGATCTCTTACTGAATCTGGAGCTAAGTAATTCAGCTAGGCGGGCGGGCCAGTGAGATCCAGGATTGCCCTCCCCCCATCTTGTGCTGTGCCTGCTTTATGTAAGAGCTGGGTGTCTGAGTTCAGCTTCTCATGCCTATATGGCTATCTCCCTACTTAGCCCTAAGAGTCTTGGTTATTTTCGGGAATTTTTGTTAGATGAAAACTCAGAGATTTTTAGGTACCGTGATGTATACTAATTAGTAGCATCTTACATTATTATGTGTTATGTATTAAGAAGTCTTCCATCTGCGTAAGGGTTGCCCTCACAAGAGAAAACTGTATCCCCCTGGAAGGCAGGAAAGAAGCAGCCTGATGGTCCTGAGTTCACTTAAAGCCTGAATTGTGTATTTGCTTCAGCAAATGATGTGACACCCTGGGCAGAAGGGGAGTGTACTTTTCACTGTGTTTCTGTGGAGTGTCACAGAGAGGAGAGGCTAAAGAGACTGAGGAGTGGTGGCTTATGCCATGAGGGTGGCTAGAAGCCATCTGCTGAAACACACAGAGCACAGCCTTTTCAGTTCACCTCATCTCAAGTTTTCAGTTTGCAGAGGGTAGAAATGTGACTTGGAAAACTAAGTTATCTGCCCCGATCACTCTGAGGAAGAGATGGGGCCCTTGCTTAATCCTCGGGAAAGGCTTAAAATCCAAAAATAAAGATTAAAATATGAGAAATAAAATAATAGCTCAGGAACCAAGCCTAGTCAGATGTTTTTTAAAAATACATTTCATTAGATTTCAGAATGGAAAACGGCATTTAAAATCGAATCCCCTTGTAGTTACCAAGTTTTCCCAGCTAGAGGAACTGTATCACTGAGCAAACATCCTAAAGATCTGTGCTGCTTTCCTGGAGGGAATTAGCCCAGTGATCTTTCAGCCTCTGGGCGTGATTGGCCCTGGGGAGCTTCCTGTGTTTTGATTTAAAGTTGGGGGCGGGGCCTGTTCACAGAGCATGCTGGTGACTGGGCCAGCTCCGCTGTCACTCAGCTTGCCTAGAACGGTGGTTTGAGGCGCTGGGAAGTTACTTAGGCACGGAGGCACTTGTAAAGATGCGGCTGTCAGAGGGAAGGGCACATGAATTTGAAGATGAACTTGGCTTTCCTCCCACTGTTTGTGTTCTCCATGGCTCAGTTGTGACAGGACAGATTCGGAGTTAAGGTATGGTCCTTCTTCTGTGTACAAAGAAAGGGCTTGGAAGGAGGAGGAGTCAGGTCTGCGAGTTCCTGTTTTCACAGTACCTCTTTTGTGAGCTCCACCGCTGCAGAAAACCGCGGTCTGCTGTCGGTCCGTGTGTTTAGTGCCCAGCACCGACATCTTGAACCACATGTCTGCCCTGCGTGCAGAGGCTGCGTGTACTTTGCTGGGACTTTAAGGGTTGTTGGTTAGGACAGGAGTACAGCAGGGCTTTTGTTCATTTTGAACCACTAGAGCCTAGGGTGTATGTACTATTAGGATGTAAACTCCTATCTACAGTAACTGAGTGTCAAAAGATTGAAGGTGAGTATGTGGGGAGTGTGGGGAAAGGTAAGATTTGAGCATCTCTTGATCAAATTTACCGGTAGTAAAATAAAAGCTGACGAGGGTGCGTTGCCACGAATTCGTTCTCCATTTGAAAGGAGACCTCTCAAACAGAGGGCGCTCTTGTCTATCCAACCGGTCTCAGGCTTGAGAACCTCAGCATTTGTTGTTCAGGCTCTAACTGTTCTGACAGCTCTCCCTCAGTCATTGTATTATCCGAGCCTGTTGGGTAAGGCGGAATGAGTGGGAAGGCAGAATTACTGTGTGTATGACTGTTGCCGAAGGAGACCCCAGTCAAGACGTTTGATTGATCTGCGACTCAGGCTTACATTTGTGAAATGAAGGGTTAGATAGATAGATCATTGGTTCTCTGGTTTCCCCCAGCACACCTGAGGAAGAGAATCCATTCCTTTCATGTGGCAGTGGCTGGAGAATGCCATCATTGTCAGGAGGCAGGGGGTGTGTGGGCCATGGATAGTGTGAGAGAATGTCTCTCACAGGCCCTGCATTGAATACTTGCTGCAATAAATGGTCTTTAAGCACTCTCACCATTCCCAGTTTAGTATATCTAAAAACAAAGTGTTTGAATAGAAGATAGAAAATAAACGTGAATTCTGAGTATTTGGTTATTACAAGTCTCCATTTTTCCCAAGAAACCTTTTAAAGTACATTCACATATTTTTTTTTCACATTAAAAAGGCCTTAGTTATCTGTTATAAAACTCCCAATCCCAAAATTTTGTAAATATAAAAAAAACCCATAAGTAAAATCTCTTAGAGTCCTTGTACACAGACATAATGCTTATTTATGTTTTAGAATGTACTTTTGGATGTTCCCTCTTAATATACTGTCTTTCCATATAGCCAGTCCTCTGGAAACCTTTTTTAAAAGACACATTTTAATTTATGCATAAAGCACTGAAATTTTCTCTATGACCTACCTTAATATTTTACACTTCCTGATCAGCTCTGATTTCTCATCTTATTTCAACTCATCCTAGGGTTTAACAAGAACCACTTACATGAAAATACTACAGGGCCTAACTCAAGCAGATGCAATCGCCACATTTTATTTTCTATCCTTCCTTTTAAAATGTTGCTAAAGATTATTTTTTAAGAGTTTTAAAAACTTAGGTTGTATTGATTTTTTTCCCCTAAATTCAGTCCCACATGAAAGCCCAGAAAAGGGGTAAAGAACAGCATCTTGACATTATGAACAAGCAGTACACACAGCTGGAGAGCCGCTTGGATGAGATCCTTTCTAGAATTGCCAAAGAGACTGAAGAGATCAAGGATCTTGAACAACAGCTTACTGATGGTGAGATTGAAGTGTGATTTAAGTGAATGGTCTTAGTGTTAGCAGAAGTTACTCAGACAGACAATCTGGGACTTGGCTGGATACAGTCTGGGTATTAGTACTAATGTCTGATAGGGAAATTTTGCTGAATTTATCCAGAATGTTTGATAAAATTTAAAGTATTTTGTACTATTATTGTTTGTTACATTGACGACTGGTAAGCATGAAGTCAGTATGATGAGGAAGAGCTGGTTGTTGATTATCTTCTGTGGCGTGAAATCCTTTCAGGAGCCGGTTGACGTTAGGAGACTCCTTGTCTAGTTACAGAAAGTGTGTGGAAAGAAGTCTGGGTCCACATTTGCAAGGCAGTTTTAAATGGGAACACTCTCAGAATAGTGGGGTAGTAATGAGAGCCTGCACTTAGTGTACAGCATGATTCTACCCCTGATTGCCACTGTGTGCCACCTTAAACCTGTGTATATCTTGAGAAGTAGCTGTGGAGACAAGTTTTTAAAGTATTCTGCAAAATAGCATGTATCAGCATATATTTTTAAAATCCTTACACAGAAATGTATGTGTACATTTTGCCTGCATGTATGTCTGTGTACCATGTGCATGTGGTGCCCATGGAATGTAGAAGAGATCGTCATATCCCTTGGGACTGAAGTTAACAGCCAGTTGTGAGCTGCCATGACAGGAGCCAGTTGCTCCTAACTGATGGGCCATTTCTCCAACCGCCATACCACATATCACTTTGTTTGAACTTTCTTTATAACTCTTCAGGGTATATATTTATGCTGCCAGTCTGAAATTGGTGTTAGTCTCATTTATTGAGTGGTCTTGTTGTATATTCAGCAAGAATTCATAGTTTTATTATACCTTTTTTATTATTTTAGCAGAAATTAAATTTTTATAGTATTAGGCATTCTGTAAATGTTTGTCATTAATATGCTTATTTTATTGTATACATGCATAATATTATAGGAAATAAATTATCCTATCTTGAAAAATAAAGTAAATAAGAAACTTAGAATTTCACTCTGGGCTAAAAACCAATCACTAAGGAAACAAAGCACTTCTAAAATACATATTACCCCCTCTGTTTTAACCTTGCACAGGCCAGATAGCAGCAAATGAAGCTCTGAAGAAGGATTTAGAAGGTGTCATCAGTGGGTTGCAAGAGTACCTGGGGACCATCAAAGGCCAGGCAACTCAGGCTCAGAATGAATGCAGGAAGCTGCAGGGTGAGAAAGAGACATTGCTGCAGAGACTGACGGACGTCAAGCAGGAGAGGGATGAACTGGAAATAGTTGCCATGGATGCAGAAAATATGAGGAAGGTATGATTTCTTTCTTCCTGTTTGTTTGCACTTCGCAAGTAAGTGCTGTCCAAATTTAGTTAGACACAGTGCCACTGTAAGTCACAAAAGGATTAGTGGTTCTTCGGTGTGTGTGTTTTCAAGTTGAGGACAATGACAACTACTATTTCTTATTCTGTATACTTGGAAGCGTTATTCTTTCTTTACCTAGAAAGATTATGCTAGCTTTGTTTCTGTCTCTCAAAGGTTGCCAAACAACTAAAGATTATGAAATTGTATCTGCTCAAAGTGATCTATAAAATGTTTATGTTGGGTGTATGCAGTAAAATTATAGGAATAACATGGTTCATCTTACTGTTACTACTTGGTAACTGACATCGTTTTATAGCTGGTAGACGTAAGGTTGTAAGTTAGACCTTTCATTTGTTGCCCATCCTCATCACTTTGAGAATTTCTCTGTGCTGTCTCAGTTCTCTTTTTCAGATAAAATCTTGCTACAGCTGGGTGGTGGTGCTGCATGCCTTTAATCACTGTACTTGAGAGGCAGAGGCAGGCAGATCTCTGAGTTTGAGGCCAGCCTGAGCTACAGAGTGAGTTCCAAGGCTACACAGAGAAACCCTGTCTCAAAATTTAAAAAAAAAAAAAAAACTTAATATGTAGCTCAGGCTGGCCTTGAACTTGTGACTCTCCTGCCTCTACTACCTGAGTGCTGGGATTGTAGGTGTGTATCACCACACCAGCAGGAAGTGTAATTATTTGTCAATTTGCTGAATTTTAAAAAGTGTCTTCCTCCAAACTTTGTATTATGAAAATTTTCACATTTGCAGGAACATTGAAAGAGTGGTTAAATATCTCTGAGCCTACTTAGAGTAATACATATTTTGGTTTGGATTTTATAAATATATACGCTTTATTCCTGCTCATAAGGTTTCAAACATCATACTTTCGTGTCACTATTGTTAGTTTCTGACATCACTACAGTGAATGCCATTCTTACACCTAGGAAAACTGAGGGCACTTCCTTGGGGTCATCTAACGGTTAAACTACCTTCAGATTTTCCTACCTACCCCAAAAATGTCTTGTATAGTGATGTGGATGTGGTGTGGGTATGGGGGCACATGCGCATGTGCCTGCATGTGTGCATGAGTGCCTGCGCGGTCTAGGCAGGCGAAGCTTTGGATTGCTCTCCCTTCTGTACTTGTGCTTGATGGGTTCCTTGTGCTGGTTTACTACTGGTGAAATTATTAAGGCCACTCCACATAGTTAAAAGGGAGGTTTATTTTGTGGGATAACTCACAAGTGAAGCGATAGGTAACAGGGCCTGGGAAAGGTGAAGCGCCGCCCAGCAGTGTTCTCTGGAGAACTCTGCTCGGTCTACCTCCAGCATCCAGAGTCCAGGAACCAAGAGAGGCTGGTGCATCCAGATCTCAGGTCTTCAGGGTCCTCTCTCGGCCCCGCCTTGTAGGCGTGACAGTTACCGAAGCCTCAGTGGGGTTTGGAACTTCCAGATCAAAGCTGGAATGGCTGCCCACTACAGTTTACTTTGTTCCTCTATGCTCCATATTAAATAGTATCTTCTTTTAACTTCATTTTCCCTGAGTACTGGAGAGGTTACACACCCTTCATTTGTTCTTTGAAGTTCAGATTTCCTCAGCCTAATGGATTCCTAATGATATTCTTTGACCATTTTTTTCTTTTGTATTGGACCATCTTTCTTTTGTTAATGATTTGCAAGAATTCTTTGTATTTTTGGATGTTAATCCTTTGTGGAATACGTGCAATAACTGCAGTTATTCACAGTGGTTTAAGCTAATTCTTCCACACCCAAATAAATAGGCCCAAGTTGCGCACTAGCATCCGAAGGCGTGTCAGTGGAGGAATCCAGTTTTGAAAGGGTTCTCCTTTCTTCGGTGGCTAACACTTGGCTGTTGGCAGCACTCTGCTCAGTCACTGCCATCTTAAGAATGCCAGTCCTTCCGTGCTCACACTATGGTTTACTTAGAAAAGTGTGGACTTTGACGTCAGAGATCTAGGTCCATAACGCACCTCCTTTTTCTAGCACCACGGTGATGTGGTCACTGAGATGGTTCTCCAGTTGCTTTCCTACAAACCGTGAGCTGCCTTCCAGGCCTGTTGGGAAGGTAATGAAACACAAGGTCCAGGGAAGAACAGGCCTTACACTTAGTTATTCTCTTTTTTTGTACACTTTCCCCACTCCTGTCTTTCTCATATGCTTGCAGAGTAGAGTGTCATTCAAATAGTTACTTGGAAACAGCATGTTGGTAACTTGGTGAATTTTTAGGACTTGGATATGCCAGCATGACACTCCATCCTGCTGTTCATAAATCTTTCTGTGCCAGGCAGTAGCAGTTGGCCAGCATTGGGTGCACAGGTTAGTTACAATGACTTGCAGGTGATCATACATTTAAACATGCTACATTTAAACATGCTGCATCTTTGCAGGAACTTATAGAGCTAGAAAGTGCCCTCCGGGAGCAGCGTGAGATGAATGCATCCCTACAGCAAGCCCAAGGAGATCTCAGTGCCTACGAAGCTGAGCTGGAGACTCAGCTAAGACTAAAGGATGCTGAAGCCAGCCAGCTCAAGGAGGAGCTGGAGAAACTCAAAAGACTCACTCAGGTAAGTGGAGCATATGCCAAGTATAGACTAAGCAGCCTGTGATAGCATCTCACTATGTAGTGTAGCCTAGGCTGGCCTGGGATTCATGGAAATCACCCTTTCTCAGCTTTGTAGTGCTCGGATTACAGGCATGAGCCACCACACCTGGCGTAATCTAATAGTAAATATTTTTAATATAATGGATATGAATTGGTGGAACATGTCAGAGAGTATATTTTGGGAGTCTGGCATTCTGAATTCAAACATTACCCCTATGTTAAATGTGGGCACATCATTTCAGGGCTCTGAGCCCCCCAGCCTGTTCCTCTGTTAGATAGGAGATGGTGAGATAAAGGAGATAATGGCCATTAAAGCCCTTGGTAGTTAGATAGTTAGATTTGATAAAAATCCTAGTTTTCCTTTCTCAGAATAGCTCGAAGACCTTCTTTTTAAGTTAATATTAGATTTTAGTTTGCTGTTTCCTTTTATGGTTGGTTGAAAGATCCATTTCTTGGTTATACTTGCAAATTAGAGAAAACAATATTCATCCAATAAGTATTCATTTGCCTCTGAGGACCTGTCTTGGGGAGTTGATAGTCCAGCACATGAAACAGGTGAGAGAGAGAAAGAGGTGACCACCCTTTAGAAATGAAGTCTCAGCTGTGACCTGGAGGGTGAGTGGGTAGGCTGTGGGCACAGGGAGGGTCAGGAGTGAAAGGGACAGGGAAGGGAGGGGTGAGTGACCTTGCAGAAGGATCTTCAGACCTAAGGGCAAAAGAAGAGTGAGGAAAGAGGGTAAATTTAATATAAGAAGGTAGAGGGAGGTCAGCTGTGCATAGTATTTATCAGAGCAAAAAATACAGTTTGGGCTGGGTGATGGTGGCAGAGGCAGGCAAATCTCTGGGTTCGAGGCCAGTCTAGTCTACAGAGCTAGTTCCAGGACAGCCAGGGCTACATAGAGAAACCCTAACTCAAGAAATAAAAAAAGAAAGAAAGAAAAAGAAGATACAGTTTGGGGAGCTGAAAAGATAGCTCAGCGTTTAAGAACATTAACAAAGGACCAGAATGGATTCTCAGCACCCACATGGTAGATCACAACCAATTATAACTCCAGTTATAACTCCAGTTCCAGGGAATTAGATGCTCTCTTCTGACCTCTGCAAGTGCCAGATATGCATATAGTCTACAGACATCCATGCCAGCAAACACGTAGACACATAAAATAATAAATAAAGCATAAAGACACATGCTGAGAGTGTCCTGTGATTAGGAAAGGAACTGAGAATAGGACTTGTACTGTAGTGGTTAACGATCTGTTCTTCACTCTCCAAAGGTTAGCATCTTGCTAAGAATTAGGATTGCATTTTCAAGAGCTTTAAGTTTTACAAGACCCTTGGCAGGATCAGAGTAACAGAAAACAGCAGGTTGGGGAAAATAAAATACAAGTGAATACTTTTTTTAAAAAAAATAATAGTAAATAAAATTTCTAAATGCCATTTCTTTAAACTTTTTTTCAAGTCCACCCTAACTAGTCTGAACGATGCTATCTTTTGTACTTCTGCTTTGATTTTTGGTTAAGTCTTGACAAAACTGTTAGAAGATCTTGATGTCCACTTGTCATTGAAAGCAGTTCTCTACCCTTAACCACCAGGATTGGGCTTCAGACCATGTAGAAAATACAGAGCATGGAGGCTCTGGTCTTTCGTGTTGTTATACTGTAGTTACATGAAACCATTTGTGAAGCTTGTGAGATGCAGAGTCCATAGATGTTCTGACCTGTCGATCTGAGATGGGGTCTGGCCGTCTGCTCTTTTGTTTTGTTCTTCCTTCCTTTTCTCTTTCCTTCTTCCCTCCCTCCCTTCTTCCCTCCTTCCCTACTTCTTTTTATCTGCCCCCTCTCTCCACCCCTTCTCCCCCTCTTTCTTTTTTTAATTTAATTTTATTTATTTATGTATTTATGTATGTATTTATTTATATGTATACAGTGTTCTGCTTACATGCATACTTGCAGGCCAGAAGAAGGCACCAGATCTCATTATGGATATTGTGAACCACCATGTGGTTGCTGGGAATTGAACTCAGGACCTCTGGAAGAACAGCCAGTGCTCTTAAACGCTGAGCCATCTCTCCAGCCCTCCCCCTCTTTCTTTCTTCTGTCTGTCTGTCTGTCTCTCCCCCTCTCTCCAAGTTCTCATTTTGTCGCCCCAGGCCGCCCTCTCACTCCTCCTGCCTCAGCCTTCCAAGTGCCAGGATTACAAACCAGGCCTCACGTGCTGCTTCCTTGGCTGTCTGTGCACCACATGCATTCCTGGTACCTGTGAAGGCCAGACGTGTCTAATGCTTGGACCTGAGGTTACAGATGGTGGTGAGCCACCATGTGGGTGCTGGGAATTGAACCTGGGACTTCTGGAAGAGCAGTCAGCTGAGCCATCTCTCCATCCCCTCACTTTTAATAAATATGAAATTATTTTGATACCGGTGTTTGAGGACCACAGTTTGCTTTTAAAGATTGGTATTGGAGACTGCCCTGAAGATTCTGATGGTCTATCCAGGCTGAGCTAATTCTGATGTGAATTCCTCACATGTAGTCAGAGTGACATGTGGAAAGTGACCTCGGGTTTTAACTTCAGAGTATTAATGTACAGCTGTAGCCATGGTGTGTGTGCACATGTAAACATACCTATGCGTTTGGGATCATCAACTGTGACCATTTTTCACTTTGATACCGTTGCTTCCTCTGACACCAGCTAGAGCAGTCTGTGCTTCAGACAGAACTGGAGAAGGAAAGAGAGTCCCTCAGGGATGTCCTGGGCAAAGCCCAGTCCTCGGAAGAGAAGCAACAGGAGAACAACAAGCTCCGCACACAGCTTACAAAGCTGCAGGTAAAGACCTGAGCACCCAGAGCTGTGGTGACTTACTCAGGGTTAACAGCCTGCTCTAACATGCACTACGCAGCGTGAACTGTTAGGTGAGAATGAACTCTGGAGGAGTCGCACCAGAGCCTCTGCGTCTTCCTAACGCTGCTTTTCATTAACCGGATTAACCAGGACCTGTAAACTCTCCTCTGTGAAAGCAGCTCCTTGCCTGCTTCCTAGGAACTGTCAGCAGGCCGAGCTAAGACTGCTCGATCGGTGCACCCTCTCCATTGAAATGTCTCTCTCCTAATTAAAACCAGTTCTCACAGTCTTCTCAGTAAAGATGCAATTAAAAATATAATCAGTTTTTCATCTGTGTGTGGGGTGTGTGTGTGTGTGTGTGTGTGTGTGTGTGTGTGTTTGCTTGCAGTCTTTACTGGATTAATTTTTATTTTTAGTATGAAAGTTTAAGATGATCACAAAAACAAAATAACCCCATGACTTTTTAATCCATTGCCTGTTTTATACAATTTTTTTAACCTATTGGTGGTTGGATTTTTTTTTGTTTGTTTGTTTTTGTTTTGTTTTGTTTTGTTTTGTTTATTTTCCGAGACAGGGTTTCTTTGTGTAGCTTTGGCGCCTTTCCTGGAACTCACTCTGTAGCCCAGGCTGGCCTCAACTCACAGAGATCCGCCTGGCTCTGCCTCCCGAGTGCTGGGATTAAAGGTGTGCGCCACCACCACCTGGCTACAATTTTTTTTAAAATGTACATTGATGTTTTGCCTAAATGTGTGTCTGTATGAGGGTGTCAGATCCCCTGGAACTGGGGTTACACACAATTGTAAGTTGCTATGTGGGTACTGGGACTTGAAACCAGGTCCTCTGGAAGAGCAGCCAGTGTGCTTAACTGCTGAGCCATCTCTCCAGCCCTGTTTTATACAGTTATTAATATTGTTTCATTGAGTTCTTTTTCTTTGAAATATTTTAAAGAAAAATTCAAGTCTGGAGGCAGAGGCAGGTAGATCTCTGTGAGTTCTGGACCAGCCTGGTCTATATGTAATGAGTTCCAGAACAATAGGACTACATAGTGAAACCTTGTCTCAAAAAGAAAAGAAAAGCCCAGTGTATTTTCACCTAGAAATACTTAATATTTCTTAATATTAATCTCTTACTGGAAAGAACTAAAATCAAGTCTTCAGGGGCCTTTCTCTAAAGTATAAACTGAAGTCCACTTTACAACCTGGCCTTATCATGGTTTGCCTTGGTTAGGATTAGATCCTACTTGGCCTTCTAGCCTCCTGATGGAGAGTATAGCTTTTACCCTCTACCTTTATCTTTCTCAAATGTCAATTTGATAGGATGAGTAGACAAACCAAAGTATGCATACCACCAAAGTCCAACTTGGTGAACCAATGGATGTTTATTGGTGTTAACACAGGAATGTGGGTGAGGAGTCACTTACTGGAATGTGGGTGAGGGGTTCCTTACAGGAATGTGAGTGAGGGGTCCCTTACAGGAGCAGAAATGACTCAGACAGCTGCATCACTAATGCCCACCTGCACACAGGTGACAGCTTACAGAAGCTGGGAACCTGGAGCACACTGCACAGCCTGCAGGCAGCTCAGCAGGTTGGAGAGTGTCCTTCCTAAGTGACTCGTCTACACCTCTTCCCGGCAGCTTAGCTGGTTTCTACTATTCCTAGACAGCTGCTCTGGTCTCAGTCTTCTTTGCAGCCCAACTTACTTGGCTGAGAGGTTTTCTCAGCTTCTATTGCTTACTCTGGCGGGGAGGGGCCTAGTGAATCTGGTCAGTTTCAGGGAGTTCATGAAGCTATTTTGAGCTGTTTACATTCCTGCTTAAGGTACTTCCCTACAGGATGGAATATTTTAATCTAGAAGGAAACTGTCAACACATAATTTGCTGAGAATCAAAATTATTGATCACTCTTTTAGGGGCTCAATAGCTCTCATATTTATTTCTTTTTCCTAATTCTCTGTGTATCATATTTAACACAACCTGAACCCTAGTCCTGAGTTTATGTATTGTTTCAGGTCCAACTCTTGTACAGACTTTATATGTATTATATCCAGCTTTAAACTATGAAGATAGGCTCTCAGTGGGTTGGCTGGTCTTGAGTCAGATCCCGTAGGGCCAAGATTAGGCTATAGAGAGGTCCTTGATTTATGATAGGGTTATGTCCTGACAAACCCACTACAAATGGGAAATAACTTGAAAATACATTTACTATGCCTAAGCTGAATATCATACTATGGCCCAACTATCCTTAAATGTGCTTAGAATATGTGTATTTAGTCTAGTAAGGAAAAGTTACCTTAACATAAAGCTTATTTTATAATAAAATGTTGGCCATCTGTTGTTACTTATTGGAAACATGATGACATTCAAAAACACAAGACTGTAAAAAACATGGCGTCTGGGTGCACTATAGAGGTATTACCCTGGTAGCCTGGCTACTCCGGGAGCTGGGTCTCCTTGCCTCCACACAGTATCAGGAGAGAACAGTTGAAAACCCATAAAGTGGGGGAGGACACTGTGGTTCAGGGTACTGGGAGGGAGGGTACAGATCAGACCTAGATGCCGTGGGCACTTAAAATGCATTTGCCACTTTAGATCCTCCTTGTAACTAGTGGTGCTGCCCTGGATTTGAAATAGAGTAATCCCTAGGGTATTACAGGCATTCAAGGGACTAGCACTCATCTATCTCTTAGGATTTACAACATTTTTCTTTATATTGTGGGGACATTTTAACAATTCTTTTTATTTGACAGAGGCACCATATGAATTTCATTCTGTGGTCAAGATATGCTCTTGCATCTGTTAGTAATGAATCTGTTGGCAGATAGCACATCTTCTCCATTTCCCCCCTACACACAGGATGACAACAGCCTATTAAAGCAGCAGCTAAAAGATTTCCAGAACCACCTCAACCATGTGGTTGATGGTCTGATTCATCCAGAAGAAGTGGCAGCTCGTGTAGATGAGCTAAGGAGAAAGTTGAAACTAGGAGCTGGAGAAATGAGGTAAGGAGAAGCAGGACCCCCAAGTTAGAGTGAGCCTTCCCACCTCAGAGCTGTGCCTGAGACCAGCCATGAGCTCCCCGTCCTCAGTCTTTGTAGTGCTAACTGATGTTTCTGAAAGACAGTGATGCAGGATTGCTTCATTCTAATAACAGCATAAAGGTATTTGTTTAAGAATCTTTCTTGAAAGTTCATCCGATAGAAGAGTATGCATTTTCAGTAGAGAATGAGTACAAAACAGGATAACCTCAAATTTGTGGACATGTGTTCTTAGCCTGTGTCTTCAGAGTGGCCACAGTGATTTGATACAGTGATTTGCTCTTAGGAGGTCTTGAGCAAAATGCTGCAATTGACAACAGTCCCTTTGCACAGTACTTCCTACTCTTAATCTTGACATGTTTGCATCAAATTAAATGTCACATTTATACCTTCTTGTTTTTTCTCCTTAGAATCCATAGTCCTTCAGATATCTTGGGGAAAAGTCTCGCTGGTCTACAGAAACAATTCAGTGAAATCCTTGCACAATCCCAGTGGGAAAAAGAGGAAGCACAAGTTAGAGAGAGGAAACTCCATGAAGAAATGGTTCTCCAGCAAGAGAGACTGGCAAATGGACAAGAGGAGTTCAGGCAGGCCTGCGAAAGAGCGCTTGAAGCCAGAGTAAGAAAGGGCAGAGACAGCCAGAGGGTGACCTTCAGCAAATGTTGATGTTTTCAGCGTGTGATTGAGCATACCCTTGTTATTTTCACTCATAACTAGTCTGTGACTGAAATCCAGTCCTGAGTATGGTTATTGATGCCAAAATCAGACCTTTTTGTACTAGTGCTTTCCTTGTTTTTGAAGCAGATGAGAGATACTTTACAGTGGACAGATTAAATAATACCACATTGCTAAAGTATAGTGTGGTGCCAGAGTCTTGAGTTCTTTTTAACCTACTGATGTTCACATTGAGGCAAGCATTCAAATCCCAGAGAACAAGATAAAGACATCTATGGTCGCTATTTAGTATAAAATTTTGTTATATTTATATTCCCTGGTAAGGAAACCATAGTTCCATAACACTTTTATTTTGCTTAAAATACACATATATTTATATGTTTATATGTTTGTATGCTTACATATATGTTTATTAATGTGTTTGGTCACATGTGTTTTTATGTGTATACACACACACACACACACACACACACACACACACACACGAGGCCCGTGATCTTATCACTTGGAAGATGCAGGTAGGGGTGTCACAAGTTCAAAGTTGGCTTGGGCTGTATACCAAGAGCCTGTCTCAAAAAAAAAAGAGCCGGGCGTTGGTGGCGCACGCCTTTAATCCCAGCACTCGGGAGGCAGAGCCAGGCGGATCTCTGTGAGTTCGAGGCCAGCCTGGGCTACCAAGTGAGCTCCAGGAAAGGCGCAAAGCTACACAGAGAAACCCTGTCTCGAAAAACCAAAAAAAAAAAAAAAAAAAAAAAAAAAAAAAAAAAAAGAAAGAAAAGAAAAAGTTCTTCATTTTATTTCCTCACAGATTAAGTTTGATAAAAGGCAACATAATGCAAGAATCCAGCAATTAGAAAATGAAATTCACTATTTGCAAGAAAACCTAAAAAGTATGGAAGAAATCCAAGGCCTTACAGACCTCCAGCTTCAGGAAGCAGATGAAGAAAAGGAAAGAATTCTGGCCCAACTCCAGGAGTTAGAGAAAAAGGTGGGGAACCTAGAAGAGTAAGAGACCTGCTTCTCAGGTCCTGCCCCTGGTGACAGAGTCAGTGGTAGAATACCCATTCAGCTCTCTGCTGCTGGCACCGTGCTGAGGCTGACCTCACAGCTGGGTGCTTGTTACTCAGTTGTGGGCCTGAGACTCTCCTGATACAGGGAAACAAGAGACTTGGAAATAGGAGAACTCGCCTTAGGGCCATGTAGGTGACACTTAACAAATGATAATCGGGTAAGCTCGCCACCTTAGACACACTTTGGCCACCTGGGTCCATCCTCTTCCTCTCCTTTCCAATGCCCTGGCCTCTCTGATGGCTTTTGTCCATCTCCCTTCCCCATCCCCATGTCATCTCCACAGTCACACTCAGAAATCTCACTCAGCACTTCTGAAACCACAGACTGAAGCCTGTTGTCTTCCTAAGCTCCTCATGTTAATGCTTTTTCAGCCTTCTCGAGCTTCTGTTCACTGGCCTCCAGCTTTTCAATCTCTTCCAGCCTCAAGTCCACAGCCAGCTCCTAAGTCTTTTTGTCACCAAGAAGTAGCTTCAAGTCCCTCTTCTTTTTCTCCTAGCTCATTTCCCCTGACAAAACTGAGATCACTGCTTTCTTGCAGTCTGCATGGTCCTGGGGGAGGTGGAATATCCTTCTCCAGCACAGTAATATCACTACAGTCTCACTGTCACATGTCACGTGGCATCATTCTTCACTGTAAGCTCGCCTCCCATCTTGCTGTTTGATCTGTCCCTCTCCACATCTGCCATCTCTTCTTCATCTCAGTGAGTGATTTACCCCATAGGAACCCTCCAGTCGCCAAGTCTTGTTGACTTTCATCTCCCTCTAGCCATTCTCCTGCTCAGCTGCTGAGCAAGCCACTTTCTCCATTCTACACATGACGCTATTCCACAGAGCAACCAATCCACCCTCTGTGAGATGGGGAAATGGCTGTAGTCAGTCCAACCTCCTCTCCCAACCTCCACTGTTAAAGACCAAGTCTTTGAAACCTAAGACCCTGTCCCATTCAATAGCCTCAAAAATGTCATGGTCTTCATTATCGTATATTCAAGCCTGATACAGTTACTTTGAAAGCTTTGTCCATCTGCTATGGTTCCTAGAAATAAGGTTGGGTTTGGAAGGTTGCTTGTTTCAATATTATTCATTTGTTTTCATGTGTATGGGTATTTTGTCACCACATGTGCTCCGGGTACCCACTGAAGCCAGAAGAGGGTGTTGGATTCCCAGGAGCTTGAGTTACAGATGGCTGTGAGCTGCTGTCTGGGCTCCGGGAATCCAACCTTGGTCTTTTGGAACAGTATCCAGTGCTCATGACCTCTAAGCCATCTTTCCAGTCCAAGATTCTTAACTAAGAAAAGAGTTATTTCAAAAATCTTAAGTATTTGGGGAGCTGGAGAGATGATTCAGCTGTTGGGAGCAGTGCTGGCCATCATGAGGACCAGAGACCATCAACCCTCACAACAGACTGGACTCCTCCATACACCTGCAGTCAGAGCTGTGAGGGAAGCTGAAACAAGAGGATGGCTAGGACTTGCTGGCTACAGCCTAGCTGAGAAACACAAGCCCCAAGAAAGATTCTGTCTCAAAGGACTGAGAGGGACACACACACACACACACACACACACACACACACACACAGAGTTTTTGCCTAGTATGCATCAGGTATTATTCTAGACATGGGCATGTTGCAAGGAACAGCTCCTGGCCCTCTTGGAGCTTATATCTTAATTTATTGCCTCTCAGCTATGATTCTCTTACTTTAGAAGAGGCGTGAAGACGCCAAATCTCAGGAGCAGTTCCTTGGTCTAGATCAAGAGCTGAAGAGTCTGAAGAAAGCTGTGGCTGCTTCTGATAAACTAGCTGCAGCTGAGCTCACCATCGCCAAAGACCAGCTCAAGTCTCTGCATGGAACCGTCATGAGAATTAATCAGGAGCGAGCAGAGGTTAGTCCATAAAGTCTGGACGTCTTCACCAGCTCTGTCTCAAAAACGCAGCAGCATACATATTGATCCTTGGTGCAGACTTTGGTATACAAACTGCTGTGATACTCTGCTTTTCTTTTTTTTTTTTTTTTTTTTTTTTTTTCTTTTTTTCTTTATTTGGTGTTTTGAAACAGGGTTTCTCTGTATAGTTTTGGTGCCTGTCCTGGATCTCACTCATGTAGATCAGGCTGGCCTCAAACTCAGATCCTCCTGAGTGCTGGGATTAAAGGTGTGTGCCGCCACCACCTGACGACACTCTGCTTTTCTTAAGACCCAGTGATTTTATACCATAATGGGGGCTATCTGGGCCCCAGATTGTACTGAGTTCTGAAAGGAACCATCAAATGAATAGTAAAAGCTAGCAGTCTCCTTAGAGAAGTCACTGTCCGTACATGCTTGGATTGAAGTTTTGAAAGCTCACCATACAGTCCCTCTGAACCTCAAGTTTTGTCTTTCTTTTCTTTTTTATGGTTGTTTGTTTGTTTGAAATAGGATCTCTCTATGTAGCCCTGGCTGTCCTGGAACTGGCTATGTAGACCAGGCTGTCCTGAAACTTACAGAGATCTACCAGCCTCTGCTTCAAGTTCTGAGATTAAAGCTGTGTACCACCAAGCTCATCCTGAGCCTCCAAATGGTTATGTTGTGTATGTGTATGAAACCCATTACCTTACATGCGGTTAGTGCTGTGGCTGGAGTGGTGGTTAAGGTGCTCAATATGACACAGATTTCAATGAGATTGAGCTAGTAGATCACAGGAAGAGAACCCTGAAAGACAGTCTTGAGAGACCGTAGGATAATGAAGAGAAAGTCCTTTTCTTCATGCAAAACCCTCCTCTTGCCCCATGACAGGTCAGGCTTGGCACCCCGTGTGCGGGAATAAGCAAGGCTGGTAATAGGATGGGGCATAGGGGTCACTCTGAGAGGAAGACCGACTGAAGATGACCATCATGATGGCCGTGCCCTTCTCATGTCCTGTCCCAATAGGAGCTGCAGGAAGCAGAAAAGTTCAGCAGAAAGGCCGCACAAGCAGCCAGAGACCTGACCCGGGCTGAAGCCGAGATCGAGCTCCTACAGCATCTTCTCAGGGAGAGAGAGGGCCAGGTCAGTGTTGGTACCCAGAGACACTCTGCAGAGAGAGGCAGGTCGGTGTTGGTACCCAGAGACACTCTGCAGAGAGAGGGCAGGTCGGTGTTGGTACCCAGAGACACTCTGCAGAGAGAGGGCCAGGTCAGTGTTGGTACCCAGAGACACTCTGCAGAGAGAGGCAGGTCGGTGTTGGTACCCAGAGACACTCTGCAGAGAGAGGCAGGTCGGTGTTGGTACCCAGAGACACTCTGCAGAGAGAGGGCCAGGTCAGTGTTGGTACCCAGAGACACTCTGCAGAGAGAGGGCCAGGTCAGTGTTGGTACCCAGAGACACTCTGCAGAGAGAGGCAGGTCGGTGTTGGTACCCAGAGACACTCTGCAGAGAGAGGGCAGGTCAGTGTTGGTACCCAGAGACACTCTGCAGAGAGAGGCAGGTCGGTGTTGGTACCCAGAGACACTCTGCAGAGAGAGGGCAGGTCAGTGTTGGTACCCAGAGACACTCTGCAGAGAGAGGGCAGGTCAGTGTTGGTACCCAGAGACACTCTGCAGAGAGAGGGCAGGTCAGTGTTGGTACCCAGAGACACTCTGCAGAGAGAGGGCAGGTTAGTGTTGGTACCCAGAGACACTCTGCAGAGAGAGGGCAGGTCGGTGTTGGTTCCTGGAGCCGCCCTCCTTGTGAGCTCCTGGGTGTCTAAACTAGGCCCTGTGGTGACTGCTCAGCACACGGAAGTCCACTCGTAGGCAGCACTTTAGCTCAGCTCTGCAGTGCCATGAGAACGAAAGGGTAAGGTGGTGTCCTCGTTGTAAAAAGTGCACGAAAACTGAGGGATTCTTACGTTACAGGGTAAATGCTCCTGTAACTTGGTATGTCTGCTTTTTAATAGTTTCGCATTGAGATGGAGAATGCAGATGTAGGTTCGAAAGGAGCAACCTCACAGCTGCTGGAGATGGAGACGCTGAATGAGGCCATGGCGAAGCAAAGAGCTGAGATCACAAGGCTTCGGGATGTACTAAACCTCACTGGGACTGGTAAAGTACTGTTGGCTTTGATTTGGGTGGTTCTGTAATTATCAAATTGAACTGCCTTCTTCTGCCTTTAGAAAAAAGCACTTAACAGAAAGAGCCAGTTCCTTGCCTGACCTCGAGAGTCATGGCTTACTTGACAACTTAAAGATCTTAGAAAGCATTTGACCATGTGGTGTTAGGGGATTTGATTATAAAAAGACAACATGTAGACTGTAATTTAAAAAAAATAATGTTTACAAATCTGTTTGTTTTCTGTGGATTACTTTATAATCGATGTACAAAAGGATGTTCTCTCAGTGTTCAGCAAAAAGTAATTACCCAAGGGCAGGCTGAAAGTCAGCTTTGGGGACATGGTAGAACCTGTTGACTCACGGTGTCTCTCTTCTGTGTTGGAAAAGAAAGGAAGTTCATGAATGCATGAACTTCATAGAATGGCTTTCCTTTACAGATAATAAAGGAGGCATTGAAAATGTTTTAGAGGAAATTGCTGAACTCCGGCATGAAGTTTCTGCTCAGAATGAGTACATCAGCAACATGACAGATCCTTTCAAAAGACAAGGCTATTGGTATTTCATACCACCACCGCCATCATCAAAAGTAGGAATTCTGTGTTGCTAGAAGTATATACTGAATTTTCTTGAAAATGACATTTTTCTCCTTCCCCAAATTTGTTAATAGGTGATAAAAATACTTCTCTGCTGAGACATACGTTTAGGTTCTTCAGTGTTTGTGTTATTTGAGATTTAAAAATAGAGCTATCCACAGACAGTAGTGCTTGCCTTTCTCGGCCAGTGCCACGAAGCAGATAAAGGATAAGGTGACTTAAGCCCAACAAGCTGAATGAAAATGATTATAGAAATGTGCAGAGGTGTAGACAGAATAATGAGTACCTAGGTTTGATTTCCTTTTTAAAAAAGCCTTGGAGTGTTTACCAAAGTCTAGAGCACGTGCTAAGCTGCACTGGGGTGCTGTGATGACAGATGCATCCCTGCACTCAGAAGAAACATGCTGTGCCAGTGTGGTTACAGAACAGTGACGTACTGTGACAGCAGACTTGGCCGGTGTGCTCTGGTTGCTGAGAGGTTGGTTTCAAAGATCCTTCTCATCAGGAAAGAAAGCTAACTAGCTGAGGCTGTGAGGTGAGCAGTGAGCAAACGTCCAGAGAGGGCTTAAGAGGGAGGAAACAGCTCGTGTGAAGAGGTAGTGTAACCATATCAAGGAACCTGTAGTATTAACAGTTAGCTGGGAATGCTGAAACAAGAGCTGGAAAAGTAGATTGGAGCTGTGTTAACTGCTTTTCTGCCACTGTGATAAATGAGCATAAATGAGCATGCCCAGAACAACAAAAGAAAGAGTTTATTTGGGCTTGTGGTTCCAAAGGGCAAGAGTCTCTCATGTTGGGGAAGCATGGCAGCAGGAACAGAAATCTGAAAGCATACATCTTGAACCACAAGCACAAAGCAAAGAGAGCATGCACTGGGACCCCCAGGATGTACATCTTCCAGCAAGGCCACACCTCCCAAACAGCACCACCAGCGATGGACCAAGTGTTCAAATACCAGAGCCTTATGGAGACATTCTCATTCAAACCCACACAGGCCATCCTTCTTTAAAAGGGACATTATATATGTTATGGGAAAATGAGATTACTGTTAATAGAGTCAGAGTTCAGAAAGGTATTCTAGCTGAGCATGGGGCCTAGAGTTGTAGCTAGGTGAGCTCTGTGGGGCTATTTGAAACCATTCAAGTGAAAGATAGAAGAGGCCACAGCTAGATTAGTGGCACTGGAAAAGAGATAATGTTAAAGGATGAGCTTGCTATCTGAGTTTGGAAGTGAGGAATGGATCTAAGTGGGACTTAATCCAAAGCAGAGGGACTGAATGATACCCTCCGAGTCAGCTCTGGAGCAGTAGCTGGAGAAGCAGCTCAGACACTGGGGTCCCAGAGCTCTGACTGTAGTCTCAACTAGAACCCACTAGCAGAATCCATCTCCCAGAAATCTGAAGGAAACAACACCCTGTGTGCAACCAAGGCTGGAGGTCAAAAACAGGAAATAAAAGGAAAACACTACACCTGTGCTGAGTGTGGTGGGAAACGGGGAATAGAAGTACCACATTCCCAGGAGAGCAAGACACTAACCTCCATATTCCTCCAGAGTGGGTGGTTTCCTTTACCTTAGCTACTGGGCCATTAAGGACAAAGCAGAGGAAGAGAAGCCACTAAGTGGGGAGTGCAGGTAGAAGGATGATGTGACACTAAAGGGTCTGATCACTTATGGAGAATTTATTTTTATTTTTCTCTCATGGAAAATTCTTCCATAAAATAAACTCAGTCAGACAGCCAGCTTGCATTTACCACTGCAGTGCCATGAGGATCCATATTCCCTGAGAACAGCCAAAACAGCAAGGTGGGAAATGGACGTGTTGGGTCTGGGGTCATGAAGTAATGGGGGGACAGACCACCAAAGTGTGTTAAACTAGAAGCAGACTTTATTCCAGAAAAAAGAAAGGAAGGAGGGAAGGAGGGAGGGAGGAAGAGAAAGAGAGAAAGAGAGAAAGAGAGAGAGAAAGAAAGAAAGAAAGAAAGAAAGAAAGAAAGAAAGAAAGAAAGAAAGAAAGAAAGAAAGAAAGAAAAGAAAGAAAGAAAAGAAAGAAAGAGAAAGAAAATAGCCATGGGGCACAAAAGCTTATCAGTTAGCCAGGGTTCTAGATTCTGAAGCTATGGTGAACGGGTGGATTTCAAGCCTCTTTTTATAGCAAAAGTAAGCATTAGGCATTGGAGTCATGCTAGGAGTCATGTAGAACAATTATTAAAGTTAACTTTGGTCTGGGCAGTTGTTGGCTGTCAGGGGCAAGGGGGCTAAAAGTTAACCCCTGGCTGTTGATAGAGAAGCTGGCTGTAAGCAGAGAGCCACTGTTAGAAGTTAATCTTTAGAGCTGATGACTGTCAGCTTTTATTTTTGTTTTTTTTAGGTTTACAATTTTATATTTCTATATTTCTGGACCTTTCCTTCCCCCCTTAAGTTATAACCAGAATCAAACCTTGGATTCTTCTGTGTCTAAATATGAGCCAGATTATAATTCTGAATGATTTATATAAAAATAATAATTTTTTAAGCCTTTGACTTGGCCTTTTTAGCCTGTTTTTGGGGCAGGGATTATTCTGTTCTATAGCTGCTTCAAGCTGAAATGGGATTGATGGTCAGGGCCCAGGAAGGCTAAAAGGCTAATCAAAGGTAAGGAGGGCATTTATGCCAGAAGACACTTATCAGAAGCATCTGATTTGACCCAGCTGCAGACAAGGAGCATTCATGTCGGCTGGATTGGTCCATGTCAGCTTTTTAGCAAACCCATGGCTCACAGGTTGAAGTCAGCAGCTGATTCGTAGGTGTGTCAGTCAAGTGGAAACCTGCTGAAACAGGTACAGACTAGAGACAAGTTAAAATTTAGGAATTTAAGGGGAAATTATAATTGGAACTTTTAGGCCCAAAATCTTAGTAATTGGAGAAAGGGAGAAGTCCCAAGACAGGAGAGGGAGAGAGACATCATCCTCAGGAATAGATAGGTAGGGGAAATTTAGGCTGGAGTCCTTTTGATCTATGAGAAATAGATTTAAGTCTTAGGACTTTTTTGATCCTTTGAAGCCTGTATGAATTTTACATCATTTTTATATTTTTGAGTCCTAGCAAAAACTATGTATTTGAGTTAAAAGCATGTACATTTTTCTTCTGTCCCACAAGCCAGGTATAGATTGGACAGAGATGTCTTTGGCCTGATGAGATACATCTTTTAGGTTTACATTTAATTGTTTATCAGGTATATAGGCAGCTATTATTGAGAGCAGTCTTTTCAAATCATATTTGAAATCTGTTTGTCTCTTGTTATGAAGCATATGAGTAAGGCAAACCTGCTTGTCTTTTTTATCAAGAGACATACATAATATATGTATATATTAATATATGTATATGTATGTAATGTGTATATAATATATATATATTAATCTGGTTGTCCAATACTGCTAAACTGACAGAGTTATAGTTAGCCTAGCCGTCAATGTTGTCGGAGATCCAAGAAAGATAAATTATACCTGAGTGCAGACCAAGCAGCTTCTGGATCTAGCAGAATATGATAGAGACTAGTCCATACCCAGACAGAAGTATCAGAACAGCATCAATCTTTGCCTGCCAGGCCTATAAGAGGAGAGTTTTTTCTATGGAAGAGGGACATGGGGTAGACCAACCTTACTTTGTCTAGGCAAACGGGGTGCAGTCGATTCTCCAGTGTCCTGTTGCTTGTCCACAGTCTGGCCGGGTCCTCGTGGCAGGTGTTTCATCAGGGCATCTTGCCCAGTGGTCAGGATTGCCATAATCCAGGTAGAGAAATCGTGGTGCCCTGTAATCTTTGGAGACTTTGGGTCACTGCTAGGATCTAGGAGTCTCTGTCTGATATAATAAGCTTTTTAGTCAACATTTTAAATGCTATATTCTGCAGATCTCTGAAGTACTTGAAGCCTGTCCAGGTATATCTGGTATATAGACAAACTTTGTTTCTATCCTGAAAACATATGCAAGGAACTAAGTAAAATTTATCTCTGTAATTAATTACCTCAGTTCCATAGTCTTATAAATTTAGATATTTTTAAAAACTGTTCATAAAAAATTAAAATCTCTCAAATGTCTTCCTGCAATATCAACAATAAAGTACCCTTTTTACTTTAAGAGGGAGAGAACATATCATAACCATAACCTGTATAAGGTAAAACCAAGCTCCAAGTGCAAACAGTCCCAAAGTTCAATATCTGGGATTCATTCACAATCCTCTTAGTTGTTTAACTTAAAGGCTTGGATCATTTCTTTGGCCCCACCCTTGGCAGCATATACATAGCCTGCCTTTCAGATCTCAGCCTGCTCCATTTCACTGTGGCTGGTGCTTCTGATGACTGTCATCTGGCCCTGGCATTTCCAAAACTGTTAGGATCCATCATTGCAAATGGATTCTCCTTTTCCACCCTCAGCTGTTCCCTACAATCCCTTCATGCCTTTAAAGCCATTATCACCTGGGCAACTCTTAAATTGCAAAGTTTAGTTGCCAGAGCAAGGTACATTCTTGTGTATAAAAGCATTGAGGTTAGCTTTAATATCTTATTAAATATCTTATCAAACATATGTAGCTATCTGTTTAAATTCTCTAGAAGCTTGCGATTGAACATTTGGCAAAGACTTAGGTGTAAATCTCTAAGTTAGCTTTTGTTAACCTGAATAGCTCTTTTACTATGTATAAAATCTATATAAGGTTATAACCTTAGTAAAACTTGCCTGTCAACCAGGGGGCTGTCTATATCATGATGGGGTCACCAGCCAAGATGGAGGAAAGCCATATGGTTGCTGTTTAAAACATGTTTTTCTAAACAGTAATTACATGCACACATTTGCACAGTTGGATCCAAGTTACATACACATACAGAGTTAAAGCTAGCTTACATTCACATATATAGAGTTAAATCCAAGCCATATATGTGTTCATATATATATGTATATGTCTTTTTTTAATAAACATTTTGCACTGAAGAATCATCAGCTATTTTTAAAATGAAAACCAACCATAATTAACCTAATATGCTCAAATTTTAAATTCAGTATTTGCAGGTATAAGAAACCATAACCAACATAGTTCACATCCCCTCTGGCCTTCTACAACCTTCTATATACCTTCAGTCTGTTCCTTTGATTCCTAAGACATTTTTGCTTCAGACTAATTCCTCTTTCCTTTTCTTTCTCTTTATTTTTCCAATCTCCTGCCTTCTTTCTTATTTTCCAAACATAAAAAACATTTATCAGAGTCTTTCTTGTGGTTCCCCTCAGTAGTCTAGAATATATTGTGTGGCTACAATATTTTAAACATACATATGCCATAACAAAAGAACTCTAAATTTGCATCAACACTGTACCAACATAAAGCATCTGAAACTAGGAGTAGGTTTTTTTGTTTTGTTTTCTATAATAGTTGAATCTAAGTTATAAGCATATATATGCATAATTAAGTCCAGCTCATTTATATATAGATATATATATAGAGAGAGAGAGAGTTAAGTTTAAGTTGTGTATGTGCATGCATATATATGCATCTTAAACAGGAGTTGACTATGTATACATATGGGCCAAACCATATATATATATATATATATATATATATATATACACACACACACACACACACACACACACACACGTGTGTGTGTGTGTGTGTGTGTGTGTGTGTGTGTGTGTCCGTGTGTGTCCATGTATAGACTTTTAATTATAAGCCTTTTGTTATAAGCTTAAAGCCAAATTTTGTTATAAATTATATAGATTTAGCTCATATCTCATGAGCAATTTATTAGTCCTGAGGTAAGAGCTTACAGTATAATTTTAAAATATTATTATTTATCCTTATTATATCAGACCCGATGACCAGAAAATCCAGAGGTAAATTTTAAGTTTGGGCAGTAAATAAGGGCTGCAGCCAGTATACATTGAACATAGTTGACTCATACATTTAGAATAAGCATTTAGTGGCCACCTTTATGCATTCAAACCAGATAAAACTTTTCTTACTTTATTTAGCTGGATTTTAGGGAGGCGGGCAGCATGCCATCTGTGCTTTCCTGATGGGGATGTTCCTGCTGCTGTTCGGCCCTGGTCTTTCCTGTGCAGCTTTGGAGCATGTGCCATTTCTGTGAGATTTAAAACATTTATTGTCCAGGAGAAGGCACCTGGCCTCATAATCTCCTTTGCCCTCCCCTGCTGGGCTCCTCATTGGTATTCAGGCAGGAGGCTGCAGCATCTGGGGTCGGGAGAGAAATGGAGGGTCCTCTTCCTGGCTGCAGGCTGCTTGCACAGACTGGAGCCAGCTCAACTGCCTTGGGGAGCCTGGACTCCTGAAGTGGAGAAAGACAGGGAAGGCTGGCAAAAACTACTGTTATGTTCTTGAAATCCTGGAAATGAGAGAACAAGACCTGAAAGGGGCCTGAGGCGTAGAGGAACCTTGGCCCAGGGTAAAGGTTAATTTACTAACAATCACCACAAAGAGACTGGTGACAGGGAACATGGCAAACAGAGTAGACAAGACATAAAGAAGGAAGAACACTGCGTGCAGGGACCTGGGGCTCCCAGTCCAGGCCTGAAGGGCGGCAGAGAAGCAACCAGTGGCCAGAAGAGGGGTTGAGGTGTCCTTCATCCCTGCCAGCTCAGGTGGGTCAACCCACTCTAATTGAGCTTCGGTTTTATCTAGACAACAGATACAGAAACCAGACAAAAAACTTAGAGTTGGCCAAAACCAGTAGGATAAAGTTGCCAGAGACTGAGGTGCCCCCCAGAACCAGTATTGCGAGAGGTCCCAGGTTTTAGCACCAAATACAGGGTCTGGGATCATGTAATAATGGAGGACAGACCACCAAAGTCTGTTAAACCAGAAGCAGATTTTATTCTAGAAAAAAAAGAAAAAATTACCACAGGGCACAAAAGCTTGTCAGTTAGCTGAGATCACAGCCAGGGCGCGGGATTCTGAAGCTGTGGCGAAGGGGGTGGATTTCAAGCCCCTTTTTATAGCAGAAGTAAGCATCAGGCACGGGGTGCATGCTAGGAGTCATGTAGAAACAACTAACTATTAAAGTTAACTTTGGTCCGGGCAGTTGTTGGCTGTCAGGGGCAAGGGGGCTAAAAGTTAACCCCTGGCTGTTGATAGAGAAGCTGGCTGTAAGCAGAGAGCCATTGTTAGAAGTTAATCTTTAGAGCTGATGACTATCAGCTTTTATTTTAATTTTTTAGGTTTACAATTTTATATTTCTATATTCCTGGACCCTTCAGATGCTATTACATAACTTCCTGAAGAGATCCCTTCCCTTTTCACAGAGAAGTTTGACATAACTCTAGCCAATGCAAATATACTCCTCTCTGCCCAGCCTTCCTGACACTGCTCTGCTAAAGAAATGTTAATAAGCTGAGCCATATATATGGGCCATAGTTTATAACTGTGTAATCATTTCTTATTTCTGTGAACAATAAGAATCATAATAAGGAAATAACAAATCCTTTCTTAGTTTGTGTGTATCTCAACTTAGCTATATACTTTGATATATCTACAGGTCAGCCTTTCCATTGATAATAGGCAATGTGCTCTCCTGTCACTGTTTTTAGGTTTCCAGCCATAGTTCTCAGGCCACCAAGGACTCCGGTTTAGGTCTAAAGTATACAGCTTCTACTCCTCTTAGAAAACCACAGCCTGGACAGCAAGAAGAGAAGGACAACCGTGGACCTCTGCCTGCTTCAGGATACTGGGTCTATTCACCCATCAGAAATAGGTTGCATAAGTCATTTTCAACTAGAGGTAGGTCACATCACATAAGGGAAGTTGCATTTCTCTTACCTATTTAATAACCTTTTATTGTTTCCTTGAAATCTACAGATGCATTCCAAAGTCCTTAGCTTACTCTGAGGTCCTGTGTAATCCTGTGTTGGCCAATAACCTATCTTCCCATAGATTATCTGAAGGGGACTCCCACACAGCAGGGGGTTCCTTCCAGACCCCAGATTAGGCACAAACCACACCCAAAGACCTGTTTTCACAGAGAATCCTTTATTAAGCTGGGAAGAAAAGTTAAAGCGGCTACTTTCTGACTCTGGCAGAAAAACAGCAGCAAAAGATGTTGCAGGTGTCATTCTTTAAGGGAGAAGGAGAGGTCTGTGTTAGGATGGGCTGGGATGCAGTGATAGAGGAGATCAAGGACGATGGGGGGGGGGGAAATGGGGAGGGGCATCTGTCCAGAGGGACAAAGCACGGTCTCTGGATAGATAGAGAGGAACAGGCATGGCCCTTAGGCAAATAGGGTTCATAAAGGCAAAGGGGAAACCCCATGTTAGGATGAGGTGTTTAATTTTAATTTAATTAGGTGAATCAAAGGGAGCTTTTGATTGCTGGACCTTGGTAGTCAGCCTCAGGAGGAGGAAGTGGCCACATTGACCAAATAGACCTTGGTGGCTAGCTTTAGGACTGTAATCTAAAGGATTTTAGCAAGGCAGAGGGAATGGGAGAAGGGTAAGGCCTGCCGGAGCCACATGCTCCAGTGGGCTGGTTAGTGTCCCTTCATTATCTGTCTAAAGCAGTGGTTCTCAGCCTGTGGACTGCGACCCTTTGGGGGTTGAACAACTCTTTCACAGGGCTGCTTATCATGCATATCAGATAATTAATTACATTGTGATTCATAACAGTAGCAAAATTACAGTTACAAACTATAATGAAATAATTTTACAGTTGGGGGTCACCACAACGTAAGGAACTGTGTTAAAGGGCGCAGCGTTAGGAAGGCTGAGGACCACTGCTCAAAAGATATTGTAGCATGCCAAGTTCCTCAAGCCCCTTTGCCTTTGTTGTTTGTTTTCAGTGCTGTGGGTCGAACACTTGGCCACCGAGCTACATCCTCAACCTCTACACCTCCATGTTTTAAGGCAATTTTTCTGTAATGCTGTCTTCCTCTTTCCTTCCCCAAACCGATTCATAGTCGGGGTTTAGTAAGACTGTGCTCCCCGTGTGGTGCCTTCCTCCACTCTCCCACTGGACAGCTCTGTGGCTGGTGCTCGGGATCATGGGGCATTGGACCTTTTTTTTTTTAATATCATGGCTTTATGTAGTAGCTCTACTAAGATTGTCAGAGGTTACTCTTCCAAAGCTCTGTTCAAAGAATGAGACTTATGTGGTCATAGTCAAATCATTTTACTGCTCTGAGACTGTTGATCTGTGACATAGTAATGCTCCATTTTGATGATTTGCCAATTAAGAAAGTATTTGTTGGGATGGGGATGTGGCTCATTGTTAGTTCCACCCCTAGCAACACAAAAGCAAACCAACAGAAACTCTGTATTGGATGAGTGCTGCTGTGTGTTTGCTTTATTTAATGTCAGGTCCTCCAGCCCAGCTCCTGCCTTAAGGGGAGATAAACCTCCATACTAGAGTGCTGCATGTCATGGCAGAATCAGTTGGAGTTCTACCTGATCTCATAACACTTCTACATATTTTCTGTAGGATGAAGCATATATTCAAATGATTGTTGAGTACATTATTAATTAATGGATGAAGAGGCGTGAAATGCTGGCTGCTGAAAACACTGTGTATTGATCTGTTTCTCACAACTACAGTTGACCATTCTTAGAGTTTTGTTCTACGTCTCCATTGTTTCCATTGAAGTGGTATTGTTTCTTCGTAAATGTACTTACCTAGTACACTCTCCTGTTTGTTTCACAGAAGATGCGGACAGTGGAGGAGATAGCCAAGAAGAGAGTGGACTGGATGACCAGGAGGACCCCTCATTTGTGCCTCCTCCTGGGTACATAATGTATACTGTGCTTCCTGATGGGTCTCCGGTACCCCAGGGAATGGCCTTGTATGCACCATCGCCTCCTTTACCCAACAACAGTCAACCTCTGACCCCTGGCGCTGTGGTTTATGGCCCACCTCCTGCTGGGGCCCCCATCATATATGGACCTCCTCCCACCAACTTTGCTGTTCCCCTTGTCCCTTTGGGTGTGCAGCATTGCAACGTCCCAGAGCACCATAACCTAGTAAGTGGGAAACACAGCTCTGTCATTGTATCATAACCTAGTAAGTGGGAAACACAGCTCTCTCCCATTGTACCATAACCTAGTAAGTGGGAAACATAACTCTATCCCCATTGTACCATAGCCTAGTAAGTGGGAAACATAACTCTATCCCCATTGTACCATAGCCTAGTAAGTGGGAAACACAGCTCTGTCATTGTATCATAACCTAGTAAGTGGGAAACACAAGTCTGTCCACACCACTTCCCAGTGCCTGAGTCAGACGCACATGTGATGAGTTCACAGAAATGTGGGCCTACCTCAGGAGTGAGATTATAGGATTGATGTTTACGAACCAAACATTCTCCTATTAAAATATGATTTTGAACAGGATAGTAAATTCTCAAGCCCAAATCCTGGCACAGCTAGCTGTTTTCTAAAATGCTTTCAGTCTAAAAACCAACAATTTTCCTATGATTTTCTCTTGTTAACTGTGTAGGAGTGTTTATGTAATGCTATCACATACTGGTACCTATAGCTTATGCACATGTGAGTATGCTTCACATGTACATGTGTGCCTGTATATGCTGACATGTATAAAGAGCATACAGCAGGTATGGGTTGGAATTACCTCTGGGTTAACTGATGATTATACATTATTTCCATGGTTACTGTTGTATGCACATTTGAATTCCATTTTCCCATTTAATGTTAGAAATAATACCTAGTAGTTTACAATTTAAGGTTTTATTGGTTTTAATTACATGTATATGTGTGTTGGGAGAGTATACATATGAATGTGATGCCCTCAGAGGCAGAAATGGTATCAACTCTCCTGGAGCTGGAGTTAGAGATAGTTGTGAGAAGCTGGTGTGGGTTCTGGGAAAGGGACCTAAGTCCTCTGAAAGAACTGTTGTATGAAAAACTTTTCCTGGGGAGACACAACACGTATCTCCTCACCTGGGATAGGGAACCCACAACAAAGTACAGATCCCACCAAAGTCCAGCTTGGTGAACCAATGAGTGTTTATTGGGGTCACTTACAGGAATGTGGGTAAGGGGTTACTTACAGGAACAGAAATCACAGACAGTTGCATCACCAAGGCCCACCCTGGCTCACAAAAGCTGGGCACCTGGAGCACACTGTATACACTGACAGCTCACAGGTTGGAGAGTGTCCTGTCCAAGTGACTGAGTTGCTCTAAACCACTTACAGGCATCTCAGTCTTCGCAACTTAGCTCTGCTTACTCTGGCAGGGAGGGGCTTAGTAAATATAGTCAGTTTCAGGGACTTCCTGGAGCTATTTTGAGTTGTTGACCTTCTTGCTTAAGAAGCTTCCCTGCAGTATGGAATGTTTCAATATAGGAGGAAACTGTTATATAACAGTCCCTACAAATATTTTTAAACAGCATGTTAACATCTGTATAATCTTTCTTTATTTGTAGATGTAATAGGTGACTGTGGATTCTTAAGTGTGATTTTTATTCTTTTCTTAGGCTAGATTCTAAGGAGGGATTACTTCCTGATCTGATTGCTTTCTAACTTCTGGGTTCTGACATAATAAAACTGCATTCCAAGTCCTCTTCTGAGCTCAGAGCACTTGGAGCTTTTGTTCTTTGCTCCCTTCTCAGCCCACTGAGGGGATAGAAGAGAAAATACCTGGTGTTCCCTTCTAGTAGGTCACACTTGGTCCACAGGGCCCACATGCATTTGTGTGGCTACTACAGTAATTACCCACATTTTCTGTGGCTCTGATGTACATTCAGCTTGTAACCATCTGTCTGTTAAGCATTTGCTGAGACTGCTTGGATTGCTGCGTCTACTCTCCAGAAGTGAAAGGACTGAATTGGCACAGGACACACTGAGACCTAGTTCTCAGCACAAAAGAGATCTATTTGCCCCAGACAAAGACAGGAGGCAGAGGACAAGGAAAAAGAGAAGGGGGGTGGTGGTGGCGCGGAATATTTGCCCAGGAGGAACAAAGGGCTGCTTCTAGATAGAGAGGAGACAGTTTATTAAGGGACAAGGGGAAACCCCCATGTTAGGATGAGATGTTTAATTTTGATTGAGCATGTTAATTAGGTGAGCCAAAAGGGGGCTTCTGATTGCTGGACTAAAATACTTTGATAGCTGAACCTTGTTAGCCTCAGGGGGAGGAAGTGGCCAAATAAGGGAACAGGCCTTGGTGGCTTGCTTTAGGAATGTAATCTGATGGTTTTTAGCAAGAGAGAAAGAGAAAGGTGAAGGGCAAACCTGTTAGTGCCATGCTTGCTGTGCTTGGGCCTGCTGCAGCCCTTCAAGAATACAGGACTCAGACAGCTGCGCCAGTGTGCTTTCACACCCCAGACACTTTAGCAGCAGCTAGCTACTGCTGCTTTCTTTCTTTTTTTTTTTTAAGTTTTTCGAGACATGGTTTCTCTGTGTATCCCTGGCTGTCTTGGAGCTTGCTCTGTAGACCAGGTTGGCCTCCAACTCGGAAATCCGCCTGCCTCTGCCTCCCAAGTGCTGGGATTAAAGGCATGCACCACCACTGCCTGGCTAGCTTTTTATTTCTTGAGATTCAGTTTACCTTATTCATTCTACAAAATGTAGGCAAAACATGTCTTCTTCTAGGAACCTATTCCAACAATTCTCCCATGTGTGGAGAGTGAAGAGAGACTTCAGTGTGTTTGTTCTGCTGGATCTGGAGCTCCAGAGACAGAGAATCTAATGCATCGTCAGACTGGTGGAAAGGTCTTGTGAAGTCTGTCTGTTTCATCTATGCCATGTGAAAACACTGGCTTCGATTTTCCTCTCCATACTGAAGTCTTAGAATGTCCCACTATTTTTTAGACCACTTGATCCAATTGATTTCAGTTTTGACAGCAAAAGGGAAGAGATGCCCTCTGACGTCATAGTAATGCATTCACTTTCTGTGGTCAGGAGAATGAAGTGTCTAGACTGGAAGACATAGTGCAGCAGCTAAAATCAAAACGGCGGGAAGAGCAGTGGCTGAAAACATCCAAGCAGCATTCTGAGAAAGAAGTAGAAGAGCTGCATCGCAATATTGATGACCTTTTGCAAGAGAAGAAGGAATTAGAACAGGAAGTAGAAGAATTGCACAGAACCATCCAGAAACATCAACAACGACAGTAAGCATTTGCCATTCTATTTTTATAATTCAGAGGGTACGTACAATATCAGTTCTGAAGGGCACCCTCCGTCAGCACTGCTTCGGAGTGGGTGGAGATCTCTAGATGTGGCAGTAGGAACTGAGAAACAATTTAATTGCAGTTAGTTTAATGCCCACATGGTGAATACCATTTAGGACAGCAAATATCTAAGATCTCCTGGTAAATAATACAAATCGGCTCTTTTTGTAGTTGTCTTTGGTGAACGGCATGACCATTCTCCATCCCAGCTACCACAGCAAAACATACAATTGGGTGTTTAAACCTTCTTTCCCCATGGCATCTGTTTGGTTTCCTTGTCCTTCTGACCATTTTCTGTTATTTTCACTGCGTGACCTTTTTTTTTTTTTTTTTTGTCGGAGCTGAGGACTGAACCCAGGGCCTTGCACTTGCTAGGCAAGCGCTCTACCATTGAGCTAAATCCCCAACCCCATCATTCCCTTTAATTAGTGGAATTCTAGACCACTAGAGAAGGTTCCACGCTTGCCATCATGTGTAGAATCTTTCTCTCCAGTGTGTCAGGAAACACTGGACTCAGCCTCATCTCAGTACACAGACAGTCGGAACCCTGCCTCTCTGTCGTCCTTTAGCCTCACACAGTGCTTGACCTGACCCACTTCTACGGCCTCCCCGGCACCACTTTCCCCCACCTCCACACCTCCACATCTTCTGTCCTCTTCCTGAAATGCCTTCCCCAGGCCCTGTCTCTCTGTCCTGCCTTTCAAAACAGAGCTGGGCTGGAGAGACTGGGGAGAGGGCTCAACACTTGAAAGCACTGGTTGCTTTCTGGAGAGGATGCAGGCTTCATTCCCAGCACCCCCATAGTGCTCACAAACATCCGTAACTCCAGTTTCAGGGGATCTGACACCCTCTTGTGACCTCTGTGGACACCAGGCATGCAGTGGTGCACATACATACACGCAAGCAGAACATTCATACACATAAAATCTAAAAAACAAATTAAAGCAAGGTCAGGGAATCCCTTTTACATAAAGCCTTTCTTTTTTCTTCTTTTCAGGTAGCCTGTAAAATTTAGGGCTAGCAACCCTTGACATAGCCCTGCACATGCAGTGCTGTGAGCAGCCAGAGTCAGCAGGGTCTCCGTCTGTGGGTGCCAGCACCTAGCATAGAGTCAGTTCACATAGCCTCTGTTGTCTGGTCAGTCATCTAAAACATCTTCTGTGCTGGTCCATGGATTATGGCAGCTCCCTAGTTGGTGTCATTTAATCCAGACTAGCCAAGGCTCAGGGTGGTAGGGAGGCCTGTGAGGCATGCGGAGTGAGGCATGCAGATCACTGCCATCAAGGAGTGGACAGCTGAGGGATTACAGTGCTGAGGAAAGCGAGAGCCATGCAGAGAAGAACGGGGTGGGGCTATAGCTACTTCTCAGTGACAAATGCGTGTTAAGAGGACAGCGGGCAGGGCAGTAGGGTGCCACTTCTGCCACTCTTAGAGTGATGAAGGATCATTCCAGGAGATTTGTCAGACCTGAGACACAAATCAGAGTTTTAAAAAGGCAAAAGTTCACCAATATAAAATATGATTAAATACCAAATAAAATTGTAAGAAAATTAAAAAAAAAAGGCAAAAAGTTCTCTGTATACCTTTGAGTAAAGAAAGAAGAAAAGCATCAGTGTGCTGGGCTTGTTTTCATGTTTTTCTGTGAAGCAGTCCATTTTCATTTAATTTTGTCATGTTAGCCTTGAGTTACTGACTTTTGTGTCCTTTTTTTTTTTTTGGTCAAATCTTTTATGACTGCTTTACTCTGACATAAAGAGTAAGTCACACAGCCATGCAGTGTTTGGGCTGACTGACCTGAGGACTGTCCTTGAAGACTGTCAGAGGAACTGGATATTATCATGGAGTCATTTCCTCTATTTCTGTTTTTCAGAAAAATAATGTGGCAGCGCTGTCTTGGCCAGATGTTGACAGCACAAATCCATCAGGCATTTTACATAGTGTGCATTTACTGCCAGGAATATCCGTGTTTATAATAAGAGTACATTTTGAACTCGAGTAGAACATAACCAATTGTAGCTACCTCTCTTAGAAAGTTAGTGAATTCACATTCTATGATTATACATATGGTCTGTTTCAAATCTCTCAATATTTATGTCATTTTTTAGGGACTTCATTGATGGAAATGTTGAGAATCTTATGACTGAACTAGAAATAGAAAAGTCTCTCAAACGCCATGAGGATATTGTTGATGAAGTTGCGTGCATAGAGAAGACTCTTCTGAAGCGGCGCTCGGAACTCAGGGAAGCTGACCGACTTCTGGCAGAGGCTGAGCACGAGCTCTCCTGCACTAAGGAGAAGGTGAGTCCGCTGTGGTTCAGGCTGGGGCTCCTGTGGTGACACGAAACGACTGCCGCC
Organism: Peromyscus maniculatus bairdii; assembly: GCF_049852395.1. Taxonomy (NCBI): domain Eukaryota; kingdom Metazoa; phylum Chordata; class Mammalia; order Rodentia; family Cricetidae; genus Peromyscus; species Peromyscus maniculatus. The sequence goes on along the minus strand of NC_134855.1, from coordinate 4,905,482 downwards.
AGCTAAGACTGCAGGGACACACTGTCCAAGTCTGGACCCTGCCAGTCAGGGGCTGGGCGTTTGCGTCCTCAGACTTCATACCTGCTGTTCAGTAGGGAGTCAATAGCATGCTCTAAATTCCCAAAGCTGCTCAGATAGCCGCTGTCTCTCTTCCCCATCTGAGTGTGCATGTTGGGGGTTGTTGCTTGTGTTTAATTTGGACTCTTCAGCCTGTGTCTTTTTAAATGACCAGTCAGATTCTTAGAGAAGTCGTACTTTTCTTCACGTTGATAACAGAAGTAATGATGTTTTCAGTTCCTGGGTCATAGAGATTCCCATTCATTTAAGTACAGCCAAGTTGAAATTAAAAAAAGCAAGAAAGATTCTGAGATGTTCTTTGCTGGTAACTTACCCCTGTGGACTACTGAGTGAGTGATAATAACATTTTTTAGGCCACGCAGAAGAAAGCCAGAGAGGGAAAGTGATTTCCCGAGCCTGTGTGGTGGCTATTTACAAGTGCCGTTCCACTCAGCATCCCCAGCAGCCCTGCGAGGTGACTAAACTCGGTTTGCACATGCAGCTCAGAAGGGCTCATAACTGCCCAGAGTCTCGCAGCTGAAGCTCTGCCTTCCCAAGAGTTCTTTAATAAAATGAGACTCTAGAGAGGAAAAAGCCCCCGGCACATGAAACACCTCAGAAACTATTTTCACTTTGCTAGTTCAACTTGAATCTATTAAGTTAATAGAAACCTACTACTTGGGAACTGAATGAATGGTTTCACCTATTAAAAACAAATTCTGTGGACTGTTGTTGCAATACAACCCAAAGGTTTTTTTGTTTGGTTTTGGTTTTTAACCTGTTTTTCAGGATGTTAGATCAGGCTGTATCTTCTAGTCCACACACAGGGTGTTGGGTCCTACACAGAGGTGGGCAAAGCATGTCTCTAATTTAGGAGGCTGATGCTAACACAGTGTAAACTGTAATGAGTTTCCGGACTCTTTACATCGCTGAGGTCCATCAGCCTTTGCTGACATAGCCCCTTCCAGGAATCCTCCTTCACATGGTCTTCACTGGGAACAGGGAAGTAAGTCCTCATTTCTTTTCATTTCTCTTTGTTTGTTTGTTTTGTTTTGAGACAGGGTTTCTCTGTGTAGCCCTGGCTGTCCTGGAACTCAGTCTGTAGCCCACACTGGCCAGGAACTCACAGGGATCTGCCTGCCTCTGCCTCCAGAGTGCTGGGATTAAAGGCGTGCGCCACCACCGCCCGGCCCTCATTTCTTCTCTTCTGAGTAGTCCTTGTGCGGTGAACATTCGTCGCTGTGTGGAGAAGTGGGCGTCACAACCCTGGAGAAAACCTCTCACTTGTGTTAGTTTTCAGCAGTGGCAGTGGGCACACAGTGGGGAGGAGGAGGAGGAGGAGGCACACAGTGGGGAGGAGGAGGAGGAGGCACACACAGTGGGGAGGAGGAGGAGGAGGAGGAGGAGGCACACAGTGAGGAGGAGGAGGAGGCACACACAGTGGGGAGGAGGAGGAGGAGGAGGCACACAGTGAGGAGGAGGAGGAGGCACACAGTGGGGAGGAGGAGGAGGCACACACAGTGGGGAGGAGGAGGAGGAGGCACACAGTGAGGAGGAGGAGGAGGCACACACAGTGGGGAGGAGGAGGAGGAGGCACACAGTGAGGAGGAGGAGGAGGCACACAGTGGGGAGGAGGAGGAGGAGGCACACAGTGAGGAGGAGGAGGAGGCACACAGTGGGGAGGAGGAGGAGGAGGCACACAGTGAGGAGGAGGAGGAGGAGGCACACAGTGAGGAGGAGGAGGAGGAGGCACACAGTGAGGAGGAGGAGGAGGAGGCACACAGTGAGGAGGAGGAGGAGGAGGCACACAGTGGGGAGGAGGAGGAGGAGGCACACAGTGAGGAGGAGGAGGAGGAGGCACACACAGTGGGGAGGAGGAGGAGGAGGCACACAGTGAGGAGGAGGAGGAGGCACACAGTGAGGAGGAGGAGGAGGAGGCACACACTGTGGGGAGGAGGAGGCACACAGTGAGGAGGAGGAGGAGGAGGAGGCACACAGTGAGGAGGAGGAGGAGGAGGAGGCACACAGTGGGGAGGAGGAGGAGGCACACAGTGAGGAGGAGGAGGAGGAGGGACACAGTGAGGAGGAGGAGGAGGCACACAGTGAGGAGGAGGAGGAGGAGGCACACAGTGGGGAGGAGGAGGAGGCACACAGTGAGGAGGAGGAGGAGGAGGCACACAGTGAGGAGGAGGAGGAGGCACACAGTGAGGAGGAGGAGGAGGCACACAGTGAGGAGGAGGAGGAGGAGGCACACAGTGGGGAGGAGGAGGAGGAGGAGGCACACAGTGAGGAGGAGGAGGAGGCACACAGTGGGGAGGAGGAGGAGGAGGAGGCACACAGTGAGGAGGAGGAGGAGGAGGAGGAGGAGGAGGCACACAGTGGGGAGGAGGAGGAGGAGGCACACAGTGAGGAGGAGGAGGAGGCACACACAGTGAGGAGGAGGAGGAGGAGGAGGCACACAGTGGGGAGGAGGAGGAGGCACACAGTGAGGAGGAGGAGGAGGCACACAGTGAGGAGGAGGAGGAGGAGGCACACACTGTGGGGAGGAGGAGGCACACACAGTGAGGAGGAGGAGGAGGCACACAGTGGGGAGGAGGAGGAGGAGGAGGCACACAGTGAGGAGGAGGAGGAGGAGGAGGAGGCACACAGTGGGGAGGAGGAGGAGGCACACACAGTGAGGAGGAGGAGGAGGCACACAGTGAGGAGGAGGAGGAGGAGGAGGCACACAGTGAGGAGGAGGAGGAGGAGGCACACAGTGAGGAGGAGGAGGAGGCACACACAGTGAGGAGGAGGAGGAGGCACACAGTGAGGAGGAGGAGGAGGAGGCACACACAGTGAGGAGGAGGAGGAGGCACACAGTGAGGAGGAGGAGGAGGAGGCACACAGTGAGGAGGAGGAGGAGGCACACAGTGAGGAGGAGGAGGAGGAGGCACACAGTGAGGAGGAGGAGGAGGAGGCACACACAGTGGGGAGGAGGAGGAGGAGGCACACACAGTGAGGAGGAGGAGGAGGAGGCACACACTGTGGGGAGGAGGAGGCACACAGTGAGGAGGAGGAGGAGGAGGCACACACTGTGGGGAGGAGGAGGCACACACAGTGAGGAGGAGGAGGCACACAGTGGGGAGGAGGAGGAGGAGGAGGCACACAGTGGGGAGGAGGCGCACACAGAGGAGCTGCTTTCTCCTCCCAGGGACTCTGGAGCAGCTTGGAAATTAGGAGGGGAGAAGAAGCAGCTAAATGTGCCAGATATGTTTAAACCTTTCTTGGGAGACTAAAGCCCCTTCCTTCCTGAGCTCTGCCCATTACTTTGCTAAAGAGTCAGCAGAAGGCAGCTCTCTGAAGAGCCGCCGTGCCATGTCTAGTGCTGTGGACCCTGTATAGACAGACAGACATCACACACAGACACCTTTGACTTTTGACGCTGGATATAGTCATTATTCAGCCAAGTACAAACTCAATCTCCTTTTAGATCCATTAAACCTCTTATTCTAGGCAGATCAAGAAATCAAGTTGATATTTAAAAAGTGTTTTTGCCAAGTCTAGCATAGGAGTATTTCCAAAGACTTGAAAAGAATTTGGTATTTGTGTTCCTTAACTATAAGTAAATCACCATCACAAAGTGAGAGTCCATTTCAGCTGATAATGTCTGAAGTAAGAAGAAGCCATGTGGAAGATTGGAAGCTTGGTAAAATTATTGCCATTTAGTTGGCTAGATTTGATGTAATCAAATTATTTTAAATAAAAAGATAACTCCAGTCAGTCTTATCATCTTTAAACAACCTTTTCATAAATGCTTTTTGTTGACCCAGATGTGGTTTTATATAGTTCCTTTCACAGTGCTTATACCATTTACGGTGTTTTTCTGGTCTAACATACTCGAACATCTGTGTGCTGCTACACTGTCCTTTTAAAGACTAGACAGTATTCTGTTTTAATACACTGTCACTTCATCTTTTGTTGAGATTTAGCTAGTTACATTTTTACATAGTAATTATTTGCTTCTGGACAATTTTCTAAGTATTAGAGAGTCACAGCAAAGGAATGTTTTCAGGTTTTTCTCTTTTTATCTTGTTTTCTGAGAGTTGTACCAGTTAATACTGTGAATAACTGTGGTGAGTACTGTAGCCAAATTGTTTTTAACGATCGTTTCTCTTCCAGACAAAGAATGCTGTTGAAAAGTTTGCTGATGCTGAAAGAAACCTATTACAAGCCGAGTCAGATGCTGAGGCGCTAGAGAAGAGAGCCCAAGAGACTGCGCTTAACCTCGTGAAAGCTGAGCAGCAGCTGAGGTGAGTGGACCCGGGCCGCTGAGGGCTGAGGTGCACAGAGTAATGGTTGATGCATGCTAAGCCTGAAGGACCGGGGCATACATATTCCGTTGTAGATTGCTCCAGGCTGATGCAGAGGACTTGGAGCAGCACAAAATCAAACAAGAAGAAATCTTGAAAGAAATAAACAGAGTTATAGCAGCCAAAGATGCAGATTTCCAGTGTCTGAGCCAGAAGAAGGAGAAACTGACAGAAGAGTAAGTAAAGGCCTCTGGGGGCTGCGCTGGGGGGCTGCAGCAGCTGTGGGCATCAGGCTCCTTTCGAGGCTGCTCAAGTGCTGCCCTGCTTTGTAGGCTCCAGAGTCTGCAGACAGACATTGAGACAGCGGAGCACAATGAGGATCACCACCTCCAGGTCCTTAAAGAGTCTGAGACTCTCCTTCAGGCCAAGAGAACTGAACTGGAAACGCTGAAAAGCCAGGTATGGCTAGACCCTCGGAAAAGACTGTTTAAGATGTATTTCTTCTTGAGGGTTGCTGGATAAGGTTTATTTGATTGTAGAAAAGATGGAAAAGTATTAAGAATGTGTACATCCTGGAGTCACACTTCCCGGCTCTCCCCTTTCAGGTGACAAGCCAGCAGCAGGAGCTGGCTGTCCTAGACACTCAGTTGGGGCATAGAAGGGAAGAGCTGCTCCTACTCCAGGACAGCCTGGTCCAGGCAAAAGCTGACCTCCAGGAAGCCCTGACACTGGGCGAGACAGAAGTCGCTGAGAAGTGCAGTCACATCAGGGTATGTTGGGCAGTAGGCTTTCTTAGAAGTCCTCGGCAGTGCTGTAAGTTTATTTTGAAGTTTTTCCCTGGTTCTTCCCAAATGGACATAGAAATGCCTCCTCTATAGTGCTGTTAGTTAATGTGTTGGTGATGAGGCAATCAGGTAGCATCTGGATATACTCTGGGTTCTCTTGTTTCTTGGCTTTCTCATGTCTTTCCTGTCCAGGAGTGCCCTTATCCCAGTCACAGGCTACATCCCATTCTGCCTGTTTCTCATAGCTCAGCCAAATGCAATCTCCCGGTTTTTTTCAGTTGCTCTTAAGGAGTTTCTTTCTCATGCATCTGATAGCAGCTGCTTGTCTACCGAGCATCTCAGACTGTGATTATGTCTGTGCCCCTAGCCTTCTGCCCTGACAGTCCTGTGACTGGGAGAAGCCTTTGCTTGGGGTAATGGCACAAACACATTTTCATGAACATGTTACTTTTTTCTATCACACAGTAGATATTAGTGCAAAATATAGTGCTGTTCTTGGTACCAAAGGCAAAAATTGCTATAAACTAAATTACAAATTAGATATGAGATAAAATAATAACAGAACTGACTCCTGTGAAAGGAATGCCAATTCTTAATTTCACAGAGGAGATGGCTTTTATTTAAACACAGGAAGTAAAATCACTTCTGGAAGAGCTGAGTTTTCAGAAAGGAGAACTGAATGTCCACATCAGTGAAAAGAAGACTCAGCTCGCACTTATAAAGCAGGAGATGGAGAAAGAGGAAGAAAATCTTCAGGTAGTTTTACAGCAGCTGTCAAAACATAAGACTGGTGAGTTTAAAGAGCAAGTCTCAAAGTGTGAGGCTGGGGACATCTGACTGCAGGCCACAGAAAAGCACATCTGGCCAGAGTCACATCTTCTGGATTGTATAAGCTCACTGATAAGCAAGAGGAGCAAGTTATAAAAGAAACATTAGTTTGTTAAGGTTGATTTAAAGCAAAATAACCATATTGGTGGCAGATTAGCATATGCCGATGGAAGGAAGGACTCTTAGAGCTGATGAAGTGTAACTGAGACAGTTTTAAGACTCCAAATATTCAGACTTGTAAAACCAATTTTGTGGGGTATTTGATCACACATGAAACCCAAAGCTGTGTTAATAAAGTCAGCCTTGGATCAGTTGACAGGAATTAACCATAGAGAGTACAGAGGACCCAGGAAGATGGATAGAAAGACACACAGGAAGGAGTAGGGAGGGACTTGAGTTTCATGGTATTTTTTATTTGGGACGTCTGAAGAGAGGCTTTCTTGCTGGATCTCTGGCCAAAAAGGAGAGTCAGTTGGTTGCTTCTCAGCCTCTCTTAGCTAGCAGGTTTTCACCCCAACATCTGACTCCAGAGTCTTTATTGGTAAATAGAACAGTAGAGACTTAGTTAAAAACTACATTTGGCTACCACGGTTGAGCCGGTGCTGGCGGGACTGGAAATCCTGCCAGGCCTCAGGGCTGCAGGGCCACAGATGGTAGTTAAAATCTCAGTAGATTCCGGTGCTGCCACTAAGCTGACAAAAAACAACAAACTCAAGTGTCCATTTCTACTCATCCAGAGAGAGCCAACCTTTATGTGTATGGACCACAGCAAGATTTCTAATTACAAAACTGGGAGGAAAAGGCTTATGTTTAATATTTAATGACATGTAAAAATAGAATGAAAACTGTAGGTGAATGGTGACTATGGAATATAGCCCAGTTATTTATTTATTTATTTATTTATTTATTTATTTATTTATTTATTTATTTATTTATTTATTATGTTTCCATCGTGTTTTATTTTATGTGAGTATAGTGTAGTCACATGTGTGTGCATGCCTATGTGTGTACACAGCCCAGAGGAGGACATCTGGGTCACTCTCTGTCTTTCCTTGAGACAAGGACTCTCACTAAACCTGGTCCCAGGGATCCTCCTGACTCTGCATCCCACCCTACCCCGCACATACACACAGAGAACACTACAGTTATAGGTGCACAGCCACACCACAGCCACACACCAGTCCTTAGACCTGCATAGCAAATGAGTTTACCTGCAGTGTGCGGGAAACCTGTCTGGGCAGTGAGGGATGGGAGGAAGCAGATAGGCATACATGCACACAGACAGTGGGGATCAGGTGAGCTATACTCATGCTGCCAGAGCAGCACCAGCGTGGGGTTGGGGTCCCGTCTCAGTAGGAAGTCTCTCGGGCTGTAAGTATCTGGGAGGAGGGAGCTGCACTGGCTAGTCTGTGCACACACTGTCCGTGTTCGTGAGCTAAGGGAAGGGAGGCTTTGCCCAGTCAAGCTGGCTTCCACCTGAGGACTGGGGATTCCTGGGAATTTTAGGTAATTACCATTGACTATGGGTCTGAGGCCATGCCGTGTCAAACAAAGTGTACTGAAATAAAACACCCCAAAATGCTGGTGTAGTAGTCATCTTCTGAATTATTTTATTGCACTGTTTTGTTGATTGTGTATGTGCATGTGAGGAACAGTGTGGAAGTCAGGACAACTTTTGGGGCGTTGGTTCTTTCCGCCATGTGGGTCCCTCTATTGATCTCAGGCCACCAGCTTGGTGGTAAGAGCCGTGTCACCAGCCCTTTTAGAGATTTCTTTATTGCATTCATTAGTGCTTATCATTTGACTGTTGGGCTTCTGATATTTACTTTCCAGATTGTCCCCAAAGAACAAATACCTGTATTTTCAAGTTTTTCCTATTTTAATTAATATTTTTTCATATGAAATGTACTTAGCTCATTCTATGTGGATATAAATGCTCCTAGAATCAGAATTTTATTAAATGTTTTTAACAAATTAGTGTTGTTTTTTGGTTGGTTGGTTGGGTTTTTTTTTTTGTTTGTTTGTTTGTTTGTTTGCGGGGGAGTAGTGGGTTCCAGACAGGATTTCTCTAAGTAACAGCCCTGGCTATTGTGGAACTCATTCTATAGACCAGGCTGCCCTCGAACTCACATCCACCTGCCTCTACCTCCCAAGTGCTGGGATTAAAGGTATGCACCACTACCACCCAGCTAAAAATTAGCGTTTTTAACACTACATTCAAAAATATTTTTCCTTTACAAATAAAATCAACATTTAGGCAGTTCAACATAATTGTGTTTCTGTGTCAGTCAACAAGGAGTCACAGTCTGTCCTGTTCTGTTCTGTCTCCTGGTTCTCTTACTAGCACTGACCCTGCTTTGTCTCTTTCAGAACTAAAGAATGTTGCAGACATACTGCAGCTTGAAAACAGTGCGCTCCAAGGTCTGAAGCTACAGCATGACCAAAAGGTGACGGAGCTGGAGAAGACGCAGGTGGATGTGTTGGAGGTACTGAGGAAAGCCTGTGCCTTTGCCCACAGCCTTTCTCCTCAGGGTTCTGAAGTCTCTCCTGTCTGACTCAGGAGAAGCTGGAACTGGAGAATTTGCAGCAGACAGCTCAGCAGCAGAGCAGGGAAATTGAGTGGCAGAAGCAGCTCCTGGAGAGGGACAAGCGGGACCTGGATCGAGTGAGGGCCGAGACGCAGGCACTGCAGTCATGCATGGAGTGTTTGACTCAAGAAAAGGAAGACCTCCGAGAGCAGTGTGAGACTTGGGAACAGAAGTCTTCACAGGCCAAAAGGTAAGAAAGCTGCTCTAGTGCTCTGTGTCTGCAATCCCGGTACCGAGGAAGCTGAGGCAGGAGCATTGCTGTGGATATGTGGCCACCATGGCCTACATAGCAGGTTCCAATTACCAGTGCTGTTTAGTAAGATCCTGTCTCAAAACAGTAGCAAAAGCTAAGTGCACGCCTTTAATCCCAGCACTTGGAAGGCAGAGGCAGGTGGATCTCTGTGAGTTCAAGGCCGGCCTGGGCTACAGAGTGAGTTCCAGGAAAGGTGCAAAACTACACTATTTTGCCTGGGGTTGGACAGTAAAGCTTGCCTTTCAAGCATGAGGACTTGAGTTCAGTCTCAGAGCCCATGTTAAAAGCAGAAACAGCCCGACAGGAAAACCCACACTTGTAATCCCAGCACTAGGGAGGTCTCTGAAGCACCCAGGCCGGACAGCCTAGCCTACATGAGCTCCAGGCCACTGAGAGAGGCCCTGCCTCAAAAAGACAGCCGCTCATAAGTACCTGAGGTGTCCTCTGACACACAGACACACGCACACGCGCACACACACAATCTTTTGCTGAAAACAATTGGAAAGGAACATTTTGTTCATTTCTGTAAGAAGACATTGTTCTCAGATCGATCTACATATTCAAAACAGTTGCAGTCAAAATCCCAGGAAGCATTTTTTCTGCCTTGTTTAGAAATTCAAAAGTTGATTCTAAAATTTATAAAGAAATGCAAAAGACCTACAATTCATAGAATTCTTTAGACATAGCACACAAAAAAAGACAAAAACAACAACAAAAAAAACTTTAGGAAATAAGAAAAAGATTTAAGACTAACCTCACTTGATTTTAAGGCTTCATATAAATGATAGTAATCAAACCCCATGATACTGGTGTCATCAGATAAGTAGATCCATGGAACAGACTAGAACAGAGGATCTCAATGGTCCTGCTGCTTCACCCTTTAATACCCTCCTCGTGCTGGGTGACCCCAACCATAACATTATTTTCCTTGCTACTTCATAACTGTAACTCTGCTACTGTTACGAATCCTATGTAAATATCTGTTTTCCCGATGGTCTTAGGCGACCCCTGTCCTACCTACCCCCGAAGAGATTGTGACCTACAGGTTGAGAACCGCTGGAATAGAGGGTCCAGGAATAAACTGTGATATATGAAGCACCTGTTTTGAGAAGTAGCTAAAGACATCTTTTCAACAGAGAAATAGTCTTTTTAGATTTATTATTGTAAGAATTGAAGATCCAAAACCCAAAATGCAATACATATTTCCACTACATAAAAAATGGAGGAGTAGAGAGATGGTTCAGCAGTTAAGGGCATTGGCCGCTCTACCAGGGACTCTGAGTTGGGTTTTTACCACCTACTGGCAGCACACAATCACATGTAACTCTGGTTCCAGGCACTCTGGCACTCCCTTCTGGCCACTGTGAGCACTGGGCATGCAAGCAGTGCACAGACGTGCATGCAGGCTGGACACTGGTGTCATAGAATAAGTAGTGCACAGATGTGTGCACTGGACACCCGTGCCCATAGAATAAGTAGTGCACAGACGTGCATGCAGACTGGACATCTGTGTCATAGAATAAGTAGTGCACAGACGGGCATGCAGACTGGACATCTGTGTCATAGAATAAGTAGTGCACAGACGGTCATGCAGACTGGACACCCGTACTCATAGAATAAGCAGACACAATGGTTCTGTGGGTAAAGGTTCTTGCTACCAAGGCGGGGACACCCTGAGTTTAATTCCCTGAACCCACAAAGTAGAAGGAGAATACCAGCTCTTCTAAGTTGTCATTTTATCTCCACACATGCAACATGGCATGTGCATGCCCCCTCCCCAACTGAATAAATAAGTTTTAAAAAATGAACCATAAATGTAAATGTAAAAATTAAATGTGAAACTTAAGAGAAGGCAAGCAAGCCTTCTGTGACTTTGAGTAGGACAAAAATTTTCTTAACTTGGCACCAAAAACATGATCCATATAAAACAATAAAGTTCAGGGGTGGGGAGATGTCTGAGTGAGGACCTGAGTCCCAGGACCAGAACGCATGTTAAAAGCTAGGCGTTGAGGAGTGAAGGCAAGCTCCCATGGGCCCACTGGCCAGCCTGTTGAGTCAAGAGTGAGTTCCAGGTTCAGAGAGAGACTGTCTCATTTCAGCATGCCTGTACAGGCAAGCATACCTTATGTGCTTACACATAGACATAAAATTAGATAAATAAAACAGGAGATTTAAAGCTGACAAGAAGGCATACCAGATGCTGGGGTTGTGCATTGAGAATCCCAGCACTCTTGGGGAGAGATGCGAGGCAGGGATAGGAAAATCACCTGGAAGTCCACATGCCAGCCAGCTTGGAGAACACAGTCTAGCAGAAACATGATGAGAAACCACAGCAGCGAGAAAGGGAACCCCTGGAGGCTGTGCTCTGGCCTGTGCTCAGACATATGCACGGTAGTGATAACAAGTGATCTTATTAAAAACTGGGCGTGTAGGCCAGGTGTGATGGTATGCACCTCTAATCCTTGCACTCAGGAAGTAGAGCAGGTGGATCTCTGAGTCTGAAGTCAGCTTGGTCTACAGAGCAAGTTCCAGGACAACCAGGGCTCTGTAGAAAGACCCTTACTCAAAAAATCAAAATAAAATAAATTTAAAAATAAAAAACAGACATTTAAAAGATTACTTCGAAAGACACCATTGAATGTAATAAAAATATATGACAAGGGTTAGGAGAAAAATTTTTTCAGCCATGTGTGTAATGTAAATGTGTGTTATAAAGGACCTTCAAAACTTGATAGGAAATAACCTAGTTTTTTTAAATGGGCAAAAGATTTGAACATACCTTTTCATAGAAGATACATAATGGAAAAGAAGCGCATGAAAAGGTGCCCAGCGTCATTCCTCACTAGGGTAACCCAAGTTAAAACCTCAGTGAGATGCACACTTGCTAGAATGGCTGTGATGTGGGCAGACCCTATTGTAGATATAGTGTGTTTCCTGCTTTTTCACCTGCTGATGAGTTAGCCGTCTGTGTTCATCGCTCACTTTTCTTTTGTTTTGCTTTTGGAACTTTGAATGTCGCATGTAAAACTTTAACTTAGTGAATCTTTTGTTTTAATCTCCTATTTGGAATGCTGGTAAGGTATCTTTTGAAAATGAGCTCTGGCGTCTTAAATCCCAGCCTTATCCCCATCCCGTCTTCCTACTGCACGCCGTGGGAGGTGGCACCGCCCCTCAGGTGGCTTCGTGTTGGGTGCTTTCTGCTTAGCAGTCTGGTTTGTTCCATGGCAGGGTTTTAGCAGCTACAGAAGAAAGCAACAGAATGGAGCGGTCAAACCTAGGGAAGCTAGAGCTGCGTGTCCGGGAGCTGCAGCAGGAGCTGGAGCACCTGAGCAGAGACAAGCTAGCCTTGCACAGCGACATTGCCACAGTGCAGCAGCAGCTACAAGGTAAGGGTGGACTCTGCAGCCCACAGCCTGCCCGCAAGAGACGTGATGGATGCAGAATGGGGCATGGGATCGCTTTCTGAAGTTCAGTTACAGATTTGATTATACCACTCCATAGATATACCGTCTAAATCATAGACTTTAAGACACACATGATATGTGAATTTCATCTTAAGCTGTTTTTTTAATCTAATTTATGTTCCTTAGAGAACAGTTTAAAATTAGAAAAAATAATATATATAAAGTTACTTTGGGGCCAGTGAGGTGGCTCAGTAGGTAAAAAGCACTTGCCATAAAGCCTGACGACAACCTGTCCTTCAAGCTCACAATAAAAGGAAAGAATTGACTCCCAATGTTGACCTCTGCCCTCCACACTGATGCATGGCACATGCTCATACTCACACAGAGACACGCAATAAATTGACATCACCCCTCAGGTCATAACTGTGACGTGTGTGTGTGTGTATGTGTGTGTGTGTGTGTGTGTGTGTGTGTGTGTGTGTGTGAGAGAGAGAGAGAGAGAGAGAGAGAGAGAGAGAGAGAGAGAGAGACTGAATGCAAGTAGTAAAAACATCTTTTATTACCAATGCTTCTGTTAATTTATTTAGGAGAAATGGCTAAGTATTTGTAGGTAATAATGTACTTGTTAAGCATGTATCATGTTCTAGTCATGATGTATGTACTGTCTCATCTTTCATCATATGACAAAACCAGATCTGGTGATACACACCTGTAAACTCAGCACTCAGTAAGTTGAGGCAGCAGGAACATAAGTTCAAACCCAACGGGGCTGCATAATGGAACACTGTCTCAAAAACAGAATCTTTGGAGCATTTGTGACATAGAAACCAGTGTTCTGTCTATTTACGGTGATAACACTAACAAGTTCTTGCAGTTTGCTCAAGATCACATGGCTAGCAGTGGATACCAATTTTATCTAGGATTGTCTTCAGGAAAGAGTCTGCGAGGGTTACATTTCCACAAGTAATGAACAGTATACCCATTCTGAACCGTGAATCTCACCAACATTATTATCTAACTGTTTACTCTTTAATATGGAAGACTTTGAAAACCCCTACCTGGGTTGTATGTGTAATTGTCTTTTGTCCTTTAATAAGATAGTGTGGCATCATCATTGATTTGACAGAAATAACTATAATTTCAGTTCTGATAAACTTTGAAAGGGGGATCAAATGGAAAACTATATGTATATGTGTAAGTAACATTTTATGAAATGTTTTTGTAGATAAACGGGAAGCCATAATCTCACTACAGAAGGAACTAGATAGTACCCAAGACCATTTGGACCTAGCAAAGCAGGTAAGTTTCACAAATATAATGGGCTTCTTACTGCTGGCACTATAGCACCACAGACCTCACACAGCACCACAGACCTCACACAGCACCACAGACCTCACACGGCACCACAGACCTCACACGGCACCACAGACCTCACACAGCACCACAGACCTCACACGCACACACACACACACACAGCACCACAGACCTCACACGGCACCACAGACCTCACACGGCACCACAGACCTCACACGGCACCACAGACCTCACACAGCACCACAGACCTCACACGCACACACACACACACACAGCACCACAGACCTCACACGGCACCACAGACCTCACACGGCACCACAGACCTCACACGGCACCACAGACCTCACACAGCACCACAGACCTCACACGGCACCACAGACCTCACACAGCACCACTGACCTCACACAGCACCACAGACCTCACAGCACCACAGACCTCACACAGCACCACAGACCTCACACAGCACCATAGACCTCACACGGCACCACAGACCTCACACGGCACCACAGACCTCACACAGCACCACAGACCTCACACGGCACCACAGACCTCACACAGCACCATAGACCTCACACAGCACCAAAGACCTCACACAGCACCACAGACCTCACACAGCACCACAGACCTCACAGCACCATAGACCTCACACAGCACCATAGACCTCACACACAGCACCACAGACCTCACACAGCACCATAGACCTCACACAGCACCACAGACCTCACACAGCACCACAGACCTCACACAGCACCACAGACCTCACAGCACCATAGACCTCACACAGCACCACAGACCTCACACAGCACCACAGACCTCACACAGCACCACTGACCTCACACAGCACCACAGACCTCACAGCACCACAGACCTCACACAGCACCACAGACCTCACACAGCACCACAGACCTCACACGGCACCACAGACCTCACACGGCACCACAGACCTCACAGCACCACAGACCTCACAGCACCACAGACCTCACAGCACCATAGACCTCACACAGCACCACAGACCTCACAGCACCACAGACCTCACAGCACCACAGACCTCACAGCACCATAGACCTCACACAGCACCACAGACCTCACACGGCACCACAGACCTCACACGGCACCACAGACCTCACACAGCACCACAGACCTCACACAGCACCATAGACCTTACACGGCACCACAGACCTCACACGGCACCACAGACCTCACACGGCACCACAGACCTCACACAGCACCACAGACCTCACAGCACCACAGACCTCACACAGCACCACAGACCTCACACAGCACCATAGACCTCACACAGCACCACAGACCTCACACAGCACCACAGACCTTACACGGCACAGCCTTCCGATAAGGCTTTGGTCCTTGGATGGTTCTCTGATCTCTTTCAGCCCTCCATTCATGTTTACCCAAAGTTAGTAAGAAGTAAGGTGGCAGCTAGACTCGAGCCAAACAGCAGTCCCTAGAAGGCTCTGTGGGGACATGGGGACCTATGACACAGGTGACCCCCACCTCCTGTAAGACTGCTCATAGAGCTGCAGAGCATCTGTCGATTGGCGCACGCCTTTAATCCCAGCACTTGGGAGGCAGAGGCAGGCGGATCTCAGTGAGTTCAAGGCCAACCTAGTCTACAAAGTGACAGCCAGGAATGTTACACAGAGAAACCCTGTATCAAAAAAACAAAAACAATAAAAAATAATAATAATAACACGGATAGTAACAAAAGAAGGAACCCTTGTGTGTAGTTTTCTCTTCATTTTCTCAGCAGTCTTGGTTATTTGCAGAGCAGTGTTTATTCCCATCTTGGTGACAAGGCAGCTGAAGCTTTTCTTGAGGTTTTGCCATCCTTTGCCATCTTACCTGTTAGGCACTAAAAGAAGGCAAGCTGGGTGTTAACTCTGAGTCCTGGGCACTTTTCTGTAAGTTTGCTGATCGTAAAGGGTGTGACACTTTGCAGACCTACCTGGTTGGTGCTGAAGAGACACTGGTCACCTTAGGAATGAATGGCTGTGTGAGGAGTTCCAATGTGTTCTTTCACCTAAAGGACCTGCTCCACACCACCCAGCGCCAGAATGCTCTGCTCAGTGAGCAGGGACAGCTGCAGAAGGACGTCAGCAAATGGATTGCCAGGTTTGAGAGCTGCCAGAAAGAGGCAGAGAATAAAGAACAGCAACTTCAGGAGCTTCAGAATGAGATCAGAGAGAGCAAGCTCCAGCTAGACCAGCAAGAAACGGTACTGCACAGAAAGGGGGCCGTTCTGCGCTTCCTGGGTGCTCTGTGCCTCCTACCTCCCCACCCCAGATCAGACTGCCTGTGTGCATCTTCTGGGTGACTCTGAGTAGTATGAGTTATGGACCATTAAAAGTCACCAGGCATTGGTCTTGTAAAGCTCTTCATGGCCACACGCTAATGAGTTAGCAGCATGCATCTTCTTCTCATGGTAGCCAGGTGGCTTCCCAGCCCCTGCTTCATCTTTATAAAGGCACTGGCATTTGGTCTCCCTGTCTGTCTCCCCACTCCCTCCCCCGTTCCCCACAGACATTTCTCTCCTTTCTTTTGGACTGGAATCTCTGAGGATCATCAGGGACACTTGTCCCTTTGTGACTGACTGGGGCTCTTTTCTGTTCAGATGTTTGAAAGGCTGCAGAAGGAAAGAGAAAGTGAGGAACAGAAGTTAGAGGCTGCTAGAGTTACACTGCGGCAGCAGCAGGAGCAGCTGGAGAAGGAGCTGACAGAGCAGAGGACCAAACTGGAGCAGCTGCTCACAGCCGTGACGGCCGCTGAAGGACGCCTCCGGACCCTGCAGGAAGAGGAGCGGTGCAGTAAGAGCCTGGAGAAGACGCTCTCCCAGGCCAGTGAGTACACTGCAGGGCTCGGAGTCGCTGGCTGGCTGGGGTGCGCTTCTGCTTGTCTTGGGAAGTATGTGAAGAAGACCCAGGCCCTGGCCAGAGTCCAAGGAGGAGGAAGGAGAACTGAAGCGGGAAGGAGGGCAGCAGCCCTGGGAGAGATGGCTGAGGACACAGGAGCGGAGGGAGTGTGTCTTTATGGGGAGGTTTGACCCCAAGACTGGCCAGCATGGCCCTTCATGCCCTTCGGCCTCATTCCAGAAGATGAGTGGGTAAGTGGGACGTGAAGGGGAGAAGTTAGAGACTCGGAAGGGCGAGTTTTCAGGAAATGTGCACGTGGGTGTATTTGGCCTCAGCTATTGAGAAGAAGAGTGTCGGCACCGAAGGTGACCGCATGAGCTGTGCTAGAGTACAGGGCTCCATCTCGGAGTCAGTTTGCTCTCTCTTGTGAGCTTTTCTTGAGCTTGTGGAGTGGGTCAGGGCAGGCTTGTGAAACCCGGTACCAAAGGAAACAGCAGAGTGGGTAACACGCCACGATTAGGTAGTCTGCCCGTGAGATACAGAAAGCTCTGCCCACAGATGGTCCAGGGCCTCCGGCCAAACGTACTAAGCATGCTCACATTCCAGAACAGCAGCTTTCAGAACGGGAGCAGCAGCTGATGGAGAAGTCAAGTGAGCTGTTGGCCCTGCAGAAGGAGGCTGACGCTATGCGGGCAGATTTCAGCCTACTGCGAAACCAGTTCTTAACAGAAAGGAAAAAGGCGGAGAAGCAGGTGGCTGGCCTAAAGGAAGCTCTAAAGAACCAGCGGAGCCAGCTGGAGAAGAACCTTCTGGTGAGTATTTGCTCCCCTGGAAGTCTAGAGAAAACAGTATGTTTGCATTGACTTGACATAGACATTTTACTTATACACTGCTTCACTGGAGAGAAAAGAAATTACCCATCAGCCCAGGCCCTAATCCAGTAGTTATCTTTGGTATATTTAATCATAATTTATTGTTGAAGCACACAGTGAGTTTTTCCTGAGACTTGGGCAGCTCTGGCTGCCCACAAGGGGCCATCCTGTGGGCAGTATCAGCACAGTAGAGAGTTATGTTCAGTCCACTGTGGGCTGCCAGGGGTTGGGCTGGTAGGAACCTTTGTATAACTACAGTTTGCCCTTTTGGGTCAACATTGGCTTTCATCAAACATACTAAAACCAGGAAGTCAGGTGTACCATGCTTTTACCCATGAACTAAGTATGTTGAGGGGAGGGATAATTACATCATTGAGCGCGGTGAGCAGTGGATTCCCAAGGAATGGGTTCTCCCTGTTCTCTGCAGGGAATAGTGAAATCTGCTATATGAAAGGAATCTGGATGCATTTCCCAGAGGGTGGTGTGCTTACACCTAAGACTTAGACAAGATGACCATAGAGATAGAATTTAGATGTCTAAAATTTAGTCTGGACATGGTAGCACACACCTTTAATCCCAGCACTCAGAACTAGAGGCCAGAAGATCTCTGAATTTGAGGCCAGCCTAGACTTACATGGTAAGTTCTAGGCCAGCCATAGCTACATAGTGAGACCCTGTCACAAATACATAAATAAATAAAATAACCCCCTCACACATACAACTCATGATGATATTGTTGCCATTTCACAGATAATTAATGGGGCTGAGAAGGAGGAAGTAACTTGTCAGAGATAGTGCTAAAGATCTGAGGTCCAGACTTTGGGAGACTCCCAGCCACACTACACCCACCTGCCTCCAGAAGGCAGATGGATTTAGCTCCATTCTACAGCTATAGAAACTGAGGTCATTACAGCGCTAGTGAGTGTGGAAGCCAGTAACTACAACTGCCCATACGTGACTACAAAGCCATTTGCCTCCCTCTCTATGCTAGGAGCAAAAACAGGAGAATAGTTGCATGCAAAAGGAAATGGCCACAATTGAACTGGTAGCCCAAGACAACCACGAGCGAGCCAGGCGCCTCATGAAGGAGCTCAACCAGATGCAGCACGAGTACCTGGAGCTCAAGAAACAGGTGTGCACCCCTGAAGCCTGCTGGCCAGCCTGGGCCAGCATGTGGGCTTCATACAGGCCCTCCCCAGGGCTCAGGCAGCTTTATTGTTGTATTTCTCTCTAAGAGGCATGTGGGAGTTGTGAAAAGCTGATGGTTAAGAATATTTTTTTTTTGTTTCATAATCATGATTTTTATTAGTTTTGCAATTAAAAACAACAGTGACAGCTAGTAGGGGTTTGTTCACCAAGTTGTGGGTAGAAGGAATAAACTTTAATTGGGAAAGGTGTTCTTTGTTGGCAGTCAGGTTTCAGTGATGATTGATGATGGTTGCGAATGGCATCTCACATGCTGCTTGAGGTGTTAGTTCTGGAAAACATTCAGTTGCAGAGGATACACTGGGAGGACAGTACCCCAGTGTGGCTTCTCCTGTGTCTACTGAAGGAATCTGAGTTTGTGAATTTCCATGGGCATCCAGGTACATTGCACACATAAAGCTTCTCCCCAGTGCATTTGAGCTGTAAGGTTAAGAATATTTTGTAAGTTAAATCTTTTTCAGCCCTAAAATTTAGACACAAACTTAAGGAAAAAGTATTGGTTAAAAATAGACTTTTGAAATTACTTTAAGTTCAACTAGCTTTTTTTTAAATGATGTTTATTTATTCATGTCTTTGTTTATCCATTGCATGCCCTCTAGACACACACTATAGTGAACATGTGGAGGAGGTCAGAAGATAACTTGAGGGCGTCAGTTCTCTCCTTCCTACTGTGTCTTGGGGATTCAACTCAGGTTGGCAGGCTTGACCTGCTGAGCCAGCTCAACTGACTTTAAAATGGCTGTGTAGGCACAGGCTCCTAAGTGTGCAGGTCTGCATGTGTGGAGTTGGAGTACACCTTGGCTATCATTATCAGGAACCCTAGCCATGTCTCTTTAGACAGGGTCCCTCATTGTCCTAGGGCTTTCCTATTAGATTAGACTAGCTGGGCAGGAACTCCACGGAGGCCCTGTCTCCATTTCTCCAGCACGAGGATTTCAAATGTGTCCCCATGCCCAACATTTTTATGGGTTCTGAGGATTGTGCTCAAGTCCTTGTACTTGTAAGCCAAGTACTTGATAGACTGACTGACAGCTCCCTCCACCCCCAACTTCTTATGTTGTGTGTGCATGTGTAGCAGTACACATGTGTACACACATGTGGAGGCCAGAGATCGGACTCAGGTGTCAGTCCTCAGAAGACATCCCCCCTGCTGTCTTCAGAGTTTCTATTGTTGTGATAAACACCATGACCAAAAGCAATCTGGGGAGGAAAGGGTTATTTCAGCTTATAACTCTCAGGTCCATCACAGGGGGAAATCAGGGCAGGAACTGAAACGGGCCATGGAGGAACACTGCTTACTGGCATGCTTCTCATGGCTTGCTCAGTCTGCTTATACAACTCAGGACCATCAGCCCACGAATGGCACCAACCAGTGTGCTGGGGCCTCTGACATCAGTCATTAATCAAGACAGTGCCTGACAGGGTCACCTCATACCAGTCTTAGAGGCATCTTCTCAAGTCCCAAATGACATAAAACTAAGCAACACAGTCTCTCACTGGGACCTGCGGCTTACCAGTTAGGACAGGCTCCATACATCCTCCTGTCTCCACGTCCCCCAGCACTGGAATTACAAGCACAATGACACAACACCCAGATTTTTATGTGAACACTGGAAACCAAACTCCAGTCCTGATTTATGGCCTGCACTGTACTGAACCATCTTCTCAAGGTATTGTTTGATGTATGTGTGTATATATGTATGTTAAGGTATTGCTTGGTGTGTGTGTTGTTAGGGTATTGTTGGGGGGGTGTTAAGGTATTGTATAGTGTGTGTGTGTGTGTGTGTGTGTGTGTGTGTGTGTGTGTGTGTGGTGTTAGGGTGTTGTGTGGTGTGTGTGGTGTTAGGGTGTTGTGTGGTATTAGGGTGTGGTGTTGTGTGGTGTGTGTGGTGTTAGGGTGTGGTGTTGTGTGGTGTGTGTGGTGTTAGGGTGTTGTGTGGTGTTAGGGTGTGTGTGGTGTTAGGGTGTTGTTGTGTGGTGTTGTGTGGTATTAGAGTGTTGTGTGGTGTTAGGGTGTTGTGTGGTGTGGTGTGTGTGGTGTTAGGGTGTTGTGTAGTGTGGTGTTAGGGTGTTGTGTGGTGTTGTTAGGGTGTTGTGTGGTGTTGTTAGGGTGTTGTGTGGTGTTGTGGTGTGTGTGGTGTTGTGGTGTGTGTGGTGTTAGGGTGTTGTGTGGTGTTAGGGTGTTGTGTGGTGTTGTTAGGGTGTTGTGTGGTGTTGTTGGGGTGTTGTGTGGTGTTGTTAGGGTGTTGTGTGGTGTTGTTAGGGTGTTGTGTGGTGTTGTTAGGGTGTTGTGTGGTGTTGTTAGGGTGTTGTGTGGTGTTGTGGTGTGTGTGGTGTTGTGGTGTGTGTGGTGTTAGGGTGTTGTGTGGTGTTAGGGTGTTGTGTGGTGTTAGGGTGTTGTGTGTGTGGTGTTAGGGTGTTGTGTGGTGTTAGGGTGTTGTGTGGTGTTAGGGTGTTGTGTTGTGTGGTGTTAGGGTGTTGTGTGGTGTTGTTAGGGTGTTGCATGCGCTGAGTGGCTCATGTAGCGGCCAGAGGACCCTGGTGCCCCTCTAATTGCTCTACTGCCTTGAGGCAGGGCCTCTCTCTCACTGAAGCAGCTCACTAGTTAGGCTTGGTGGCCAGGCAGTGAGCTCCAAAGATTGACCTGTTCCTGCCTGGCCAGTACTGAACTGTCAACATGGTCCACCTCGCCCACCTTGTGTGGCCCTCTGCTTGCAAAGCGAGCACTTTCCTGAGCCAGTCCAGTATCTGTAGATCCTTTCATATATGGCACATAAGCAACTCGATTCTAAGTACTGGTGTGTGACCTCAATCCATTCTTTAGATGGCAAACCAAAAAGATCTGGAGAGAAGGCAAATGGAGATCAGTGATGCAATGAGGACACTTAAGTCTGAGGTGAAAGATGAAATCAGAACCAGTCTGAAGAACCTCAACCAGTTTCTTCCAGAACTACCAGCGGATCTAGCAGCTATTTTGGAAAGAAACGAAAACTTAGGAGCATTGGAAAGCTTGAAAGAGAACTTCCCATTCACCACGAATGAGAGACTTTTTGAAGAAAAATCCAACTTTTCCCATGTTCACATCATGGTAAAGTTCATCCTGTTCTTCCCTGGGCTTCACAGAGTGATAGTTTGGTTCCCACCTCCCCCAGTAAGCTAAAAACAGATTTTGGGGTGCCAGGATAGGAGGGAGAGATGGTAGGCTCCCACTCATGTCAGTTGGTGACTCATTGGTCTCCTTTTCTTTCTGAAAAAGGATGAACACTGGCGTGGAGAAGCACTCCGTGAGAGACTGCGCCACCGTGAAGATCGACTCAAGGTTGCCTCTTTAAAAAAACAACAACAAAAGCCAGTATGAGATAGTTGGCACTTGGCAAGTGGGGAGACGCCTCCATGCCTGCATGCTGCTCAGTCCGCTCTATTGCAGCCCTCAGGAGGCCACTTAGCGGTCATATTGTAAAAGTCCAGGGGAGCTGACCTCACACAGTAGTAACTGGCTGTCACTATTCCAAACCCTTGGAATTCTAGGGCCCTGGACATACAGCTCAGTGGTACAGCACTTGCCCAGCAGTGTAGGGCACGTGGTCCAGTCCAGAATTCGGATGTGAAGTTGTGTTCTTTAACCTGTGTAATGCTTCCTTGAGACAGGGTCTCCCTCTATACCCTAGGCTGTCCTGGAACTAGAGGGGGGCCTTGACCTGGGGGCCGTCCTGCCTCAGCCACCCCAGTGCCAGGACTAAATAGGGATACTGCCACGCCCTGCCCTCACTCCTGTTGATTGAAGTCAGACTTGCTTCTCAGAGGTGAAGAAGCTGCATTTCTTCTGTGTAAACCCCACATCTGGTAACCCTTTCAGGCTCAACTTCGACACTGTATGTCTAAGCAAGCAGAAGTGTTAATCAAAGGGAAGCAGCAGACAGAGGGCACCTTACACAGTCTGAGGAGACAAGTCGATGCGTTAGGAGAGCTGGTCACTAGTACCTCTGTAGACTCGTCATCACCCAGTCTGTCTCATCTAGAATCATCCCTTGTGGAGGACTCCCGGCTTGGACAAAGTCAGGTAAGAGGGAAGCTCTTAAAGAGTCTAGAGTTACTTAGACTACTTGAAAACTTCGGGTTGGGGATCCAGGACTTGGGATCTAAATGGCACTCCCAGCTGTCTTGGCAAAAACCTTGTCTGCCATCCTGGGAAAGTTGACCTGGTCTATAGGTTCAGAAAGAAGGTGAACTGGTGGCTTAGGAACTGGATAGGAGGGCCCAGGAGAAACGTAGTCAGTTTGTCTCTCCACTTGCGAGATTTCCTTATTTTCTACTTGATCAATGTAGAGCTTAGACCTTGAGGGCTGCAGGGATGGCTCAGCAGTTAAAAGCACTGGCTGTTCTTCCAGAGGTCCTGAGTTCAATTCCCAGCCACCACATGGTGGCTCTCAGCCATCTGTAATGAGATCTAGTACCCTCTTCTGGCCATGTAGACACAGCACTGTATACATAATAAATAAATAGGTCTTTTTTTAAAAAAAAGAGCACTGGCTGCTCTTCCAGAGGATTTGGATTCACTTCCCAGCACCCACATGCTGTTCACAATCATCTGTTGTTACTCTACTTCCAGGGGACCCAATACCCTTTTTTCCAAGCACCCACATGATGTAGACATATACATGCAGGCAAAACAGCTACAACACGTTTTTAGAAGAAAAGCTTAGACCTGTGGGGTCAAGTCTGGGTTTCCCTGGGTTTTAGGTAGTGCCCATTTCTCAAAGGCATTTGAATGTGAACCTCTTCACTGTCTTATAAAACTCTCAAGTATTTCTGTGTGGGGTTTAGTTAGTAACCATTTAAGAGGAACATAAAGTAACTCATGGAACTGGCCAACAATAACATGGTTGGGCAGAAAATGGCTTCGATTTCCAGGCGCTTACTCTCTGTACATTCAACATCCCATTTAATTTTTACATCCTGGAAGGTACAAATGGTCCCTTTATGTAGGTAAGGAACTATATAAAGTGGTAAACAACAGGTCAAGGATATAGCAAAGGACAAATGGGGATATACAGGCCAACCTACCTTTACCAGAAAGCAGTGTATCCCAAAGAATGGCCAGGGACAGTTGCGTCTTTAATTGGCCTAAGGAGGGGCAAATGACTTACCTGGGTCACAAAGCTAATGAGCAGCAGGACTGAGATTTTAACATGATTGCCTTAACACTTGTGGTGGACACAAGTCAGGTAAAGGCCCAAACCACTTGGCCTTCCAGAACTTAATAGACTCAGTAAGGGCTTAGTAAGAGCACGTGCTTTGGAGGTCCTCTACATTAGAGGTGCAGGTGAGTTGTAGGCACCGTGTCCAAGTCTGGGGTTGTCACAACATCTGGGACACTATGAGATGAAGCTAGGATTGGGGGCTGGCTCCTGTGCTTAAAATTGTTTTTCCTTCTTAGAGCTCCTTTCAAGGTCTGCAGGGTCCATCCAAACCACACAGTTACCACCACTGAGTTTCCTGCTTGAAGGGTATGTTAGCAACCGGGCATTTAATTGGAAGATTTGGAAGTCTGGCAGCCCCAGAAAAGATAACTGTTCACCTTTCAGTCATGATTTTGTAGCAGTTCACCTTAAAGTATTTGGGGGGCTGGAGATTTGGCTTAATGGTAGACCACTTGCCTAGCACATGTACATCCCCAGATTCATCCCCCAGCACTACAAAAAAAGGTTCCAAAGAGGCCCTTAAGCAAGTTACTTTGCCAGCCATCACGCCACCACCTCATTCTGTAAGACCGTGTCCTGTTAGAGAGGTTTTAATTCATCCACTCTGTTCTATTACTGTAGGAAAAGAAGCTTCAGCCGAGGTCAGGAATACAGTCTTGTGTGAACAAAGAGGAAATGCCTACTCTACCTCATTGACTTCCTAATTGGAACGTCAGTTTATTACCAAGACCCTGTGAATCAAAGACTGAAAATGCACTGTAGTTTGTGTTTGTACCGTTTATACTGTGGTTTTTGTAAATTACATGTACCTGTGGGACTAGATGTGGATAGTCTAAACCAGAATGTAAGGGGAGTATTTTTATTTTTCTCCCCCAGTCTTGCTATGTTTTTGTTCTCCCAGTGAATTTTTAACCACATACACTGAGTCCATAACTGGTATGTCTAGTTACCATGAAAAAGAATGTACTAAAAGCCCCAAGACTTAATAAGTTATTTTTAGATTCTGATCAGAAATCTATTTTTAATATGAAAATAAAAGATACTGTCAACTTGGTCTAACTTTACATTTCATAGCATTCTTTGGTAAGCCATCAGGTTATTCCTTAGTTCCAAGACAATGATAATCTTCCAGCCATCTCTCCCCAATTTTTAGCTGGTCTTAGCAATGAGTGCTCCCTTCTTCAGAAGTCTCTATCAGGAAACCATTGCACTCAGGCTGCTTTTCTTTAGCCTATTAAAATAGTAATTCTCCAGTGGAAAACGTCAAGACCGTATTCTGGAGACTAAGCTCTGATAATGAATGTATATATTCGTCAGCTGGCGGAGGTGGCACACACCTTCAATCCCAGCACTCGGGAGGCAGAGGCAGGTGGATCTCTGTGAGTTCCAGGCCAGCCTGGTCTACAGAGTGAGTTTGAGGACAGCCAAGACTACACAGAAAAACCCTGTCTCAAAAAACAAAAACAAACAAACAAAAAACAAAAAAAGAATATGTATTAGTCCACCTTTAAGCACTGGAACGGCTTTAGAAATGAGCAGCTGTCACAGCTGTGTGGCTCCAGGCGTCCTAAGATGTTGGTGACTAGACAGCCTGTGAGCCACAGTCAGCACTGCACTGTGTCAGCAGAGCACCGCCAACCGGAGGCTGTGTGTATTCTCACCTCTAAGATACAGGGTAGATATAATTACCACAGAGATAATGGAAGTCACACCGCTTGCTGCACAGTATGTTCTAGAAGGCATGCATTTCCAACACTGTGGGAGCCCATTTTCAGGTTCCTCGTGGCTTTACCCAGCAGGTCCGCATGGAGAGGATGATCAGGACCACGGTCCTGAGTGCAGGTGTCTGAGATGGTCTGCACTGGGCTGTGCTGGGGGAGGAGGTCTTTTGCTCCACCCCTTGGTGTCTCTATAAATACCCGGGGGCAGAGACAGTTGGGGCCCGTTGGAATAGGTTTCTGGGCCCTCTTGAGGCTATCCTTTATTTTCTATCTGTTCATCTCCACAATCTAAATCCTTCTATCTAATATTTCCTGCTGCTCACACTCAAGAAAACTCTGGGGAGCTGTGGGGTTGGTGGGTAAATGCCCTGCAGAATGGCGCCATGAACAGGGACTAAAAAAAGAAGAAAAAAGAGGGGGCCTAAAGATAAATGAACAGGGACTAAAGACAAATAAGGACTAAAGATAAAGGAAAATAATAGTTTTATTACAGAGTTTTTTGGCAAAAGTGCTGAGTCAACCCTGCCAGTGGAAAGAGGCATGCCCAGTGTTATGGTGTATATATATATACACCATATATATATATACATACATATATATATATGTAATTAAGGGGCAGGGGTTTTATCCTCGAGAGAAAAGGAAAAACAGACTGGAAGGATGTCCGATGCTGCAGTGCAAAATTCTGTCAAAATTTTCTATCTTCTATCCCCTTTTCAATTTCTATCTGTGAAAAATAAGTATAAAGTATAGGGTAGTAATATAGTGTAGGAAAAACTTACAAGTGTAAAATCATGTAGGAAAAAATTAAGCTAACTAAAAGCAACTAGACAGCAAAACTCAGTTTTCTAACTTTGGGGGCTATGAACGCAAACTGGGGGAAAAAATCTTTATTTGAGCTTTACGGGTAGTAAAAAAGCTCTTCTTTGAGCTTATGGGGAAGAAAAAGTTTCCTATGGAAGCTTTTGACCTGGGGACAGCTGGAATGCTAAATCCAAGCGGCAGGAGAAAGTGATTTCTCCCTGAGGCAAAAATGTGGGTGTAAGAAGCCAAAAAATTTCAAGTTCAGAAGTTTTGGGGAAAGTTTGTCTTTCTCTCTTGGGAAAAAATCTTTCTCTTAAACTAAAAGCTTTTCTTGGAAAATTTTGGGGAAGAATCTCTCTAAAAAACCTTAATCTTTCTCAAACTAAAAGCTCTCTTAAACTTAAAAACTAAAGCCTTTAACTTTCTCAGAAGGACAAAAATTAGAATGGGAATCACCTGTGATTTGCTCTAAGGGAAAACAACAAACCTCTTAAGACAGCAAAACCTAAGTTCTGTCTTTCAAGCTTTAAAAATCCTCCCTGCAATACAGGAGACAGGGATGGAGTTCCTAAAAACCTCTTCTAAGCTCTGTCTCTTCAAGCTAGTAAAAGACAGTGGGTCAGAGTACCCTGAGGGAAACGCTTGGGGAGAGTAAGGGTAAAGAGATAGAGAGCCCAAAAGGGCTGGAAACTTTACTGGGAAAAGCAAAAAAGCCAAGCTTTTCAGTTACAGCTGAGCTGAGGCATCAAGGGTTTTGTTTGAGCATTTCAGAATGAAAAGGTGCTTTTAATCGTCCTAAATCAAAGATCCCCTGAAGCAATGCAAACTCGGTTAGCATTGTATCCTGGCTTCTGACCAAAAACCCAGAGGTGACTGGCCAGCATCTCCGAGTTGGAGTGCATTTCAGGGATACTAGGGTTCCTGCAGTTATAAACTTCCTGGAGCACAGAGCTGAGGCAGGAAGGTGCAGAACCCAGGGGAAGATTGCTAATGAACAATCAAAGCTAAAGCCGGTGGGAACGGCACAGTTGTCCACTTTCCTAAAAGTCCCAGGTTGATAGGTCCACGGCTGCAAAAAGAAATCTGAGAAAAGCTTTCCTATCAGAGAAAGGACCTTTCTGGGAAAGCAATAAAGCCAAACTGTGTCTGCAGTTGGTCTGCCTAGTCAGAACGCTGTCTGCGTAAAGAGCCCAGCCAGGGCAGAACAGAACTATCCAGGAGAAAAGCTTTCTTTTCTATCAGAGAAAGCATCTTTTTGAGAAAAGTTTTGTTTCAACTGACTCCCGGTGAGATGAGGGAGTGTAGCCCTAAGGGGTGATTGCCTCTGGCATAAGCTCTGTCCTTGAGCACCCAGACAAGCACAACCCACTGGGGGACTGGAGGAGGCAAAACACCTGTCCTAATGGGAGTTTAGAGATGGCAAAAACCTCCCCTGTTAGAAAAGCAGAAGCTTGATTTATGAACACAGACCTCACAGACCCCGAAAACAGAAACAGACAAAAAGCCCCTACCTTCAGTAGCAGGGAAAGCCGCCAGTGTAGTGTTGGAAACTGTTTCTGGGGCAGAGGGGATAAACTGAGACCAAACAGGGAACTGACTCAGAAGAAACAGAAAAGGGACAGATTCCTCCCCAGAAAATGCATGACCTGACAAAGCTGCTAGAGTTTAAGGCATATTTTGGGGGATAAAAGCCCCTACCTCCAAAGGCAGCTAGCAGAGGTACAGAGCCATAGATAGATACCTGAAGCTCTGCATCTGGGGGGAGGGGGAGCGGGCAAGCAAAATGAGATAAAGATCAGTGGGAGAAAATCTCTCTGAAGGAGCCATGGAAAAGCTCTATTGTAAATAAATGTTTTTGTTTTTCACTGACTGGCTAAGGCAAACGCAAGCCCCTAGGAAAGTTGCTATCAGAAATGCCAGCCTCAATGTGCACTAACGAGGCAGGTGCGGTTCTGATCCTGCCCGTGTCTGATGAAGGAGAAACACCTGTTAAAGTCAGCTGAGGAGAGAATAGAAATCTCCCAATGTCCCTTAGTTAAAAAACTAAAACGCTTGGTTCAAATCTCTTGTTGCAAAAGCAAAAACTTCATAAGCAAGTCCGTTAAAAGTACCAGAAGTTGAGTCCTAGACCCGAAAAGAACTATGGGAAATGAAGTCCGAAAGCTAGCTTGTGACAGTGAGCTGATGGAGGGAAATGCATTCTGGGAAATGTAGTATTTCAGCTAAAGATGGCGATACTGCCCAAAAAACTTTTCAGCTCAGAGTGAAGTTTCTTCTCAAAGCAATGCTAGAAAGCTTAATCAGATCAGACAAAAAGCTACCTATAAGAGCAAACAAGACACTTTAAAATCCTTAAAACGTGGAAAGCAGTTTATACACTGAACGTTGTCTTAGATATGAAGAAACTTATGTAAAATTAAAAATTTTTTACCTCTTGAACAAACAGTCTGCAATGAGTGATTCCTTTGCAAATCTAATAAGGATACAAAGAAACAGGCATTCAAAAAGAAATGACTGCTTTATAGATGGGAACAAACTTCAGAAAATCTAGCCATCTTAAAAAAAAAAAGTTGCTTCACCTGAAAGTTCCTTATAAGAAATCAATGCTAAATATTACAGCTGCTAATAATGATAATATCAGGAGTTAAACTAATGAAGTGAAAATACTAAATCCTGAAAATGCTTTTTCTCAAAGTAAGCTAATGAAGGTTATGTTTCATGAAAGAACATCTATGTTCTCGACTCCTTTGAATAGTAACAGTTTTGGAAATAGTGGAACTAACAACAATCAAGTCAGTATGTTTCAAGAAATTCAAGACGCTATTCACAAAAGAAAGCTGCCATGCTTTGTGGGCCATATTAGAGCTCACTCCAATCTTCCTGGTCCTTTAGCTGAGGAGTAATGCACTGGCTGATAAGTTAACAAAGATAGTAGCATTATCCCAAGTGGAAATGGTTCAGCAGTCACTTGGTCTTCATAATCAAAATAGTAAAAGCTTAAGAAAGCAATTCAGTCTTGCCAAAGAAGCAGCTCATCATAGTTAAACGATGTGGGGTATGTCCAAAATATTTTCCAGTCCCTCACTTAGGGGTAAACCCTCGATGTCTTCTTCCTAATCACCCATGGCAAATGGACGTTACGTATATTGCAGAATTTGGCAAATTAAAATATGTACATGTGACCATTGACATTTATTCAGGATTTTTAATGGCTAGTGCACAACCTGGGGAGGCTACAAAACATGTAATTATGCGCTGCTTGAGGTGTTTTTTGTATATGGGTATACCAAAAATTATTAAAACTGATAATGGTTCTGGATATAGTGGTAAGGCATTTCAACAATTTTGTACCCAATGGGAAATCATACATAAAACAGGTATTCCTTATAATCCTCAGGGACAAGGTATTGTGGAAAGGGCTCACAGCAATCTTAAAATACAGCTTCAAAAAATAAAAATAAAAAAGGAAGAAATTTACCCTCAATCACCACATAATGCATTAAATCATGCTCTCTTTGTTCTGAACTTTTTGAATATGGATGTCCGTGAGCAGTCTGCTGTAGATAGATTTTGGCACAGTGGCACCCAAGCGACTTTTGCTCAAGTGAAATGGAAAGATCTCTGCTCGGGATTATGGAAGGGTCCCGATCCTGTGTTAATATGGGGTTGAGGACATGTTTGTGTTTTTTCACAAGAGGAGAATGAAGCTTGGTGGTTACCAGAGCATTTGGTAAGGAGCATGGAACTAAGGAAGGTCAGCTCCAATGACATTCCTATAAAGGAATCAGAATGAAAGTGGCTCGATTAGTATTTCTGAGGTTTTGTCACTGGTTAATGCAAACAGTGAGGAAATGGAGTTCGGAGCTGTGCTGCTTTTGGCTTTACTAGCTCCTTTAGAAAAATACTTTATATCACCTAATAGCTGTGCAGTACGTTGTGACGAGCTTTACAGCAACTAAATACGGTAATTTCACCCTCAGCATTAAGTGAAGTTTTTCGGTAGAACAAACCATATTACTGCTATAATAGAAACATTTGTCCGAATTGAGGCAATTAGGAGAGCTAGTTAAAAACCATTTACCGCTGACAGTGCATCTCTGCCGGTTCCAAAACAGCTGAGAGAACTTGGCAACTCTGGGGTGTGGCTTTGTCCCGAGATTGTTACAGTCCCCAGCAACAAGTATCACAACTCTATAATGACAACACTCACTAAATGCCAGTGTTGTATAGCAAAGCTGACTATAAACTCTAAACTTTAGAAATGATGTACGTACTTCCTGTCTAGTTAAGAGAATCTCTAATAGAGATAGTGATAATTAAGAGTAAGAAGTAGAAAAAGATGAAAATAAGATATGTGAGTTTGTAGAAATTGTTCTGTCTTATTAGATCTCTGTATTAAGAAATCTTTAGGTGTTTGCTAAGCTAAATATATGCTAATGATAGCCCTATATAAGTTTGTAAAATAGATCTATAGAGTTCCTTTAAGAATATAAGCTTGCAAGAAGAATCTAAGGTAGTCTTAAGACATGTCAGAATTAGCCGGGCGGTGGTGACACATGCCTTTAATCCCAGCACTTGGGAGGCAGAGCCAGGCGGATCTCTGTGAGTTCGAGGCCAGCCTAGGCTACAGAGTGAGCTCCAGGAAAGGCATAAAGCTACACAGCAAAACCCTGCCAAAGAAAGAAAGAAAGAAGGAAGGAAGGAAGGAAGGAAGGAAGGAAGGAAGGAAGGAAGGAAGGAAGGAAGGAAGGAAGGAAGGAAGGAAGGAAGGAAGGAAGGAAGGAAGGAAGAAAGAAAAAGAAAGAAAGAAAGAAAGAAAGAAAGAAAGAAAGAAAGAAAGAAAGAAAGAAAGAAAGAAAGAAAGAAAGAAAGAGAAAGAGAAAAAAGACATGTCAGAAGTAAAGATGCTAGTTGTAAATGTAAGTTTAAGTTTAAATAAGAATTTGTAAGTTTAAATAAAAATATAAGAAGTAAATAAGTAAAGATGCTAGTTGTAAAAGATTAAAATAAGAAGAAATATATTTGCTAAAGTAGTTCTATAGTTTCCTTAAGAAGTATAAACGTGAAGCCGGGCGGTGGTGGCGCACGCCTTTAATCCCAGCACTCGGGAGGCAGAGCCAGGCGGATCTCTGTGAGTTCGAGGCCAGCCTGGGCTACCAAGTGAGTTCCAGGAAAGGCGCAAAGCTACGCAGAGAAACCCTGTCTCGAAAAACAAAAAAAACAAAAAAAACAAAAAAAACAAAAAACAAAAAAAAAAGAAGTATAAACGTGAGTTTGTGAAAAAGGCGTAAGTGTTGAATGTGAATCTAAATGCTTTGCAAGGCAAAATGTTATATGTGAGTTTGTAAAAAAAAAAAAAAAAGGTGTAAATGTTAAGTGTGAGTCTATACGTAATGTACATGGTAAAAGAACCTGAGACACAGAAGGTAGTGTCCTAATAGACTGCAAAGTAGGCAGTCTGAATGGTTGCAAAAGCCCCAGAAGCCACTAAGAAGCTAAGAATGGCGAATGCCAGAACCAGCACAAGGCATCTGCAGCTGAGATCCATGGAAAATCAACGCAACACAAAAACCTGAGCTAACAGCAAAAACAGTGCAGTTTAAAATATTACTGTAACTAAAAAGGCCTCTGGCTTGAGAATAAGTTGCAGAGATGCTTGTTTGAACTAAATTGTTAACTGCAAAAAGTTTTGGTTGTAAAATGTCTCTTCATATTTGGAAGTGAAATTTATTTTTTTTAACTTTTTGAACTTAAAATAATGAGATAAAACTACAAAAAGATTTTGGTTATGGATTTCTTCATATTTGGAAGGCTAGTACCAGAATGTATTTGAATTTTGGGACTTAAGAAATGAAATGAACAATAGATTTCATTGCAATGGGGTAATTTTGAATTTACTTATGGTAATGACCTGGGAACTGTTTTCTGGAATTATTTGTTAAAAATGGAACTGCTTAAATGAAGAAATTTATTGTTCTACCTAGAGTCAAGGTGCAATTTTGTGTATGCATATATGCTTTATTAACTGGTGAATCATGAATTTTTTTTAATGGAACTGTATATGCGAAAATGGAATTACTTATGGAACTGGTTTTGTCACAAATGGAACTGTTTAAACAGAAAAGTGTGGGTTTTCTAACTAGGCTTGAGATTTTGCTTAAAAAATTATAAAGAAGGGGGCTGGAGAGATGGCTCAGAGGTTAAGAGCACTGCTTGTTCTTCCAAAGGTCCTGAGTTCAATTCCCAGCAACCACATGGTGGCTCACAACCATCTGTAGTGAGATCTGGTGCCCTCTTCTGGCCTGAAGGGGTGTGTGCAGACAGAACACTGTATACATTAAATAAATAAATCTTTTTTAAAAAATTATAAAGAAAAGGGAGAGTTAATATTCCTTAGTCTAATTTAAAAAATTGTTGAATGGATTAATTTCATGTTTTGTTAGTAAGAAATGCAAATGGGGTACACTAAGAGACTACTTTTAAAGTGTAAAGAGTTTTATTAAGAAACTGCTTTTGGATGTTTTGCTAAAAGTTTTTGAAGTGTTAATTAATGGTTAGATTGAGAATATTGCTTTTCAATATGGGTTTGTAGGAATTGTATAAGTTTGGGTTTTTTCTAACTAGGTTCAAGATTTTGTTTTAAAAAATTATAAAGAAAAGGAGTTATGAGTGAATTAAGGTTGAATGTATGTTTGCAGAAATTATGTTTAACTTATTGATATTAATGCACCCTGGTTTTGTGGAGTTAAGGAAATACTTAAGTTTGAGAATACATCACAAGTTTTTCCTATGTTCTGTTAGCAAGAAAATTCAAATGATTTTATTAGAAGTTAAAGATGTAATATTGAGAGAAGTGTAACTATGGATAGCAATATTTATGTTAACTTGTTACTGGTAATGATGAAATAAGGGATTCTTTTTTTTTTGTTTGTTTGTTTTTTTTTTGTTGTTTTGTTTTTTTTTGTTTTTGTTTTTCGAGACAGGGTTTCTCTGTGTAGCTTTGCGCCTGTCCTGGAACTCACTTGGTAGCCCAGGCTGGCCTCGAACTCACAGAGATCCGCCTGGCTCTGCCTCCCGAGTGCTGGGATTAAAGGCGTGTGCCACC
The DNA here is from genome assembly GCF_049852395.1 of Peromyscus maniculatus bairdii. Classification (NCBI taxonomy): domain Eukaryota; kingdom Metazoa; phylum Chordata; class Mammalia; order Rodentia; family Cricetidae; genus Peromyscus; species Peromyscus maniculatus. The sequence goes on along the minus strand of NC_134855.1, from coordinate 4,872,188 downwards.
ACCGCCCGGCAAAATAAGGGATTCTTTAAGTTTGCAATTACATTAACAGTTTTTGGTTTAGAAAGGGCTGGATGCAGCCAAAGACTGCTGTAGTCACCTTGGACCTAATCCAAAAGAGAAATGCCATCTTTGAGGTATAACAGCTATGCAGATGTATGCTATTAATATTTTTTTATATATTAAGAAAGGGGGACCTGTGGGAGCCCCGTTTTCAAGTTCCTCGTTGCTTTACCCAGCAGGTCCGCATGGAGAGGATGATTAGGACCATGGGCCTGAGTGCAGGTGTCTGAGATGGTCTGCACTGGGCTGTGCTGGGGGAGGAGGTCTTTTGCTCCACCCCTTGGCATCTCTATAAATACCCGGGGGCAGAGACAGTCGGGGCCTGTTGGAATAGGTTCCAGGCCCTCTCGAGGCTATCCTTTATTTTCTATCTGTTCATCTCCACAATCTAAATACTTCTAATATTTCCTGCTGCTCGAACTCAAGAAAACTCTGGGGAGCTGTGGAGTTGGTGGGTAAATGCCCCACACAACACAAAACTTGTCTTTTGTATTCCAAGGAGTGCTTTACAAAATGCTTAAAGGCATGGACTAATAGCAATTGTTGACATGGTTTGGGAACAGTTTTCTGGGCCTGATCCAAATGAAGGTAAAGTACCCTCTCAAACTGCCACATGAATCCTTAGTCTCTATTCCCACATAAGTAGGAATGGGAATTACCTGGGGTTTTTGTTTTTCCGTTTATGGTGAAGGAACTTCAACCATCTATTTCTTTTAAGGCCACATTTAAAACAGATGTGCAGGTAAAAAAAAAAAAGTTCCCAAGCTTATTGAGTAGAGAAGGTGAGGTAATGAATGAATGAAACCAAACACCTGATTTCGAAAAATTATCTTTTCCACAGCTGGATGCTTGTCCTGATGTGCAAAGTCCTGGGTTTGATCCACTGCACACACCAAAAACGTGCCTCTAAAAGAACTTTGTACAACCTTTTACTAGTACAAAATGACCATCACCGACAAACTCTCCATGAGTTATTGCATCCAACACTATTACTTGAGAAAACAGCCCACTGCTGTGCTGGAGTACTGATGCACAGTACTAGTGCTTCAGTAGTACTAGATGAGTACTAGTTCCCACCAGAGCGGTTCCTCCCCAGTGAAAGTAGGGACATCAGAGAAGCAGACCCGCACAAGCTCTGGTGGGTTACAAATGAACAAATCCACTCTGCCCAGTGCTAGCACACTGATGTTGCAGGATAACAATCTGCTCCTCTAACATCAGCTCCCAAGTTTATTACACAGCAGTTACACATGTAAATGGAATTTGGCCCCACGTGCAGTAAAGGGAGAACACTATTAACCACCAACGTGCTGGCCTCAACGATACAGGGATGATAATATACAGGGATGGGACTGCAGCTCAATTAGTTTTATGAGCTACACAGACCTCACCATACACTAAAGCACAATGCTGCAATAAAACCTTGACAGTTCATACCCAAATATTCATCTGAAGAAAGTCTTTACAGCTCAAAAATAATGCAACTACGTTCAGTTTAATCTAGATACAGGTACTTTATTTACAAATATTTAGATAATAGCATTTTGTTACATCAAATGAAGAGTACAGCAGTCTGAATAAATCTGTCACAGAAACAATCAAGACCCACTGTAACTGAGAGTCAGGGCATTGTACCTAAAGAAGCCAAAGTCTTTAGTTTGTGATTGCTACCACCTTCTATCTTGATGGGTGATTTGTTTTGTTTTTGTAGATATATACACACACCAGCAGGTCATGGTCCCTGGGCAAATCCCTTGTGATATAATAGTTTAAGCAAATGGATTGCTCTAAGTCTTTAACAGAATATACCAATCGATTCCAGGAATCCTTGAAGTTAAACAAAGACAAAAGGTGAATCCACAAAGAAACCGAACCCTATTTTCTGCACATTCCAGTTTTGGCTTTTATTTAACATCAACTATACAAAACTCTGGAACTACCGCATGTTTATAGTCCAGAAGATGTACTTTACATTAGTGTCTGGTAAAGGGATTTAAAATGTGAATGTTAAACACAGCATTGAGCTGACAGCATTTTTATGTGACTTGCTTGGGCTTCCCTGGCTGCACTTCCAATGACCTCTTGATCCCCAGCCACTTTCAACTCTGCTAGAAACCAACCAAGAGTGAAGAACTGAGTAAAGCAGATGCCGTCTAAAGGATGGTTTCTCTTGCGAGGTGTTCTTTTTGTGGCCAGACCACCCAGTGCAGAGCACTAACTTCCTGTCAGCATTCCCTCTTACTAAACAGTTTCCGCCAACAAGACATAAAATAGCCCCTCATCCTATGAGCACAAGGGATCGTATTAAATTATTTCACCATAGTGTTAAAAATGCACAATTTAAAATCCCTTAACAGCAGACCTGTGGTTCTGGCTATCTGGTCCAGAAGTTGACCATTCCAAGATAAAGGTATAAAAGCTTAAAATGTGCAATATTAGACCCAGCCTTCTTCCTTTTTCTATACAGTAAGGCAAGAATGCAGCCTGTAACACAAAATGTTTACAAAAAGAAAAGCAGGTTAGCACATTGTTGATTACACAAGAACAGTTAAGAAAATCGGCAGGTAAGCCACAGTGCAAAGACGGGACAGAATCCGCTAGTGTTTCCGCTGATGCCAGGAGCTCTTTTCAGCATTAAGTCTGTCCCCAAACACTGCCGGCACCAACGAGTGGAGCCGGTGTTACGTGTGAAACTGCAGTTGTGTCTATTTCCTCGTGTGAAACGGAAGAGAGTAACATGGTCACATAGAGATCACACTGTACAAACTGGTATTTTATACTGTTCCAATGCCAGTAATCAATTTATTTTCTTCATTAAAATAATATACACAGAAGGTATTGTTAGTTTAGGTTCCTTCAAATTTTATACATATTTACTTTCTGTTAAAGAGAAAAGGATAAAATGATGTGAAAAAAAAGATAAAGCTATTAATTAAGCACAAGAAAAGATAAATGGGTATTTTTTTCCCTGTGCAAGGCTAAGACAGAAGCAAACCCCATCAAGAAAAATGCCACCCCTACAACAGGGAATTTATGCAACAAAAAACAAAAGCAGTTGCAGACCCCCTTTTCTTTACAATTGGAAGTCATTTCACAGCAATGAACTTTCTGGCTACAACAGACATACTTGAACAGTTTAAAGATGCGAGGGAGAAGGCTGAAGAGATCAAATTTAAACCGTACAGTGAGTGAGACAAAGCCTCGCCAGAGGGGAAGGTAAAAATCGAGTCCGCGTCAGTGCTCAGTTGAAATCCTATATTGGTAACAAACCTATCACAAGGACAATCAAAGGGGGAAGTCTAGATTTACCATGCAGGAGAGATTATTACTCTACTTGCCTTTGATAACCTGATTACATCTAGTTGTTTAGCAGTTTAGTATTGTTAAACTGTTTTTACAAGAGTTGTTTTTTCTTTTTTCAATTAAACCCAGTAAGATGTACAGAAGACAAGGAGGCAGTAAAAAGTACTGCTTCCAACAGACAGATGTGAAAGGTCAAATGAAGGGCCAGAGCAAAGAGGTCACTAGCAGCCACAGCCTTCTCTCTGGGGCTGGGGTTCACTGGTTAGCCGTCCTCCCTGCGGGGCTGAGGGTTTGTGTTGTACACCAGACTCGGCAGCATTCAGATCCAGGCTTCCGTCCTGAATGTTCTGATAGATTTTCTTGGCAGCCTCAAGAAAAGCATCTTCTACATTCTCTCCCCTAAGAGGCAATCAACAACTTTATTCACAACCCACAGCTTTCTAGAAAACATAAGGCATTTACACTGACCTTCTGCTAACCTTTAGTGAACCGCCATGATGTCTTCCACTTAGCCACTGTCATCTAATAAGAGATTACCAAAAACTGAGCTAAGAGAACAGGATGGGAAATGGCTTTGGTGGTAAGCACACAACACAGCACTGAGCTAGTCTAAGCTCATTGGCATATTTAGTCTTCTACTCCTGCAGTGCTACGCTGCATATCACATGACAGTTGGGATGGCCACTTCAGATGAGAGCATGTTCTCACCAAACATACTGCGGAGGACAGGATCCCAGGCTTTCCACTCTATAAACAGCCATGTGGAAACAATGCTATTTTTATCATGAAATGGACGGTGACATAGTTGTGCTTAATCATGGTCACACTTCAGTTCTCTTGGGACTGACGGCAGAGGTTAAGTAAACACAAACAGGTTGGTCTGCCCTTGCCTGGTGTGATCCAGGAGGACTATGGCAGTGCTGGGATCAATGCGGGGACTCCAAGGACGATCAGAAATGGTCTCTGGGTCTCATCAGTCACTGAGTATGTCCTTGAACCATTTCTTAAAGTGATCACAAGTGCTGGGTGAGCATGTTGGCCAACCTCAGCTGTGAAAGTCAAACACTTGTGAAATGTAAGCAGTTTCATTTATTAACCCGGGTTACCAACGGGCACAGTAAGGTACAACCCTCTAAGTAAAGAACTTCACATCTGCTTACTGCTCTTCCTGCCATGGCACTGCACAGCCTCGCTGCACAGTTCAATTCACACGCATGTCTACAGAGGCCATCCACTTACACAGCACATGGTTCTACTCAGAACCTGCATCTAACTGAAAACATGATCTACATTCTAGCCATACTTACGTTTTTGCACTTGCTTCAAGGAACAATAAGCCTAAAAATAAAATGGAGACTATCATGAGGACATTGCAGACTGCCAAGAGCACTCCCCAGTCACATGTGACAAGGCCCCCTGCAACTGTCAGTACTGCCGCCACAGTACTTGGGAAGAAGCCCCCGTCGGAGGCAGGGGCAGAGCTGTACTGGTCATTCAGTAGCTGCACCACTACTAACATGCATCATAGAAACAAACACCGGATTTCCTCATTGAGAGTTCCAGTCTACACTAAAAAAAAAGGAAAAAACTATCCAATAACTTGTATGATCAAAATCACCTTCCCTTTAATACTTTCCCAAGGATGAACATTGTCTTAAACCTACCGTTTTCTTCAGCAAACTGTTTGGCTTCTTCATAGGTAACATCTCTCTGTGCTTCCAAGTCTGCTTTATTTCCTATGAGAATTATTACCTAGTTTGTGAACAAAAGAAAACTTAGAACACAAATAACGATTAAAATTCTCAAATACAAAAGTCCTGACCGTAGGGAAAAAGGAGCCCTAAGTACCCTGGACTGCAGACCCATAAAGGTCTGCACTAGAAAGGACTCTGGCAGCAAACTAGGCCAGGGATTGACAAACTGCTGTGAAGAGAAAAGGTGTATTTTCAGGTTTGTGTTCTCCAACAGCTTTTGTTGAACATTGGTGGAGTGTTTTGTTTTTTGATTTTTGAAACAAGAGTTTCTCTGTGTAACAGCCCTGGCTGTCCTGGAACTTGCTCTGTAGACCAGGCTAGCCTGGAACTCACAGAGATCCACCTGCCTCTGCCTCCTGAATACTGGGATTAAAGGTGTGCAGCACCACCACCCAGCCTTGAATATTGTTTTTAATGTTACAGATCCCTTAAAAACAGAAAAGCAAACCATTCAAAGATAAGCTATTAAGTGAATATGGCCCACAAGCCAGTTTGTTCATACCTGGTCTAGGCCAAAAAATAATATTAGTAAGAATGCCCTGGAATTAATTACAAAAGTAACACAAACATGATCATTCCCTGGAGAAGGTTTGTGGCTTTCAGATTCTCAAAAGATTCTGGGACCCGGAGGAAGCTTAAAGACCACTAGTTCAATTCCTTCCGGAGAACAATAATTATCTTCCCTTAAATGCAATTATGGCAAAGAGAGTTGGCAAAAAGGGCCTTAGAACCCTAAGAGAAGGCAAGCTGTAACCTAGAGACAACACTGTCCTAGCTGACACTATCCCAGGAGAGGTAGAAACTTCTGGCAACTCATCACCAATGTTTGTGTCTGTGTGGAAAAGCTGGGAATGGGGTACATATGCAACAGGTTCAAATCCTGGGTAAAATATCACACCCTATTGTCTACTTTGGAGTCACCTATATGAGTAAAATTCTGTTAAAATTAAAGACAATAAAGGTAGCCTGGGGAAACAAAGGGTTAGGAATCAATGATTTCAACAAAAGGGGGGCTCCTCAACATTTTTTGTACATAAAATTTGTGCATGGCTCTTTCTTCCACTTTCAAATGTCTGGGTCCAGTGAACTAATCTTTCCTGAGTATCAATCATTTCCATACAAGTTAACTTGTACAACAAAGAACATTCTTTAAAGAGCCAGTGACTACTGAGAAGGGAAAATAATGCTCATATACAGTTCATAGTCACTGAACAATAAAAAATCAATTAAAAAAAAAATCAAGCCTCGTATAGGGCCATTATAAGACAGTTACCTGGAGTGTGGGCAGAGCACTGACCTAGAAGGCACAGAGCTCTGGCTCTAATCCCCAGCACTCCACCCTACCGGCACCCTCCTCAGGAAGTGGGTTTTCTTCTTTCCTCTTTCCCAACTACATGTCAACCTACAGACTTCACTGCCCATCTGAGAGGCTATAGTCGGCTAACAACAAAGAGCACTAAAGACTAACAACCACAAGAAATACATCACTTTTATTTCAAAACCAAAGGCAATTTCATAGAAAACAATAGTTTGAACTGGGCTTCAAGACATTTTTCTTCTTTTTGAAGATATGGTTAGATTTTAAAGGGTATAAACTGAAAAGACGTGGCTCACTACATTTCCATGGGCCCTCTACAATGAATTTTGTAATGAATTTTTAACAGTTTACTTGGGGGAAAAACAACTAGACTTGGCAAGCTACAACCATGATGTGTGATGCCCTTTTACCAGTACTCTTCAATGGCTACAACTTATGGAGCCACAGTCTACTCACTCACAAAGCTGGAAAACTGACTTGTGTGTTGTGGCTGTATCCACGAGGGGTTCTGTGCAGTGTCACCAGTTACATGGTGTCACCACAGTTACATGGTGTCACCACAGTCAGGGCACAGAACTATCACATCATCACCAAGAAACTGTTCTGTGCTGTTTCTTCAGCTATATCACCACCCACCCCATCACCAACCAACCCCTGGCCACCACTAATTTGTTCTCCATCAATCTACAATGCTGTCACTTTGAAATATGTCAATGGACTCACAGAATATCTAGACTTTTGAGACTTTTTAAACTCAGCCAAATTCTCCTAAGTCATTAGAGCAGATGCTGTTGTCACAATTCCTTCCTCCGTGTGCCAAGGGGTATTCTAGTGTGGACGCACCAAACTGTTTGCTGTCCACCTGTCTGTAGGCAATGGGACTGCTTTCAGTTCTTAGCTATCACAGAAAGCATGTACATTTATCCAAAGGTCTGTATACACAGCAAGAGTGAGTTTAGTATGAATGGAGATGAAGCCTTAGACTCGACACAAATGGGCCTCTTACCACATGCAGGAGGTGCAGAGAGAAGTGAGAGACCTGACCTCCCAAGTTCCTGCAACACCCTCCAGGGACCCTCAGACACCCCTGATGCCTGCAACGCTGGTTTCTCCAGAAGGTCCTGCCCGACCTGCTCACTGGCACTGCACCATTCAATGCATTTCTAATTCATCAGATTTCAGCAGATTTGAGACGTGTCTGTAAACCTGAAAGTTCTCTCTCTGCTGGACACTAACCCCTTGAGGACCAGAGACAATGTCTAACTTTGAATGCTGTGGAGTCTAGTATAGTCGCTGTCCTTGAACATGTCACTGTCTTCTCAGTCTGATTTACAAGTTATAATTACTTCAAGTAAGTGGAATCCCTAAATTGACGTTTTATTCAGATAATTAAGATTCATATGCAATTATAAAAAAAAAATCATAAGAGAGCCCTTGCTCAGTTTCCTCCAATGGTAGTATTTCACAAACTTAATGCAAATGCTTCTTAAATTATAATTTCAGATTAAAACATCTCCAACTGAGAGTGCCACTTCATTCATAGCTTTTTTTTTCAGATCCAAACATAACAAGTATAATAAAATGGAAAACTTGGAAACAACTAGAACTGAAAAAAGTTTTATTCAATGAGCTTAAGAATAAAATAAAGGCCTTTAATCCCAGCACTCGGGAGGCAGAGGCAGACAGATCTCTGTGAGTTTGAGGCCAGCCTGGTCTACAGAATGAGTTCCAGGAAAGCCAGGGCTGTTACACAGAGAAACCCTGCCTCGAATAAATAAATTAATGAAAAAATAAATAAATAAATGAAAGAGAAGAGAGAAGAGAGAAAGAAAGAAACAAAGAAAGGAACAAAGAGAGAAAGAAAGAAAGAAAGAAAGAAAGAAAGAAAGAAAGAAAGAAAGAAAGAAAGAAAGAAAGAAAGAAAGAAAGAAAGAAAGAAAGAAAGAAAGAAACAAACATAGATAGATAGATAGATAGATAGATAGATAGATAGATAGATAGATAGATAGATAGATACTTGGGGCTCCGAACATAGTTTCATGGCAGATCATCTGCTTAGCATACATGAAGCCTGGATCTCTAGCACCAAAGAAAATATGAATGAATGAGGGAATGGTCTCTTATTTATAGTACCCAAATAACAAAAGCTCACCAGTAAAAAAGGGCTTGCCTGTTTGGGTTGACTGATTTTAAATTTCTTATACAGTGAGGTGGTGACTTACAGTGTTTGGATTGGTGAGATTCCTTGCATCTGTCAACCAGCTGCTTAAGTGGTTATATGTACTTCTTCTGTAAAAATTAAAATTAAAATTACAATTGCCATTTATACAGAAAAAAGAAGACAGCCAGATATGATGTGTCACACACTTGTAATCCCAGCAATTAAAAAGCAGGGGCAATGCAGAAGTGACGTGAGTTCAAGGCCATCATGGCCATAAATGAATTCCAGATCAGCTTGTACTACAGTGAGACCTTGTCTCAAAATACATGCAAGCAAACACTTTAATTGGAAGATCCAACTACAAGTATTTCTACTTTGACCAGATAGTTACTCCAGAGAATGACTGTAAAACAGAACCAACATAACTCTAAAGAAATCTAGCCACACTTTGTTTTGCTTTTTGAAACAAGGTTACACTATGTAGTCTGAGTCATCTTCCCTCTCCTAGACAGCCAACTTTATCTCAACCCTCCCAGGTCCTGGATTACAGGTGTGTGCCATCCTACCTGGCCATAAACTCATTGTTTTTAAGTAGCTCAATATCCAACTATACTAATGCTAACACAAGTATTTAAAAGCATACACATAAACACACTGATATACAAGCAAGGAACATACAAAATTGAGAATCATGACTTGCAATTTAGTCAAAACTAACATTCCTTGAAATCATCCATATTTTTCAATCACAAAATGGAGAAAAATACCAAAATGTCTAGCCAAAAATATACTGAGGAAAAAATATTTCTGTATCTACCTTCAAATTATAATTTTTCAGGCAGAAATAAAAGACAGTCATACTAAATTAGTACATAATTCATCTTTTCCAAATTGTCCTTTTCCTTTCTTTTTCAGATAGTGTTTCCCAGGCTGGCTTCCAACTCATGATCCACCTGCCTCTACCTCCTAAATGCTGGAATTACAGGCATGTAGGAACCATGCCCAGTTTACTAATTGGGAGTAAGCCAATGCACAGATCAAAAAACTTTAAAAAGGCATTTAATACATTCATCTAGAAATTCAGGCCCTCAGCTACCAGAAAGTTAGTTTACACTTCATAACTCTTATTTACAGCAGTTAAATAATCTGCAGATTCAGACTGAAACATTCTTCTACTTCATCTGAGCAAGTTTAAAAAGCAGTGTCAGCCAAGCAGTGGTGGCGCACACCTTTAATCCCAGCACTCAGGAGGCAGAGGCAGGCAGATCTCTGTGAGTTCGAGGCTAGCCTGCTACAGAGTGAGTTCCAAAACAGTCAGGGATACACAGTGAAACTGTCTCGAAAAACCAAAAAAAAAAAAAAAAAAAAGGACCGTGTCACCTGCACTAGTTCAGTTGGCCCTACCACAGTGAATAAATCCAAACACAGACAGCCTCTGGATTAGGCCGTCAGCGCTCTACTTCTTCACTTCAGAATCCATGCACTGAGGTATTAACTGCATCCTGGCTGTTTGGCAAAACAACCAACAGGATAAGTTCCACTGTCAATTTAGGAAAGTGCCTTGTAACAGTTGCTGTTAATGCCAAAGCTAAAAGATATAATTAAAGCAGGAACTTCTAAGTTGCAAAATGTCAAGGATCAATAGAAAAAATTGGTAGAAAATAGTGTCATGACTCTACTACCTACAAACCTAACACTTAAAATTTCACTTTTCAGTAATTATATTGAGATACAATAAATCACCATAAACCCTTTAAAAATACAATTTACTTTTAGTATCACCACTATCACATTCTAGAACATTCACAGAACCCCAAAAGAAAACTCTAGTGCCCAATAGGCATACCTGCCTATGCCCTTACAATCTTCTTCCTGCCTCTGAGTTTGCCTATTCTAGATAAATCCAGACTCATAAGGGCCTTTTACACTTCCATAGAGCATGTACCAGGCATCCTTTACATACAGCTCAAACAGCTCACTGTGTGGATACAGCACCTGATGTGTGCCCATTCCTTCAGCTGATGGACAGTTCTGCTGCTCCATAAAGTGCTTTAGATCACTTGAATACACATCAACTTTATCATAGTATTACTATACCTAAAAAATACGTGTAAAAGGAGAACAAACTGCATTTTAAGCATAATGTATGGGATTCTTAATCATGTTCAGTCTTCAGGAATGCAGTCGTAATTCACAATAAGGCAGTTCTGCACAACAGTAGGTTATTACAGTCTCCCCACAAGACCATTTTTTGGTCATGTTACCAACTGTAACTACTGACCTGTAGAGTGAAGGGAACTAAGGCTTGTTTTCCTGTTTTCTGATAATTTACTGAGGCTTTCTGTACTATAATTATAATTGGTCCCTATCAATATTCTGAGGTAGCATTTTCAAGAATGTCAAAAGTCAACAAAGTTACCCAACAAGGGATTCCTTTACAGTAAAGGTCTCAGAGTCTTCATATGCTCAGGTACTCTCTGACTCTTCAAGATGAGATGGCGTAAAACTTTTTCCCAGATGGAACAATCTCCAGCTGTCATTTGGTCCCACTCACTTATCTCTACCTCCTCAGGAGGGACTCTTCTTTCTTAGGGGTGCTTCTGACTGGCACCACGCATCATCATGAAAGACGACCAGTTCATTTCTAACTTACAGCAGACAACTGTTCAGGTCTAGGAAGTGCCAGTTTGCTACGTGCTCCAGAGTCAAACCTTTATATATATTCCTGTGCTGTGACTTCATGTCAAATGCTCTCAGTTTCCAGAAATAGCCATGGTGTCACAACTGAATCCTGGTACAGTGCTTAGGTCACTTCAACACATGGTAGAAAATGAATGAAGCAAATATTATACATAAACCATTACCTAAAAGTCAAAAAAGTCCTATCTATCAAAAAAGAACACAGGATCTGTTCCAGTCTATCATGCTTCCATAACAAAACTAAATATTTCACTCCTCACTTGGCCTCTTTGCAGTTGGTGTCAATTTTAACACAGAGACTGAATATAGCAATTCCTCCATGCTGACCTGCCTTCCCTGAGGTCAGTTTCATATAAAGCCGCCTCTCTGCAGACAGCTGATGCTGCTTCTCAGACTGTGTTCTTCTCTCAGTCCCCCCATTATCTCCATGGTCTTTCTTTAACCAACTTCAGGTAAAGAAAATCAGCATGTTATTTAAGTTTTTCACAGCTTTAGAGGAGAACCCATAAAACCCAAATAAATTGCTTAGTCACCTGATTACAAACTAAAAAAAGCCTAAATCTGTAAGAAGGAAGCCATACTGGCGAAAGTGGAGGTCTACTCCCAAGTGTGCCATCACCTTACCTGGTGATGTCATACACCATGAGTGCGCCCGCAGCTCCTCTGTAGTAGCTCCGTGTGACAGCTCTGAACCGTTCCTGTCCTGCCGTGTCCCAGATCTGCAGTTTGATTTTTTGGCCACTAACTTCAATTATTCTTGTACCAAATTCAACACCAATTGTGTGAGGACAGTCAGCCATAACTATTGGAGAAATGAAAATATCCAAATTTCAGAAAACTTTTGTGGTAAGCAGCACAAAAATGCCGTAATCCCAATTATATTTAGCTTATCAATTACAACATATGGCCTCTTTCTGCACCGTAAGATAAAAACTGTACTCTAAATCTCAGCCAGTCATAAAAACAGAAAGAATTCTATTAAGTATTCTAAAACTACTAATTACTGTGAATAAATGATATATACAGTGCAAAAAAAAAAGTTTCTTGCGATAATACATTTTGGGGGTGGGGAGCTGGAGAGATGTCACAGTGGTTAAAAACATTTGCTGTCCTTTCAGAGGACTGGAGTCCAGTTCCCTGCATCACTAACAACTCACAACTGATCCAACACTCTCTTCTGGTCTCTGTGGTTACCAGTTATGGCATACACATACATACATACAAACACACACACATGCATGCATGTGCATACACCCACATAAATAAAAAAACGTTTAAAGGATACATTTAAAGTAGAAAAAAATGAGGTTATTTAAATTTAACATTCTACATACTTTTAAAAATAAATTCTACATTTGTACTACCAGGAAATCAAAACAGTCTGCCATGGTAGTGCACATCTTTAATCCCAACACTCAGGAGACAAAGGTAGGCAAGATCTCTTTGAATTAGAGTACGGTTTGGTCTACAGAGTCTAGTCCAGGCCAGTCAGAGCAGAGCAGAGCAAAACAGTGAGAGCCTGTCTTTAAAAATAAATAAAGATCAAAGCAAATCTAATCACACATCATGCATTTAAACCAACATATAAACATGCTGGTAGTAATACTGCATTTTATCTGTACCTATTAAAAAATTTATGGCACTTGGGCCAGAGAGATGGTTCAGCAGTTACAAGTTCAAACTGCTCTTGTAGACAAACCCAGTTTGGTTCTCAGCACCCACATCAAGATGGCTCACGACTACCTGTAACTCACTCCTGCTCCAGAGGATCTGCTGTCTGAGCTCCAAGGCCACCTTCACATGCACACAACCCTACACACACATATATTCATTCATATTCTCTCTCTCTCTCTCTCTCTCTCTCTCTCTCTCTCTCTCTCTCTCTCACACACACACACACACACACACACACACACACACACACACACACACACACACAATAAATCTTTAAAATCAAACTTTAGGAAAAAAAAATCATAGCACTTTCCCAAGTGTAAATATGAAGACAGGTTATTATGAAATGCATCAAGTATACTGAAAATAACACATTTTAAAATGTAGAGAACGTGACAATAAAGTAAGCTACTCATCTTTTTTACCTTTTATATTGAACTTACATTTTTTTTCTGTAAATTGATGAAGCAAGCAAGACTTTCCTACTCCCATATCCCCTGTTTAAAAAAAGACAATGTTTCAGGTGGCAATTCTATTTCTCAATTTTTACTCTTATAACCCCATGTAGTTACTGCTGCAGTGGACATATTACACACATCCCAGGTGTCTGACCATTTGAAGCACCCGCATCTCCCTCCTTTATAATGAATTCAAAAGACGAACAGACTATCCTAACTTTTAGAAGGATAGAGTTTGGTTGTAAATTACTGTTTAGTAAATAGCCAACAAGTTGAACATGACTTGTGACAGAAAAATTAATGTAATGGGACTTTTTTTAGTTTGAACTGCTTCCAGTTGGGTACCCCAAGTACACCCCGTTGGGCTATACAAATGAACTATCCCAAGGGCAAAGAGAAAGAAGTAATAAATTAAATTCTGGAAGCTTGGCTCATTATGTCTCCTGTTTTACCTCTACATTACAGGAGATGCCATCTCACAAGGCTACACAAACTTGACATCAAAGCAAAAGACATGGGCCTTTTATACATGTATGGCTTGTTTAGTTTTTGTTTTCCAAACTGGAGGTCAAGTCAGACCCACAGCCCGGCAGGTTCGTAGTTCTACCACCAGCACACAACCCACCCAGCACCTGGGCTCTCACCTCTTACTCCAGAAACATTCATGGATAAACAGTGTTAAGCCAATTAGAGCAAAGTCTAGACATGTAAAGGAGACAAAAACACTCTGATTCTGAATCAAACAGTGTTCTCTACCAATTGGAATACAGGGGGACTTGAAAATTTTTATGGCATTGGGTTATTTCAACACTAGCAGGAAATTAATATCATCTCCAACACTAACAAGTTTGGAGGTAGCCCTAAAGAACAATCACCATCATTTCACTAGTGCCCAAAAAGACTAGAGAAATACCCAGGGTCATGATGCAAAAGGCATATTTATTTTCATCAAAAAGTTTTACTTCTGAAGTCAGAAAATCATATACTTCTGCAGCAGTATGTTTAAGTACTGGTGTATAAATGTTTCATGTGTTAACTTTCTTTGGAGGACAAGCATACAAGTTTAATAAACTTACCAATAATAATATACTTAAAGATGTAAGAGTAGTTGTATGGTGCAGTTGCCATGGTGGCACTAAAAACAAAGAAAACTATGTTACTTCAGAAAAAAGTACACACAAGTTATCTAAACCTATTACTGCCGCCCTTTCAAAAGGCAGATACATTGCAAACATACATTCATCCACACATCCTTTAAATATATTACACATATTAAGAAAGCACACTGACTACACAAAATTTTGATTCAAGTCAGTAAAATTCCCAAACTGATCACAAATTCTCTCTCAAATAAATGTTACTTAAATATTCTCACGTTATCCACAAAAATATGAAAAAAAAAATGTGTTCCAAAACACTCCAAAAGTTTCACTTTAGAAAATATCCAAAAACAAATATTCTGGAAATTTTTCAAAGAAGAGAATCTTTATAAATATAAGTCAAACATCATTCAACAGTTCCTTCTCCCTGCCAACTGATCAAATAAGCTATGGCATCAAAAGTAACCACTAACATAAATACAAAATAACTTCGTCCTCTACTTTAAATCAATACTTAGCAAAGAGTCTAAAGTCTAAAGAAAGAACAAGCATGTAATCCAAATCAAACGGATGCCAAAATTAGATCGAATCCCTTGAAGTTGTTGTTCCTATAGACTTTTAAAAAGGGAACATTACTGGCAATTTCACATAGCTCAACTCAATACATTATTTAATTATTAAAAACACATGAAGTGCCTTCTGTATACCATTCTAGGAGTTGAGAAATAATGCTCTAAAGCTACATTTACACTTATGAAATGCAAAAGCTTATACATTAAGATACTTCCAAAGATCACAGCTTACTCCTTAGTCCTCAGGTAGACTTAACCTTAAAAATTTAATTTCTTTCCTACTTGTAATAACTTTTAATCTTAAAGGCACAATGGCATGCACATTAGTCCCAGCTGATACTCAGGAGACTGAAGGATTATTTGAATCCAGGCTTTTGAGGTCAGTCTGGACAATAAAGTAACCTATATCTCAAGAACAAAAATCTTCCCAAATAACTCACATAAGTGCCTTAATGTATCTAACACTATGCTAGGTTCTAGAGAAACACATTCTAATACCAATAATAACATCTAGTGAATTTATTTTTTTTCAGCCAAGCAAAGACAAAAATCATACATATGAGACTTATTAACTGTTCAAAATGTTTGCTTTCTAGTGTTTTTAATGAATATTTTGTGACTCATTAAAACTTTATTCTGTATTTCAAATAAAATTTCAACAAAATCAAATTAAACCTACCAGAAGAACATCTGCAATAGGTAAATAATCAAGGGAAAGAAATCCTTAAATGCAGAAAAGTAAAGTGCACCTAACATGGTTGTCTCTGCTGTCCAGACAACACTCAGCACAAGTTCATACCTTGCTCCCAATCCACAAAGCATGTTGGGACACATTTATAATCAGTCCTCCATATCATAGAAAACTCCCTTAACCAGTTCTTTCTGGAGGAGTTTTTCTAGTTAGATTAGCCAGGAACCTAAACACTAACTTTTACCCCGTTTCCAGATGCTACTGGGACTCAAGCTTTAAAATGAACTTGGCCTTAACCAGGGTGGTGGCACAGGCCTTTAATCTCAGCACTCAGGAAGCAGAGGCAGGTAGATACCTCAGTTAAAGGCCAGCCTACTCTACAGAATGATTCCAGGACAGCCAAGGATACACAGAGAAACAAAGCAAAACAAACAAAAACACGGTTGGCCTCAAGGTTAAACCTTGATCTAAATTATTTACCAGATCTCTGAACCAGCTACTAATTATGAGGGGACCCCAAATGAATGAATTTTCAAGGTTATTAAATTCTTAATTTCTTTTCTGTATGGAAACAGTATTCTTTTCCTCTAATGTTTTTAATTCCTAACATTCCTTTCCAAAGCAATCATTTGGTCACCTCTGAATTAGTTTCTCTTGCACTCTTCCCCTTGATTTTCCTATCTTCTTCCCCTCTTCTGACTAAAATTTTACATTCATACTTGACCTCCTTCTATTTTATTATGTTAAAATCCAGCACTAAGGAGACAGAGGCAGGCAGATCTCTGAGTTTGACGCCAGCCTATTCTACATAGTGAGTTCAGGACAGCTGGGCCTATGCAGAGAAGCTCTGTCTCAAACAGATTGATGAAGGGAAGGAGACAGACAGATAGATAGATTAAAAAAAATTATAGGGCCTATATATATAACACTAATATATACTTTAGTTTTGAATGCATGGTTAACATGCACAAGGCCCTAGCTTCAAGCTCCAGAACACAACACCCAGAAATTATGGCATTTAAACAGTCCCAAAGCCAACTAACTTCAAGTGTTCTAGGAGCAATCACAAAACTGTAACTCAATTCTGGTTGGGCAATTTGTGTACATGCCGGCTGTCACACATAGCATTCTCTAAATATCAACTGAAATGATGAATGTTGAGAATGTTTTTAAATAATAAACATTAATATAGTAGTTTTCCAAATACTTCAGAATGAACACCAAAGCTGTTTCTTCTTCACCACACTCATTTCTCAGCTCAGGTTTCCTTTACAATTACAAATAAAAAGCCTAGGTAGGCAGAAGCAGGGAAACAGTGCTGGGCATGTACCTCAACTGAGAGTGTCTGACTAGCATAAACAAGACCCAGTGGCATAAGCCTATAAATCCACCATTCAGGTAGAAAAGAGAGTCAGGTCAGAAGGTCAAGATCATCCTCAGCTACATAATGAACCTGAGGATAGCCTGAGCTACAGGAGACATTGTCTCCAAAAAAAAAAAAAAAAAAAAACAAAAAAAAAAAAAAAAAAACAAACAACAACAACAAATAACACTAATTTTATTCATTTCTGTAGACAAAGGCAGAAAACTTCTTATACAAAAATCAGAAACTGGTAAACTTTAAATAATCCCATAGTTTGTTTATCCAAAGTCATGTATTTACAGCAGAGCTACATGCTTGGGGCTACACTGACCACTGCTCAGACAAAGGCTTTCTCAACCTCACCTCTTGAACATATAGCATGCTACTGATTAAGTAAACAAAATATTTTTGTCTAGCTTTGAAAAGAGGAAAAACGTCCTGTTATTTAAGGGCAAGTTTGCTTTAAAAGCTCAAAGGTCAAAGGCAGAGGAGGTGAGGATATGAGCAGAAACTGTTCTAGTTCACGCTGAAAGCGCAAGTCCACTCAATGCTACAATTTCCACTCATTTAAAAAAAGAAAAGCTTGGCAATATTCTAGAACTTGTATCATGAAAATGCATTTTCTTCCCGTTTTATTCTGTGAAACAGTGTCTCATATCATCCAAGCTTGCCTAGGACTCACTTCATCATCCATTTATAATTCTCCTGCCTCAGCCTTCTGAGTACTATGACTACAGGAAATGCCACCCTTTGTTTCATTTTTTTTTTTAAATAAAAATTATTTGGATATAGCTGACATTAAGACCTCCTTTGATGCCTTTGGTTTTTTAAAGAAAAAAACAGAGAATGCTGCCTTTCCAACAACAAGCACCATTAAACATGTGATGACCAATATGTAAACTACACAACTGCCAGAGTTTCCATTTACTTAATAATTACCAGGCAATGCTCTTAAGCGTGACTTCATCTTTACTGCTGTCCTTATAAAACAGCTACTAGTATCCTCATTTTACAAATGAGGAAATGATCTCAAGAAGAAAGTAGTATGTCTAGCTCAGACAGTTTGGGACAAGTCTATACTATATCCAGCACTGTTAACAACAGAAATTCCCTTTTAAAAACAGCACCACCCTACCTCCTCCACGTGATTATGTACCAGGAAGCACGATGCTTTAAGGTACAGACCTTCATTCCTTTGCTTGTAATGTAACACTCTGAATAAGAAATATTAAATAAGTACATTTGGAGTATGCACAGATTTAAGAAACTACTACTACAGATAATTAGTAATATTGATTTATTATTTATCTACTGTTAACACTGAGAAGGAAGACTTCAGAATAAATCATACAATGATCTGTTACATTTCCATATACTAATTCTTAATTCCCACAACTCTGTAAAGCTATTATTTTCTTGCTGAAATTGAAGAACTTGAGATTTGGAGAAATTCACTACTTTGGCCAATGTTCTAAAGTTAGTAAATAGCAGACCAAGAACTTGAGCCCAGAGGTATGACTCCAAAGAGCATGATGTTCTCTACTTAACTAACGTATTGGAGATGTGCAAAAGTGGACACATAACTGTCCTTGGCTATCAAAAGAAATCTTCACAAAATGCCCCATAAGCACTGGTAATTGTTGCACTTATGTATTCAAGTAGCCACTTTTAAATATTAAGCATGCTTAATGTTGCTTTAACAAAGGATTTCTCAATTTTATCTCAATATAAAACGTACCTATATTAAGGAGATATGAAAGCTTTATTTGAAAATGTAATATACTGCCAGGCAGCGGTGGCACACACCTTTAATCCCAGTACTCAGGAGGCAAAGGCAGGTGAATCTCTGAGTTCAAGGCCAGCATGGTCTACATAGTGAGTTCCAGGACAGCCAGGACTATAGAGAAACCTTGTCTTGAGAAAATAAAAAACAAAAAAAAAAAAAAAAAAAAACAAAAAAAAAAACACCCAGATGAAATATACCAATGCATTAAGACATGCAACACAGTTGGATGGTGGTGGCAATTACCTGTCTGGATGAACAAAAAAGAAACATGCAGCATGTTCTTTTCACTTAATGACATCATATATATTCCCGAGTCAATACATTCATAGCTAAATGGTTACCAAACATGTATTACATGTTAGTCATTGTTGTGCCAAACAAAATCAGATCCCTTCCTAAGCTATATAAATGACTAATTTTTTTAAAATTTATTCTACGAATATGAACATTTTGCCTGCATGTATAGTACGTGCACCACCTGAATGTCTGGTGGGCACAGAGATCGAGAAGGGTATCAGATTCCTTAAAAAATGGAGTTATGGATGGTTGTGAGCGCCATGTGGGTGCTGGGACTGGAACCTGGGTCATCTGCAAGAGCAGCAAGTGCTTTTATCTACTGAGATGTCTCTCTTTGGCCCCAAATGACTAGTTTTAAAGGTGCTGGTATAGACCTCAGAGTAAAAAAACAAAGCACCCAATAATAAAGGGCATTTGAACTCCTTCTGTGTTTGTTTATACACTGTCATTCACTGTTCTATAGCTATTGTAGTCTATCCCTCAGGTTACTACACAATCTGTACACAACTAATTCAACAGCAGGGGAAAGCAGCCCACTAAATACTGCTGGTGATCTCAAGTCTTTACTATCACTCTCTAGTTTTAGGCTTTTATTTATGCATTTTGTTACTGGAGACAAGACTACTTTTGTGATTCCGACACCAACAATATGAAAACACCTAGTATCTACTAAGCACAAACCACTACAAAAGGTTTTAACAATAATCAAAAAAAGGAGTAACATTGTTTTTGCCTTCAAGGAACTCAAGAATAATGGATGCATTCTTGCTAGAAGCCCCTGAAGTGGAATGTTACTCAACTTGTCAGCCAGGTGGACATAAAACTTCCATAGTTAATCTAATAATCTAATCAAATGGTCAATTTCCTTTCCATAATAGTATTATAACCTCTGAAAACAACCTGTCCATTTCTAAGACCAACTTTCCACAAGTCATTTAAGGATACACTTTTGTGTAAATTAATGTAAATAAATTTAAAAAAATACCCGAGTGCTTAAAAATGTCCAAAAAGACAAAACTTTCCCACTAATGATAGTATGCTATGAATAAGAAATAAAGTATTCCAATTCTGCACCCTCTTTTCCCTAAAAGTACTTAACCAAAAACCTATGAAACCTGCATTTGAAAGGATTATAAGAGAAAAAATGTTACTAATGATGTGTCTGAGAATCAGCTGAGTATGGGAGGAGCTGTGTATAGCTAGAATAAAACTATTTATACTGCAGACACTGGGTAATATGATATTAATGCTCATTAAACTGATACTCAATATACTGCTTTATTTCACAAACTTTAAAAAGTTTGAAATACAGTATCTCAAGCAGGCAGTGGTGGCACACGCCTTTAATCCCAGCACTCGGGAGGCAGAGCCAGGCGGATCTCTGTGAGTTCGGGGCCAGCCAGGTCTACAGAGTGAGATCCAGGACAGGCATCAAAACTACACGGAGAAACCCTGTCCCGGAAAAAAGGAAAAGGAAAAGAAAATGAAGTACAGTATCTCTTATATATAATCTAGTACTATGGACTGTCTCCTGCCACAGCTTTTTTCACAGCTATTTGTTTTGTGTGCATGTGTGTGCACACGTGCACACATGTGGATGTCAGAGGGTAACAAGCAGAAATTCATTCTCTCCTTCCACTACATGGGTTCTGGAATCCAACTCAGGTTGTCAAGCTTGGCAGCAAGAGCCTTTACCTGCTGAGCATCTTACCAGCCCCACATTGCTAACATTTTTAATGACATAAACATCTCAATAGCTTAGTTTTAACATTTTTTTCTTATGTGTCTTGCTAAGAGTATGCAAATACAATGCCTATAAAACTAGCAAGAAACCTCCAAGCTCTTTTGCAAAGTTGAAGTTTACAAGTATAAAATTTAACATGAAAAATAGAAAACAGATTTAAAAAAAATCCTTAATTCCAAGAAATTTTCAGTAGCTATTAGAATATAAGGTTTTTACATCTTTACAATAAATCCACTTACTGAGTGCCTAATATAAATCAGCTACTTCATAAAACAAATCTCTAATCCTACAAATTCACTTTACAAATAAGCAAACCAGGTCAGAAGTGATCTAGTGATGGTTATATACTATGAAATGGACAGGTAGTATTAAGCCCAGGTCCACTCCAAAGCCATACTCCTTTCATTCAACAGACTATTAAACACTCTTATATGCCTAGCAATACAGAGGCACTGAGGCACTTACATGCCAAACAAGGAATTAAGGGCTTTCTTTAAATCCTATTTAATCTTTGAAATAACTCTGAATTGTGGTCATGATTATTCCCTTTACAAATAAGGACACTGAATCTGGGGGGTTAGCCTATCTTCTTAGGGTCAATTAAATAACTAGGAACTGGCAGTTTGGTTTGGGCAGTTTTACTTGGTCATGCCTGAGGACGTGTAAGTTAAGGTTTTGGAGTCTCGATGCCTTGGGTTCCTATTCCGGTCTGCCACTTCCTAGTTAAAGCGAATTCCCGAGAAAAACTGTTGAAAGGAAGGGAGAAAAGGGAGCTTGGATTATCGTGGGGTCAAACCCGTCCTCAGTGATCACATTTACACAAAAGGTAGTTAGAACAACATGCCAAGAACAGTAAACTTTCCAAGTTTCTAACCCTTGGCTGTGCAGCCACCAAGAACACAGCTTTCTTCACAAGTAAAGAGGAAATCCAACTCCACCTCTCCTCCAATGAGCATCTGCCAGTGTAGCGGCTGACACGATAGATTTTTGGGTGTTATCCGATATCACCCAGAACAAATAGAGGAAAAACAGAATTGAGTTGCCACTACTCTGAAACGGTCACGTCTTGTATGTTCCACCCTCGCTGAACGTAGTGTAGTACAAAATATGCCAGGCAGTGTGGGGAGAAGCCAGTTTGTGTGTGCCGTCATTACTCAGCTACCTGACAACTTCTGGCCTCAGTCCGCCCCCCGCCCCTCCTAACAAACGCGAAAACTCTCAAAAGGCACTCGAGGCAGGTATGTGTGAAGACGGCTAGCCCGTGCCTGGCACACGGAGCAGTGCAGGCTCTCGAAGCAATCCCATTCCACCCGCTTTTCTCAAACGCTCAAGATGCCCCAAACTTTTCCCCTTCCTTCTTCTCGATGCTGCGGAGGCTCTACCCCGTGCCGGCTGGCCAGGGACCTCACGGGGACCCACGGGACCTCGCCACCAGACCCGCGACCCTATCTGTCCCAGCCGGGGCTCCAGACCGGCTGCCCCCGAGGACACGGGAGCCGGCTGGAGGTGCCCAAGCGCCGCTTTCCGTACGGAGGGTGAGATGAGGCCTGTGGGGTGGGACTGCCACCACGGGCTCGTGGGTGGCAGGACGGCGACACGCGTGGGGAACACTGCGGGAGTGGCCTGAAGCCCCGGGCCTGCGGAGGCCGCGGCTGCGTCCCGCGGGCCGGGCAGCGGTGGGAACACACCCTTCCCGCACGCCTCGGCGCGGGACTGCGGCCGGGGAGCGCGAGCCGGGCTGGGCGGCGCGGGGACGGCGGGCGGCGCGGGGACGGCTCGCCCCACCGAGCGCTGTCAGGCCGGCGCCCTCCGCCGACCCGCCGGCCTGGCCGCGGCCTGCGGGGCCCGTGCGGGACGCCGCCCGCCTCGCTCCCGGCTCGCCTCCGCCCCTCGGAAGGGCCGGGCCCGGAGGCCGGCGCCGGGCGGCCGCCGCGAAGGCCTCGGTTACCTGGGGGGTTGCTGGTGGCTGGGCAGCTTTCCGGACGGGAGGGGGACGTCAGGACGAGGAAGCGGGGTGCGGACGCGGCGGGAGAGCGGCCGGGACCCGTCGGCCGAGGCCCCAGCAGGAAGGCGGGCTGGCCTGAGGCTGCAGACGCTCGGGCGGCAGTCGCGGCGGCGGCGGCTCCTGCGGCTCCCTCAGGATCTTCCTCGGGCTGGTCCAAGATGGCGGCGCTCCCTGCACAGGGTTTCCTGTCACCCTCGCAATGGGCCGGACCACAAAAGAAGGGGGGCGGATGCGCGCGCAGCCGGCGGAGCCCGGAAGAGGATGGCGGAGGCCGACCTGGCAGCCACGCCCCTTCCTCAGCCCGCCCCTCTGGCGCCGCCCCGCCCCGCCCGAGGCCCCGCCCCACTGGCCCTCACGCCCGAAGTGGGCGGGGGAAGTGGTCGGCGCAGGCGCGTGCCTCGCCGCCCCGGGAAGTTACTGCGCAGCTTGGCGTGCAGTTTTCTAAGGGGTGCCGAGGTCCAGGAATGTCGCGTTTGGAGACGTTTTTAATCTCCGTATCTGTTTCTCACGGGGCCGCTTCTGTACACTGGCTTCTGGGGCACACACGTATTTACTGCATTTATTCAGCATTTACCAACCAGTTGGAGACCAGCGGGAGCAAGGCTGGCCAACACCCAGAGAGGCTTCTCCCTGTGCTGTATCAGAGGCTGACCAACCCACTTGTATTAATTAGGAGGTGGCCCTTTCTGCCTTGCTTCGTCTTGGTCTCTCCTAACCTTGCTTGCAGACTCCTTCGACAGGAAGAGGGAAACACCACTCCCACCCTGCCCAGACACCTCAGTGAAAGCAACAGTTTTACTTTCTTGGTGTTAAGTCCTTTTCACCTTGTAGATTTTTCACCTTGTAGAACCTGGGTCGAGGTTTATTACATTTACGTTTAATTTATATTTTACCCTGCCCAATAATATAAATTGAACCCCATCCCAGCCCCCAAGAAAAAGCCAGGAGGAAAAACATCAACTTCTTTGCAGAAGGCTTTACTCTGTTATTAATGTATTAAGACATCCTTGTGTCTTGTGCTCAATGGGCCATTCTGGTAAGAGCATGGAAAACAGCTGAGGGCGATTTGGACTGTGGAGGCCCAGCTCAAGAAATATCAGAGGGGAAGAATATTAGTAAGTGACCTAGAGACCATTCTTGTGATATTCTTGACAAAGAATATGGCCGCTTTCTTCCATTGTTGTAAAAATGTGCTGGAGGGTAAACTAAGAGTTTTGGATTAATGGCATTGGTAGGGGAGCTTTCAAGACAGCCTAATACTGTCACTTGGTTACTAGCGGTCACTCTTATGTAGATCTACCGTGAAAAGGAGAAAGTGGGCAAAAAGAAATTCAGAATGTACAGTTGGAGGGGAAAAGGGTCACCAGGAAACATAATGGAGCCAAGTCAAGGAGATAAAAGGTTTAAAGAAAAGCCCGCTGCTAAATGGAATAAAGGGAATAGTGACCTCAGGGCAAGACTCCACTCACCTAGGCTTCCAACTTGTGAAAAGAAATTAAAAACTTAAGCAGTAAAGGAGACCATCAACAACATTAGCTGATGCTAATGTGATTGAAAGAGAGGACCATGTTCCAGCCCCAGCAAGCAGCAGAACTTGGCAGTTTCAGCCACATGGTTCCGGCCTTAGAGTCAAGGATACAAGAAAGGGGCTGTGGAATCTCCCTCCACAGCTAAGGAAAGCAAGCCACTGAGGCCAGGCATGTGTCGGGGTGTTCCTGAATGGGGGCCAAGAGAGGCCATGGTGTGAAGCTGTAACGGTGAAGCCTGGATTGTGTTGGAGACCCCAAGATGGTGAACATAACAGGTTTGTGGGATACCTGCCAAGGAGATCTGCAGACCTGTTGTGAGCCACTGTGTGCATTCTGGGAATGGAAACTGGTCCTCTGTAAGAACAACTAGTGCTCTTATCCTCTGAGCCATCTCTGGTCCCATTCTTATCTCTAAAACATCTCTCTGAATTCATCACTGCATCCACCACCTACTTTACAAATGAAAGGGCATAATGTCATAAAGGCCTAAAGTCATGTAGGTGAAACTTTGCATGGTGCCAGGAGCCTGGCAGGACATGACTTGAGAGTTCCTCCTCTGAGCTCTATCCTGCACTTCCTCCTTGGTTGCTCTTGGAGATCCTGGACATAACTGCATCACTTTGAAGTAGCATTGAACAGAAACATTGTTGTGAATGAAGAATTCCAAGGTCACATGCTAAGCAAAGAAACTGCAGACCATTAAATAGTTATTTTTTGTAACAGACCCTAGAATTTCTAAAGTTAAGGCCCAATGTAACTGATTGCTGTATAATCGAGGGCTGTCTTGCCAAACATCTGTCTATGTAATGAGAGGTATACACACAATATTCATAGGGGCATTGTAATGGCAAAGGACTAGAGACAGAAACAGAGAGCCATTACAGTAAATTATAGTGCATCCATATTGTGGTATATTACGTAGCTCTTTAAAAGGCGACTCGCTTATGTAATAGACACTGGGAGGCATCTTTTCTGTTGTCCTGGCACTACTGCCATGGCCAAACCTGAAAACAAAAGTCCCCAAAGAGGCTATAGTTTACATCCAAAGAGCCACCAGTGACTGGAACATGAACCTTCTAGCAAAGGATTGAATATTCTTCAAGGTGTAGATCTTGTTCCAGGAACCTCCCATCCCCACCCACTCCACTGCTACTCAACCTATTCACCCCTTCATAGATGCTACCCACAGACATGCTATCGGCACGACTCAGTGAAAAGATGGACTGGAGAGATGAGGGGGATATCAGTCTCCATGGAAAATGCAGTGGTGAGGGGCCCCCCTTCCATTCTCTCCACATGGGACTCCTCTTCCCTTCTAGCATTAAGGAAGGGCTCCGAGTCATCAATGAAGACCAAGTGTGCCTGCAGAAGTGGGCACTGACCATCCCAGGGCATCTGTTCAGGCAGCAGACTTAACTGATCTAGTCTGCCCAATTGCTGCTTGCACTAGAGGAGGGAGGGAGCCGAGCCAGGGGCTTGTGGAATAGAGTGTAAGTGTAGAGAGAGAGCAACTTAAACTGTACCCCACTTCCCACTCCAGCAATGGGATGCCATCCGAGGGCTGAAGCATAAACAATGGAGCCTCCTGGACAATACAGCAGATACATGAGGGTCACCAGCTCCCAGGGTCGGCATCTAGGACCCCTTGGTACTTAGTCATTGCCGTACCCACATAGTCTTGTTTCACTTTTGTTTATGTATTCTTATTTTTCTTTTGTAAGGAAAAAGATATTATTTTACTCTGTATCCCATTTCAGAACATAAACAATTAGAGTCATTTTCAGATCTATTGTGCTTGTTAAACCAAATGAATGCATCTCCTTGTTATTAGTTTTATAGTCCTAATTTTGTTGGTTAATTTCCTGTGTTTTCAGTTTTTGGTTCATAAGCTTATATTGAATTGCAGATTTTTCTCCTCTCTCCTCCTCCCTTCCCTCTCCCTCTCTTCTCCTCTCTCCTTCTCCCTTCCCTCTCCCTCTCTTCTCCTCTCTCCTTCTCCCTTCCCTCTCCCTCTCTTCTCCTCTCTCCTTCTCCCTTCCCTCTCCCTCTCTTCTCCTCTCTCCTTCTCCCTTCCCTCTCACTCTCTTCTCCTCTCTCCCAGTCTTTCTCCCCCTTGTCTTTCACTCTTCTTTGGCTGATAGTGTTGGAGTTGGCACCAGTCCAGAATCAGATATTAAAGTACCGCTGTCCCAATGCCTTAGAAGATACTGAAGATAATACCAGAATTAGTACAATTTGTAATCTGCATTGTATACCATATGCCAGTGCTACCTAATTAAAAACAAATACATTTTTAATGTGGTTGATTAACTCTCAGGGATACCTAATTAAGTAAAAACAAATAGCAAAAAAGAATAAAACAACAATAACAAAAACAACAATGAACACACAACAATAACAAAAACAAATAACACACACACACACAAACCTAGTTTATATAAAGAAGAAATAAGTGGTGTGCTTCAAAATTTAGCAGACTGACAAGCAAGTTAAAATCAAATTCAGGGGACCCTTTAGTCTTTAACTGAATTGAAAAGGGATTCAGTTCAGTCAATGATCATAACTAATGGTGTGCTACATCAATACACCTGCCTTAAAAGTTGAAAAAGAAACATTCTATCCATTACCAAAGTACTTTCCCATCTCCACATACTTTACGATGACTCTCAAAAATAAGATCCTCTGCAGCCATCATATATGATGATGTGACATCTGAAAGATGTCCCATAACAAACAAGAGAACCATAGACGATTAAAGATCACACTGAAAATTTCTAAGAAAAACTCAAGCACTACAGCCTTAGTTTTTCTCTGACATCGATCGGGTCTGGACTTGGGTCTGACAGCTGTTTCTCTGGCTGACAACAGAAGTGGGTGATTTCAATATTGGGGGGGGGAGGGACAAACAAACAGAGCTAACTTTGGACTAAGTTAGTGTTCACTCAGTGTGGCCAAATTAGCCACCTGTGACAGTCAGTGGAAACACATTTGCAGAAAAACAGACCCAGTTCTTTGATTGCACCCCACTCCGGAGAGGCACTACCTAGAAACAAGGAGAACAGGATGGCAGTTGAGGGTTTCTCTATTGCCTTGCACATTTAACTGAAAGTTTAAATGAAGATAAGGGATGTAACTCACGGGCCAAGTGCTTGCCTAGCATGGATGAAGCTCTGAGTTCTACCTCCAGAATTGCAAAACAGGAAGAAAAAGAAGTTAGAAGTGTGTGTGGCATGGCACAACCACCCTCTCTCCGCCCCCCTGATAACCCTGATGGAGCAAAGGTAGAAGCTGTGGAATATTCCTGCACACTGTGTGAATATATGTTGCTATGGCTGGTTTAATAAAGAAGCAGACTGGCGGATAGCTGAACAGGATAAGGTTAGTGGGAGAGCCAAACTGAGACCGCTGGGAGGAGAAGGGCGGAGTCAGAAGCTCCAGCAGATGCAGGAGAAGCAAGATGGGCACGATGTACTGAGAAAAGGGACCAAGCCACGTGGCAGAGCATAGATAAGAGTTACGAGTTAATATTAAAAAAAAAAAAAAAACCTCTTATATTTAAATGTTAGAGTTAGCTAGTAAGAAGCCTGAGCTATTGGCCGAGTATTTTTAATTAATATTAAGTCTCTGTGTTGGTTATTTGGGAACTGGTGGTCAAGAAACAAAAGTCTGCCTACAGGAAGTGTTGCCAGGAACACAGACAAATCTGCTTGAACGTACAGTTAGCCAGCCAGTTTTGCTCACAGACAGACGCTGGATCTGAGACAGCAGGCCTTGTTCCTGGCAGCCCAGCAAGCAGCCTGAGCCCCAGAATGCTAGAATTATTTTCCCCTGTCACTGGGTACCCAGGGTGCTGATGTGAGTGGGCGCCAGGTCACATGGTGGGCTGTGTAAGGTAAGAGCCTTGAGCTTAGCCTGGCAGTGGTGGCACACACCTTTGATCCCAGGCAGAGGTAGGCAGATCTCTGGGAGTTTGAGGTCAGCCTGGTGTACTAGTGAGTTCCAGGACAGCCAGGGCTACACACAGAAACTCTATCATGAAAAACAAACAAACAAAAACAACAAAAAGGAGCTTTGAGCTTAGAAAAATCTATTTATTATTGTTGTTGTTGTTATTGTTGTAATTAACACTACACTTCTCTGAGCCTCGACTATAAAATGGACTAACAGCTCCATGGCCCAGAACTATTGCTTAGAGAAGTGGGGAAGAAGAGTATTCTGACAGTGTCTGGAACTCTGAGCATTCAGCAAGTCCTCACTCTTTTATTTGTCCTTCACTGATTTCCTCAGACAACGAGTTAAGTGAATTTTTAAAGATTTATTCTTATTGTTTTTAATTACGTGTGTGTGCACGTGCGCGCGCGTGCGTTTGCACTCACCCAAAGAGATTGGAGATGTTGGATTTTCCCAGAGCTGGAATTACAGGTGATTGTGAACTGCCCAGCGTGGGTGCTGGAATCTGAACCTGGGTCCTCTGCAGGAACAGTGTGTGCTCTTAACCACTGAGCCATCTCTCCAGCCCCGAGTGTGTTTGTTTCTTGGTTTATATGTATGAGGGAGGACTGGAGAGATGGCTCAGCAGTTAAGGACACTTGCAGCTCTTCCAGAGGACATGAGTTTGGTTCCCGGTATCCATGTCAGATGACTCACAACTGCCTCTAACTTCAGCTCCAGTAGATTCTGCTACTTCTGGCCTCTGTGTGTGCCTACACTCATATGTACATGCCCACACACAGACACAACATTAAAAAAATAAAGTTATGTGTATGTGTCTGTGTGTGAGCATGTATATGAGTGCAGGCGCACGCAGAGGCCAGAAGAAGGCATTGGATCACCAGAACTGCACCCAACATGGCTGTTCTAGCTAGTGGGTTTAGCCCTGAAACATCTTGCTTGTGCCCTCCAATGCATGTTTGGGCCTCTACCAGAGCCCTGTGCCCCTCGCCCCTCTCTCCTGTCGGGAAGCAGCTCCTAGGATCCCATTTGTGTTAGATAGGAAATTTAGGTTCAGATGCTACAGCCAAGAGCCCCCAAGATGACAGTGACTTGCAAGAGGTAGAAATGTATTCTCTCCCTCGACACTGGGCAGGAAGACCAGATTGACAGGGCAGCTGGAAGGTGCCTTGGTTGTTCTGTTGCTTCTTCCCAACTCTCCCAAGGAAAAAATGCTCTGTCTGTGCTTCAAAATACTTAGTGTATCTTCCCCAAAAGTTGTACAGGCCACTTCTGCTCACATCCCACGGATGAGTCACCTGATCACAAGGCATGATAAGTCGCAAGACTGGCTGGGGACTTAGTCTCCAGTCCATGAGACACACCCACATCTGCCATTCTGCGCTTCTTTGCCTAAGAGGGCATTGAGAGTAAAATAACTTAAGGGAGCTGAAGTTTAAGCTCAGAGACCATTGAGCTGGGGTAGGGAGTAGGGGATGCCAGGTGGTCATTGGAATGAGCTGGGGGTGGTGAGACCATCCTAATGAACTGGATGGGGGTGCAGTCATTAGAATGAGCTGGGGGTGGTGGTAAACGGTAGGACTTGAAGCCTTTCCCACCAGGGTAATTCCCTCTGCCTACCCCTTTGTGTGCAGAAGTCGGTGGCTTCTCTTCGAGTTGCCTGAGTCCCTTCATTGAGGAAATGAAACATCAAGAAGCAGAGAGTCCGGGATGTCCCTCTCATTACTGATACAGCTTGGTTGAAGAAGAGGACATTAGATCTAGGAGCAGAAATGCATGGCAGGCAAACCCCAGACCTGGGGCTGCAGAGACGGAGGCCAGGTCCCAAAATGGTGAGCAGAATCTGGGACCATGCTGAGCTGAGCATGGCCAGGAATTCTCACATTTACCAGACAGATCATCTTTCATCTCCCCAGGAGGAGATGAAGGGGAAGAGGGCCATCCTCAGAAAAAAAATTCTTCTCAACAGAAAGAAGAACTAGAGAAAAGGAGTTCCCCTCGCCACCCCGGTGAACAGAGTAGGACCTAGAAATCGCAGACCAAGCAAGTCTGTAGGAAAAAACACAAAGTGCAAAGGCCAAGTCAGGAGCTCAGCCGCCATCTTTGCAGCCCTGCAGCTCTAGGTGAGGGCTTCATGCCCTCATCTACAAAAAGCGTGGCGGCATCAAATCCCCTCAGTGGTGGCGAAGCTGGGATGAGGTACAGCGTGAAAAGCTCTTAGCGTGGACCTGTAGGGAAAGAACATTTACCTGCTCTCGTGGAATTCGATAGAGATCAGAAGGGTGTTCAGAGAGAAGCATAAATGGGGGAAGAGGGAAGTTGGGGAGAATGGGAGGTAAGTATCTATAGGCTTGGCTGTCTGAGAAGTTGGCTGACATTTGGGACAATCTCGGCAGGATCTTCCATATCCCATGGCATGCACACACATGCAAGCACACACACACACACACACACACACACACACACACACACACACACACACACACACACACATGCATGTACACATATACATGCACATACAAAGAGCCAAGATTAGTTTTGAATCTGTCACAGCTCCCTGTCTCAGGAATGCATTTTACTTTTTCAGATGTTAGGAGAGGCTAGGTTTTGCTGCATGACAAGTGAAACCACACCCCAAACTCAGTGTTCATAACAACTACAAACATTTCTTGCTCACCCTTGCACCCATAATGTGTCAACTGCTCCCCAGTGCCACGCCATTTTTACTCCAGACCACGGATGGCACACTCCATTTCTGCACTGTTGCAGACATCTGGGAAAGAGACCAGCGGGCACACTGAGCTGCCAGCTCCTCTCCAAAGCAGCACAAATCACATTGTGGGGCCTTGGGCTGGGAGCGCGGTCGTATAATTCTGTAGAAGGATGAACATAGGAGACAGTATTCCAGTCTACCACAGTAGACTCCATCCCCATCCAATCACAGCCATGAGCCAAAAAAAACAGGTGATTGCTAAGAGCTGCCCTCTGCAAAATGACAGAAAATGGTGAGAATCCATGGGAAGTACAGATATTTGGGGAGTCTGTAAACTGTAACATTCCAAACTCCTAAGAGGGAGTGTCCTTACCACTCTGAGTATTGGGAGAGATAATAGTGTTAGCTCTCTCTCTCTCTCTCCCTCCTTCCCTCCCTCCCTTGCTCCCTCCCTCCCTGTTTTCAAGACAGGGTCTCTCTACATAGCCCTGGCTGTCCTGGAACTCACTATGTAGACCAGGCTGGCCTTGAACTCACAGATTTCTGCCTCTGCCTCCCAAGTGCTGGGAAAAGGCATGCACCACCAGGTCTGATGTAGTGTTGTTTTACTACCTCATCCTCTCTCTGTACCCAGGAAAGGCCTCTACTGTGTTGGTGCCACACTTGGATATGGGCTTTGCCCTACTCAGTCCTCAGATGTATGTCACTAAGGCCGCTCACTGGTGGATAGACACACAAACTGTGGTGGCATGTTATTTAGTCTCAGAGGGGAAGGAGATGGAGATTCAAGCCACATATAGCTGAACCTTGAACATGGTGTGAAAACAGCCAGCCACAGAAGGACTGGCACTGTATGGTTATGCTTATGTAAAGTCCCTACAATAGCGAACACGTAGACACGGGAGACAGAGAGGCTTAGCAGGAATTGGGAGCCGAAGCACAGAGCGACTGCTTCATGGGTGCAGAGTTTCTGGAGTTGAGCAGTGTGACACAACAGTGTGTGGCTACTAAACGTCACCAAACACCTAGAGGGGCTTAAATGCACCCAAGGGAGACGGCTTCGCCTACGCTGACCGTGTGTCCTGGTTGGCTTTCTGTTGCTGTCATGAACACCATGACCAAAGGCAACTTAGAGAGGAACAGGCGATTCAGCCTATGATTCCAGGTTGTGGTCCATCATGAAGGGAACTCCAGCAGGAACTGGAATAGAAACCATACTGGATCACTCACTCCCAGGTTCATGCTCAGCTAGCTTTTGTCTACAGCCAAGACGCACCTACCCATGGATAATGCTGCCCACAGTGGGCTGGGTCCTCGCACATCAATCATCAGTCCACAACCTTTCAGAGACATGCAAGTGTGATCTGAACAACTGCTCATCTGAGGTTCCCTCTTTCCAGGAGTGCCCAGTTGACAGTAAAAACTAGCCAGCACAGTGTGTACACATGAGGGCCTGGGTTCCATCCCCAGCACCCACATAAGGCTGGCTGGGTGGCGTACACTTGTAATCCCAGCACTGGGGACGGGGAGACAAGGGTCCCTGGGGCTCACTGGCCAGCCAGCCTCACCTATCCAGTGAATCCCTAGCTAGTAAAAGATCCTGTCTCAAAGACCAAAGCAGATGGTACCAGAGGGATGACACCAAAGGTTGTCCTCTGAATTCCATATGCACCTGCACACACATACCCCTGCACACACATACCCCTGAACACATATACCCCTGCACACATATACCCCTGTACATATATACCCCTGCACACACATACCCCTACACACATATACCCCTGCACACACATACCCCTGCACACACATACCCCTACACACACATACCCCTGCACACACATACTCCTGCACACATATACCCCTGCACACACATACCCCTGCACACACATACCCCTGAACACATATACCCCTGCACACACATACCCCTGTACACACATATACCCCTGCACACACATACCCCTGCACACACATACCCCTGAACACATATACCCCTGCACACATATACCCCTGTACATATATACCCCTGCACACACATACCCCTGTACACACATATACCCCTGCACACACATACCCCTGCACACACATACCCCTGCACACATATACCCCTGCACACACATACCCCTGCACACACATACCCCTACACACATCTACCCCTGCACACACATACCCCTGCACACACATACCCCTACACACACATACCCCTGTACACACATACCCCTGTACACACATATACCCCTGCACACACATACCCCTGCACACACATACCCCTACACACACATATACCCCTGCACGCACATACCCCTGCACACATACCTATACATACACCTATGCACAAACACATACACAGACTCATATATATGTACATGTATATATGTATACTCACAATGATTAAAATGGCAAATATTATAATGGTCTACCCCAAAAAAAGTATATTGTAGCAAAAAATAATTTAATTTTGGGGCTGGAGAGATGGCTCAGAGGTTAAGAGCACTGACTGCTCTTCCAGAGGTCCTGAGTTCAATTCCCAGCAACCACATGATGGCTCACAACCATCCGTATTCAGATCTGGCACCCTACTCTGTATACATAATAAATAAATAAATCTTTTAAAAAAAGATACAGGAGGTTATTCCAATTTAAAAAAAATAATAATTTAATTTTGAAAAATACCCCCAAATCTTCAAGCTTTAGGTAGTTCAACTCACATAACCGACCATGTAGCCACTATGTAATTCATGGTGGCTTTTGTAGCCTGGAAATACTGATAAACAGTAGCTTCCAAGTGTACATGCTGCTAATTAGCTAGGGACTGGGGGTGAGGAGATGACCTGGATCAACCATGATATGAAACTGGGGCTTTGAGGGTCCTCTGAAGCCAGCTGAGACCCTGGGGAGGCTGTTTCCTTCTCAACCTCATTTTCCTTATCCATTATGTGTGTCTCAGTCCTGGGGCCACAAGGTTTTCCACAGGTTCAGGTTGATGACCCACCCTCACCCCCCCCTCCCCCGCCGCTGCCCCCGCTTAACACTCTCAACAACTCTTTAATGGGAAAAAATAATAATACACAGCAACCATTTTGAAGGATTTATGGCTTGGTGGTTTTGTTTTAAAACTTTCAAAACAGAGAGAAATCTCCGTGGGCCCTGATGTTCTCTGCGCTCTGCTGATAAGCTGTGCGGTGCAGCAGGAGAGGCCCTGGGCTGACCGGGCCTTCCCTCTGCTGTGAAGAACCAACTGGCCTCAGACTTGGGCCCTGGTCTCTTCAGGTCTGCTCAGGCCCTTTGTAGTAACTGGCAGACCCAGAAGAGACTGTGGACACACAGTCTTTTTTAAAATCCGTTTCTGCATGCTGATAATAAAAAGAGATCTGGGCCGCTGCACAGCAAGCCAAGTTGAGACTAGACAACGGATTTTGGACTTTTTATTTACTGCTTCCTCACATTCTACCTGGGCAGCTCATCAGTTCTAAGGCTCCAGCAGGCTTCTCAGCTTCTCTAGGCCTCACCTAGTTTCCTCACCTCGAGTTCCCTTGCCTGTGGAATAAAGGTGGGGTGCCTAGTTGGTTGGTTGGTGGTGAAGGCTCCTGCTCTAACACCTAGGCTTAGGTTCCACACTCTGCTCTCCTTTCCAGAAGCCAGCTGCACCCCGTGAATCAGCAGCCTCCAGGGCTGATTCAGGCCACGCCTCAGTCCAGTCAGGACCCAGCGGTGTTGGTACCTGCCTAATACAGTGCGTGCTCCTCTGACAAATGAACTCTTGCGGAGAGAACTGATTGTAATGCATTGCTGCACATCCACCTTTTCTCATCGCTGCAGCCCAGCAGGAGTCGTTCACAGGAGTCGTTCACAGGAGTCATTCACAGGAGCAGAGATTTTCTTGGCTCGCAGTTTTAAGGAAACCCAACCCATTATGGGGGAGGCATGATGTGAGGAAGCTTACCTCGCTGCCTGCCTCCCAGCAATCTACTTCCTCCAGCCCCCAGAAGCTCCCCTCTCTCCCCAAAGGGCAACACCAGCTGAGAGCTGAGTTCAGACACGTACAAACTGTTGGGTCCAGGGGGACACACAAAATAATGGGGTACAAACCACAGTCTAAAACCAGAAGCTAAACTTTATTCCAAAATATCACTGCAGATCACAAAAAGCTTATCAGCTAGCTGAGACCACAGCCAGAGTTTGGGATTCTGTAACTGTGGCGATTGGAGGGGGGTTATGAGTCCCTTTTTATAGTAAAGAGAAAGCATTAGGCATGGACAAAAGAATTTTTATGATTTCTTAGTTAAACTTTAAGAGACAAATTGCTTTTTAGGTTTTACAATTTTCCATTAACAAGGTTTTAGGGGGTTTTAGCTAAACAATATTTGTACATCCCTGCAGTCCTTCCTGACTCAGGTAATTGATGTTTGTCCAAATCTCAGCTTCTCCTGACAGCTGGGTTCCCATAGCGGGGAATACAAAACAATGCAAGGCAGGTTGTCACGTGGAACTCATTAAAAGTGAACTTTGGTTTCGGTAGTGAGTCAGGGGGTTATCGAGAATAGCTAACCCCAGGGCTGCAGAGAGCAAGCTTTAGTAAAAAACTAGCATTTGGGTTGCTGACAGAGCTGCCCACTGTAAACCGAGGATGGGTCCAGTTAAGGTTAATCTTTATTTACCGGCAAAGCCGATGGCTGTCAGCTCCCATCTCTTAAGTTTACAACTTTTTCCTCCTACAATCCTATCTTATTCCTATGTTTCTTTCTTGTTCCTCTATCCCTGGGCCCTACACAAACCACAGTATTCGCTCATGCCTTGTGCTTGCCAGAGAACTTTTCCCACTCTAGAGACGAGAACAAAGGAAAAGAGAAGGGACATGAGGAAGCTGAATTTCTTCCTGCCGACATATGTATTCCTGGTTTTGCGTATTTTATGTTTGATTTCTTCTGATGAAAGGCCAATTCAGGTAGGTGCGCTGCGTTCATCTGGTGGACGTGGTGGAAAACCAAAACACAAAACAAAATCTCTGTTTAGTCAATAGCTGAACCCGGCGCAGCTGCCTTTCACAGAACAGGTACCTAGTCTTCGTGGAGTCGCAGGTGTGGGACAGTAGCTGAGGCCACTGCTTCCCACTACTGAGAAAAACACCCTACGCCTCTGCTGTCCTGAAGTCAAAATGGAAAACCCAGGGGAGCAGGGCATTTCAGGCCTTCTCCACAAGAGGGCGGAGAGTGTCCATGCCAGGCCGCTCTGCGGCCAGCGAGCCCTGCCTGTGGCCACCGCCGTTCGCGTTGCTGACGCACACCTTGATTGGCAGCTGTGTTTCCCTTCGTTACTCCAGCCCAGGAGTCAGTGAGGAATTTTCGGAGTCAGGTGGACTTGGATTAAAATCCTGGCTCTGCCATTTGCTAAAATCTTGGCAAGTTAGCTCTCATTCTGATTAATAATTTAGTGACTTCCCAAGCCTGGGAAGCATAGAGTTATAGACACGCGGCACACAAAGAAACCTGCCTTCCAGCTCCTCAGTGAAGCCCCTGGGTCATGGATCAGGACCCAGAGCTCCAGGCTTGAGTCAAGCCCATGTCTTACTCTCTGGACGTGAGAGCACCCATGAAAGGCAAGGATCATTCATCAACGAATGAAAAGCTAGGAAGTCCTTTTATGCTGCAAGCTCAGGCTTTCTGTTAGAGCAAAGACTGGGGGCCTCGTTCATCATCCCGCTTCCTCCGCAGTGACATGCTTGGCTCTCGGTTTCCTCATGGCAGTGGTGGAAAGCACAGGGTAGAGATTAAAATACTCCCTACCCCATAGCGTCTTGTGCACTTCCAAAGAGAGCATGATCATCGTGCTCACACAGAGCCTGGCACCACACAGGCATGG
Source organism: Peromyscus maniculatus bairdii (assembly GCF_049852395.1). Classification (NCBI taxonomy): domain Eukaryota; kingdom Metazoa; phylum Chordata; class Mammalia; order Rodentia; family Cricetidae; genus Peromyscus; species Peromyscus maniculatus. The sequence goes on along the minus strand of NC_134855.1, from coordinate 4,835,150 downwards.
GATAAGTGTTAGTTCTGGTTTGTTTAATTACCAGTGGCCAGCTCCTTAAAGAAAACAGCCCTTCCCCACCCACCCCCAGCAGAAACCATCAAGTGTGAAGGGCTACGCTTCAGCATCCCTATCACAGTTTTGAGGAGTTCTCTCCAATGGCTTCCTGTCTAGACTGTTTTTTTTAGGGGTTGGGGGAGAGGTTGTCACAGAAGCCTTCTGTGTCTCTCATCCTCAACTGCGACTCTGCAGTCATCAACACCACTGCAAAAGAAGCTTCCTTGCCCTTCACATCAGTGGAGCAGCACAGATCATGGACTGCCCCAGGGGTTCTGCAAACAGCATGGTCTCCAGTGGCAGACAGACCACAGACATCAACACGGCCTTGGTTCTCTTTCTGAGTATGTTCTCATCCATAAAGTGAAGGCTGACCATAGGGTTGTGGCAGTGCATGAAATATAACATTTATCCACTCTGGTGGAGCAAGGGTGGCTGTTTCTAAGAGCAAAGAGGACTAAGACTGTATTCTAACCTGCTCTGAAGACTGTTCCTTAGCGTTAATTGCCAACTTGACAGGACCTGGAATCACCTGGGAGATTGTTCATTCAGGTAGGAAGGCCCATCTTAATTACTGGTGGACACTTCCCTCATTAGGGAGTCCGAGGATATTAAAATGGGGAATGCAAGCCGTATGCATTCGCCCTCTTTCCTGACTGTGGATGTGATGGGACCAGCTGCTTCCGGCTCCTGGATTTCCGTGGCCTGATGACTTGTCCTCTGAACTGTGGGTGAAAAGAAACCCTTGTCTCCTTTAAGGTGCTTTATCGGAGTATGTTACCACGGAAACAAGGAAGACACTAAGACAATTTCCTTAATTGTGCTACACCTTCCCATTCTTACTGACACCACCAGCAGCTAGTTCAAGATTAAGTCCCTGGTGACTCTTAGGTTCCCTCTCTGACAGCTATTGCATTAAAAAGACGTTTTCTTTTCTCCCTGGACCTTGGCTACAGCATCAGCATCTCAGGAGGGAGAAGCAACGTTGTGTGGCTAGAGGCTCATCCCTCAGAGTGTCCTGGGCTCCAGCCGGAGAAATGTATATTTCTCCTGGTATTCACTTCCTAGAGTTTCTGTACTACAACTGGGCAGGTTAAAACCACAGAAATGGCTTCTCCTGCAGCTCTACAAGCTGGAGGTCCGAAAACAAAGTCATCAAAGCGGGCCTCTGTCTGGCACTGACCAGGACATCTAGCTCCTGGTAGTGGCCATCGGTCTCAGCTGTTCCTTGCAGAGACCTAGTCTGCTTCTGTTGCCCCCGAGCCATCCTTTTCCTTGCTCATTTCTGAGCTGGGGCAGTAGCCACACTGGATGAACCGTCCAGCCTCCTCCTATATGAGAGTGCTTTACCTCAGTTACATCTGCAGAAGAGATCACAGAATGAATGCGTGGCTGAGAAGAGAAGCCGTTTTCTCACAACTCTGGTGCTAGAAGTCTAAGGTCGGTTTCTTCTAAGGGTTGGCCTTTCCCCCTTAGCTGCTAGATGGAAATCTATCTTCCTGTGTTTCACATGCTCTTCCCTGTGTATCTCTGTCCTGGCTTCCTCTTCTTAGATTAGGATGTACCCTTATAATGCCATTTCAATTTATCTCTTTGAAGACTCTGTGATGGTTACTGTTCTGTTTGAGAGAGAACCTCGGTTTGTAGCCCCAGCTGTTCTGGAACTCTCAATGTGGATCAGACTAGCCTTGAACTTACAGAGATCCCTCTGCCTCTCCCTCAGCCTCCTCAGTGCTGGGTTAGTTTTTAATTATCAGCTCACCACAACCTAGAACGATCTGGGAAGAGTCTCAGTGAGGAATTACATAGATCGGTTTGGCTTCTAAGCACATCTGTGGGAAAGACCAATGCTGTGGGATGGTCTGTATGTCAAATCTGTTGCTCTGATTGGTCAATAAATAAAACACTGATTGGCCTGTGTCTGGGTAGGAAGTATAGGCGGGACTAACAGAGAGGAGAAAAGAAAGAACAGGAAGGCAGAAGGAGTCACTGCCAGTCGCCACCATGACAAGCAGCATGTGAAGATGCCGGTAAGCCACGAGCCATGTGGCAAGGTATAGATTTATGGAAATGGATTAATTTAAGATATAAGAACAATTAGCAAGAATCCTGCCACGGCCATACAGTTTGTAAGCAATATAAGTCTCTGTGTTTACTTGGTTGGGTCTGAGCAGCTGTGGGACTGGCGGGTGACAGAGATTTGTCCTGACTGTGAGCAAGGCAGGAAAACTCAAGTTACAGACCAACCCAGCCCAAGATGGGCAGCACCATTCCCTAGACAAGAGGTCCTGAGCAGGGCAAGAGGAGGAGGCTGGGAGAAAACAAGCAAGGATGCATTTATTCTCCTTTCTCTTGGCTGTGGGTGTGAGGCGACTGTTTGACTTTCCCCAAATGACGGATTGTTGTAGCTAGAGTTTTCCTGCCTTGCCCACAGTTAGGACAAATCTTTGTCACCCGCCAGTCCCACAGCCGCTCAGACCCAACCAAGTAAACACAGAGACTTATATTGCTTACAAACTGTATGGCCGTGGCAGGCTTCTTGCTAACTGTTCTTTTATCTTAAATTAACCATTTCCATAAATCTATACCTTGCCACGTGGCTGGTGGCTTACCAGCGTCTTCACATGCTGCTGGTCATGGCGGCGGCTGCAGTGTCTCTCCGCCTCAGCCTTCCGCTTCCCAGAATTCTCCTCTCTCCTTGTCCCACCTACTTCCTGCCTGGCCACTGGCCAATCAGTGTTTTATTTATTGACCAATCAGAGCAATTTGACATACAGACCGTCCCACAGCAGATTGTAGCTTGGATTTGTAAGCCACAGAAACCTTTTCCCTCCTGAGTTGATTTTCTTTGCCAGACTCTTTACCACAGCAGCATAAATGACAACAACATAACCTACCACAGAATACAGTTACCTTCTGAGGGACTAGGGGTGTGGACTCCAGTTCATCTTGGGAGAGGGGTGAGGTGACATGATTTTATCTATAACAGTTATTTCTTTACATTTTTAATAAACTCAAATAATATATAAATGCATTATTATTGTTATCACTACAACTTCAAACAGAATGCTGAAGTCCCCACCCCCATCCCACTCCATCCAGTTCTGCTCCTAAGTCTTTGTGTGGATGAGCACTTTACAAAGATGTGGCTTTGGTATGTGCCCCCCCCCGCTGTGTAAATATTTTGTATTATGCACACTCCTGTGTAAATCCCTGTCTTCTCCATTCTTCCTATGTATGTGCCACTCTCCTCCCCACCTTGACCTAAAGATTAGCTGTGACTAACACGTTCAGAGTAGTTGTTGGGATGTTAGAAGGTGGAAGCATGGAGCATATAGGTCTGCTATGCAATTTCTAGCAGTCACCCAATATTTCAGTGTCTCCTTGTCCTTACATGTAAAATAGAGGACAGCAATTGTGCTGGCTAGTTTCATATCAAGTTGGCACAAACTAGAGTCATCTGAGACTTACTGGGATAAAATACCCTGGAAATGTAACTTAGCATTCAGGGAGTCTGTTTTAGCCCTCAGTTCCAAGTTATGATCCATCATAGTGGAGAAGTCACAGTGGCCAGCCCTTGAGGGAATTGATCATGTCACATCCATAATCAGAAACAGATCGATGAAGGCATGCTTGTGTCCAGCATTCTTTCTCTGCTCCTGTGGTTCAGGACCCCCTGCCCAGGGAATGGTGCCACCCATAGTGGGTTTTCCCACATCAATTAATGTAATTAAGATAACCTTCCCCAGAGGCTGGAGAGATGGCTCTTGTAGAAGATCAGGGTTCAGTTCCAAGCACTTGCATGGCAGATTACAATCAGCTGTAACTCTAGTTCCGGGGACCTGTCACTCTTCTGATCTCCATTGGCAACCAGGAATGCATGCAGTGCACATACATATGTACAAGCAAAACACTCATACACATCAAATAAATCTATTTTTAAAAATGTAGTCTCCCACAGACATGCCTTTAGACCAACTTGTTCTGGACAGTCTCTTATTAAGTCTCCCAGTTGGAACTACATGTGGTGGTGCATACCTTTAATCCTAGCACTTAAGGGGCAGAGGCAGGTAGATCTCTATGAGTTTGAGGCCAGCCTGGTCTACAGAGGGAGGTCTAGGACAGCCAGAGCTACAAAGTAAGACCCTGTTTGGGAGAGTGGGGGAGCTCTTTGCTGGTGATTCTAGACGGCGTCAAGTGGACAATTAAGATTGCCCACCACAGCGTGTTTAACTCACAGAAGAGTTGTATGTTTGTAACCAGCCTCAGAGGTCACTAATTGTGGTATTCTAGTCACAGGAAAAGAGATCTGTGCCTTGGAAAGACCATAGACTTCATGTCCTTACCCCGCTGCTCCTCCTGTCCCTCCATAGAAGTCTTTCGAATACCCCAGTTCCCCAGGATGTTATTTGAAAGGGGTATATGTGGCAGTCTAGTTCCATTTTTAAGGGTGTCAGCCCTTGAGTAAACCTCATTTTCTTCCAGTAGACTCTTGTCTTTCTTGCCTTCTGAGTGGAAGCAGATGGACTTCAGTCCAGTAGTGTTTGGAAATCCACCAACATTCTCTGAGCATCTCCCCCATGGCAGCACCAAACCCTGGTGTCTTCACTCAATTCTAATTTATTTTTACCCCCTCACTCCTGGGACTCCAGCCAGGGCTTGTGGGTGTTAGGCAAGTGACCTACCACCGAGCTACATGCCCTACATTCACCCCCACTTTACTTCTTTGATGTTTCTGAGAATCCCAAAGAATGCTTTCATTTTCCACAAATGCACAGGTGAGAACAAGCTCTTCTTGGTCATGAGTTCCTCTGTTGGCTTCTATCTGTTGCTCCCTCTATGTCTCTTCATAAAACCAAAGACTAGATTCTTGCCCCTTTTCTCAAAGTGCATCCAATAGGTTCAGACTGAGGAATTTTCGCCAAAGCCTTTCTGATAACATCACTATTCCTTAGCGTCCTCCCCTCAGAGATCACAATGGATAAGGCATTTCATTTGCTTCAGTGACCAGAGGCTCAGGGAAGTTAGTCAGCCAATGGATGGGAGAATGTAAGACTAAAGTTATGTTTTAAGTTTTAATTACTGTGCCTAAGAGATCCATAAAACAAAAATGCCTCTGACCTGCAAGCCTTCCGCCCCAGGACAGGAACTTCCTGAGATGCTGGAGGCTGTTGCTCATGTGAGATAACAAGCCACATGGTTTCACTCCCCTAAACAAGTTTGGTTGACTCCCCTGCACCAGATCTAGATGTGCCTGATCACACGTAGGGGGAGGTGTTGTTAATCCCACCAGTCGAGAATAAGACCACTATTACAGTTTAAAGTCAAATTCAAAACAAGTGTTAATTAAATACTGGCCAGGTTGAGTCACATTTTGCAGGGGCTTAAGAAGGTAAACCCATAAATCACCACATTTCCCACAAGGTCCAATCAGGGGTAAGCTGTTCATGGTGTACTTCCTGCCTGCATGCCTCCTACCTACATTGGATAATCGTGACGCATTTCCTGCCCACATGTGATCAAGCACATCTGGTGTGGATAGAACAGACAAACTTGTTTAGGGGAGTGAAAACATGTGGCTTGTTGTCTCCCATAAACAGTAGCCTCCAGCATTTTAGGAACTACCTGTCCTTGGGCAAGGGGCTTGCAGATAAGAGGCATTTTGGTTTCATGGATCTCTTAGGCATAGTAATTAAAACTTAAAGTGTAACTTTGGCTCTCACTGTTGGTTTTTAGCGGTGCTCTTACCCTGCGAGGAAAAGTCACGGAATATAACAAAACCCACTAACAGAGTTTTATTGAGGAAAGGAGAAAGGGACAGATGTGTTCAGGCCTGTTGAAAGGACACATGAAGGAAGGGGCTGGTGGGGGCGGGGGACATGGGGTTTGCCTTTTAGGACCACCCTGCACATGTGCACATGAGCCCATGCGCCGGCTACTCCGCGCATGCGCATAGATCACATGGTCACACCACGCGCCATTTACGTGACCACACAGCGCATGGGTTACGTAGGATGTATGATCCAATGACTAGGTGGGAATTACTAAGTGTCCCGGCGGGGCATGCATGATCATGGGGGTGTGGCTGGAATTCCTATCACTCACATTATGTTGGAAGTACTTCAGTATGTATGCTTTCTCCTGAATGTTAGGACCTGCCCTGTGTCCTGACGTCATCTACGTAAAGCCCCCTTTAAGAGGAGAAATCCCCTCCCCCTCCTTCTTCCCCTTTCTCTCTCCACAAGGCTGCTCGCACCTGCACCTCCACACCTCCACTTTCCTTTCTCTCCTTTTCTCTCTCTCTCCCTCCCTCTTTCTCTCTAGTCCTCCCCTCCCCCTTTAATAAAACTTTCCATGTGGATGCCATGCCTGCATGGTGTGAGTAACTTTCCCCACACCCCCTTGGCCACTGCCCACCTGGCATGTCTCCTCGGCTCAAAGCTGCCAGGGCCTTGCCTTTCCATAACACTGATTGGACAAAGGTGGGAAATACATAGCCTTATGGGTTTGCTTTTTTAAGCCTCTGATTCCTCACCATTTTCTGGGAACCCTGGAATATCCTGGCCAGAGTCCATCATCTTGTCTAGTATTTAATTAAAGCCTGCTTCAGATTTGGCTCAATAATTGTAGTAGTGGCCTTATCCTCGACCTGTGTGATTAACGTGGCAAAAGCGTTTTCTGAAGTTTGACTGCTCTCATTGGGGAACCCTGTCTAATTTTAGCTACTCCACACAAAGCGTAAGTAACTGAGCCACCAGAGAGGTAGTAATCCCATTTTCACTTGCTTTCAAAGTTTCTGATTAGATCAATGAGAGCATCAGGTTATTTCTAACAGACTTTAAACATTCCCTAACACCATGCCCAATCTCATTTCCCAACAAAGATGGAGCCTGGCAACAGTATCCAGGTAGAATTTAATCACCTTGTTTGGTTGTTTGGTTTTCTTTGGATTTATTTTCATGGAAATGATGCTGATTATCATAAAAATTGAGGTGGCTTTTTTTTTCAGTTGAGAAATTTGACATAGCTATATAAATGTTAATAAAAATAGCTATGTTATTAAAGTGAATAAATTTCTACAGAAAAATGCCGAGTAAACAGCAGTGTGACTAGCTCACTGAAATGGTAAAAACTGAGCTGGGGCCCTTAAGGCTAAAGAAAAACAGCACATAATAAAGGCGAGGCAGCCGGTCTCTCAGTGCTCCCCACTCGCTTCTTGTTTGGGGTATCCTAAGAGGCGCCTTGGCCCAGCCCAACTCCAGTGCCAAAGCCAGGTAATAAGTTCAGCCCTACCCTTGGCTGCCCCTTTGTTTGAGACTTCTCTATTTCAAGTGGAATTTCCATATCCTTTCTCATAACAGTTGCCCTCCCATCAACTTTTTCCCCAAAACAAACAACAAAAAAGCAGCCAGCTTCCCCCAACAAGGAGTTAAATGCCAGGCTGCTTTGCAAGAGTAGTGTACTAAAGGCCTGGAGGGAAATTGGGTCGTGAGGGTGGTGCCCCTTTTAGACCCAACTCCAGACATGGGGTGGCACACTCCACTCTCCTCACCTCTAAAGAAAAGCTCCCCCAATCTCAGCCTTGGCCTTCTTATGCAAGTGCGCGGCATTCCTGAGACCGTTTCCTTCGTGGTCTGACCATGCAGCGGAGGGGAAAGGCTGGCCGGACGCTGGACGCCGGACTCTGGACACCGGACGCTGGACGCTGGAGTTGCACTGCTATAGTGACTTTCAGTTCTTTGTCCTTGCTAAGGGGTGGGTTCCCCTTCTGCTTGAAATTCTCCCTCAATAGTGTCGATGTAAAATTGTGATTCTGCTGTCGAGTTTACTCCAATCTGAACATGAATGTCCACGGCCCTGGAACGCGTCACTCAGCGATACAGCTTGAAAGTCCTGGGGGCAGGAGGGTTGTGTTGCAGTCACAGTGAGGAAACGGATGTAACAAGTCTTTCTTTCCTCCAGCCAGCTCCCAAATCACGAACAGAGACTTATTAATTATGAAAGCTCGGCCTTAGCTTAGGTTGTTTCTAAGTAGCTCTTACAACTTAAATCAACCCATTTCTATCCATCTTCATGCTGCCTCGTGGCTCGTGGCTTTACCTCTCCTGCGTGTCCCACTCCCTCAGCATCCAGCTGACAACTCCTGCATGCCTCGATCCTCTCTTCTTCCTTTCAGAGGAACCCCCTCGCTCTCCTGCCTAGCTATTGGCTATTTAGCTTTTTATTACACCAATCACAGCAACACATCTTCACACAGTGTACAAATGTCCCCCAACAGACGGATGCTCGTGCGCAGTTTGCATCCTCTTTTCTTTCATTTGGCCCAGGATCCCAGCTACCCACATTCAGGTGTGTCTTTCCTCCTAGGTTACATGTTTCCCAGGTGACACCAAATTTGTCAAGGAGACCATAAAGATTAACCATCACACAGGACAAAAGGAATTCAGGACATACTGTGTCTTTCTAATGTGTCACATCAGAAAGCACACAATGTCCACTTCTCATGGGGGACCCTAACTGAATCGGTAGTGTCCACTTAATGTCCTCATTGCTCATACCCTTCTCCTGTAATTAACAAGTAAATTTAGAAAGAACTGCTTTGAGGCTGTCTGATTGTTATGTCCCTAAACAACTTCTTGTGTAATGATCTTTGCATTCATACATGATCTTACCTGAATCGACTGTCACTATGGTAGTTGTAAGACAGTATTTTTAATTTCTTCTCTCCTTGCTCTCATTAGAATAATAATGTGATCAAATGGTGAGTTCCTTTTTTTATTCAGTGTATAGTAATCTTTTGTGGTCTGTCTCAGTCACCATTCTATTGCTGTGAAGAGACACCATAGCCATGGCAACTCTTACAAAAGAAGGCGTTTAGTTGAGGGCTGGCTTACAGTTTCAGACGCTTAGTCCATCATCATCGTGGAGGGGAAATGATGGCAGGACCGTGTGGTGCTGGAGAAGTAGCTGAGAGAGAAGTAAAGATCAGAGAAGGTGGCCCACCAAGGGCTTGTCAAACTTCAAAGCCCACTCCCAGTGACACACCTCCTCCAACAAGGCCACACCTCCTAATCCTTCTGATCCCTCTCCAATGGTGACTAAGATTCAAATATATGATCCTATGGGGGCCGTTCTTACTCACACCACCACAATTTTTGTGTTTGAATCATCTCAACTTTGACTTGTAGAAGTCGGCATCTGTGCGCTTTCACTGGCTCCAACAGCCCTGAGCACTTCCTTCCTTTCTGTTACAAGATATTCCAGGCTCATCTTTACTCTTCAAAGGAGAAACAAAGGAGGATCAGGGAGGAGATGTGTAGCATGAATCTTAAAGGGTCTTATTAATAAAATTAAACTTGAGGCCAGTTATTGGGGTGAATGCTAGAAGATCAGAGAAGCAGAACAAGCCACAGCTACCTCACCTTGCCAATTCCTCAGCTGATCCTGTTTCCTCAGTCTGGAAGCCTCTGAGTCCTTATCCAAATGAATCTCAGCTGAACTGCTTCTCAGAAGCCTGAATACTTAACCAGCCTAGTTCCCGGTTCTCATGCCTTATACACTTTTCTGCTTTCTGCCCTCACTTCCTGGGATTAAAGGATCACTTTCTGGGATTAAAGGCATGTGTCACCATGCCTGGCTGTTTCCAATGTGGCCTTGAACTCACAGAGATCCAGAGGGATTTCTGCCTCTGGAATGCTAGGATTAAAGGCGTGAGTGCCACCACTTTAGCCTCTGTATCTAGTGGCTGTTCTGTTCTCTGACTCCAGATAAGTTTATTAGAGTGCACAATATTTTGGGGAACAGAATACCACCACAGAGATGCTGTGTCTCTTCACAATATTGGGGGCGGGTGAGGAGCTCAAATATTATGCTTTTAAAAGTCACATGTTCCCAGGAAAGTGACTTGTGGTGCAGAAGGAACATTGTCAAGACATGTAGGACTGATCCCAAAGCCAGACAAAGCCTGGACCAACCGACTGCACACGAAGCTTGTCTGTTAATGGAATATCTGAATAATAACTTTGAACTTAGGTAATTAGCAACACATCTAGAGGGTATTATGTTCACTGAAGAAGCTGCTATGTGTGAATAAGAATGGGTTTTAGAAGTAGAAAGAACCTTGCTTTCCTTACACACTGGGGCAGATTCTTCCCTGTGTCTCTGCATAAGTCACTTTTCCTTGATGAGCCCCAGCCTTTCAACCATGAAACTGGGTAATCATACCCACCTCATAGATTTAAATGGAGTCATTCAAAGGAAGTGCTTAGTGTAGCCATTGTCACATATGAAACACCCAATAAATGAAAGCTACCTTTACCAAGAGTGCTTCTGTCAACAATGAAATCCTAGAGGGCGGAATGCAGCTTCATGACAGAGACTCACCAAGTTTCAGGGGAGGTCTGACGGTCTCAAGTCTAATCATTATAGCAGTGCACACGTGCAGGCGTGCGGACCCCTGCTGGTGTGCTTAGAGGCCGAGATCTAGTCTTCAGGTGATCTCTCCAACGTTGCACACAAGACCCGCACCCAATGGGAACTTGAAGATCATTTGCATTTGAGGGGCTGAGGGGAGGAGTGTTGTGGAATATTCACGTGCACTGTAAAAATGTGTCTCTACCTAAGGCTCCTTCTGATTGGTTTAATAAAGAGCTGAATGGCCAATAGCTAGGTAGGAGAGGATAGGTGAAATTTCCAGTGAGAGAGAGGAAGAGGAGGAGGAATTTAGGTGCATGAATTTTGCCAGAGATTCTGAAGAAGACTATGGTACAGAACAGAGGTAGCTGAGCCATGTGGCAGAATGTGGATTAATAGAGACAGGTTAATTGGAGTTATAAGAGCTAGTTGGAAAAAAGCCTAAGCTAAAGCCAAGCTTTCATAATTAACATCAAGTCTCCATATCCTTATTGGGGAGCTGGTGGTCCCACAAAAGATAGTCTGACAAGAAAGTTTGCTACAGAGAAGCTCCAATGAAAACCTCAACCTCTCAGGGTTTTTTTTTTTTGCTGTGATTACCATGTGCAAGACCCTGGGTTCGAGTCCTAAAACCACAAAGTAAAATAAAAACTGAGAAAATCCTGTGATTCAGAGACAGGTGGAAAGGGCAAGAGATTTGGACTTGGAAGGCTGTTGTCAGCTTCAGGGATTTCAAACAAGTCCTGTTCCCACAGTCATGAACTTCATTTTGTTCTTGTGTAGACCAAGGCTAATAATCCTTGTTGGTAGCACAACACAAAGGTCCTTGCACCCACAGATCTCCAGAGAAATCAGGAAGGTTAAACAGGCAGCATTATCTTTCCAATGGGAAAGCTATAAAAAGCCCGTTCTTCCATCCAGAAAGCTGGGAGTTGAAGTGATTCACTGCCGGATGGGCTGCATTACCTGCTGGGCCATATCAAGCTCCCACAACCAGGTGGCTAGCAAGCTAAATGACCCTTATATATTATCTGTATAGCCAGAAGCTCCCCCAAGCTCCCGGACTAGGACCAGAGGTGGCTAATAGCCCAAATGACCTCTACTCTATATGTATGACCAAGACCAGACCCTTCCTTAGGTCCTTAAGCTAGAACCCACCTTCCTTGTACATTGGGGATTGTATTACACCAGGAAATTTTTTTCCCAATTGTACTTGTTTTAAATATGCTGACAACGAACCTCCTGGCGTCAAACTCCCTGAAGTCTTGATCCAGGTTGATGCAGTCAATCTGAACAGAGTTTTCATCCCCACCTCTTGGGGGTTCACTTCCCTGCCTGCTGTGACAACCTGCAGGGTCCTCCTCAGGTCCCTCTGTAAACATTGCAGCATCCATGCTGTGTTCGGGGAACCTACATTCCCATCACAAAGGATAAAGGGCAAGCATGATTACATTCCTCCTCAACACAGGACCTATCAGCAGTCCATGAGAAGCCAAATCAGAAGTCCATTGGTCCAGCTCTCCCGACCTCCACCCCTGTCTTCTGCGGAGACCAACACATTAGTTTAGGAGCAGACTCTAATATTGCTATTTTATTTGTTGTGGTAAGAACACAACACGTGATTTAGTCTTTCAACTTATTTGTGTGTGTTCAGTATACCCGATGCAATGTGGTCCAGCAGCTCTCTAAAACTAAACCAATATTATCATCTTAAGCCAAGGACCTGACTGGAAGAACTCTGCCCAGGCCTGGATTTCCCAGAACAGCGACCAGTGACTAAACACTCAAATCCAGGAGCTATCTATCACCTTTGCTTTTTCTTTTTTTCCTTTCAATTTTTTAATTTATTATTATTGTGTATATGACTTGGGGTGAGAGTCATGTATGTGCCACAGAGTATGTGTAAAGGTCAGAGGTCAATGTTGTGGAGTCATGTGAAGGAACTCCTCACATGAGTTCCTGGGAATGAACTCAAGTCGTCAGGTCTAAGAGGCAAGCAGCAGGTTACCAGCTGAAGCCATCTCACTAGCCCCAATATTTTGTTTTTTGAGATGGTCTCACCATGTAGCCCAGACTGGCCTGAACTCGTGACCCTCTTTCAAGTGCCCAGATTATAATTGTGCCAGCATCTTGGCCTCTGTGGTGCTTTGTGTAACAAATGCCATGATCTCAGGTATTTGCACACTTGCTCACAGGTTGGTGAAGCTGTCTGGGGAGGTTTGGGGTGCAGCTTTGCTGGAGGAAGTAAGTCGCTAGGGGAGGGCTTTGGGGTTTAAAAGCCTTCGCCACTTCCAGTTTGTTCTCTCTGATGTGGGCTCTTGGCTCCCTGCTTCGGCAGCTACGTCCCTTGTTGCCGCGGCTACCGTCCTGGTGGACTTGGCCCCCTGGAACTGCAAGTTAAAAGTAACTCTATGAATTGCTTTGGTCATGGTGATTTGGTCACAGCAACAGAAAAGCCTCCTGTTTTAAAGGGCTGCTTTATGCCCCTAGGAGAGAAACTAGCCAGATGGCGCCTCAAACATGTCTGCATCCCTAGGTAGCAGCTTTCCCCAAAGGGCTTTGTGGTGGATTTAAGATGGTTGTAACTTTCTTATCTCTTCATGTTCAGCGATTAGCTTTGTTTCCTCTTGCCTGGCTGTGAGTTCACCTGAGGCTTCGTAACAAATACTCTGTGGTGGAAAAGGAGTTTTGTTGGCTGAGTTGACAAAGCAGGCAACTTCCTCTTCCTCTCAGAAACCTGAACAACCCCCTACCCCCAACCCCAAAGAACTCTAAGGTCCTGCTGAGGACACAGACCACAAGAAAAGTCCCGAGGAACTGGAGGCACACATATAGAGGTCACCTTTGATGTCCAGCTCAGCCAAACCTCCGAACCCAGCTGACACCAGACTGCAACCTCATCAGAGACTCAAAGCCAGAGTCACCCAGTGACCCCAGCCAACCCACCAAGCGGAGAGAGAACAAGGCGAAGCACAGTAAACCATCAAGTTGGGGGGAGCTTGTTACACCGTAGTAGGTTAACACAAGAAGCCCCGAACCCAGAGGCTACCAGAGCACAGAGTCTCAGGCTCACACTCCCTTCAGCAGGTGGGTTATTTGGTGTCATTCTGGGCAATTCTACTTCTTGATTCCTGAACCAATTGCATTGCCAAAGATTCAGCTTGGTTAAATCCAACAACAGGAAACCCCAGACAGTGGAGCTTTAAATAAGCCAAAAGTTTCTTTCTCTCCAAAAATGTTGGAACACTAATCCAGCGTGCCAAGGACACTGGTCTTCTTTTCACTCTGCTCTGCATGACATCAGCCCTGTGGATTAAAACACTTCAGGCTGCAGGGTGGAGGAAGGGGTGAGGGGAACAGAAGGCACTTTCTCCTGAGGGAGGCTGTTTAAAGCCACCCTATGTCACTTCTACTGCATGCCATCAGCCTGAGCATCTCTCCTCACCATGCCTACTTGAAAAAGAGGCTGCAAGATGCTTGCCATGCACCAAGCTCTAAATCCTGCCACTTTGGATAAGAAGGCTGCAGGGCGGCTCTTGGCAATATCTGCCACCCTGCTGTGTCTGGGAAAAGGAGAAAAACGGAGTTTTGCATATGGAGTGTTGACCTGGGGAAGAGCACAAGCAGTTGCCCCCCACCCCCAGGGTGACAGAGGGTGGGACTAGAGCAAGCAATAACATGTGAAAAAAGCCAGTTGGGAACCAGGGAGAGCACATGAAAAGCCTCCAGATGTGGTGGCTCACATCTGTAATCCCAGCACTCCAGATGAGGGACAAGGCAGAAAAAATGGCTGGAAGCTTGCTTAAACTGTGCTGTAGCTGTGGGTAGCTGTTCCAGCTTTGACCTGGAAGTACTACCCCCATTGAGGCTTCTCTTAACTGTCCTGCCTACAAGGCGGGGCCGAGAGAGGAGCCCTTAAGACCCGAGATCCAGTTGTGCCTGCTCTCTTGGTTCCTAGATCCTGGACACTGGAGGTAGACCGAGCAGAGTTTTCCAGAGAACACCGCTGGACTGCACTACACCTTTCCTGGACCCTGTAACTTATCCCTTTACTTGTAAGTTACCCCATAAAATAAACCTTCCTTTTAACTACGTGGAGTTGCCTTAATACTTCCACCAATACTGTACAGCAATAGAAACATGAAAAACCTCTGACCTTCTGTGTGTAGAGGCACTTACATACCCACACTCACCCACACATACCGGAAATAAATAAGAGAGGGAGAGAGAAGAAAGGAAGGAAGGAAGAAAAACAGCCAGCTCACAGGAGACTGGACATGCTTCTCTACTTGGGCTACATGCAATAGAGCATCCGCAAGAAGAGCCTGTGGTACGAAAACATGACAGCGGCAGATGCAGACCAAAAAATTCATGCAGGGTCCTGAGCCTTACGGCCTGATGCTTTTTCCCATTCTTGAGTGTGCTGTGTCTTTCTTAATACATGTCTATTTTTGTTATTGTTGCTTGAGATAGGCTCTTATTGTGAAGCTGTGGCTGCCTGCAATTCCTTATGTAGACCAGGCTAGCCTTGAACTCACATCAATCCTCCTGCCTCTGCCTCCTGAACAAGATGATGAAAGTCAAGTGCCGTCACATCCTGCCCAGCTGTCTCTCTCTAATTGCACAACCTCACCGAATTGCCTTGGTGCAATCCTTTGTCCAGGAACACATGGACCTGGACAGTGCAGTGGGTGCCCTCAGAACTCAGATCTGTACCTGGAACACTGAGATCAAAGGAAAATTGAAACAAGCCCTTGGACTTGACAGGAACAGGGCAGCTGCAGGCAAAAGTTCCGAGTGTAGGCCGGGCGGTGGTGGCGCACGCCTTTAATCCCAGCACTTGGGAGGCAGAGGCAGGCGGATCTCTGTGAGTTCGAGGCCAGCCTGGACTACCAAGTGAGTTCCAGGAAAGGCGCAAAGCTACACAGAGAAACCCTATCTCGAAAAACCAAAAAAAAAAAAAAAAAAAAAAGTTCCGAGTGTCTCCTAGAAGATTGTGCTACAGTGTCTCCTGGTCGGCCACTGTGTCTCTCAAGGCACACATTCTTTTTTTAAAAATTACGTTTATTTATTTTGTGTGTGTGTGTGCTTTGTGTGTGTATTTGTGTGCCACAGTATATGTGTGGAGGTCAAGGGAAAACTTAAAGGACTCAGTTCTCTCCTTCCATGTGGATTTAGGGATTGAATCCAGGTCTTCAGGCTTGGCAGCAAGCACCTTCTGATCATTGTTGACCCTCAAGACACACATCCTCACATGAGACAGTATGGCTGGCCTTTGGTGGAACCAGGGCCTCTGGGAGAATGGGAGTGCATCAGTAACAATCTTCCTAGGACCTGATGGAGTGTGTGTGTGTGGGGGGCATTTCTTCCACCGAAGGAGATCGGGAGCTGTACCCCCAAACAATGCTGTTGAGTCGGGGGTGGGGTGGGGTAGGGGTTGGAGAAAGCATCGATGTTGGCTGCACATAAGAATTCATTTGCAAAAGCCTTCCAAATCAGGCAGCTATGCCTCTAAATATGGCTCTCACTGAGGAATCCTTTAGTCATCTGGAAAATGCAGAGCTGGGGGAAAACTCAGCTGCCTGGGGAAGTAGGAAAGTGGGCTCCTCTTCACTGCTCAGCGCTCACAGATGGTTTTCCTTCTATCCCCAAACCGAAAAGCTCATGGAAACCAGAAGTTTCTACCACATATCAAGTCACTGGCTGCAATAATAATACAAAATCAACCAGAGAAAAAGCAAACAGAACCAAAAATTCAACTTAGCTACCAAATGGATTTGGAGAGGGATACACTATCAGGAAATGGGAAGAACCAGGCTGGGTGGGGCTCAGTGTGTTTAGCAGGCAAGGTCCTGGGTTTGATCCCCAAACAAATAAATATACAGAAAAGAGTCTTTTTGAAGATTTAAAAAATCGAATTCTACTGGGAGACATTAAAGATGAAGACTGGAAAATCTTGAGAGGATGAAGATGACATTTCTTCCTAAAAGAGCTTTCAGGAGAGGGGGAGTCCTCCCATGTGAACAAACAAGATAAACTGAATTGAGCAGTTGCTTTCCACAGCCTCTTTCCCCTGGTTTTCAGAGCCGATCAGGGAGGCATGATAATCACATGCACCCCAGTGAGAAGGCTGAGAATAGCTGTGATAGCACACAGATCCTAGTAAATGAGCATTTAGATATTATCTGTCGCAAAACAGGGGGACAACACAGGCCCTTCCTTCATCAGGCTTGCCGCCGTTGTTGCAAGTGGACTGGCCATCTGGAAAGTGGCTGTGTGACTCACAAGTGTTCGGTGGGGCTCTGGGAAAGAAGGGGGCAGATCTGGGAAACCAAAACTGATGGTTCCCCTCAAATTCCACTAGTATAAAACATTTGTTTAATTGAGAAGCTATTTTTTCCCTGCAAATAACTTTTGAGGTAGGTGCTGTTGACTGCCAGCCCCAGAGTGGGCCTTTCTCTCCTGTCCTACAATCCAGATACAGTTCAGGGTCTGGGACTTGGGGCTCCAGACACAACAGTCCAGTTTTCTACAAGGTCAAGAAACCCTGTGCTTTGTTTTGTTGTTTGTTTTTTGAGACGGAGTTTCTCTATGTAGCCCTGACTGTCCTGGAACTTTCTCTGTAGTCAAGGCTGGCGGTACAGAGATCCGCCTGTCTCCCGAATGCTGGGATTAAAGGCGTGCGCCACCACTGCCCGGCTAAGGAAGCCTAATTACTGTTATAAGTGGTTGGTTTAGGAATGGGCACATGAGAAACGAGGATGCTGTGCTTCAAGGCCTCTGGGAAATTTTTCCTCGTCCTTAAAAGTAGCAGGCATCCCTGCATCCACCTTTAATCTCAGCAATCAGAGGCAGAGACTGACCAGTCTCTGTGAGTTCCAGGTCAGCCTCGTCCACAAAGCAGAATGAGAGCCAGGCAAGGCTACATAGTGAGACTCTGTAAAAAAACAAACAAGTAAAGATAGACAAGCCATGTCTTCGTTCGGTCTTTTGCTCTGCCCTCTCTGTTTGTAAAGGCAGAGTCTCCGGCTTTGAATCCCCATGAAGCCCACATAGGCCTTGAACTGAGGACCCTCCTAATGCTGGGGTTACAGGCACGGGCCAGACCACACCACACCCAGCCTCAATGCAGACAGTCCCTGCTGAGGAAGGGCATGCTCACCTTTTATTGCTACATAACACATTTCCACATATTTGGCTTAAAACAACACAGGCGATTCAAGGTCCCAGAGGAAGTCTCACTGCTCTGTGCTCCCTCTGATGGGTCTGGAAGAAAACATGTCCCTCAAGTTTTGTAGCATGTAGAGTTTTGTTCCCAACATATCTCGGCATATGGCTCCTCCCTCATCTATCTCCAAGGTCAGTAATCCTGAATCTTCAAAGGTCTCTCCACTCTGTCCTCATAATGCTTCCTCCTCCATGATAAAATCTCCTTCTACCTCCATTTCTAAGAATATCTGTAATTCCATGGGTAGGGATATGGTGGTTTGAAAGAAAATGGCCCCCAAAGGGAGTAGCACTATTAAAAGGTGAGGCCTTATTGGAGGAAGTGTGTCACTGTGGGGGCGGGCTTTGAGGTCTCTTTCTCAAGCTTCCCTCAGTGTGACAGTCAGTTAACTTCCTGTTGCCTGCAAGATGTAGCACTCTTTTTGTTTTTTTTTTAAAAAAAAAAAAGATTTATTTATTTATTATGTATACAGAAGAGGGCACCAGATCTCATTACAGATGGTTGTGAGCCACCATGTGGGTGCTGGGAATTGAACTCAGGACCTCTGGAAGAGCAGTCGGTGCTCTTAACCTCTGAGCCATCTCACCAGCCCCAAGATGTAGCACTCTTGGCTCCAGTACCACGTCTGCCTGCATGCTGCCATGCTCTCCATCCTGATGATAATGAACCTCTGAACCTCTGAAACTGTAAGTGAGCCACAAAATTAAATGTTGTCCTGTATAAAAGCTGCTGTGGTCATGGTGCCTCTGCACAACAATAAAAAGCCCTAAGACAGGGGGTAACCTGTATTACCCAGGAGACCCTTCCACATCAACATTCTTAAATCACATCTGCAAAATTCCCTTTGGCCTTCTAAGGTGATACAGATTCTAAGAACTGGGATTTAGGAATCTGTGGTGACTGATAATTATGATATCAGAGGGGATTTGTATGGTGATATTTTATTTGTACTGAAATGTGATTTTATTTGTATGTTAATAAATAAAGTTGCCTGAGGGTCAGAGCTAATAGCAAGCCATAGCAGAGCTGGGCGTTTGTGGCACACGCCTTTAATCCCAGAACTTGGTAGGCAGAGCTAGGTAGATCTCTGTGTGTTCAAGGATACAGCCAGCATTGGAGACACATGCTTTTAATCTCAATACTATAGAAGACCTGGAGGGCTGTACAACTGACAGTGACGAGGCAGTCATGTGGTTGGTTTTACAACCAATGAGAAGGCAGAACAGAAAGTCTATATAAAGACAAACAGACAGGAAGTAGGTCTCTTTCAGAGAGGTCTCTTGGCTTAAGAGGTTAGCTGCAGCAGGCAGGTAAGGCTCTTAGCTCTGATCTCTTGGCTTTTGTCTTTGCATTGGCTCTGTGTTTCTTATTTAATAAGACGGTTGGTTACATCTACATTTGGCGCCCAACGTGGGGCACAAACCCACGCCCCTGAGATTAAGAGTCTCATGCTCTACCAACTGAGCTAAGCCAGGTAAAGATGGCTACCACACAGAGAATCTGGATTATGTTGTCTTTGATATTTGTAACTAAAGAAAAACATTTGATTGTAAAAGCTGTTGAGTTATGCCAAAATGTATATTTTAAAGGTACTTTGACTTCAAAATTTGGATATAAGGATATGTTGCTTTGGAAAAGAGGCTCTGCTTTTGTTTCTACAGAAAACCAGAAGCTATGGATTTGTTCCAGATTAAGATACATCAGGTTTGACCAGCCCTTGGAATTCTCCTATATTTGTTATTAAAAAGAACTCTGGTAAATGGAGAATGGTAACAGACCTTAGAGCAATTAACAAAGTAATTCAGCCAATGGGCTCTCTACAATCTGGAATTCATTTGCCTACTCTGTTACCAAAAGGATGGCCTCTCATAGTTATTGACTTAAAAGACTGTTTCTTTTCAATACCCTTACAAGAAAAAGACAGAGAAAGATTTGCTTTCACAGTGCCTACTTATAATAATTCTCAACCAGTTAAAAGATTTCAATGGAGGGTCCTCCCACAGGGAATGTTGAATAGCCCAACTCTGTGCCAATATTTTGTACAACAGCCTTTGGAAGTGATACGTAAAAAATTTCCTAAATCTATAATTTATCATATGGATTATATTTTACTAGCTGACTCAAATGCAGATACTTTAGAAAGAATGTTTGAAGAAGTAAAGAAAATTTTGCGTTGCTGGTGATTACAAATTGCTCGTGAAAAGATACAAAGAGGAGATTCTATTAGTTATTTAGGATATAAAATAGAGCTACAAAAAAATTAGACCCCAAAAGGTGCAAATTAGGAGAGATGGACTACAGACTCTTAATGACTTTCAAAGATTATTTGGAGATATTTCTCATCTACAAACTATTGTTGGGGTAAAAAATGAGGAACTGAATAATTTGTTCAAAACCTTAGAAGGTGACAAGGACTTAAATAGTCCAAGGGAATTATCACCTGAAGCTGAGAAAGAATTGGCCTTGGTAGAAAAGAAAGTACATGAAGGGCACGTGGATCGTATTGATCCAAAGCTGGATTGCATTTTGGTTATTTTACCTTCTAGTCATTATCCTACAGGAATATTAATGCAGAGGGAAGATATTATATTGGAATGGATATTTTTTATCAAATAAAAAATTAAAAACTTATGTGGAAAAAAAATCTCTGACTTGATTTGGATAGGAAAATTGAGACTTCGTCAATTAGCAGGAATAGACCCAGCAGAAATTGTTGTACCTTTAACTAAGGAGGACATTGAAAAAATTATGGATAGAAAGTGAACCTTGGCAAAGAGCTTGCAGTAATTTTTTGGGAGAAATTAACAGCAAATATCCCAAAAGCGATAGAATTGATCTTATAAAGAGAGCTGATTGGATCTTGCCTCCAATTATACAAGAAAAACCCATATCTGGAGTTTGTACATTTTATACAGATGCCAACAAACAAAGAAAGGCAGGTTACAAATCAGAAAATTTAAGTATAGTGGTTCCAAGTCTTTATAATTCAGTTCAAAAATCAGAATTGTATGCTATTCTGTTGGTATTAATGGATTTTTCAGAACCTCTCAACATAGTAACTGACTCTCAGTATGCTGAAAGAGAAGAATTACATATTGAGACTGCAGAATTTATCCCTGAAAGGTCTCTGATAACACCATGGCCCAGATGATCCAACATTCAGAATCATTTCAAGGCAACTGGCTCAGACAATACAGTCTCATGGACTACTCCATGACCCTTAAATTTTCTTTGTGTCCCCATAAGATACAGTGCCCCCCTCCATCAGGAAGTAGTAAGAGAAGCTATGCCCAAATTCCCAAATATACCAAGCTGGCTTTGGAGATGTGTAAAAGTTAAAACCTTTCTTTTTAAAAAAGAAAAAGGGAAAGTGCTGTGGGATGGTCTGTATGTCAAATCTGTTGCTCTG
Organism: Peromyscus maniculatus bairdii; assembly: GCF_049852395.1. Classification (NCBI taxonomy): domain Eukaryota; kingdom Metazoa; phylum Chordata; class Mammalia; order Rodentia; family Cricetidae; genus Peromyscus; species Peromyscus maniculatus. The sequence continues at coordinate 4,814,055 of NC_134855.1, read as the reverse complement.
ATTGGTCAATAAATAAAACACTGATTGGCCAGTAGCCAGGCAGGAAGTATAGGCAGGACTAACAGAGAGGAGAATTAAGGGAACAGGAAGGGAAAGGGAGTCACTGCCAGCCACAGCCATGACAAACAGCATGTGAAGATGCCAGTAAGCCACGAGCCACATGGCAAGGTATAGATTTGTGGAAATGGGTTAATTTAAGCTATAAGGACAGTTAGCAAGAATCCTGCCATGGCCATACAGTTTGTAAGCAATATAAGTCTCTGTGTTTACTTGGTTGGGTCTGAGTGGCTGTGGGACTGGAGGATGACAGAGATTTGTCCTGACTGTGGGCAAGGCAGGAAAACTCTAGCTACAGATTTGGGCACTAATTAGCAAATTACCTGTATAATCCTCTCCTCCCCTTCATTCTCTCTCCCTTCTGTTCCCTTCCCTCCTTTCCCCTTCCTCTCCCTTCCCTCCCTCTTTACTCTCCCCTCCCTCTCTCCTCCCTCTCCTCTTCTCTCCTCCCTCTCCCCTCCTTCCCCCCTCTCCTCCTCTCCCCTCCCTCTCCCCTCCCTTCCCCCCCTTCCCTCCCTCTCCTCCTCTCCCCTCCCTCTCCCCTTCCTCCGCTCCCTCTCTCCTCCCTCTCCTCCTCTCCCCTCCCTTCCCCCCTCTCCCCTCCTCTCCCCTCCCTCTCTATAGATGATATTTCTCATTCAAACTACCACAGGGGGCAAAGAGGCTTTATGAGTGGGGGAGCATTTGCAGGTCAGCCTTAATATTCAGGAGTTCATAAAGCAGAAAGAAAACTCTTGGAAATTTAATCTGAAGAGGGATATCTTTTTTTTTTTTTTTTTTTTTAAAGAATTCTATGTGCATTGGTGTTTTGCCTGCATGTATGTCTGTGTGAGGGTGTCAGGTCTTGGAGTTACAGAGCTGTCATGTGGGTGCTTGGAACTGAACCTGGGTCCTCTGGAAGAACGTTCAGTGCTCTTAACTGCTGACCCTTCTCTCTAGCCTCTGAAGAGAAAATTCTTAATCTGAGGAAAGAAAGACACGATGTGCCCCAGGATGGGTTCCGCAGAATTACTTGTGAGTTAAGGAGTGGGAAGTCTTTGGATAATGATGGTAAGGACTGAATGCATGCACCCTATTAGAAATGACAATGTACAGCAATAATCACACTGATAGGAAAAGTACTATTATCAACAGCTCTGTTTCTGGTACTAGGATAATGTTACACATGGGGGCTGGTAAGAGGCCTCAGCTGGTAACGGGCACTCACCAGCAAGCCGGACAACCGTCAGTTACAGAGATTTCAGAGGGATTCTGGGGTGACGAGTAACAGGATAGAGGAGCCTGGTTCCACAGAATAGAGACGTGTTGAGAGTCCGGGGACACAGAGGGACACCTAATATAATACACTTGAGGAGTCATAGAAAGCCTCCTAAGGGGGGCCCCCCACCCCCAGAGGAAGCCCCAAGAGGAAAGATAAGGACAAGTATAGTGGGAGGCATGTTATGGTGAGTAGGAGAGAGAGAGAGAGAGAGAGAGAGAGAGAGAGAGAGAGAGAGAGAGAGAGAGAGAGAGAGAGAGGTAGTTAGTTAGTTCAGGGTTCAGGGTTCAGGGGGGTTTCGGCAAGTGATTCAGCAGCAGCAGCTGTGGGTACAGGGTTCGAGCAGGACGGAACAAGATGAGGCTGGAGAGATAGCGAGGCCTGGCCACCTGTGGTCACAATGCCAGGCAGGGCAGCAGGAACCAGTCTGTCTGGGCGCTGAGAACTGCAATGTTTACCAATCCCGCCCACTCCAGGCCCTGGACATCTCAGATTCCTGGAGTCACTCACAAGTCCCTGTCAGGCCAGATCACCAGTTGTATTTTATGCCATGACTAAGCTGTGTGCTTTAAAAGGCAAGTCACAGAGACCGGAGAGATGGCCCTGTGGTTAGAGCACCTGTGCTCTTCCAGAGAACTTGGGTTTGAGTCCCAGCACCACATGGTGGCTCACAACTGACCTCTGTGGGCACTGAGCATGCATGAAGGCAAAAACACGCATACAGTTATATGTATTTATTATAATAAAAGATTTTTAAAATTTCTTTCCTTTATTTTACTTTTTTAAACTTTGTACTGATTCTTTGTGAATTTCACGTCATGTATCCCAAACTACTCATCTCCCGTCCCTCCATATCTGCTCTTCTGCCCTTGCGACCTCCTCCTCCAAAGACAACAAAACAAACAAACAAACATCTGGCCGTGGAGCTGCAGCGCCCTGCAGTCTACCCTTTTGCCCAACAGCTTTACTTGCAAATGTTCACTGCGACCAGTCACTGGATGGTTCGAGGCTTCTGGCTTCTGCTACACCATCAGTACTGCATCCTCTTCGGGACTCCTCTTGGATGTCCTGTTGTTGACCTGTGTCGTGAAGATCCCGCGGCTTTGGTTCTGCAGGACTGGCCTCTTCATGCTCCCGCAGTTCATGGATGGGGTAGATGTTGGGGTCCCCCACTCAAAGCTCTGGATCTGGGCCTGGGTGGTAGCTGGGTTAGTCAGCCTGCCTGCTCTCCTGCACCAGTGCCACCAGGGCCTGCTCTCCCACTCTGCCTGGGGCTGGGCAGGGTCAGCTCTCCAGTCTGCTGTAATAATTTTTTTTAAAGCAAGTCATAAATTGCCTCTGAAAATTTAACCGATTTTCCTATTGAGGAAAATGGTCCTTTTGGGACCATTTTGCCTCAAACTTGCTTGAGGTCTGCCTTTTCGTTCCTTGAGGGTGATGTAGAGAACGTCAGAAAACAGGATGTAGCCAGTCTGTAGGGGAGTGAGGGATTTACACCAACAAATGGGCTCCTAGCCAGCTGAGACCTTGGAGAATGGCTATATGAGAAGCTACATATGGCTTTTGGTCCCTTGCCCTGCTCAGTAACCTGGACCTGCAAGCGGTCACTCGGCAGGAAAGGCAAAGCCTGCTTTGCTGTGGATATCGCTCTATATAAATAAAACACTGATGGCCAGTGAGCAGACAGAAAGTATAGACGGGACAAGGAGAGAGGAGAATTGGGGAAAAAGGAAGAAGGAGGGAGAGACCCTGCCAGCCACCGCCAGGACAAGCAGCATGTAAAGACGCTGGTAAGCCACCAGCCACGTGGCAAGGTATAGATTTATAGAAATGGGTTAATTTAAGATAAAAGAACAGTTAGCAAGAAGCCTGCCATGGCCATACAGTTTATAAGTAATATAAGCGTCTGAGTGATTATTTTATAAGTGGATTGTGGGACTGCGGGGCTTGGTGGAAGCTGGAGAGAAGCCCTCCAGGAACAAATGGCGCCCAACGGCTCGAGTTTCCACCTTAAACCTGAGAATATTTAATAACCAATTCTAAACAGAGCCAAAACCAGGTTCCTGCTTCATGTCTTATACGGGCAGCTAGACACCTCAAAACGCGGGTTTGAACTACTGGCGGGTTCCTGACGTTTGCGTTTGACCAACAGTATGGCGGTAATGAGGTGTCTGCCAGCGGCACATTATGCTGTGTGGTAGATTTAGTCTTTACTAGTATTAAAAAAAAAAATGTTTCTGGGCTTCACGCTGCTTTGATAAAAGCTTAGACCCACTATTTCTGAGACTTGATGACTCACAAAACTGGCGGAAAACGCCATGTTGGTAAGCTGAAATGGGCGGAGCCAGCAGCCACAGTGCCATTTCAGTCTTAGAATACTACAGTTTAAAGCAATAGATTCATAATAAGACTGATTCAGATAAAATCGTTTACAGTGTGTGTAAAATATACGTAGGCTTGAAAGAGACAAAAAAAGATAAATTAATATAAAAAAGGCCATGTAAAGATGAATATTACACAGACAATCTGGATTATGTTGTCTTTGGGATTTTTAACTGCAAAAAAACATTTGATCGAAAAAGATGTTGAATTAAACCAATATGTATATTTTAAAGGTACCTTGACTTCAAAATTTGGATTTAAGGATATGTTGCTTTGGAAAAGAGGTTCTGCTTTTGTTTCCACAGAAAGCCAGAGGCTGTGGATTTGTTCCAGATTAAGATACATCAGGTTTCACCAGCCAAAACCCCCTGAAAGGTCTCCAATGACACCATGACCCAGATAATCTAACATCCAGAGCGGTTTCAAGGCAACTGGTTCACACAATACAGCCTCATGGACTATCCCATAGGCCTAAAATTTTCTTTGCGTCCCCATAAGATACAGCGCCCCCCTCCAGCAGGAAGTAGTAAGAGATGCTATGCCCAAATTCCCAAATATACCAAGCTGGCTTTAGAGGTGGAATTGGCCCACTCCCCCTCTAAACCCAGACATATTGCTTAAAAAAAAAATGGTTAAGAGATTCTTGTGTCCCAAATCAGAAGAGCCCTCTGGTGTGGGACAGAGAAAAAAAATATTTTTATTTAAAACAGGTTGATTATAAATGTGATCTCTTTCTAAAAAAGAAAAGGGGATATGATATAGATATATAGGAGGATATAGTGATGATAAGATAAAAGGGTAGATTAATGAAACTACTTTTAAAGAACAACTTGTTTAAAAGGTTTTACATTGGTATAGATTTTAGTTTATGTTTAAAATGTTTTACATTGGTATAAATTTTAGTTTATTGATACAAATTTGAAGTTAATTTTGTTATTATATATATATATATATATTTCTATTCTTGTTTGAGGTATTATGTTTATGTAACTCATTTAAAATTGTAATGGATAATTAAAAAATAGATTAATAATTAGTCATTTATGATAATCATATTTGTAGCCATGTTAGTTAATTCTTCTAGGTATACATAGATACATTTCAGATAGATAGGTAATCTTCAAACACTTCATAGACCTAGAGAATATGGCATTTAAGTAACTTAGAATTCTGTTGATGTGAGACACAATTGCTCCTGGCTGCACCAATTTGATCCAGAGAAAATGTTGGGCTTCTAAGACATTTCCATTTGGAAGTTTGTCTTCTTGGCACAAAATGGCCTACTGGGCAAAGAACTGCTCTTGCCTTGACGGCTGACAGTACAAATACAATGCTGTCCTTTCTGGACAAGCAGGACACGAGGAAAGCAACCACTGTACTCTGCCAAGACAGGGTAGAATGGTCTTTCAGAATTCCTGCTTCTAACAATGGTCTGTCAGATACTCTAGGCCTGTAACCAATTTGAATGCATCAACAATGCTGAGAAACATTAGGTGACTATCCAGGCTGCCAGCTGTCTTGGTCTGCTCTTGCAAGATTCTTGAAAGTTGCTTGCATCCATCACCATCTCAGGTACCATTACGTTCCTTCTCAGGTCTTTGATGTGGTTAAAGACTAGATAGTTGTAATTTCCTCAGTTATGATAAAAGATAAGTTAGATATAAAACCTTAAACTCACAAATATAAGATAGATAGGACATCTTCTCTTATATTGTAACTGTAATACTTGCTCGATAATTGTTTTGTTATATGTAATTTTACCATGTTAAAGTTTAAACCTTCCTTTTTTAAAAAAAGAAGAAAAGGGGAAGTGCTGTGGATATCGCTCTATATAAATAAAACACTGATGGCCAGTGAGCAGACAGAAAGTATAGACGGGACAAGGAGAGAGGAGAATTGGGGAAAAAGGAAGAAGGAGGGAGAGACCCTGCCAGCCACCGCCAGGACAAGCAGCATGTAAAGACGCTGGTAAGCCACCAGCCACATGGCAAGGTATAGATTTATAAAAATGGGTTAATTTAAGATAAAAGAACAGTTAGCAAGAAGCCTGCCATGGCCATACAGTTTATAAGTAATATAAGCATCTGAGTGATTATTTTATATGTGGATTGTGGGACTGCGGGGCTTGGTGGAACCTGGAGAGAAGCCCTCCAGCAACACTGCTTCTGGGGAATCTGTGGTTTTATTGTTGGCATGGCAACTACACCTGAATCTACACTGTTCATAAGGACTGAGCCTGAATCCAGTGCTGTTTCCGTAAGGACGGCGCCTGAATCCAGGCTGTTTCTGCAACCTGAATCTATGCTGTTTCTGTGAGGACTGCCCTCTCCCTTACCTTCTCTCCTCTCCCCTTCCTTTCCCTCCTCTCCCCTCCCTCCCCTCCCTTCCCTCCTCTCCCCTCCCTCCCCTCCCTCCCCTCCCTTCCCTCCCTTCCCTCCTCTCCCCTCTCTTCTCTCCTCTCCCCTCCCTCCCTCTCCTTTCTTCCCCTCGCCCCCTCTCTTCTCCCTCTTGTCTTTCTTTTCCTTTTTCTCTTTTTGGTGGAACTCGAGACCGAGCCCAGGGCCTTACACTCAGCACGTGCTCTACCACTAACGCACTGAGGCCCCCCCCCCTGTGCAGACATCCCTATCGTCCCCTTCCCCACCCCCTTTCCCCCTTATTTCCTTAGTTTTCACTATCCCCGGGCTGGTCTCAACTGAAGCTTGCCATCCTCTTGATTTGTCAGCCTTCTAAGTAACTGGGATTGTAGGCATATGCCCCACTACATCTCGCTCCTTATTTTATTTTTACTGTAGGCTTATTGAGGTGTGATTCATATACAGTAGAATTAGTTCTTTTTTTTTTAGATTTGTTTTTTATTTATGTGAATATGTGTGCATATGCACAAGTGCACGAAGGTACCCTCAGAGGCCAGAAGAGGGCGTCATTGGATCCCTTGGGGTTTTAGGAGATAGTGATCCACCCAATGTGGGTGCTGGGAACTGAACCTGTATTCTCTGCAAGAGCAGCAAGAGCTCTTAACCACTGAGCCATCTCTCCAGCCCCCTTTTTAAATATGTAGTCAGGAGAGGTGGCTCAGGGGGTAAGAGCTCTTACTGTTCTCACAGAGGATTCAGGTTCGGTTCCCAGCACCCACATCAGGCAGCTCACAGCAGCCTATGACTCCAGTTCCAAGAGATCTGATGCCCTCTTCTGACCGTATCAGGCACTTGCACATACCTGGTCCACACACACACATACATGGTGCACATACACACATACATGTGCACACATGTACGTAGATAAAAATAAATAAAACTCAAATGTGCATTTAGATAATTTTAACAGATATGTGATGGAGGTACTACACCATGATCAAGACAAAACAGTTTCATCAGAGCATAGCTCATAATCAGGCCATCCCTCCACCCAGCCCCTGGCAATCACCAGTCTGTCCTCTGGCCCTGTGATATTGCTTTTTGAGAAAGTCATGTGCATGGACTCATGGGAGTAGGAAGTTTGCTAGTCCAGTTGCTTTCCCTTGACAGTGTGTTTGCTGTCCACCCAAGCCATGGTGTGTGAACCGCTGAAAAAGAAAAACGACTTCTCCACCCTCACAAGTCTGTGGCTGGGCCAGACCCACGTGACAAAGCCTATGCACAAGAGCAACACGCAAGTTTGTTTATTGTCACATGCAGGACATACTTTCCGGGGAACCTGATAGCCTGAGACAGTGGCTTAAAATGCTTTGTCTGGAAAGGATGAATTTTAGGGAAGCGACAGGACCAGGGAGAGTGTTTCTAGTTCTGTAGAGCGGGAGACTGACCGGAGGTAAATATTCATGCCCGAGCTGACTTTCGCTTGCAGGTTTTACTGGCTTCACCCCTGGGCTAATAAGACCTGTCTCCAGTGAGCAGAACTGCTGCCTGTGTGAAGGGTTGGGGAAGGCAGAAAGCGCCCCTCTGGTTCTTGCTCTTTGAAATTCAGAAGTAGTTACAGAAAGCAGGCAAGTTTTTCTGGTCAGTGAATCCATGGATAGTGGAGAGCTGGACAGGCCCAAGATGTTCAACTGGAAAGGGCCCATGTGCCTCTAGAGAAGGGTGCCCTTGCCCAGTGCCATTCTACACATGTTCCACATGGTTCCATTTCTCAAAACAAACAAACAAACAAAAACAAAAACAAACAAACAAAAACAAACAAACAAAAAAAACAAAAACAAAAAAAACCCACATCAGTCTTGAGCCTGGCCTGCCGAACGAGGAAGGCACGGCAGCTCTAGCGTGATGCTTGCGCACTTCTGATTTCCGTGTGCTTTCTGCCCTGGTTACACTGCATTGTGAAAGCCCCACGCAGACAGGAAGTGAGATGCAGCGGCTTTTCCCATCAACCCCGGGGATGTCAGCTTCAAGCGACTGTGGCCAGGCACATACGTGGTGCTGGGGACTGAACCGGGTAAGTGCTCCATACTAAGATGTCCTGCCAGCCCTTAGTCATTTTCAGTTAAACTCACCCGGAAGTTTGAGAGAAAAGCCAATTGAAAATGTTTGACTGGGTTTAAGTAATTAATAACAGCCCATAGTTGTGGTTAGTCCATAGTATTCATTTGAATCAAGAGGAAACCAGGACCCAAGGTCTAAAGTAAGTACAAAAAGCATCCAAACAGAATGATGCCACATCAAATTGCTCAGTTATTACACTTCAGTGTGAATGAATTCTAATATCAGCCCCTCCCAAATCAAGATTCAAGGAAACAGTTGCTGCTCAAACACAGCCAATCAAGCTCCCCTCTCTCTTCCAAGCCCCACCCACTGCAGGGACTTCAGCCAATGAAAGCATCCCACTAAAAACAGGGTGTTAGGAGAATGGCCAATTCACAATAACCAACATTTGCATAGAAACAAACTAAATGCCTCCACGTTCTCCTGCGATAGAGGAGAAAAGCATTGGAACCACAAGACTTTGCTAACCCAACCTTCCTCACTTCCTCCCTCTGTTCCTCCTTCCTTCCCTCCTCTTCCCCTCTCTTCCTTCTTGCTTCTCCTTGTCCTCTCTCTTCGGTTCCCTTCTCTTCCTTTCCTCGTCTTTCTTTTCCCTCCTATCCCATCCTTCCATAGCATCCCTGAATTCCTGGTGTGAGCCAGGCTGTGGGCTCAGGACGATTCAAGATAAAACGACACTATTATTCCCATGAGAGAAGTAGACGTGTCGAGACAGGAGGATGCTGCCAGTCTAGACCAAAGATGATAAAGTACGGTCGGAGGCAAGAAGATCGTGAGGAGGGAGTCATTTCACTGAAAGAGTTGTAAGACGAATCGATAGGACGACGTAGAGGTTCGTGTGGAGGTGTAAGGGGACAGAGAAGGAAAGCTAAGTCCTTCTCAGATGGGGTCCTTACATCATTGTTTGATAGGTTCATGCGGGTGTGTAAGGGGACAGAACGCGAAGTCCTTCTCAAGTGCTTTGTCCTTGCATCCATTGTTTGATAGGAAATGTTCATAGTTACACATCTCTTTCTGAAGCTATTTTCTCAAGAATAGTTCGTGATTTCTCTTAATAGTGGTTGTTTTTTTTTTTTTAATTTTTCTCATCCCTGATCTCTAGAGTTTAGTTATTCGTAAACGCAGCCAGTCATTTGTAGTGGCCACAGGTACAGCGGAGGGGGGGGGGTTAGTTCAGCACCCACGTATGGCTTAGCACCCACGTGTGGCTTAGCATCCACGTATACCTTAGAACCCAGGTATGGATTAGCACCCATGTATAGCTTAACGTCCAGGCGCTTAGCACAGCCTTTCTCTGGAACCTTGAAACAAAGAATATGGATACCATTTAAAAAGGAATTGGAACCTGGGTAGCTGTTGGCTATGGTTCAAGTGGTTGTTTTCTGAGCAGAAGAAAACCTCGGCTTGTTGAATGAGAATAGTAAAGTATAGGCCCAGAGAGAGATAGATGGCGGAGTCCAGATTCTGCCTTATCCGACACTGGGATGAGATGCTGCTCTCGGGTCTCTTGCTGCTTTGGCTTTGGTTGGTTTACCCAACCCAAGGGAACACTAATAGCTTTAGCTACAGATAACGTTTCAAAGCCCACACACCAGGGACTGCATCTGATGGAAGTACTTTTGTGTTCATGTAATTTACTCTCTAAATAGTTCCCTTGTTTATTGTTCTGCTTGTATTATAAAAGAGACTTTGAAATTGAGGTACGGCATACATAAAGCTAATATTCATTTTTTAAAAGACCCACTTGCAATTATCTTAAAATTTTTATCCAAACTTAAATATAAGACAAATCAATCAAGTCCCATGAAACATTTACTGACATGAGTCCCAGGGCTGGTTGGTAGTAAGTGGTCAACGGAGACGAATAAGACCTTGTCCGTCATCTGGCCACTAGTACCAGTTAATTAATTTTACCTGAAGGATCAGAATGGAGAAGACAGCATCCAAACTGGGCTTAAAGAAGTAGAAAGTCAGTGGATGGAAAAGGTAGGAGAGGCAGAATACACATTCAGAAGCCAGCATGTGCAGAGGAGCGGAGGGGCGGAGGGGCGGAGGGGCGGAGGGGCGGAGGGGCAGAGGGGCGGAGGGGCGGAGGAGCGGAGCGGCTCTCAGGACACATGTGCAGAGCTGAGAGACTCACAGCTGGAAGTAGACCATGAATCTGGGAGGCATCAGAGGCAGGACATGAAACTAGAGGGCTCCCGAGACAGATGAAAAGGTCTTTTTTTTTTTAAAAAAAAAAAAAAAAAATGTGTTTCGATGCAGGGTTTCTCTGTGTAGTCCTGGCTGTCCTGGAACTCACTATGTAGACCAGACTTGTCTACATATTTGATTACACTGTGTAAAGATATGTCACTGTGACTGATTTAATAGAAAGTTAAAGGGCCAATAGCTAGGCAGGAGGTATAGGCAGGACTTCTGGACAGAGAGAGCTCTGGGAAGAAGAAAGGGGAGTCGCTAGCTGGATGCAGAGGGAGCAGGACACGCGGGAGGAGAGGTGAAATGCCACAAGCCACGTGGCAGCACATAAATTAACAGAAATGGGCTAATTTAAGTTATAAGAGCTAGTTAGAAACAAGCCTAAGCTAAGGCTGAGCTTTCATGATTAATAAGATGTCTCCATGTAGTTATTTGGAAGCTGGCAGGACAGAGAAAGACTTGTTACACAGGCTGGCTACAAATTCAGAGATTTGCCTGCTTCTATCTCCCAAATGCTGTGATTAAAAGCATGTGCCACCACTGCCTGGCTTAGATTAAAATGTCTTAAGTGTCATGGATAACAGAGAACTTCCTGTTTGTCGTATTTCCATGAACTTTTCCTGTAGTGGTAACGCCTGCATTACCGATACCCGTTCACCAAGTCCGAGCGAAGGGCTGTGGATTAAAAATAGAGACAAGAGACAGCGAGTCATTCGCCACGACTGAAGGCCGAATGCCGTTTATTGAAAGAGGGAAGAAACCTTAAATACAGGCTTACAACACAAATGGAGGATCCCCGGAGGGCAGAAGTTCGCTACCAATGGTCTACATTCTAGACTCAATGTTCTACATTCTTGCATCTAAGTTGTTTACACCAAACACAGGATGTAGGAACAAAGAACCTCCGGTAAGCTCTCCGGTGATCCTCAGGTGAGAAGGAGACCGGCAGGGAATCTGAATCTGAATCTGGTCAAGGTCAGCAAGCAAGGCAGCAGCCACTCACAGTCGGGGGCCAGGGCCCATGGCGCCCACATTTTCCCATTTTTCAGTTTTCCACCATTGTGGGGAACTACCTGGTTAGTCTCAGCAATGAGTTGTAAACAGGCATCTCTCATACCAGTTCCCAGCTAGGGCACAGAAGAGCAAGTATGGATTGTGCTTTAACTTCCTTCTCCTTCTCCTTCTCCTTCTCCTCCTCCTCCTCCTCCTCCTTCTTCTTCGTTTTTTGGTTTTTTTCAAGACAGGGTTTCTCTGTGTAGTTTTGGTGCCTGTCCTGGATCTCACTCTGTAGACCAGGCTGGCCTCCAACTCACAGAGATCCACCTGGCTCTGCCTCCCAAGTGCTGGGATTAAAGGCATATGACACTGTTGCCTGGCCCATACCTTAACTTTCTTGCCTTGTTCTAAAGACCTAAAAGGTCAGCTACAAGGTGGCAGTTCCTCTATCAATCTGGGTCCATGGAGTACACACTAGACATGTACCATGGGCAAAAAATAAACTTGTGTTATAGTGAGCCACTAGAACTTGGAGTTTATTGGTTACTATAGTATAGCATAGCTTATCCTGACATATACCTGGCTTTGTAATTTACTCTAGTGGTAGAGACTGGCTTGACTTAGTCGACACAGAGTGTTATAACGAAGACTATACACACTGGGGCAAATAAAGAACAGAAATTCATTTCTCCCAGTTCTGGTGAGACCAATCTCTGGGTGGTCCAGCATGACTGGGTCCTGAGGAGGACCTGCTTCAGGGTCACAAAGTGCTGAGTTCTCACTGTACATTCATATGATGGACAGACAGACAACTAGTTTTAGGTCTCTACTTGGAGGGCTACAAATCTATTTGTCATGGCTCCCTCCTTGTTGGAACCTGCCAATAGTTGACTGGGTATCTGGGTAGAGGCATGTGGATTGCAGAGACAATGAAGAAGACAGAAAAGATTTGAGAGGACTGCCAGTTAATACCAAACAGTTCTGAGTTTATTTCACAGCCAGCTTATATACGGTCTTGAAGGACAGAAGTAGAACAGTGCACAGCACAGACATTCAACCACTGTCTATCCCGTCCTTGAGTCAAGGAGCAGGCAGTTTCATTTCCTGTCTCAATGTACCTCTGGCTGGCATGAGCAGTCTGTGTCTAGCTAGATAGTGTGTTCCTTCTCATTGGCTAATCAGGATTTCTCACAGCCCTGGAACAAGCAAGCCTGAACTCTGTTGACTCAGAATAAACTTCAGATTCAAAATGGGGAACTGAGTCAGTTGTGGGTTCCCACATTTCCTCCTTTTTATTTATTTTAAGATTCCACTGAGTCTCTCAGATGACCATGCCTGTCTTAGGTCATTCCTTACCACACTCCAATCTTATCTGTCATGGAAGCATGAATTCCATCATTCATTTCTTGCCTTACATTGAAGGAGACAAAGAAAACTTACCTGTCTTTTGCTACCAGCCTCTGGTATCAAGTCAGGAGAATGTGCGGAGTTTTACTCTGTGGAGTTCCGAGCCCAATCTCCGGAATGAGTTCATAATCAGCTTGAAAATCATAGGCAAACAGATTATGCCTACTAAGACACATGCTGCAATAACTACAGTACTACTTAAGAGCAAAGTAAATGATGACCACGATAGAATAGCCTGTTTGAATTGTTCTAAAATACCTTCAGCAGTTTTAGTTATATCAAAATCCAATTTTGCCTTTTTCATTTACATAATTTCTTGTAGATGTATCCAACAGTCTTATTAAATAAGAAACACAGAACCAATGTAAAAGAGAAAGCCGAGAGGTCAGAGCTCAGAGCTAAAATCTCACCCTTCCTCCTGCGGTGTCCCAGCTTCCCAAAAGAGAGCTATATCCTGTCTGTCCGTCTTTTTATAGTATTTTGTTCTGCCTTCCCATTGGTTGTAAACCCAAACATGTGACTGCCTCGTCACTGTCTGTATGTACAGCCCCCCAGGTCTTAAAGGCATATATCTCCAATGCTGGCTGTATCCCTGAACACACAGAGATCTATGGGATTAAAGGCATGTGCCACCACCGCCCGGCTCTTGCGATGGCTCTAATAGCTCTGACCCCCGGGTAACTTTATTTATTAACATACAATCAAAATCACATTTCAGTACAATTAGAATACCACCACAATTTCTAGATGTAATTTAGACAAATTCAGTAATTCATTAGAATCATGACAAATTTCTTGAGGATCTGCCTTAACTCTTTCCCATCCAATAGCACTTTGGTTATAGTCAGAAGATGTAACACAAATCCATTCATAATTAGCATGACATTTCAAATGTACTCTAGTTTTCAGGCTTTAGAGTTCATCTCACATAAATTGTACCACATCATGCAAAGCATTCAATTTATGTTCCATTTCCACATCTCTATCTTCTTGAGTCTCTAATGTCATAGAAACATTCACAGACAGTTGGTTAACAAACCCTGCTGTCTGAACGGAGTGAGATGAAGTCACTGAAGTGACTGTAGTAGTAGCAAGCACAGTAACAAGAGCCGCAACACCTGCTATAACTAATCAAGCAACAGGCTTTTATCTACTTAAAGCTTTCTTGATTTTGTCAGTCACTTGTAACCCTTTTTCATAAAACCATGCATCACTCATATATACTGGCAATAAAAAAGAAGGTTGTTTCAACACTATTACATGAGTATGATTATCCACTTGAGAAATACAATAAAGACATGAGACATTAAACATAGAACCATTCATAGAAATGTTTACTTCACCAACTAAAAGAACATAGGGCAATTTAACACAAGTTAAAACAGTTCCTTTCAAAGAAAAAAACAGGTTTCAAGGGACTGGAATGCCCTACCACTGTTCCCATGGCAGCAGCAAGTTTACAAACATAAGTTTGTGGAGATCCAATATTGGAATACCAAATTCCAGCTGACAATCCTTGGTCCCAAGATTCTGCTGTAGACACAGGATAAGAGTCATTATAATCATCCTGATTTCTGGACCAATCAAGAATGTACTGCTGTGTCCCTGTAATGTTGTACCTTAAAGTAACAATGCCAATACATCGTCTCCATAGCAAAGTTCTGTTAGACCCTTGAAATTCTTTTGTGCATGGAGGAAATCATTGGGGGTAGAGTATTACTTATCCAATTACTTTGAGGAAGCAATAACTTTGTATAGTGTGTACATTGTTTATCATGTCCCAATACTCATTTTGGAAACACTCCAAGACATCCCTTCAAAGTAATATTTTTTGCAAAACATACAGGAATCCCTTTACCATATCCAATATAAGAAAAAATTTGAGCAATCAGGAATTCTTGAGTGGCAGGTCAATCTAAAAGTCTGGTATCATTAACTGCGACCACAATTTCTTTTCCTTCTCAAGTTGCAGGATATAAAATCGGTGGATCAGGAACATAGGCCCAATAAGTTTCACGCTGGCATCTCTGGATGGTCATCAGCAATATCAGGACCAGCATCTCTCTCCTCCATACACCACACCAATCATTCAGGCAACCAACAAGCTTCATTTTCATCCTGTGAAAAAACATAAACATGCCCTTGTCCCCATATTAAAACAGGGTCAGGGTCCTTCCATAAATCAATACAAGGATCTTTCCATTTGACCTGAACAGATTTGTGGTGATGCCGTCATGCCAAAATCAATCAGCTGCAGATTTTCCAGCAGCATCTACATTAAAAAATTTTTAAAACAAATAAGACATGATTCAATACATTATGTGATGACTGAGGGTATAATTCCCTTTTTTAATTTTTGAAGATGTATTTTGAGGCTGCCATGAGCTCTTTCTATGATACCTTGTCCTTGAGGATTATAAGATATACCTGTTTTATGTTTAATTTTCCATTGAGAACAAAATTGATAAAAAGCTTTACTAACATATCCAGATCCATTATCAATTTTAATAACTTTTTTTATCCCCATATAGGAGAAACATTTCAGGCAATGAGCAATTACATACTTAGTAGCCTCACCAGTTTGAACAGTGGCCATTAAAAATCCTGAATAAGTATCAATTGTTACATGCACATATTTCAATTTTCCAAACTCTGTAATATGAGTAACATCCATTTGCCACAAATGATTAGGAAGAAGACCTCAAGGTTTACTCCACAATGGGGTGAGGCAGGTATTGTGGACATGTAGCACACTTTTTGATAATTCGATGAGTAGTTTCTCTTGTTGAACCAAATTGTGTTCTTAAGCTTTTACTATTCTGATGATGCAAAGCATGTGATCCCTGAGCAAGCTCAGCTTGAGATAAAGTGATCAACTGAGTAAATTTATCAGCTAAAGCATTACCTTCAGCCAATGGACTAGGAAGATTTGAATGTGCTCTAATATGTCCCACAAAATATGGCAATTTTCTTAAATGAATGGCATCCTGAATTTGTTGAAAAAAAACATTCTTATTTACTCATTAGCAGTTTAAATTATAAGAAACAGTTTCTATAATTTGAAGATCTCTATAAATATAATGACTATCTGTATATAAATTAAATGAATTATCTTTAAGAACTTAAAAAACCATAGCAACAGCTCATGAACTACTTGAGCTGAAGCAGTAGTAGTCTGGATTACATATTCTTTTCCATTGATTACATAGGCTGCTTTTCCATTAGATGAGCCATTAGTAAAAACTAAAGCAGCATCTTTTACTGAAGTTTACATTACCACTTTAGTGAAAATAAAAAAATGCATCTGAGCAAACTGTAATAATTGATCAGCAGGATAATGATTATCAATTTTATCTAAAAACTGAGCAAAAACAATTGCTCAAGAATCATTATTTTGAAGTAGCCAATCGATTGTTGTCGAGTAAATGGCACACTAATAATCTCAGGCTCTCTGCCAAAGTGTCTTCTAGATTCAACTCGGCTCTTTGGCACTAGACATGCTACAGCTGCATAATATGGATTTAATACGTTAGCTGGCAAAGCAGGAAGATGTAACCATGAAAGAGGACCATTTTGTCACAATACTGTTGTAGGAATAAGTCTAGTGGGCAGCATCTATGCTTGCCAAGGTTGATCATAATTAATATAATGTGCCTGCTGATATTGAATAGCAATCTCAATCTGTGAAAGAACCTCCCTGCCTTCTTCAGTTAACTGTCTGGGTGAATCAGGATCATTATCTCCTTTTAGAATATCACTCAAAGGTTCTAAATCACCAGTAGATAATTTTAAATAAGACCATAACCATTGAATGTCTCCTAATGACCTTTGAAAATCATTCAAAGTTTTTAACCTATCTTTTCTTATTTCTAATTTCTGAGGCTTTAGTTCCTTAGGATATATGTCCTAAATATTGTGAAGGCAGACTCATTAGCTAATTTTTAAAATGAAGAAAACCATCCAGAATTAACCTAATATGGCTAAATCTCCAATATATCTTACCGTTTCCCTTCGAATCCAGCCTAGTTCACATCCCTGCTGTCCTGTGACTTCCCATGTGCCTCAGGTCAGCCTTTCCCTACGTTTGCTCTTCTGCATCACCAGCCACAGACACATCCCCTTCCCTTTCCTTCCCCTATTCCAGTCCTTCACCTTCTCTTGCTTGTCAGGCAACATGCAAATTTCCACCAGAGTCCTTTTTCTTATGGTTTCTTCCCAGCAGTTTAGAACATTGCATAGGTATAACATTTCAAACAAGAATAGAAACATTATATATATATATCATAACAAAAACTTACATTTGCACTAATATATAAAAACTTGCATCAATGTGAACCATTGAAGATTAGCAGCAGTTTCTCTTAACCAATAATAATTTGTAATCAATTCTCTTAAATGATGACAAGTATTTGTAACCCATTGAACTCAAATGACCAAAATCCATGTAAATTTTCTTTTCCTGTGGAAGAAAAGCATAATTTCTCCCAAACATAATGTGTCTTTGACTTTTAATCTACAGTCAAAGCTTTTCAAAGTATACAGGCTGGTAAGTCAACATTTTTTCAAGCAGTATCAGGACAGAGAAGGGTTAAGGTGGGAAGCCACTGGCCAGCAGAAGAGACCTTGAATTATCACAGTGAAGAAGAACTTGGCTTAGGAAGGAGGGGGGCCAGTGGGCACAGAATGCATCCTTGGCTGCCGGTGTTCCTGAAAAAAAAGTTTTTGTTAAGTCCTCTGACTATAATAATTAACAATTAACCCCAGATTCTCCTTTTGGTGTTCATTCAGCTTGTCAGTTGTAGGCAGTACTCTCCCTGCCGCCCCATCCACACCTCCAGTCTCTGTCCGCCTGCACCAGAGTGCCCACCCCCACCCTCTGTGAGAGCCACTGGCTGGCTGCTGGCCTCTCCTGCTGGCCAAGACCAGCTCTGCCCATGCTGCGGGCCAGATATCAAGAGAGCTATGGAGGGAGCTGTGCCTCTCTCTTTCTCTTCCAGGAAAATGAAGGAGGTTAGCAGACAGAAACAAGTAACACACAGACAACCAAGTAACGGTACATCAGCACTGAGATGATGGTCTCACTCGCGGTTAGTCAGTCCCATCTAACAGATGGCTTCTCTTGCAATATGCAAGCTACCACTTGGCAGAAGCTCCCAGTTCAGTCAGGGGGACCCTGTAGCTGAAGTTTTCCTGTTCCTGCCTGGTTCCCATGGCCCTGCAGCCACTCAGACCCAATATATTATTATGGGCTTATATCAATTAAAACTGCTCAGCCATTAGCTCAGGCTTCCTACTGACTAACTCTTATACTTAAACTCAGCCCATTTCTGTCCATCTATATGTGGCCATGTGTTCTGTGGCTTTACGTGCTGCTCCCTGAATGGATGGATGGCGTCCCCCTCACCTTCTTCCTGTCTCTCTCTTTGAATTTCCTGCCTGTCTCTAAGCTGCCTTGCCATAGGCCAAACGGCTTTATTTATCAACCAATCAGAGCAACACATATTTACAGCATACAGAAAGACATTCCCCCATCAGGACCCAGTCCCCTTAAATACATGGAACAGAACAGTAACATAGTAACAGTCAGAATACAGACTAAGACAAAGAGTACTCACATTTACATTTACCAGCCGGCTGAACAGATCTGAAAGTGAGACTGTAGGAAAAGGGGCAGCTAAAGAAACCCACCTTGACCCTGGAGCCCAGAACCAGTGAAGGAAACACAGCCTGGATCTGGGACCCGAGCCAGAGAAAGAAACACTTTATCCCTGAACCCAGAACCAAAGAAGCATTCCCTGACTCTGAAACCAGTGCCAAAGAAACACACTTTGTCTCTAGAATCAGAACCAGTGAAAGAAATATGCCTTGGCCTTAGAGCCAAAAAGCTAAGAAAGGCCTGTGAAAGAGACACAGTTTGGCTCTGAAATCAGGGCATCTCTGCCCCTAACCCACAATCCCTGAGCAGGAAAAACTAACCAATCCCTGGATAGAAAATTTTCTCCCTGGAGAAACTCCACCCCTAAGAAACCCTATATAAACCCCCTGCCTGTTCAGTTGTTGGCTGTTCTTTCCCACCCTGGTAGAGGCAGCCACTCTCCTGGACTCCTTCTTCCCAAATAAATCTCTTTCTCAAAATGATCTTGGGTGAAGATCTTCATTCACTGGTACAGAGAAGAAGAACCTTGCTAAGACATCTAGTAGTGGACTGAGCAGAAAAAAACCTTTGCAGAGATGTTCACTTAGGGGACTGAGTAAGGTGAGGCTGAACAGAAGAACCTTGCTGAGACATCCCTTGGGGGACTGAACAAGAGGAACAGGATTGCTATATTCTATGGGGAGACCATCCCCCACTGCACCCCAACTCCAAGTATAGCCTGAATCCTGAACATTCAGGATATCTTTCCCTCCAGAGCTGAGCTATCCTAGCAGCTCAAGGTATAGCCTGACTCCCGCACGCAGTCAGGATACCTTTCCCTCCAGGGCTGAGCTGTTGCATTGCAGTTCCAGCTGCCAGAGCTGTCCTAGAAGCTCAAGGTATAGCCTGATTTCCCCAAGCAGTCAGGATACCTTTACCCCAGAGTTACAACACTCACCTACAGAGACACCAGGCTAATGGTTCGCGGTCATGACCCACTTAATCTTTCCAGAGGAACCATTCATAGTCAGGAGTGGAGGTGAGGGAGACTCTTGAGGTGGGGGAGAATCTTCATTATAATACTTAGCAGCCTCTTCTAATTCTGCTTCATTGCTAGAATCTAACCGGTCATTATCATCAGATAACTTTGTAAAAGCATCCACATAAAGTGGTCCCTCTGGCAGAGCAGAAGGTTTAGTTTCAGTTTTACTTAATTCAAGAAACACTTTCTAATTTTCGGGATGGAGGTCTAAGCTGTCTCTAATAAATGTCCAGAGACTAAATACATCTATTGAATTTTTTCTGGACCATGCTTATCATAATACTGCTGTATCTTAACTCCAGTACATCCCTAAGTATCTGCATCCAAGGTACCCTGCTGTATGTCAAATTGCTCTGATTGGTCAATAAATAAAACACTGATTGGCCAGTGGCCAGGCAGGAAGTAGGTGGGACAAGGAGAGAGGAGAATTCTGGGAAGCAGAAGACTGAGGCAGAGAGACCCTGCCAGCCACTGTGATGACCAGCAGCATGTGAAGAAGCCGGTAAGCCACCAGCCACGTGGCAAGGTATACATTTATGGAAATGGATTAATTTAAGCTATAAGAACAGTTAGCAAGAAGCCTGCCACGGCCATACAGTTTGTATGCAATATAAGTCTCTGTGTTTACTGGTTGGGTCTGAGCGGCTGTGGGACTGGTGGGTGACAAAGATTTGTCCTGACTGTGGGCAAGGCAGGAAAACTCTAGCTACAGGAAACCAATGACAAATCTTTTCTACAAATTCTAAAAATTTACACTGTTGCTGACATGCTACTTTGGTACTTCTAGCCTCTAAGATATCTTTAAGTAAATGTGCAAACAGCTGTTTACTATTTCCTTGACCCATACTTATTTTTTACACTTATTCTCAAGTTTTTTACTGCTCGTCTGCATTTTTATTTACACTTATTACTTTTGTTCTCGAGTTGTACTAACCACAGCTTCTACTTTTTTGAGAACACTCCTTTTTCTCCTATGGTGTCCATCACAGAATCCTCCTTGCCCAGCCCCACATTGGGTGCCATCTGTCAGGGCCTGCCGACAAGTTTGTTGGGTATCGAGGTGGAGGCATGAGGATTGTAGAGACCATGAAGAAGACAGAACAGAGTTGAGGGGACTGCCAGTCAATACCAAACAGCCCTGCATTTATTTCACAGCCAGCTTATATACGATCTTGAAGGACAGAAGTAGAACAGTGCACAGCACAGACATTCAACCACTGTCTATCCTGTCCTTGTGTCAAGGAGCAGGCAGTTTCATTTTCTGTCCCAATGTGTCTCCAGCTGGTATCAGCAGCCTGTGTCTAACTAGATAGTATGTTCCTTCCCATGGGCTAAACAGGACTTTCTCACAGCCCTTCAAGGAGACTCTGTGGGCTAATCAGGACTTTCTCACATCCCTGGAACAAGCAAGCCTGAACTCTGTTGACTCAGAATAGACTTCAGATTCAAATTGGGAAACTGAGTCAGTTGTAGGCTCCCACACTTTCTCATAGTCAAATTCTCTCCAAAGACTCCACTTCCAAATACCATCACATGGAGGTTAGAATTTCAACCTGTGAATTGTGTTAGCATTGTTTGAGCCTTGATGAGTATAAGTAGATAACATTTTCAGACTCAGGACACTCATCCAGATTGCACCTGTCCATCTGTAGCAGCAATGTCACCAGGCAGTGTCCCATCCAGTAGCATCTGGGATTAAATTTATCTCTCACTTTGCTGTTCCCCTTCCTGCCACCGAACACAGGCATCTAGTTATCTTGTTACCATCTCACTGTTACCATTTTCTTCCTTTGGGTTTAGTCCGGGAGCTTTATTTAGGACGGTGATGCCTGGAGTAGTGGGTTGTTTCCTGGGAGGGCCTGTCTCTGCCTGGGTAGGCACTGGACTGGTCGGCTGTCAGTGTTGGTGGAGTGACATAATGCCCAGGAGCCCACAGGGAAGCAGGCTACACACACGCTTTTGATGAAGGCAACAGGAAGTTCTCTGTGGCCATGTCTGTGTCAGTGGCTCAGGTCTAGCCTGCTCTTGGTGCTGAGTCCCCCAAGGCCCTACTCTGAGGCAGTCACCTTCTCGGCTGACCTACTTCTTTCTAAACTGCCCCAGGTCAGCTTTCAGGCCTGGCTGGGCATTGGTGTGACCTGGCTGGGCATTCACTGTACCCTCCAGCCGCCCCCTTCTACCTGCACTCCCCCAGCGCCCCCTCTCTCTCTTTCTTACGATGTCCTTTTCAGCATCTTCTTCTATTAACGGAAGACTCAATCTATGGATGACTTGTGACCTGAATGTGGGATGCCCCCACAGGCTCCATGCTTGTACACTCGGTCCCCAGCTGGTGGTGCTGTTTTGGGGGGCTATAGAACCTTTAGGGGGTGGTCTCTTCACTGTCAGAAGTAGGTTTCCAGGGACAGGCCCTGAGGGCTGGTATTTGCTCCTGGTACTAGCCTGAGCTCTCCGCTTTCTGATCTTCCAAGGTGTGAGAGGACGCATCTGCAAGCTGCTGCCACCATGATGAAGCCTTTCCTGCCCCAACGGGGACTGTTCCCTCTAAACTGTGAAGCAGGGTAAACCTCTTCTGAGTTTCTCTGTCGGGAGTTTTGTCCCAAGACGGAGGGAAGCAGAGGCAGAGGTAGACGCAGAGGAAGAGGAAGAAGAAAAGGAAAAGGCAGAGGAAGAGGAAGAGGAAGAGGCAGAAGAGGCAGAAGAGGCAGAGGTAGAGACAGAGGAAGAGGAAGAGAAAGAGGCAGAAGAAGAGGAAGAGGCAGAGGAAGAGGAGCAGAGGAAGAAGAAGAGCAGAGGAAGAGGAAGAAGAAGAGGAAAAGGCAGAGGAAGAGGAAGAGGCAGAGGAAGAGGAAGAGGCAGAAGAAGAGGAAGAGCAGAGGAAGAAGAGCAGAGGAAGAGGAAGAGCAGAGGAAGAAGAGCAGAGGAAGAGGAAGAAGAAGAGGAAAAGGCAGAGGAAGAGGTAGAGGCAGAGGAAGAGGAGCAGAGGAAGAGGAAGAGACAGAGGAAGAGGAAGAGGTAGAGACAGAAGAAGAGGAAGAGGAAGAGAAAAAGGCAGAAGAGGAAGAGGCAGAGGAAGAGGCAGAGGCAGCTTACTGCTGGTTAGATCAGAAACTAGGACAGGAGAGAAAGAGGGGAAAGATTCCTTCCTCTTGAACTGTTGATGGTCACTGTGCATTTGAATTGTGTCATCCTTGAGGCAAATGACTGTGCTAGGTAAACAAAGAGGCAAGCAAATCAGTGAGGTCTGACACTGAAGCAGCATCAACCTTCTCAGGCCTTCAAGCACAGCCAGGCTTAGTGCTCACAACACAAGATGGCCTCTGTACAGTCTACAGTTTCGCCCTCTTTTTTTTTTTTTTTTTTTTTTTTTTTTTGGTTTTTCGAGACAGGGTTTCTCTGTGTAGCTTTGCGCCTTTCCTGGAGCTCACTTGGTAGCCCAGGCTGGCCTCGAACTCACAGAGATCCGCCTGGCTCTGCCTCCCGAGTGCTGGGATTAAAGGCGTGCGCCACCAACGCCCGGCCAGTTTCGCCCTCTGACAGGGAGCCGGGAGCTGCCTCAGCTCTGGCCTCTTGTTGTTATTTAGAGCTAAGTTCTTTCTTTTTCCTCCCCCGCAACCTCCCATTTCCTATTGGTCCAGATATCTTGGGTCTTCCCTAGGGGAAATAAAAGGTTACTTAAAATCAAAACTAGCTTCGAACCCGGAGAGCCCACCCTTCACATTTATGGCAGGTGGGTCACCCTTTCCCTTCCAGATCGGACCCCAGCTTTGGCTTTCCCAAATGTGAACTCTTCTTCCAGACCTTATAGCACCATTACAAATAGCGATATTTGTGTCCATAACAGGTATTTATTACTATTATTATTTTGAATAGAAAATACATACACATAGTTTAAAATTTAAAAGCAACAAAAAGATACACCTGGAGGAAAATCTCCTTTTGTAAGGAGTGATGGACGGCTCAGCAGTTAAGAGTGAGCACTGCTCTTGCACAGAACCCAAGTCTGAGTTCCAGCCCCTATGTTGGGCAGCTCACAACTCTAGTCTGTAACTCCAGCTGCAGGGGACCTGACACCCTCTTCTGGACTCTTCAGGAACCTGTACTCATGTGCACATTCCCACACACAGACACATGCACATACACATAATTAAAAAATAAAAATCGCCTTTCTGTCCCCAGCTGCCAGCCACTCAGAGCTCTCCCAGACTGGCCTTTGATCAATCTCTTATGTGTTTTCCCAACACAGCTTGTGTAAGCACATACAAACAAACGACTATTCTTCTCCTTCATTATTTTTTAACATGCACACTGGTGTTCTATACACATTTTTTGCAACTTCTTTTTCACTTATTACTACAGTTGCATCTTTTTTTGTTGTTGTTGTTTTTGTTTTTGTTTTGAAACAGGGTTTCTCCATGTAGCCCTGGTTGTCCTGGAACTCACTCTGTAGACCAGAGTGGCCATTCAGCTCTTTATTAAACCAATCACAGTGACACATCCTCACATAGTATAAAGGAATATTCTGCAGCAAGAGTCTGCCATGGCGGTTAGGTGCAACAGTGAGTAGCAGGCTGGTGGCAGGAGCAGGCAGCTGAGAGGTCACCCCTTACCTCCAGCATGAATCAGAGACAGCATGCTGGAAGCAGGGCAGAGCCACCCGCTCTCAAAGCCTATGCCCAGTGATGTACTTCTCCCAGCAAGGCCATGGCCCCTAAACCTCCAAAAACCATACCACCAAGTGGGGACCCAGTGCTCAAATGCTTGAGCCTAGAGAGCAGTTTAACACAAATTCTAATTGGTCTCAATAATAAAAATCTGGAGTCAGATATTGGGGTAAACGCTGAAAGATCAGAGAAGCAAAGGAGCAGCCAAATCACCTTTACCTCTGAATCCTCCTACCGAACAAGGGCCGAGCTCCTGTCTTCACCCACCTTACATTCCTCTCTCTACCCAGCCATATCACTTCCTGTCATTCTGTACACCTCCAGACCTCTTTGGTTAACTAATGGTTAGCACCACCCTCTGATCTCCAGGCAATCTTTACTTGTTAGAGCACAAAGTATCACTACAGAGTGGTGGTTTTCAACCTGTGGGTTGTGACCCCTTTGGGAGTCAAATGCCCTTTCACAGGGGTTTCCTAAGACTATTGGGAAACAGAGATACTTACATTACAATTCATAACAGTAGCAAAATTGCAGTTATGAAGTAGCAATGAAAATAATTTTATGGTTGGGGTCACCACAACATGAGGGACTGTATTAGAGGGTTGCAGCATTGAAGATTGAGGCTCACTGCTATGGATGATATTTCTTATTCAAACTACCACAGGGGGCAAAGGGGCCTTATGAGTGGGGGAGCATCTGCAGGTCAGCCTTAATATTCAGGAGTTCATAAAGCAGAAGGGAAACTCTTGGAAATTTAATCTGAAGAGGGAAATCTTTTTTTTTTTTTTTTTTTTTTTTAAGAATTCTATGTGCATTGGTGTTTTGCCTGCATGTATGTCTGTGTGAGGGTGTCAGGTCTTGGAGTTACAGAGCTGTCATGTGGGTGCTTGGAACTGAACCTGGGTCCTCTGGAAGAACGTTCAGTGCTCTTAACTGCTGACCCTTCTCTCTAGCCTCTGAAGAGAAAATTCTTAATCTGAGGAAAAGAAAGACACGATGTGCCCCAGGATGGGTTCTGCAGAATTACTTGTGAGTTAAGGAGTGGGAAGTCTTTGGATAATGATGGTAAGGACTGAATGCATGCACCCTATTAGAAACGACAATGTACAGCAATAATCACACTGATGGGAAAAGTACTATTATCAACAGCTCTGTTTCTGGTACTAGGATAATGTTACACAGGGGGCTGGTAAGAGGCCTCAGCTGGTAACGGGCACTCACCAGCAAGCCGGACAACCGTCAGTTACAGAGATTTCAGAGGGATTCTGGGGTGACGAGTAACAGGATAGAGGAGCCTCGTTGTACAGGATAGAGACGTGTTGAGAGTCCGGGGACACAGAGGGACAGCTAATATAACACACTTGAGGAGTCATAGAAAGCCTCCTAAGGGGCGCCCCCACCCCCAGAGGAAGCCCCAAGAGGAAAGATAAGGACAAGTATACTGGGAGGCATGTTATGGTGAGTAGGAGAGAGAGAGAGAGAGAGAGAGAGAGAGAGAGAGAGAGAGAGAGAGAGAGAGAGAGAGAGAGAGAGAAAGAGAAAGAGAAAGAGAGAGAGAGAGAGAGGTAGTTAGTTCAGGGTTCAGGGTTCAGGGGGTTTTCGGTAAGCTGCCATGGCACTAGCAAGTGATTCAGCAGCAGCAGCTGTGGGTACAGGGTTCGAGCAGGACGGAACAAGATGAGGCTGGAGAGATAGCGAGGCCTGGTCACCTGTGGTCACAATGCCAGGCAGGGCAGCAGGAACCAGTCTGTTTGGGCGCTGAGAACTGCAATGTTTACCAACCCCGCCCACTCCAGGCCCTGGACATCTCAGATTCCTGGAGTCACTCACAAGTCCCTGTCAGGCCTGATCACCAGTTGTATTTTATGCCATGACTAAGCTGTGTGCTTTAAAAGGCTAGTCACAGAGACCGGAGAGATGGCCCTGTGGTTAGAGCACCTGTACTCTTCCAGAGAACTTGGGTTTGAGTCCCAGCACCACATGGTGGCTCACAACTGACCTCTGTGGGCACTGAGCATGCATGCAGGCAAAAACACGCATACAGTTATATGTATTTATTATAATAAAAGATTTTTAAAATTTCTTTCCTTTATTTTGCTTTTTTAAACTTTGTACTGATTCTTTGTGAATTTCACGTCATGTATCCCAAACCACTCATCTCCCGTCCCTCCATATCTGCTCTTCTGCCCCTGCGACCTCCTCCCCCAAAGACAACAAAACAAACAAACAAACATCTGGCGGTGGACCTGCAGCGCCCTGCAGTCTACCCTTTTGCCCAACAGCTTTACTTGCAAATGTTCACTGCGACCAGTCACTGGACGGGTTCGAGGCCTCTGGCTTCTGCTACACTATCAGTGCTGCACCCTCACGGGACTCCTCTTGGATGTCCTGTTGTTGACCTGTGTCGTGAAGATCCCGCGGCTTTGGTTCTGCAGGACTGGCCTCTTCATGCTCCCGCAGTTCATGGATGGGGTAGATGTTGGGGTCCCCCACTCAAAGCTCTGGATCTGGGCCTGGGTGGTAGCTGGGTTGGTCAGCCTGCCTGCTCTCCTGCACCACTGCCACCAGGGCCCGCTCTCCCACTGCCTAGGTGGGGGGCAGGGTCAGCTCTCCAGTCTGCTGTAACAATTTTTTTAAAAGCAAGTCATAAATTGGCTCTGAACATTTAACCGATTTTCCTATTGAGGAAAATGGTCCTTTTGGGGTACTTTGCCTGAGGTCTGCCTTTTCGTTCCTTGAGGGTGATGTGGAGAACGTCAGAAAACGGGACGTAGCCAGAGTCTGTAGGGGAGTGAGGGATTTACACCAACAAATGGGCTCCTAGCCAGCTGAGACCTTGGGAATGGCTATATGAGAAGCTACATGCGGCTTTTGGTACCTTGTCCCGCTCAGTAACCTGGACCTGCAAGCGGTCACTTGGCAGGAAAGGCAAAGCCTGCTTCTGGGGAATCTGTGGTTTTATTGTCGGCATGGCGACTGTACCTGAATCTACACTGTTCATAAGGACTGAGCCTGAATCCACCGCTGTTTCCGTAAGGATCACGTCTGAATCCACGCTGTTTCCGTAAGGACCGCGTCTGAATCCAGGCTGTTTCCGTAAGGACCGCGTCTGAATCCAGGCTGTTTCCTGTTTTCTAAGGACCGCGTCTGAATCCACGCTGTTTCCGTAAGGACCGCGTCTGAATCCACGCTGTTTCCGTAAGGACCGCGTCTGAATCCACGCTGTTTCCGTAAGGACCGCGCCTGAATCCAGGCTGTTTCCTGTTTTCTAAGGACCGCGCCTGAATCCACGCCGTTTCTGTACAGACCTGCCCCTCCGCAATCACTGCCCCTCTGCTCAGGCCTAACGGGACTTCTGGGTCCCGCCAGAACCACCTCTGCCTCTGTAGCCAAATACAGTTTTTAGCTAAGTTTCTTAATTCTTTACCAATAAAGGCTCCGGAGTCAATACTGGGATGAAAACATGCTGGCTCAGAGAGGCTGAGAAGCAAGCAGCTGACCTTCCTCCTTAGCTGGTGACTCAGCAGGAAAGAGACTTCCCTGATGCCAAACCAAAAGAGACTGCCAAGCTCCAAGTCTCTCTCTACTACTTCCTGGGCATTTTTCTATCGCTTTTCCGGACTCTCCCAACTCTCTATGGCTACTTCCTGTCAACTAATTTTACTTAATTATCACAAACTCAGGGTTCACAGTGTGATCTAATGTCCCGCAACAGTGATCCGAGTTTGCGTTTCTAGATTCTTGATTTCCGTTTGCAGAAACCATGGAAGGATTGCACCGGCAGTGGTCCTAAAGCCTCTTACAAACTAAAGGTGTGGAGTCAGAGAGCCCAGAGTGACTTCCCTGAAGGTCAGTAACCTGAAGGTCGGCTTTGGTGGGTCTTAGGGGACAGCTGCTGGCTCCCTGTCCTCGGGGCACGAAACTACCCGGTGCCATGAGCCAGGCGTGGGCTCTGAGTAGTTACTTCCAGAGTCTGTTTGCAGGTAAGAGGGGGAGGTGGGTGGGGTGGACTCAGAGAAATGAGGGTCTTGTCCCAGGTCACCTGAAAGGAGGAGGCAGGACAGCTGGCTGGCTCAGCAAGATCATTTCAACTCCAGGAAAATACCATTTTCTTCCAGGTGTGGTGGCGCACACACCTTTAATCCCAGCACTCGGGAGGCAGAGGCAGGCGGATCTCTGTGAGTTCGAGGCCAGCCTGGTCTACAGAGTGAGTTCCGGGACAGCCAGAGCTACACAGAGAAACCCTGTCTTGAAAAACCAAAAAAGGGGGTGGGGAGTGAGGTGGGGGTGGGGGTGGGGAGAACAGTTCTGAGGAAAGGCAGGGAAAAGAATAAACCAGGAGAGAGAATCAAAAAAGAAAAAGAAAGAAAAGTAGAAGAAAGCCCCCAAAAATGAGAGAAGAGGCCGAGGGGGTAAGTTAATCTTCTACTTATCTTTTTTGACTGTGTCTCTCTGTGTAGCTCAGGCTGGTCTCAAACCGGTGAGCATGCTCTCAGCTTGCCTAACTGTACAAGGTTGCCTTATACATTTTTGTTTGTTTGTTTGTGTGCATATATATATGTGTGTGTGTGTGTGTGTGTGTGTGTGTGTGTGCATAGAAAACAGAAGTCAACCTGAGGTGTCTTGCTTAATCACTCTCCACACATATTCTTACGTACACACATGTGCACACACACACATACACACACACTTTTTTTTTTTTTTTGGTTTTTCGAGACAGGGTTTCTCTGTGTAGTTTTGCGCCTTTCCTGGAGCTCACTTGGTAGCCCAGGCTGGCCTCGAACTCACAGCGATCCGCCTGGCTCTGCCTCCCGAGTGCTGGGATTAAAGGCGTGCGCCACCACCGCCCGGCTCACACACACTTTTATTTTATTGTATTTATAAATAAAAGTATGTATCTCACTATGTATCCCTGGCTGTCCTGGAACTCACTCTGTAGACCACGCTGGCCTCGAACTCAGCAAGATCCACCTGCCTTTGACTCCCAAGTGCTGGGATTAAAGTTATGCCTCTCCAAGTCTAGCTCCACTTTATTTTGTGAGACAAGATCTCTCTCTAAATCTGGGGCTTACGTTCTGGCCAGCAGGCCCCCAGCCTGGAGTTACAGGCACACACACCCTGGCTGTCCTACGTGCATGCTGCGGCTGGAGCTCAGGCCCTCTTGCTTATGTGACGAGCACTTTGCAGCTCTCCTCAGTCTGCGAGTATCTTCCACTAAAATCTCAACCTCAACCCCATCAGCTGCTCTGCTGATCTTTCATTTTATTTATCAGACCTTTTTTTTTTTAATCCCAAAGACGGTAATGTATAGCCAGCCAATTGTGTTTCAGTGCTAAGACATATCGCCACATCTGAAAAGCCCATTGTTCTGCATGCTGATAATGTAAGTCTGTCGATGGTACAGTGCTGTATACAAAGCACGGCCCCTCCTCCCACTGGTGACCTGCGCGGACAGCCGAATGCCTTCTGGTATGCGGCACCCAGAAGAGTGGGGCTGGCCTTTCACAAACAGCTGGCCTGATTCATCCAGAACAAAGGCTGCTCTTCCTGCTAAATCCCTGACAGGCATGGACTGGGAGGCCAGCAGGGCCCCAGGCCCTCCACCAGAATCAATCTCTCTCTCTCTCTCTCTCTCTCTCTCTGTCTCCCCTTCTGGTTTTATTTTGTTTTGTTTTGTGAGACAGGGTTTCTCTGTGTAGTTTTGGTGCCTCTCCTGGATCTTGCTCTGTAGACCAGGCTGGCCTCGAACTCTGCCTGGCTCTGCCTCCGGAGTGCTGGGATTAAAGGTGTGCGCCACTGCCGCCCCGCCTCCCCTTCTGTTTTTAGTTTCTTTTCTTTTTGGTTTTTTTGAGACAGGGTTTCTCTGTATAATGGCTCTGGCTGTCCTGAAACTAGCTGTGGCCTCAAACTCACAGAGATCCTCCTGCCTCTGCCTCCTGAGCGCTAGGATTAAAGGCGTGTGCCACCACTGCCAGTTTAGTTACTTTCCTATTGCCGTGACAAAACACCATGACTAAGCGACTCATAGAAGGAGGGTTCACTGAGGCTCAGTTTCGGAGGGTGAGTGTGTGTGTTGGGTGTGAGAACCGCCAAAAGTCCTCTGCCCACACTCAGGAACCACGTTCCTCCCTGCCTTCAACGACTCAGGCCAACGGCCGGCCCCATCGTCATTAATGGCCAATGTGACGTCGTATTTTCCGTACGTGTGTGCTCCACACCCCGATTACGCCCGCTATCACAGCCTGGTCCACAGCTCTCTCTACCCCCTCTCAAAGGCAGCCATTTTGCATCCCTCCTCCCCACTAAATCTCTTACATGAGGTCTGTTGCATGGTGATTTTTGCGGCATTCCTTGGCCCCTGATTGCCAAGATACTGGTTTCTATTTCAGGTTGGCTATTTCCCAGGAGTGAAACAGAAATAAGAGAGTTCACCTTGCTGCTGAGCCTCAGTTTCTCCATCTGGAGGGTGGGAGTCAGAGTCGTGCCAATCTGAACTGTTAGGTTTGGGTTCTCTTCAAGAGCAGCAAGTCCTCTTAGCCATCTCTCATCCCCCTAGACGAAATAATTCTTGACCCTGAATAGGACCTTGATCTTCAATTGCCTTTCCCTTTGGCTACAGAAAAGATTTGTGCTAGTGACAGACCTCAGTTCAAATCCCATTCTGTGGCTCTCCTAGCTTACTGATTTGTGAAGTCGAAGTTAACAAGGCTGGCTGGAACATATTAACGTGGCAGCTGTAACTGAGCTTTTCATCGTCATTATTATTGTGAATGTCATAGGACCTGCCTCGTGCAGCTGGGAGCAGCTGGGTCGGGCTCGGTAGAATGGAAGTGGATGTGGTACTTTGGGACCTTCCTTGACAATGTGACTTGAGAGGGAGGAGGCGGATGTCCTGTGCTGTGTCACGGAATCAGGGGACTTTGCTGATGTCAGCTGTGTAGACTCTCAATGGCATTTACGGTACAATTACAGGATCATGTCTGCTAGAGCCCAGTGGTGTGGAGGCCCTGGACTGCGGGTCTCAGGACTGAGTTGGCAGGGCTTGCATGGAACTGGGTCTACCTCAGAGGCACTCAGCATACAGTGGAGGTGTGTCCGATGCAACCTCCTCAGCACTCAAACCAAATCAAACCAAACAAGCGTGCAATACACTAGAACAAAGCAATGGTACACACACAGTCCTGCCCAGGGCACTCAGAAAACATTTGGGTTGGCAGTTCTCTCAACCCTTTCTAA
Source organism: Peromyscus maniculatus bairdii (assembly GCF_049852395.1). Taxonomy (NCBI): domain Eukaryota; kingdom Metazoa; phylum Chordata; class Mammalia; order Rodentia; family Cricetidae; genus Peromyscus; species Peromyscus maniculatus. The sequence goes on along the minus strand of NC_134855.1, from coordinate 4,782,701 downwards.
AGCTCCATAATGTGTTCCAATCTCTGTATCCGACCGAATGCATCTCCTTCACTAATTAATCCACTGAAAAAGTTGTTCAGCCCTTGCTCTGTGCTGGACACTATTTGACAGTGGGGTTAGAGTTGAAAATCAAGCGGACATATTTCCCTTTCCATTGAGTCCCAGTGGAATGAGGCCACACACATTGACATGTTACTTCAGAGAGGGCAGGTGGGGTGGGGCGGGGTGGGCAGGGTGTGGGCTGTGCTGTGCTGGTGTTAGAAGGGAGGTTCTCAGGGACTGACCGTCTGGAAGCTCTGACTTAAGGCTTTTGCTGGTCCCTGTAAAGATTTCTACCTTGACTGATCTCTGGCTACCAACATTATATGAGGGAATGTAGAATCGGAAAGAGACATGAAATAGTACCAATTACATGCAGAGTTTCTACCTTATGGGATATAGCTGAAATGACCTTAAAGTCTAGTCAGTAGTGAACTACAGTAAAGTTAACTTGGAAATCATGGTTTGAGAATGAATTACCAGTGTAATTTATTTAGTTATTAGTTCACGCATGAATTGTTATTGATGTAAGTTGTGTTTAAATTGGCTTTGAAACATTCCCAGATGTTTACCTGTGAGCTGGCCCTGGTCATCCTTGAAAGGCAGCAGGTGGAGCAAAGCAGACTCCTTTCCTGCCTCCAGCTGTTTCCGTCCTCCATCTGCCTGCCTCACACTCACAGAAGAGCTGGTCCCCTTTCTCACATCAGTTCTTTCTCCTCCATCCTTCCAAAGATGCTTCAGCCTTCTGCCTGCTAAAACTGTTTTACTCTATCAGAATTCCCTCATTTTTTAATTAACAAAGAATTTCTTCTTGACATAGTATCTCATGTAGCCCAGGCTGGCCTGAAACTCACTGTATAGCCAAGGATAGCCTTGAACAGCAGCTCCTCATGCTTCTATTTCCTAAGCGTCAGGACTACAGTCACACAGCACTGCCTGCTGTATGAAGTACTGGGGACTGAACACAGAGCCTTGTGCATGCAAAGCAAGCATTCCATCAGCTACAGCCCCTCGTCATCCACCCTTGGACCTGCATCCCTGCATCTGCAGATGAGGTTAGGGACAGCCAGGCTGGGTAGTAGGAACCTGCTGCTCCAGCTGGAGTATGTTGAAAAGAGAAGCATGTGGGAGGGATATAGTACAAATATGGTTCCTAGTGAGAGGAATCTGTGGCTGAGGCGTTCTTGAGAAGGAAGCAGACACTTCTGAGATTGTCTACTGCATGACCTATGTGTGTCTTTCATTTCTCACATCCTCATTCTGAGGATGGGGAGGTCTTCTGTCAGAAGATTACATAAAGATTCTTTCTTCAATCTGCAGGCAAGGATCCAGGACAAATGCACCTGACTGATGCTGGGCTTCAAGCAGTCCAGAAAAGAAAGGGGATGGGACATGGAGCCGAGGAGAGTTCTAGAACCCCTGCAAATAAGAGCTGGCCCACAAGGGCAGGTTAGAATATCCCCTGAGTATCTGTGAACACCAAGAAGCAAAGGAGCAGGGACGTGCTTGGCCCTCCTCTGCACGCATCAATCATTGTATCTTCATCCTTATCATTAGTTTTTGTAATTTCAGGTGAAAGGCCTGTGCCTCTCCAGCCGCGGAGAGGAATCCTCACAGAGTTACAGGAACAAGCCCCTTCGCACCCTTGACCTCAGTCCCGCCTTCTCTAACAGGAAGGCTTGAACAAACGTCCTCTAGTGTTTCTTCTGTCCCAACATGATACTCTTTAGCTCCAGGGAGACAATCTCAGAGGAGCGTGCTTCCTTCTCAAGAACGCCTCAGCCACAGATTCCTCTCACTAGGAACCATATCTGTACTATATCCCTCCCACATGCTACTCTTTTTTCAACATACTCCAGCTGGAGTAGCAGGTTCCTACTACCCAGCCTGACTGTTCCTAACCTCATCTGCAGATGCAGGTCCAAGGGTGGATGATGAGGGGCTGTACACACAGGGAGACACAGATCTAAGGCTCCTGTCCCTGTGTCTGAAAGACATTGCTGGGTTTGGAAACGGTGTGTTAGAAAATGCCTAAGAACATGTATGCCTGGGCTTGGAGTCAGTGGAGAGCCAAGCAGCTTGTGTTTCTGCCTCCCAGCCCACTGGCCCTCCAGACGGGGGGGGGTGAGCTTCCCTTTGTGTGGGCACTCTAGTTTTTAGAGAAAGTGGAACTGGGCAGCTCACCAAGCCAGGAAGGATGGCAGAGTATGACACAGGACACTGAACAAATGATCCACAGCTAAGCCTCGTGCATAGAGGACCAGGCCCAGAGAGGTCCACCTTTCCTGTGGCTCCATCATCTCTTCTGAAGAACAGACATCATAATGCCTACCTTGGTGGACAGGAAAGGGAGGGTGAAGCCGGTGACATGGAAAGCACCTGTGGTGTACCAGCCTGGGATTCCCCAGGCCTTGCGGCTTTCCTGGCTACTCCTCAATGAAAGACCAGACTAGGAAATTCTGAGTTCTTCTTTCTCTGCTACTGAAATACCAGCCTTGGCACCTAGTAATTACTGCTATCCTGTATCCTGCTCCTTTACAAATGCTCAAATAGTGTCTTGCAGTGGGGAGAAGTCAGTTCTTACGCTTGCATGAGAATGCCCTTCCTCTCATCTTCCCGACCAGTGCCGTGCCGCGGGGAAGATTTGCTTTCACACTAAAGTGAGTGTCTGTTTATGAGGGCTCCACTGTTTGCCCTTGTGAGTCGTGTCGTGTCCCCGCCCACCATGAGAGGCCCATTTGACAAGTGGATGCACTGAGGCTTAGATGTGTTAGGTTCATAGTTCACTGCCCAGAGTCCCCGGGCTGGACACATCAGGAGCTCCAGCCCAGGCCTTCTGACTCTAACACCTAGCTAAGGCTCACATTTTAGGATGGGATCTCTTGGCATTTTTCCTTCCTTATTTCTGGGTGATGTTAGCAAAGACTCTCCTTCATTCTCTTCAGTAGGGCGAGCTGCTGGCGGGCTGCACATCATCTCTTCTTCCTGCAGAGCTATTTCACAGTCGGAGGGCTTTGCCTCTGAAGGCCCTCCCTGGACTAGCTTTGCACCGCAGGCCGCCCACGCCCAGTACACTCTTTGTCCCCAGCCTCTCTCTGGTTAACCTGAGTCTCTTCCTCACTACCTTAGTCCCCTTCAGATCTGCCCTCCCTGTTCCCGGCCTCAGTTTCCTCCTGTGGACCGCAGAGCGCTTGATTGACACCTTCAGGCTGGACAGAGGATGAATGCTAGCCTGGAGCCAGTCTTCATCTTCCCAGCTGCGCTCCTCCCCGCAGCCTGCCCCGCCTCGAGGGCGGCTCCGGCGCGCGCCCTGCCCACCCTGCAGCGCACCCCGCCCGACGCCCGGAACCAGCTGAGCACACAGCTGGACCGAGCAGCCGCTGTCGCCAGCGCCCGGCAGCAGGTAGGGAGGCGGGCCGCCCGGGTCCCGGGCTTTGGGGGTGGGTCGAGCTGAATCTCCTCTCCCTCCCGTGCCAATCCGAGCTCGGATGAACTTGGAACTCGGCCCACGCGCGGGCATAGCGGGAAAAGGACGTGCTCGCTCACTGGCCTCTCTTCAAGGGGACGCAGGAGGGTGGCTGGGGGCTAGAGGTGAAGAGGAGCGGTCCGTTCCGCCACGCCTAGATCGGCTGTGCTGAAGGCTCCGGACCTCACCTTGACCCCGCCCCGCTGGGTCATCGTTGCTTTGGGGTGTCAGACCCCGTGTGCAGGTGACTGCCCACGCATGGTTTGCACAGTGGCCTGGTGAGGAGTCCGCACAGCGGAGCCTTCACTCCTGAGCAATACCTTCCTTCCTCAGGGCCCAAGACTGTTAGAAATTTCCTCCTTGTACGTGCCTGACATCTTCATGGCTGTTCCTGAAGGCAATTAGCTGTGTTCTTTCTCTCCTTGCAGTGCTGCGTTCCCTTTCCGCCTGGAGAAGAAACTTCTGACTGAACGTCGACTCTGAGTGATTACAAGTCCTGTCTCTGGGTCTCCATCACTTTTCAGGTCTGCCCTCCCCCAACTTTATTATAGCAACTTCCCCATGTCCCAGGACTTGCGGGCCTGCAGGGGAAGCCACAGGTCTGAGAGCTAGGGTTGGGCAAGCGGGAGATCTCTCTCTGCAGCCCAGACACCACCCCTGTAATCCATTCTTACAGTCTCCACGGAGGAAAGAGGAATCTTAACAGACCAGGAGTTCTTCCGGGAGTTCCTGCGAGCCTTTGTGGAAGGCGTTACTCTGCCTTTGTTAAGCCTCTGGGACTTTTCAAAGACTTAATCCTGCCCATCCTGTCCCCCAGGGACCATAATTCTGACCTGGGCACAAGGACCTCTGAGCCACTTTATACTGACCTCCTGTGGAGTCGCACTCCATCTCCGAGTCACACAGTGAGGCCATGGCAGGGCATGGGCCCAGTTCCAGCCTACTCTTCCTGACTCCTTTCCTGGGAACACTCTTGGGGTGTTCTGTGCAGTAATGGCCAGAGGTCTCACACTGCCCACACGGTTGTGGGTGTTGGTTGGTATTCCTTGGGAGACTTTAAAAGAAAGAGGAAGAAGGTGGGAACCGAGCACTGGTGGCCTCCAGCTTCTTTGAGACTGTTTTCCTTTCTTGGGCCTCCCTATTTATAAATGCCAGGGAAATCATAAACAGCCCCGGGAGCTTGGTTTGGCACTCATGTAAATTACCCAGCAGCAAAGGTTTCCGTGTGAATCAGGGGAGGGACTCCAGAATTTTCCATAGTCTTTTTTTATTAGGAACTCGCAGGAGGGGGTTGGGGGAGCAGGCAGGCTTGCCTGTCCGTCTGTTTCCTTCCCTCCTACCCTGATGCAGGTTTCTCTGGTTTGTGGTCCGGGTCCTGACCGTGGAGGGGCCCAGGAGCCCCAGGGAGGAAAGCACCCTCCATACTTCCCATCTTGACGTAGCTAGACCATACTCAGTTACTTCAGCCTAGTAAGAGGGGTGACTAATTCTGTCTGTGTGAGCAAGGCCTGAGAAATGAATAACAGTTTGCCAGAATCAGGCAAGAGCTATTCAAGAAGCAGGGGCAGTTTGTGCAAAGGCACTGAGGTTTTCTGAACATTCTACATGGCTAGATTGGAGGATGGGGCAAGGTTGGAGGGCTGGAATTGGTACTAAGTGAAGACGGAACTGGGTAAACTAAGGACTTAGACCTTATACCACAGGCAGGAAGATGCTGGGTAAGGTTTGTGCAGTGACCGAGAACTCACTGAGCCAGCGGCTGATGTGGGGGTGCATGGGGAAGGGCTGTATTAGAGAAGGCCATCTCGTGGCCAGCAGGCAGGTCCAAACCAGAGTAATGCCTGCTGGGATGGCCAGCAACAGGTCCTGCAAACTTAGGTCAATTTTATCTGAACACAGATGGGATGCAGCTACTCTATAGATGCTGTTATTGTTAGTGTCTCAGTGTTGCTGGTGTTCTTAAAAAAATAGTTTTAAAATAAAAATGACTATTGCTCTAGGTTCAAAATGAGGGACAGTCACACAGCCTCCTTTGTCCTATGGCCCTCCTCTGTCCCTCGAGGTGAACAGTGGTCTGTGCTTTGAACTGGATTGTCACAGCGAGCACTGTCCTCTGCGGCCAGCGGGTCCCTCCTCCTGACTCCTTGTGGACACGCATTTGGCTGTAGAGATGGTATCATTCTGGCCTGTAGCGCTTTGCTGAAACACTGATCTCTGGTTTTCTTCAAGGAAACTCTCTGGTCTGCGCCCACAGCCTTTGAATATTTACTGACCAGAAATGATAGGTTAGAGGGAGAGAGAATGGAAGAGAAATTACTAGCTTAGGGGTGGAGCTGCATTCTTAGTTCTTTTTATATGTCTGTGGCGTGTGTGTGTGTGTGTGTGTGTGTGTGTGTGTGTGTGTGTGTGTGTACCTACATGTGTCCGCACACATGGGTGCATATGTAAGACCAGAGGTCAGTTTCAGGTATCTCCTATCACTTTTCACTTTATTTTTATTAACGTTTTTATTTATTATTAATTTATTATTACTGCATCTGGGGGCCAAACTCAGGTAGGTCATCAGGAGTGTGTAAGAAGTTCTCACTCTTCGGCTATCTCACCACTTTGAGAGTCTCTCCATGAACCTGGAACTCAAAATTCAGCAAGGCTGACTGGCCAACGAGCTTCAGGGACTCCCCTGCCTCAGCGTGGGAGTTAGAGATGTGCCCTGGGCACCTGGCTTTTAAATGGGTGCTGGGGACTTGGTATACACAGCTCAGAGGAGACTGGAGGGGCTCAGGGTTATTTATAAACACATATGTTCTTTACCATCAACAGGTCCCCAGAGTGTGGATCAGTCTCCCATCTATTTTAGGAAATTAAGGCTCCAGGACTCAGGCAAGGTCTTTTGTTAGCTGGGCACCCGGCCAGAAACTGGTCCTTCCTTTCTACTATTTGACAAACTCTTAGAGACATCCCAAAAAGCTGGGAAAAGTGAGTCCCCACTGGTACCTCCTAAGGAAGCTGAAGCAGAGACAAGCAGGTCCCAGGAGTTACGCATGGTGGTGCTGGGGAGGGGCGAGCGATGCTTAGGCAGCTGGGGGTTGTTAAGTAAAAATATCTCCTCCCTTTCAGCTGAATGAGCGTGTGTCATATTTCAGCCTGGTGTGGTTTGTGAAGTGGGAGACCACAGGCAGGCGTAGTTCCTGCTGCTGCTGGCTCCTCTCCCCCTCCTCCTGAGAAGTGTTTTCTTGCTTCTGCCCTGTCTGGGACCACAGGGGCAATTGCAGGGTAGGGAGAGACAAGCAGTGGGTGTGGTGGATGAGGCTAGGCAGCTAAAGGCCGGGGTCGGGGTCCCGTCTGTGCCGCTGACAAAATGAGAGGTAGCATTTGGCTCCTGCGCACGTTTTCAGTGGACACCAGAGTCCATTGCACACCGTAGCATAGCATCAGGCTTGCCCGGCTCCGAGTCAGAGTGCCTGTGCTCCGCATACCGACATGGTACCTTCGTGCCTAGAAGTGGCAGGTGAGCCAGATGCAGAAATTCTGTGGCCCTACTTGAATCTGGACAGACTCTACTAGAATTTGAGCAGAACCACTTGCTCCATCTTGCAGACAGGAAGCCGAGGTTTCACTCCCAGATGCTATTCCTTGATCTCCAGTTCACCTCCAGCTTGTATTGTTTTGCTTACTGTTTAAATGGGCTTAGGAAGGAGGAACTATTGACTCCATTTTACAGATAAGCAAACTGAGGCCTTCCCTAGAAGAGTAAAGTGGCTTAACCCAGAGGTCCCTTCCCAGCTCTTCTACTCTGTAGTTAGTGCCACTCACGGTTAGGTCGGCACGGTTGCTGCCTTGGTACCTCCTGTACTCCATGCTTGATTTAAGGAGGGGAACTGGGTCTCATTACACAGCCCTGGCTGGCCTAGAGCTTGCTGTGTAGACCGGGTTGACTTCAAACTCGCAGAGATCGGCCTGCCTCTGCCTCCCAAGTCCTGGGCTCAAAAGTGTGCAGCCCCACGTCTGGTCCGTTTTCTGTTTTGTTTTGCTGTTGGGTTTTCCTGGTTATAAAGTCTCTCTGAAACTGGCTTTCCCAAGAGGAATCCAGAAAGGGTTTGAGCCATGGGGCCTGGTAAGGAATTCTGATGAGGGGCCAGGCCTGTGGGGGTGGATTCCTTCATTTTGCTAAATTGGTTAAGCAAACGGTGTCTTGTTACTTTCTGGCCTCAACAGATCTATCGTTTGGGTCAAGTACTTATCAAGCAAAGGATATATATTCCACGTATGTCAGCCTCCAGGGTGGGGCCCTTGATTTCCCTGCTCAGAGGCTGTGGCTGGGCTGGACTCGTGAGTACTCGGTAAATACCAGTTAAATTTGGGGAGTGGCTTGGTAGTTTGGGAGGCATTTATGCTTTGTCTCTTCTGTAGCTAGAGTTTTCCTGCCTTGCCCACAGTCAGGACAAATCTCTCTCACCCACCAGTCCCACAGACGCTCAGACCCGACCAAGTAAACACAGAGACTTATATTGCTTACAAACTGTATGGCCGTGGCAGGCTTCTTGCTAACTGTTCTTATGGCTTATATTAATCCATTTCCATAAATCTATACCTTGCCACGTGGCTCGTGGCTTACCAGTGTCTTCACATGCTGCTTGTCATGATGGCAGCTGGTAGTGTCTCCCTCCGCCTTCCTGTTCTTTCTTTTCTCCTCTCTGTTAGTCCCACCTATACTTCCTGCCTAGCCACTGGCCAATCAGTATTTTATTTATTTACCAATCAGAGCATTTGACATACAGACCATCCCACAGCACTCTTCAGTGGGCCTTCCTTCCTCATGGTAACAGGCGCTTGTGATAGAAAACTTGGAAAATAAAAATTTTTAAAGATTTAAAACAACAACAAAGAACTTCCATAAGCAGCACCTGAGTGAGCGCCACGGGCTTTGGGGTGTGCTTTCTTCCTGGCATTTTCTGTTTTAAAATAGATTTATTTTATTGTTCGTGTGAATGCAGGTGTGTCTGTGTGTGGGTAGGTGCATGTTAGTGTGGGTGCTTGCAGAGCGTCTGATCTGGAGTTGGAGGGACAGATGTGGAGCTGCCTGTGATGTGAACTGAACTCAGATCTTCTGGAAGAACACCATCTCTCTGGCCTCCACTTCCTGACATTTTCAACACCACACCATGGTCATGCTGTACTTATAAGTTTCTGTTCTTTTTGCTTTTTTCTCAATATTATAGCAAAAATATTTTCTCATGAAGGATTCTTTAGACTCAAGTTTTAAAAGTGTTCTCAGGTTTACTATACCCAAGTAGGCAAGTGCATACTTATTTATTCTATATAAACTCTTACTCTTATGGTCCAGAAGATTAAAATGATAGAATAATATGTAGTTAGTTTTTTTACTCTTTGGGGGCCCACCACCCAGCTCCTAAATAAATACATGGAGACTTATTCTTACTTATGAATGCCCAGCCTTAGCTTGGCTTGTTTCTAGCCAGCTTTTCTAACTTAAATTATCCTGCCTGTCTTTAACTACATTTTGCCCCTGGGCTTCTTACCTTTCTTTATTCTATATATCTTTCTTTCCTTCTTACTCTGTGGCTGGCTGGGTGGCTGGGTGGCTGGGTGGCTGGGTGGCTGGGTGGCTGTCCTTTGGCATCCTCCTCTCCTTTTCTTGCTCCTCCCTCTTCTCTAGATTTCTCCTATTTATTCTCTCTGCCCGCCAGCCCCACCTATTTCTCTCTCCTGCCTTGCTATTGGCCACTCAGCTCTTTATTAGACCATCAGATATTTTAGACAGGCAAAGAGACACAGCTTCACAGAGTTAAACAAATGCAACATGAAAGAATGCAACACATCTTTGCATCATTAAACAAATATTCCACAACATGAACAAATGTAACACATCTTAAACTAATAATCCACAATAATAATATATTTAAATTAATTTTTTTTTTTTTGGTTTTTTGAAACAGGGTTTCTTTGTGTTGTTTTGGTGCCTGTCCTGGAACTCATTCTGTAGCCCAGGCTAGCCTGGAGCTCACAGAGGTCCACTTGCCTCTGCCTCCCACGTTCCGGGATTAAAGGTGTGTGCCACCACCACCCAGCTAATTTTATTTTATTTTAAAATTTTCCTTTTCCTTTTCTTTCTTGGTGTTGGGCATCAAACTCAGTGCTTCACACATGCTGTGCAACGTCTCTACTGTACTCTCAGCCCTGTTTCTGGTAAATTATAAAAGTGATGTATGCTAACTTGATTTTCATCAGTGTTATTCCACCCTTGGTGGACAGGTAGGTACCTTCACTTACCAATCATCTAACATCACACATTTAGGTTGTTCATAAACAATACCATGTTGAACACCCTAGTGAGTAATTTTTTTTATATGTTCTTTTAAATTTTTTTATTTAATTTTTTATTTGTATGTGCACATGCATGCCATGCCAAGGCAGGGGTCACAGACAACTTTATGGAGTATGTTCTCTCAGGCTTGGGGTCCTCAGGCTCGACCGCAATTCCTTGGACCCACAGAGCCACCTCTTGCCCCTTCATTGTGACAAAAGGAGTTCCTGGCTCAGTTGTGAGACATTCAACAGCGTTTGCTATATTTTTCCAAATTGTTATTCAGAAAGGTTGCAGTGGTTCACGTGTGGTCCTGTGTTCCTGCCATCATTGGCGGGGAAAACACATTCTTGAAGGAGCTCTGTAGCTGGCTATCAGGAGTCCAGCAGGTCTACAGACCATTTCCCTGAAACATCAGACTTCAACTCATTTTCTCAGCAAATCTTTTTGCACTGACCAGTATCAGAAGAGGGTGGGGTTGAGACTCTCTTTCCAGCTTCTGCTTTGCGCTTGCGGTTCGGACCCGGATTGGATCGCCTCTCTGCAGAGGGAACCTTATTCTCTTTGTACTTGTGGTTCAGTCTCAGAGTGGATCGCCTCTCTGCAGAGGGAACTTGGTTCTCTTTGTACTTGCGGTTCAGACCTTGAGTGGACTGCCGCTGTGCTTTGGTTTCCTCAAGGGTAAAGTTAAGATTTTAACACTAGCTTCCTACATTTTTGTTAGTTTTTTTTTGTTAAGACAGGGTTCCCTACAGCCCAGGCCAGCCTTGAACTCACGATGTAGCTGAGGATGGTCCTGAACTCCTACCTCCATTATAAGTGCTGGGATTATAGTCACGCACCACTGTGCCCAGGTTTACCTGCTGGACAAGCACTCTGTCAGCCGAGCCCAGCCCCAGCCCTTTCCTGGGGTTCTGAGACTGCAGATGTGCCGAGGATGTGCCGCTTCCTCAGCGTAGATCATCCGGACTCTCAGAGCTGTTGTTTTCTCCATCTGATTCAGAGCACCCTGGAGCCAGAGCAGAATGGTGAGGGCCGTTGTCTTCGTACGGTCACATACATGTTAGTGACTTCTCGAGCTTCAGGTCAAGTGGAAGCCAGTGGAGCTGTGTCATTCAGAGTGGATTTTCATGGGCTAGCCTAGGCCCTGTCCCCTTGCATGCTCCCAGACTGTTTCTCTATAGAGCATGAAGACACTTGGTTCTAGAATACTTCTTCAGGAGCTGGGAACTGCCTGCCTGCCTTTAAATGGCCTTTTTTTTTTTTTTTTTTTTTTTGGTTTTTCGAGACAGGGTTTCTCTGTGTAGCTTTGCGCCTTTCCTGGAACTCACTTGGTAGCCCAGGCTGGCCTCGAACTCACAGAGATCCGCCTGGCTCTGCCTCCCGAGTGCTGGGATTAAAGGCGTGCGCCACCACCGCCCGGCAAATGGCCTTTTTAAAAACTTGTAGAATTTGTGGTTGCATAGAATTCCATTTTCGTAGCGGTGAATGATATTTTAGATGCAGCAGGGCTGCATTTAGGAACTTTTTAGAAATGTGAAATCTCAGACTCTGCCCTTAGGGTGGCCATATTTAGCAACTAAGAAAACAGGATGCTAGTTAAATTAGAATTTCAGATAAAGATTGAATAATTATTTAGTATAGCTATTCTCCCTGCAACATTTAGGGCATCCTTATAAAGAAAAATCAGTGTGCATCTGCAGTTCAGATTTAAATGGGCATGCAGGGTATTTTCCAGCAACCCCACCTCCCCCGGCCCCAGTGCATCCATCCATCCTGCAGTCCTACAGGAGGCTCAGGGATTCTTACACAGCTCCAGGTGCGGGAAACATTATGTGCTAGAGGCCTTCCCGTCAAAGCCCACAATGAATGCTTTTTGTGATGTCTGCATGGGTAAAGCAGAACATAGTATTTGTTAGGGGACTGATAATTCCCACATTACTCATTCACATACATCTGGATGTTCCTATATTGTGTTTTCATACTACAGAGAGCTGTAGTACTTTCTACCTGCCACCCGTGAGTCCAAAAGGCCCCCCACATTGCAAGAAAAATAACAATCTATAGAGAGATGGAAAATTAATTTATTCATGGTTTTGTCCAAAACTGAGGTGGGTGGGTGAGTCTCAGTCCACCTCCACCTGGCTCACATCAGAGTGGCAACATGCAGAGGAAAAAGCCAGGGACTATGCACACCAGCGTTTCTCTTGGCACCAGGCTTCTGGGGGTGGCCCATCTTCACTCCCCACGTGGAGTTTCCCAGAAGAATGCCAGTTCTTAGGCCCTTGTTATACCGCATTGTTGGCAGTGGAAGGGGAAGATTCTTGGCCTTAGGAAAAAGCCCTGGCAGCTCTGGAGGCCTCAGTTTCTCACCAGCACACGCATCTCTGCCAGTGCCCATGCCAAGTTACTCTCAGCCTCCACACTTGGGATGGTAACACCAACCTTTGTGTCCTCAACCCCGAGTCTGTGTCTGCGGTGACTGCAGAAGGTGTCACTCTTTACTGCCTTCTCGCCGGACAAGTTTCCTGACCTGACCTGTAGAGTTGGGTCTCGGGAACTGCCGAGTTCCACCTCTTCACTCCTCAGGCCAGGGGTTCTCGTACCCTGAAAGAGTGAATGTGTTTCCACCGACCCCCAGCTCCCTGGCACTGCCTTCACTTGTGATAGTTGTTCAACCCAAGGCCTGGGAAGATCGGGGAGCCTGGCCATGGACATGCCCCTAGTGCCTCTTGGCTGCTGAGCTTGGCTAAGTCACGTGCCCACCTGTCTGACCTGGTTCCCTAACTTGGCTCCCACTCCTCTGTGAAATGGGGATGCTGTCTTCTCCTCTCCTCCCAAGTCAGCTTCCCTACCTGTCTAGGGCCAGATCTCAAGATCAAGTGAAGGCCTAGTCTATCCATTTTACATCCTGGAGTGGAGTTCTTTCTGAGTTTGGTCAGATCTGAGAGCAGGGAGGTGACACTGTGGCTCCAGAGAAGATGCTTTCAGACTTAACGATTTTGAAAGTAGACAGAAATGACATTCCAAAGAATCTCAGACTTACCATGTCCACAATCACTCAGTGATTCGCCGAAAATGTAGGTGCTGTTTCCTTAGGGCTGGGGCCTGGAATCTGCATTCTTGATGCATCTCAGCTGATGCTGCTGGTCCAGGGGTCACACTGAACTAGAAGATTCTCAAGGAGGACTGAGTAGAGTGCTTACCTATCATGCATTAAGCCCTGAGGTAGATCCCCAGCATGCTAAAGAGGGTGCAGTGGTGCACACCTATATAAAGTGGGTGTGACATTGCACACCTGTATAAAGTGGGTGTGATGTTGTACACCTGTATAAAGTGGGTGTGGTGATGAACAACTGTATAAAGTGGGTGTGATGTTGCACACCTGTATAAAGTGGGTGTGATGTTGCACACCTGTATAAGGTGGGTGTGATGTTGCACACCTGTATAAGGTGGATGTGATGTTGCACACCTGTATAAGGTGGGTGTGATGTTGCACACCTGTATAAGGTGGGTGTGATGTTGCACACCTGTATAAGGTGGGTGTGATGTTGCACACCTGTATAAGGTGGATGTGATGTTGCACACCTGTATAAGGTGAGTGTGATGTTGCACACCTGTATAAAGTGGGTGTGATGTTGCACACCTGTATAAGGTGGGTGTGATGTTGCACACCTGAATAAAGTAGGCAGGAAGATCAAAAATTCAAGATCACCTTTGGCTGTGTATTGAATTCAAGGCCAGCCTGGGATAAAGAGACCCTGTCTCAGAAAGAAAAGGGAGTGGACAATTGATAGTCAATTTAGAATAATTATCTAAAAGGTAAATCTATTGATGAGGCATAAACAGCCAGTCTAGATTCAGATACGTTTTTGTTTTCTTCAGAGTTGTTGGGCATAGAACCCAGAGCCTGTGCTGGCTGGGCAAACGTTCCACCCGTGAGCTGCCTCCGACCCAGGTCCTCTCAGAGCTCAGCTGCCCCCGACCCAGGTCTTCTCAGAGCTCAGCTGCCCCCGACCCAGGTCTTCTCAGAGCTCAGCTGCCCCCGACCCAGGTCTTCTCATATCTCTCCCTGGAGATTTCTTCTCCCCATCCTGTCTGCCTCCCTCTTCTCTTCAAACTCTGGGCCAGACTTTAGTCCACTGTTTCTAGAATGTGAGCAGCTGTTGAAATAGTTTCCTGCCAAGTCATGGCGAGGTAGGGCCTTCAACAGGAGCAAGTGTCTCAGTGGAGTGCCATCTGAAGGGCCGCAGTGGGCTTTGGTAAACATCACTACCAGAAAGGTTTTACCCTTAAGATGATAAACATTCTTCTCAGTAAATATGTGAACGAAAACTGTTGCTGGAGCGGCTCACTCTATTTCTGTTTGGCTCTGAGCTAAGAATGTTTTTTTTAACCAATCGATAAAATAGAATGAAAACAGAAGAAAGGGAGGGAAAACAACAATAAAAACCAAGAAGCATATACAAGAGACAGCAGTGGCCTGCCGTGGCTCAGATCATGGACCCCGTAACCCTCTGCACAAGTTCACTGTAAACCCGAGCAACCAAAGCTTCGGGTCTTTCTCCAAGTGAGCAGGAGGCCTAACCTTATTTATAGCTGGGTACTGAGTAAGCTAGACCCAAGAGCAGTGGTCTGTCTGGACATCCTGACTGTGTGACCTGACCCATGGCGCCTTACTTTGCCCCTCTGAGCCTGAGGTCTCACTTGGCAAGTGGCATGATACTTGCCTAGCAGACTTCCTGTATTGCCTGTAGGGTCTGATACCTAGGAAGTGTACCAAAGTGACAACTTGTCACCGGAGGTGGCCATTTGAATCCTTGTGATGTGACTGGACATCAAGTCCAGAAGTCCCACTGGTGACTCGGGAGGGGTCTTGTAGGGTGAGAAGGGCCACTGCTGTAGCCTCCACCACTCACAGGCAGAATGCACCGGGTGAGTCCCTGGTGGCAGCACACTGTCAATGAGCTCCCCGCCCAGAGGTTAACCTTTCCTTGGTGGACAGCCTGACTCTTGGGAGCTGCCTCCCCCGCCCCCACCCCCCCCCACCCCCCCCAGCTCTGAGGTAGTGCACAGGCAGACTCAGAACCAGCAGCCTGGAGCTGGCCTCGGGGACTGGGAGGCTGCAACAGAAACCCTCTCTTTCTTGTTCCATTGGGAGCGTGTGGGTGGAGACCTAGCTAGTAGTATCAACTGCTTACAGATTTTGTTTGAGTTGCTACAGTCTTTCCAGAAGGGAAAACCTGCAAGCCCAGACTTAGCTGGGCTCATTGTCAACTCATCCAAGCATGGAAGCTGGTGTCCGTCTAGAAGAGTGTCGTGTTCTTGCCCATAGATGGCAGTATCTGTACTGTGAGCAAGCTCTGTGGGAATGTGCCTGTGAGCATGTGTCAGCCATGTGTGCAAACATATTGTTCCCAGGCTTCTTCCTTTGGAGAATCTGGAGCTGCAGCAGGCAGGGTCTGGGGTAGCATGAACAGATCTTAGTCTGCTGGGAGAGAGCAATACAGAAATAGACTGCTGCAGTTTAGTATGGCAGAGAACCTAGGGGCCGAGAGGATTCAAGAAAACAGTGCATACAAAACGTGCACAGAGGATACAAGGAACGGAAGACACTGGCTGGAGCCTGGCAGGTCCAGATGAAGATGGCAGTGGATGAGAACTGTGGTCCAAGTGGTTGGCCACGACAGACCACAAAGAGCAGGTGCTGAAAAGTAGGTAAAGGATCCTGCACCTAGTCTAGGGGCTGTGTGGAGCCACAGCAATCTGAGACACCCAGTGACGTGGTCTGGGCCTGCTCTGAGGAGGTTTGCATTGTGAGGGAGCCAGAGACGGACTGTCCAACTGAGAGGTCCAGTGGGGATGGAGGGTGGAGGTGTGTTCCGGTACAGTCAGAGGCCGAGCTGGAGGTTGGGGGGGTTGCTGCTTGGGTCCTTGTGTGGATGGGAGATGGTGGCCGGGGGTATCCTTTGCTGAATGGGAAAGGGGTGCACTTGGGAACGTATGCAGCCTCCTCCCTCAAGTGAGACTGGTTTGGAGTTAATAGTGTTCATAGTTGTCTGTCATTTTCAAAAACAAACTCCCATTGTGCTTTGTGTACTCTAGGAATTAGGGATTTTCTGCGAGATATGTGAGAAAGGCCTGCAGAAGCGCCATCTAACTCCAGTTCCCCAGACCTAGATAAACATGTGACCTCTGACCTCTCTGTCTGTGGCTTCAGGTCCGCTGCTGTGTCCCCTACCAACACTGCAGAAGCCACCAGCAATGTCTGGGCCGTACGCTGTGGTTAGGGGGGGACCTGTTGTATCCTCATCTGTGAGGTCTGTGAGACCCCACTGTGATGGCATCCTGATCTCCCCCTGGCTGGAAGAAGCTGGTTTGGGTAGCAAGATCTTCCAGAGCTGGAAGGAGCTGACTGGGACAGGGACACAATGATAGGATTGAAGTTCCAGGTTGTCCCTGGAAGGCAGGGGCTGGAGGGCTCAGCTGTACAACCCACTGCTGGTCTGGGATTAGGATAGGGTGGTCCTCCAGCCCTCTTCTGACATGCACCGGAGGTGGCGTTTGCCAGGTCATGGACTGGGCCACAGTCTCAGAGTGAAGCAGTTACTCCGAGGAGCTCATAGCCTGGCATCCTGAGGCCACTCTTGGCCAGCTCAACCCTCCAGGAGCAGGTGTGGGCACCACTGTCAGGAAGTGAGTGTCTCCTTGCTGGAGCTACGCAGGTAGGCAGGATTTACCTTAGACACTGACACTGAGATTCCTGGCCCTTTCCAGGTACCACCGACTCTTCTTCGGCTGTGACTGGGCAGCTGTCACAGCATCTCCTCACCGAGTGGCTCTCTTCTCCTTGTACAACCCTGTAAGGTAGGTAGAACAACACAGAACCACTGACCACCTAGTGTCCTGGGGAGTCTAGATGATTCCAGAGTGCGAGCAGCTGAACAGCCTTTGTGGATTAAAAGTTTTTCCCTTTGTGGACATACTGTTTATTCATTACCTCATCTGCTCCTCACCAAGGGAAAGGCAGGTGAGGGCAGGGATGAGGCAGGGATGAGGGCGGTCCTGAGGGGAGGGGTGAGGCAGGCTGAGCACCCTGATGCCTGCTCTCACCCTGGCGGGGCTTCTTGCTTGCTGTGCTCAAGCCTCCTGGGAGCGCTATCGTGGGGTGGGTTCCTTGAGGAGGCGAGGTAGGAACTCTCCCTGCAGGTTGTAGAGAGGTGCAAGAAGTTGGGCTGTGGCCACCAAGCCCCCTGCTTGTTGGCCCAAGGAGGCACCTGAGGAGTGAGTCATGCCAGGGTGGATGAGTCATCCCCACCTGGCTGGCTGGGTGGGCGGGCCACCTATCAGGTTCCCAGGCGAGCCTGAGGTGCAGGGCACTGGGAGGCTGGGCGCTGGGCGGAATGCAGAGTGCTGGGCTACAAGCCAGGAGACACAGATTCCCTCCCAAGCAGGCCCTGGGCTTTTCCTCCTGTAAGGCGGTACATTGGGTCCCTCCTTGTCTGACAAGGTGGTTGTGGGGATCAGACAGGACTGCAGATGCCTCCTTTGTGAGCTGAAAAGCCATGGGGGTCGCTGTGAGAGGTTTCCACCTGAACAGAAGAGAACTTCTAATTGTGTGAGGAGAAAGGAAAGTGCCCTCCAGCCCACAGCGTCAATGGCTAGCCCACAGCGTCAATGGCCAGCCCATGGTATCACTGTTGCTTGCCAAAAGAAGCAGGAAGTGAGTGCCTGTATTTCCCAATGCTCCACTGCACCCAGCTGCCAGGCGGTGACAGGAGCTGACCATGGCTCTGTCCCTCTTAAAGTCTAGATGAGAGGGCCATTGGTACTTAGTCCTTGGAGCCAGGGGTTTCTAGAAGGTTCTCTAGACCCAGAGGCCTGGCCTCTCCTCAGCTGCCACTGAAGGATCACACCTGGCTTCTGGGGTGCCTGCTTCTGACAGTCCAGAGGCAGGGGAGTCCTTTTCCGTGAATGCTTTTGCGAGCCATGTCCCCAGGCCCTTGCATTCTGCCTGCCCAACTTCGGAAACCACCACAGGGCCACAGCCAGACCTGCTCGGGCCTGGCTGAATGTCTCAGGGGCCTGCCTGTTCACCCTTGCAGCTCCTTCATCCCCTGGACTGCACCCGCCTCACGCTCACCTCCATGAACTTGGGTGTAAGCAGGTAAGGAGGGTGACTTGGTGCCCTCCTGTCAGGTCCTCAGATGTCCTTGTCCCAAGTCTCTGGCACATTGATTCCTTCTTCTCCATCTGGAACATTCTCTCCCTTGCCACTGGAAGGCTGAGCCGTGTTTCCCAAGCTGCCCCACCCCACCCTTTCTGACTATGCACAGGGCTTTGTTTTTCTGAACTTAAATGTTCAGCAGATTCTGGAATCCATTCATTCACAGAATCATGTGACAGATGTCTAGGCTGGGAGCTAGGGGTTGGAGAAGGAGCAAAGAATAAAACCTTTCCGTACCTCCTGGGTCTTGTGGAGATGGTTATGCCTGCCATGGCTTCTTTTTTCTTCGCCTGAGGAGGATCTGATGGGTTAAGGGAACAGCTGGGGGGGAGTGCTGGATGGCAGGGTGAGCTAGGAAGGGAGGGCATCCCTCAGAGGGAGGGGAATGGCCAGGCAAGGGACCAGGAGCTTCCAGGCCATGCTGAACTCCACTGTGGATTTCACTCCAGGCTACTGGAGACTGTTAGGAGCTTCCTAGTGGGAGACTTGGAGAACTTCATTAGTGGAACCATGATACACACGCACACACATCTTAAGACCCTGCATGGTGTTGTTTCAGGGTTTTCCTCACTGAAGTGCCCCCTGATATTGAGAAGTCCTGGGAAATGTGCGCTTGCCCAGGATTCTTTTGGCTCTTTGCCGCCACCTACCCCCACCCATGCCCGTTGCCCAGCCAACCCTTGCTGACTCTTGCACTGGGGTGGGTGGTGAACTGTACCATCCTGCAAGAGGAGAGCCTCTGTAATCCCTGAGGGGGCAATGGTGGCTGATACCCAGATACTTTCCAAGATGCCCAGGGGACCAGTCAGCTTTTCCTGCCCGTGAGATGAATGCTGGGCTGGGATGGGGAGTTGAGTGTTCCAGGCAAGAGGATTATGTGCAAAGGGCTGGTCACCTGGAGGAGCCCTGTGTCCCTGCCTGACTCACCTGACAAGTGAGTCAGGTCTGGAGAGATCTGGAATGCTGTTGAGAAGAGGAGTGACTTGATTGACAGGATTTCAGAGCAATCAATTGGTGGCAGGCAAAGAGGAGGGCGGGTCAGAGAGAGCAATGCTGGAATCCCATAGGGGAGAATGTGTGTTACCAGTGAAGCCCTGCCACTCCAGGACACAGACAGACAGACAGACAGACAGACAGACAGACAGACACACACACACAGGAGGGCGGGTCAGAGAGGGCAATGCTGGAATCCCATAGGGGAGAATGTGTGTTACCAGTGAAGCCCTGCCACTCCAGGACACAGACAGACAGACAGACAGACACACAGGAATAACCTGCCCGTCTCTCTGCATTCTTTGCTCTTGTCCGGTTCTGTTCCCACTGTCCAGTAGGCTGAATTGAGTCAGACCACTGCAGCCCTGGACTCCAGGAGTGAGAGAGTCTGAGCCCGGGTCTCTCCCACTCTCCAGTCCCTCTCAGCCTCGTTTTCTGCATCCACGAAGTAGGGCTTGGATGGTGACGGGAGTGAACTGGGGAGGAAGGTCTGTAGCACATGCGTGTACATGGGATGGCTGGGGAGCCTTTACTGTAAAGTTAGGGCCCTGCCCAGGTCACAGGCTGCCCTGTGGGGAGTCCTGTTTGTCTGCAGTCTGAACCAGAAACTCCATGTTCCCAGCAGGGTTTGGGGGGGTGGGGCTGGAAATGCCTCTTGCACCCAGGCCAGGCGAGGACTGGTTAGGACTTGTTCGCCTCTTCATCCTCTGCCCTCAGCACTTGGGATGGTGAGGTCCTCAAAAATCCTAGACAACAATAACAGTAAAATTTAATTTGAAATGTACCCCAGGGGCCGTGGATGTGGCTCAGGCAATGGAGGGCCTGCCTGGGATCGGCCCCAGCACTGAATTAATGATAAAATACAACTTCCAAGTTGATTGGGGCAGGACACAATGAAACAGATATTTGAGAGGCAGAGGCTGTCACAGACAGATCAAGAGCATCCAGGCTGGAAGGGCCCAAGGGAGCACACTGACCTCCCCAGTTCACATTTTGGGAAACTGGGTCCCAGACAGAAGTAGTGGAAGGAGGAAGCAGAAAAGGAGCCTTGGCCCAGGTCCAGTATCCCCACTAGGCAAGCGGGGCTCTTTGCTCAAATCCTCTTCCTCCAAGGAGTGTGAACAATGGCTTCCTGAAGAAGTTTTAGTTAGCTGTGTGAGGGAGAAGAGCCATTTCTGGCCCATTTGTGCTCTGGTGCCTGTGGAGCTGGGCCTGGCATAGCGAGTTCCGCCCAAGCCACAGGGTCTATTTATAGGCCCTTGTGATTACCCGGCCTGTGTCAAGAGGCCGTATCCCTCTGCCCTGCCCCGCTGTGGCTGAGGAATGGTGAGTAGCAGGGAATCCAGGGGCTCTCTGAAGCCTGATCCCGCAAGGCCACAGTTTAGCTACCAGTTAGGCTCTCTGCCTGTTCTGGTGCCCTCTTCTGGCCTCCAAGGGCACTACATGCACATGGTGCAGAGCCATACATACGGGCAGAACACCCATAAACATAAAAGTAAATACATCTTAAATAAGAATAAGACAAGATGCATTTATTTTCATTTTATATGTTCTGTCTACCTCTCTTTAGCACTGTGTGTGTTCCTGGTGCTAAGGAGACCAGAGGAGGGCATTGGGTCTCCTGCAACTGCAGTTAGGGATGTTTGTGATCTGCCATGAAGTGCTAGGAGCCCAACCCGGGCCCTAACCGCTGCACCACCCCCAGCCCACGCAGGTGCTTTTAAAGAAGCAGGGAGAGAGGAACAGGCTTCAAACTCTAGCCCTGGGTCTAATTCTGCTCTGCATTTCCTGACTGTGCAGTCTTCAGCCTCAGTTTTCCCATCTATAAAATTGGATGATGCCAGCCATAAGCTTTAGTGAGGGTTCAGGAAAATGGTGCTTATGAAGTTCCTATCACAGGGCTGAGGAGATGGTTTAAAAGGTGGAGTGTTGGCCCCTCGTGCCTGTTGGGTCCCTCACACCTACATAACCAGGGAAGCGAAGGCAGAGACAGGAGGATCCCCAAGGGCTTGCTGTCTAGACTGTCTGAGCCAATGTGAGCTCCGGGTTCAAGGAGGAAACATGCCCCCCAAATATGGTGGAGAATGATTGAGGAAGACAGCTGACCTTGATCTCTAACCTCTACATGTATGAGAACATACATCTGTGAGCACGTGCACACATGCACACACACATATCTGTACACACACATATACACACATCTGCACACACATATATACACACATATCTGCACACACATCAGTACACACACACATATATATACACACATCTGCACACACACATACACACAATCTGCACACACACATCTGCACATGCATGCACACACACACACACACGCACACACATATCTGCACACACGTACACACATCTGCACACACTTATCTGCACACACGTACACACACATATATTTACACACATCTGTACACACACATACACATAATCTGCACACACACACATCTGCACAAATCTGCACATGCATGCACACACACACACAGCTCTTGT
This sequence comes from Peromyscus maniculatus bairdii, assembly GCF_049852395.1. Classification (NCBI taxonomy): domain Eukaryota; kingdom Metazoa; phylum Chordata; class Mammalia; order Rodentia; family Cricetidae; genus Peromyscus; species Peromyscus maniculatus. Next base: position 4,761,149 of record NC_134855.1, on the reverse strand, counting down.
CATGATGCCTGTTGTATATGGAGCTTCTGTATGCAGAAGGAGGTTTTATTTGCAGGTGAGCACACTGAGGCTCCTTATAGGGTGCACTGCACACATCAGTGACTAAGAGCAGTCAGGTTTGGGGAGCCCTGGCCTCCCACACCGCCCTGATCTTTCTCTCTCCTTCTCCCAGCCCACTGGGCCTATCCTGTTCCCAAGATCCGGGGAGCTCTGTGTTAGGGATTGTTTTTCTTAAGAAGTTCCCTCTGTGGTGCCACAGGATGACTCAGAGTCTGAGTCACAGCTGATGGCAGGGGAGGCCCCGCCCTGGAGGGAAAGGAGAGAAAACAGGAAGGGACCAGTTAGTCCAGCTGTCCTGCTGTTTGATCAACCAGACCCGACAGACCCCCTCTCCTGCTTAGCCTCAGTTTCCCCAACTGTGGTTTTGCCTCGTGGTTCCCATTGGTAGCTGACCCTTAGACTTGAGTTCCAGGACCCCGCCCAGATCTACACATTCCAAGGCTGGGCTGTGCCTGGGCGTTTGTGTTCTTTCCAAACTCTCCCAGTGGCTTTGCCTGCCCACCTCGGGTGTGCATACGTTCACAGCCTCTCTCTGCTGTCAGTGGCTCTGGGCTACTCTGCTCGGCTTCAGGTAGTTGACAATGGAAAGCTCACTGCCTCAGCTAAACAGGAGGACTTTGGTTTCCACAACGTTCCTGGAATATAATTCACATAACTAATTAAATTCACATTATATATATCCTCCATTTTATGAACTGGGATTCTTAGTGAATTTGGGGTCTTACAACCATGTCCACAATCATGCTTGAGAGACTTTTCTCTCCCTCTCTCCTCATCTCTCCCTCCATCCTTCCTTTCCTTTCTTTTTCTTTTTTTTTTTTTTGAGACAGGGTATCTCTATGTAGCCCTGGCTTCCCAGAAACCTGCTATGTAGACCAGGCTGGCTCGAACTCGCAGAGATCCACCTGCCTCTGCCTCCTGAGTGCTGGGGTTAATGGCGTGCGTCACCACAGCTAGCAAGAACACTTAATTACTCCAGAATGATCCCTGTGCTCCCTGCTCAAAGTCTCTCCTCCACTGCCCACAGCTAACCAGTGTCTGTGTCTCCCCCCGCAACCCCCTTGTCAGCATCTGTGTCTTGCTCCCCCACTTTCTGGCCCTGTGCAAATTGCTATCCTGCTCTGAACCTAGGAGGTCTTCTCAGTATGAGAAGACATCACTGCACCCTCTTGCAGCCTGTTAGGATAACCCCATACATACATACAGCCTGTTAGGATAACCCCGGCATGCAGTGTCTCATGCGCAGCAGACAATGGGCACACAGTGCGTGCACATGGGCCCTGGTGCACAGCACACAGACTCAGGCAACATTTCAAAGCACTTACCCAGCATGCCAAGCGCTGGGATGCACAGCAGTGTGTTATCTGCTTTAATCTACACAGCAACCCTGCCAGAGAAATGTGACTGTCACAGCCAAAGAAGTCGAGGTGCTGGCTGACAGGACAAGTTGCTTTGGCAAGGTCACGTGGTGACAGAGGCTGGGGATGGGTCCTTAACTATAACATTGTATTGCCCCTGCTCCTTAGGCTGTGAATGCCCCTGGGGTGAGGACCACCGTTTATGGGTCCAAAGCAAGGATGTGGTGTGTGTACTGAGACCCGGTACAATGGCCATGGACGACAGCACATAGCAGAGTGTGTCTGTGAGTGAATCATGACGAAGGCAAGAGTGATGTAAATTAATCTACAAAGTAGACCCTGGGCACAGGTCTAAGGAGCACAAGGCCTGGTGTGTGACGTAGTCACGTGGTGTATGTGTGACTGTGGGTGTGGACATGGTCTGAAGAGCTTGATACTTCAGCTCTGGAAGTTATGGGTCCCTAGGCCCGGGTAGGCTCTATCATGGTAGGACCTGGGGCCCGGCAAGCAGGCAGGCAGGAGCCTTTTCTCTTCCTCACAAAGGCCTGCCTGTTCCCGTCTCCTGTTTCTGGATGCCAAAGAGAAGGCAAGTTCCAGAGGAGTACTGGGCCCCAAGTACACCCACTGTTCCTTTAGCTTGGACAGGGGTCAAGGCATGGGACCAAGTCCATGGTTCAGGAAGAGCCTGCCAGGCCCCAGCTCCCCTCTCTCCAGGCCAGCCCCCCCCCCCCAGCACTGGCTGGGGCCAGTACCAGTGATTTTCCTCTCCCCTCCTCCTCCTTACTGGCTCCCTAGCTGCGTTCTTGGCCTGAGAGCGACTGCTCCAGGCCTCTGGGGAGAGAGCTGCCTGGCTCTTGGGGCCCAGTCGATTGCTAACAGCTGCTGGGCGGTGCAGCGGAGCAGGCTGTGGGCTGTAGGCAGCAGTTCTCGAGCCCTCTTGGTACCTGGAACTCACCATTTCATCCTTCCTTCTGAACAAGAGTGGCAGGCCCAGGGTCACACATAGCTACTTCCCAGGGTTCCTGGGGGCAGGGAGCAGAGGTCACACACAGGCTAGGTTAGATGGCAGAGGGTGTTCTGGTGGGCACCGGAGCTTAGAGCCCGAGTCCTGCGGGCCTGAAAGAGCCTGGAGCGGTGGCTGCCACGGGCCTATTCAATACGAGATCTTGTGAGTCCTTTCTCTGCTCCTTGCCAGCCCCTGGCCTTCATCTCTCCTTTGGAGTTTTTCCAGATTTTTTTTTATTTAATTAATAGTAGATGTAGCAAATCTGTGATGTAAGTCTGACCATTCTGTGTCCAAGGGCAGTGAAGTTCAGAGTGGTTAGTTTCTTGTCGCACTCAGCTGTGAGTGTTGGAGTTCGCGTTCTTTTGAGTGGACAGAGCAAGCCAACTTCACAGAGGAGAGAGATTCTCGAGGTAGGCAGGAAGGCTGGCTCTTCAGGTGAAGGCCGAGGCCCTTCCAGAGCGTCACCTACCCTGGACTAGCCACCACCCTGTCTCTGGCCTTGGTTGGAACCCTTCAGCTGTCCTTTGCTTTGACTGTGAAAACTAAGTGAGGTCAAGGCAGGTATGGAGCGAGTGAGCGGCAGGTGTGTCAAGGCTGGCAGGTGCCGAGGGGCCATCTTTGGATGTCACAGTGGCTAGACAGCAGCTGAGTAGCACACTGAGAGTCAGGTCGTCTTCTGTCCTACCAGACATCAGCAAGGTGGCCTTGCCACTCCAGTTTACAGAAAGTGAAATCGGACCATTGTGGAAAGAGAGCACTTGCTCTGTACCCTGAGTTCTTCACGCCCCTCCCTGAACATGGCCTGTCCTCCAGCTGCTTCCCCTCGCCTGCCCCTTTGTCCTCTCTGGGACCTCTGCCTGCAGGCTGCCATGGGTCATTCAGGCCATCAGCTCCGCAGTGGCCAGCCCAACACAGACAAAACTGTGGTGGTGATTAGCTGTGGAGAGTGTGGGCACACAAGGGCTTCATATGGAGCCCTTAGCAGGAGGATGCGGCACCATCCCACCCCATCACCAGAGCTCAGGAAGGTTGCCTGGGGAACCCAGCTGTTGGATCCTGGTGAAGAATAAACTTAGTCTCCAGGTCAGCTTGACCAGATGCAGTGCTCACCCTTTTCTCTTTCTGTATCTGAGTCCTGAGGCCTAAACCGTCCTGGGCTGGGCACGCCTGTAACATGAGTCCTCTTGACTGGACCCCCACAGGACAGCTGTCTCTCAGAAAAAGACGAGCAGATGAGCAGATGTTCCCCGTTGTTTTTATTGTGGCAAAGTAGACATAACATGAAAGTTAGCATCGTGAACATTTTAAACACATGGTTCCATGGTGTTAATACATCATATGTCTTGTGCTGGTCACCACTGCCCATCCCCAGAACTTTCCATCAGGCAGAACTTTTTAAACCCAAAGGTGTGAGGAGAAAGGCCACTGCCCCAAATCATCATGGCCAAATTAATTAAAGCAAGCTTTTTTATTCATGTACATGAGCCACCTCTCTCTAAAAGCGGGGTTCAAGAAATCAGCACTGGACATGAGGAAGACAAGGTTTTTATAGCCTAGAGTTAGGGAGTTTGCAAACGGAGGTGGGCGGGGGGGATTTGGAGGGCAAAAGTCGTCAGGGTTATAGGAGCATAACAAATTTGTTGTTGGTTGTTTTTGGCTGTTTTGGGGGACCCACCAACCAACTCCCAAATAATTCACACACATGGAGTCTTATTCTTAGTTATGAATTCCCAGCCTTAGCTTGGCTTGTTTCTTGCCAGCTTTTCTTAAATTATACCGTCTACTTTTTGCCTCTGGACTTTTCCTATTCTCTTACTTCCATAAATCTTACTCTTACTCCTACTCCGTGGCTGGCTGGGTGGCTGGGTGGCTGGGTGGCTGGGTGGCTGGGTGGCTGGGTGGCTGGGTGGCTGGGTGGCCGGCCCCTAGGGTCCTCCTCCTTCATTTCTTGTTCCTTCTCTTTCTCCCAGATTTCTCCTTCTATATCTTCTCTCTGCCTGCCTGCCCCGCCTATCCTTTCTCCTGCCTTGCCATTGGCCTTTCAATTCTTTATTAGACCATCAGGTGTTTTAGACAGGCACAGTAACACAGCATCACAGAGTTAAACAAATGCAACATAAACAAAAGTAACACACCTTAAAATCATGTTCTACAACACAACTTAGTCATAACATCTGAAACAAAGACATGATTGCAAGGTGGTCCTAACAAGGTAGCCATAACAACAGGTAGTCTTAATAACCTTCTGAAACAAAGGTAGGGTTGCAAGATGATTACAACTTTTGAAACGAAGACATGGTTGCTGTTTCCTGGAAAAGGCAGCACAGAACCATTTGTAGTTAGAAGGTTACAGGTGGGCAGAGCCCAGTCCTTGAGAAACAGATTTAATCATAAACAGGAATGGACCTGGTTTATCTTTACTGTAAGATGGCTTTAACGCCCAAGATGGAGGCAGGCTGGTTCATCAAACTGAAGCTCTGCCCTCTTTGGACAATAGCCTACGTTTCCATTCCACTTACAACTATCCCTTCACTGTATGTTCCTATACATCTGATGCTTCTTGAGGTTCATCCCTATAGCAGAGTGTGATCTTTTAAAACTGTTCCTCTGTTTGGATGTGTTTGTCGATTGTGGACTCATTTATTAATGAACAGCTGGCTTGCTTCCCTGTTGTAACTGTTGTGGGCAGTGCTGCTATGAACATGGACATGCAGATGTCTCTTAGACAGCTCGCTTTTTATAAATATGAAAAACCCTGTCTGCCTGTCTGCCTGTCTGCCTCCCTCCCTCCCTCCCTCCCTCCCCCCCCCCCTCTCTCTCTCTCTCTCTCACACACACACACACACACACACACACACACACACACACACACACATTTTGTTTGTTTTGAAATCCGGTCTTGCTAGCTAGCCCTGGGTGAGCTTATTATGTAACTTATTATGTAAACCGGGCTGCCCTCCTCCAAGTTGCTTCTCTCTGGTGAGCACTGGTGTTCCAGGTACACACCATCATACGTGGCAGGGAAAGGCCTTTGGGCCTCTAATTTACACGTAAAAAGATTAGAGAGACAGAAACTCACCCAGGCAACTGGCCCAGCAAAAACTGACGCTTTCTCTGTACAGGCTTCACCTGTGTCAGGCTTGCCGCGCCCCGGTGTGTTTCACCTGGTACAGTTCTTAAAGGTTTACTCTTTTTCACTTTTAAGGTGTGTGTGTGTGTGTGTGTGTGTGTGTGTGTGTGTGTGTGTGTGTGTGTTGTGTAAGTGCAGCTAACTGTGCAGGCCAGAAGAGGGTGTCAGGTCCTCTAGGGCAGGAGTTCCAGGTGGTTGTGAGTCATCTGATATGGGTGCTGGAAACCAAACTGAGGTCCTCTGCAAGGCAGCTGTTCCCTACCAATAGGGAAACTGAGGCTCTGGTGCCAAGGTGGCTTGCTCAGAGCTGTCATCTAGTTAAGGGGTAGACCTTATTCCCCCACTTTGCTAGTTGGGGCTCTTTCCAGTCACTTGGCCACATCTTTCCTCTGAAGAGCTGCCCGCAGCAGCGTCTCTGTCCCTTCCTGCTCTGGCGGGGGCATCTCAGACCCTGCCTTCTGTCTGCACCCCACGCCTTCTGTCTGCACCCCCCCCCCCCAGTCTCCTGCTGACCCTTCCCCCAAGTCACCAAGCCCATGCTTAGGCCCCTTCATCCTGCCATTAACCTATATTTGTGTCTGGGCTCCTCAGGGGTTGCCCCCCAGTTCTAGGGTAGGGGGCAGGATGGGGGGCTAGGGCTCAGTTCTCAGCAATCTCAAGTTTCCCAGGGCTAGAGTGTCTGCCTCAGGGGAGGAAAGACTGAGCTACTCATGCATGGCCAAATCTTGTTGCTTCCAGGGCACAGAGCCAGGAGGTGTTAGGGCCAGGCCTCCTCAGAATGTCCTCACAACACTAGGTGGGGCTGGCTCTGGGAGCTGGGAGAGGGTCAGTGGCTTCAGTCCCTGAGATAGATTCAACCGAGCCCCACTGGCCATATTCCCAATAGCTGCCACACCCAGAACAGATGTGGCCAGGGCAGAGGCCCAGTTGGCCATGTCAGGGAACCCTGCTCCCTGAGACCCAGGCCTTGGCTCTGGCCTGGCTGCCCACAGACCTGAGTTCTAAGTCTGGGCTGTGGACACTGGCTCAGTGGCCTGGAGACATCACTTTTTTCTGCTTGGTATTATCTACAAAGAGATGGGAGGCCAGTGGCCGTCACTACTGGCAGTCCTTCGGTCTGCTCCCATAGTTCTTCAGGTGGGTATTACTGTCCTTATTTACAAAGGAGTACCTGCAGGCCCAGAAAGGGAAACCGCCCACTCCAGGTTGCACAGCCCAACCTGAGCCCAAGTCCCGTTTAAGTCTGTAGTCTTACCCTACTGTTCCAGGCTGCTGCCATTCGGTAGGTGTGAATGTGCTGGGCTCAGGCCTCTGAGAGAAGAAAGCAGGCCATCCAGGGACCCTTGGGAGATGCCGTGGGTCAGGCCTTGGAGTCCCCTGCCATTCCAGGAGACTGGCACTTTTAACTCCGTTCCATTTTAAAAATGAGGAAACTGCAGGTGCCGCGGCCTGTGCCTTCAAGTCCGTGGGGGCCTGCCGGAACATGTGCGGGTCCTGTCTGCTCTCGCTGGGTTTCACAACTGCCTTCTCTGTTTACTGATCATTGTCCCTCCTGGCAAAATCCTAGGCCAGAAGGGTGGGTGCTCCCGGGGGACCAGAGCACTGCAATGGGCCCAAAGTAAACAAGCTCTGGGAGGAAAAGAGGGAGCTCTTCCAGTGATGGCTAGCTGCCTGGGAGATGAGAGCGGCTGTGTTTGGGGTGAGGGAACAGAACAGGGAGGTGTCTTCCCAGCCCGCCAAGGCCTTTTGTACACTGTGGCCAAGGGCGAGGGTGAGACCTCTCATCTGGTAGTCACCCGCGGCAGCCCACAGAGATCTAGAGGTTGACTTGAAGTTAGTCATAGGGAAAAGAACCGGTCAAGAGATGGTTATGGGGGCCTAGATCCAACCCAGGGAGGGAGGGGTCTACAGAGGGACGTGAGCTATGCCACTGGATCCTGTGGCATATACTGAGAGGATGCCTGATGTGTAGGGGCACTGGGCAGAACTCACAAACAGCCAAGACGGGCGATCAAGGCAGTTCCCAAGGCGCAGTAAAGAGCAGGGACTAGGATGAATACACCACACAATCCATGGACAGCAGAGTTACATTCAAGTCAGAGCAACCATCCCAGACCCGAGTAAATGGAGGTACTGTGGTCTTTCTCCACACGGTGGCCATGGTCTGGGGTCTTCTTAGACATGTGGTTTTCCTGGGTGATGACATCAGGCATCTGGAGGGCTCGAGGGCTTTTCTGGAACCTTCTCTTGCCCCGACCTAGGAGATGTGGTAGTGCCAGCTACTCTAGAGACTTCTGCCTGCCTGCCTGGCATGGGCTTGGACTGGTTTAGCAACCGCAACCCATTTCCTGCACAGGGTCGATGCTCCCTGCTGAGGTGGGGCCAGGGCTCCTGCTTCCTCTCCCAGACAGAACTGGGGCCCAGGAGCCCCAGATGAGGGTTTGAACCTCAGCAATGCCTCCTTCCACATGAGCGGCCTGAGTGTCGGTTTCTCTGTCATCGGTGCGTCTTCCTTTCCTTGGCACTTGTACCCACTTGCTCCCCTGAATTCCTACCACACAGAACAGAGTAAGGCAGGGTTACCCCATCAGAGTCTCCACGCCCTGTGCTCTTTAGTGAGGGGTTTCAGGCTTTGGGGTCCTGTATGGCAGTGGCCAGGGCTTGACTACTCACTGGATCCCGAGGGGAGCTGACATGCTATTACTGATTTCAGAGCCTCCTTCTTACATCAGGGGTCCTAGGTGGTCTGATTCAGGACCTGTCAAAGTGACCTGGTTCGGTGTCCCCATTTTGCAGATGGGAACTTTGAAGCTCAGAAGCAAGTAGGTTCTGGGCAGGATGGTGCAGCCAGGATCTGGGAATGCTGGGGCCAGAAACGGGCCTTAGAGGAGACCAGTCATCCAGGCGGTCTATGGCAGAGCCTTCCCTAACACTGGTGCATCCCCTTCACTTCACTTCAGCCCGCTTGATCCCTTGAACTCACGCCTCTTCCAGGCAGGGAAGAGATTAGAGAGTTGCTCCTTCCAGTCTCCATTCACTGATGCCCTGGAGTGAGGGTTTCTAGGCTCCAGGGTCCCTGAAGGCAGAGGCTGGGCCTTGGTCACTGTGGCCCAAGCTCCAAAGCCACATGGCCAGCAAAGCTACACCACCTTTGTGATCATTAACCTGGGGCCAGAGACTCTGGGCTGGTGGTCACTGACCCCAGGGGTCGAGGCCAAGCCATAATGGGCCTTCTGTTAATCACCAACTGGACAAACTGGGGCCACGCTGCTCCCGCTGCTCTGCTCCCGAGGGGCCAGCCCAGCTGCTGGCTCAGGTTCCTTGTCATTTCCCAAGTCGGCTAAGGAGCAAGTATCCCTTTACGCATATTCTTAGAGCATTCTTTGTAGACTACAGTTCTTAAACAAGCAAACAAAACCAATGCCATGTCGGATACATTCTCATCACATTTTAGATCTTGTGCTTCAAACTTTTGTAGCGAGTGTCTCAGGATGTAATTTGCTGGCACACAGTTAACTCACTGAAGTAAACAGTTCTGTGGTTTTTCAGTGGTGTGAACTGGTTGTATGATCATCATTATGGTGTAGTATTAAATTTTTTTCCATCATCCTGAAAGGTTCCTTGTGCCAATTACAGTGAGTGATCCAAGCACTTCCTCCAGCCTCAGGCAGCCATGGCAGTGTCCAGAGTGAAATCTCTCTCCTCATCACTTCCAAGCATACAGCTTTAACACTTCGGCATTTACTGACTTTGCAAGGGTTTGTGCATCAGCTCCACGCTTACAGAAAGGAAGAGGGGAGCCACTCTATACCATCATTGTGCAAGTTGCTTCTTGCACCTGGAGGTCTCTCCAGGCCTGCTGAGTGCCTACTGTGTGCCACCAGGCACAGTTGGCTCTAACTGACACCCTCCCGCCAGCTACATTGTGTCCTTTGTGTGACAGATCCATCACTTACTTCCCCAGCACATTTTGGGTCCTTTCCAATTCTCTTCAAACAATGCTTCAATGAATATCCTTGTCCATTGCAAGCAATTTTGTAGGGAATGCTGTATTATGTGCTTTGAATATGCACAATCAAATTGTTATCTAGAGAGGTTAAAATGGCTTGTGCTATCAGGAATGTTCATTTGAGCAGTGTGGGCTTTAATCAGCTCTGAGTTGAGTCTAAGTCAGCCCACTGTGGGCTCCACAGGCCTGAGGGTGACCTTCCTACACCACGGAGCCAGAGAGCTAAGGCTTCTACAGACACCTGACAAAATCCTGAGTTTTTAGGATTACACAAAGGCCCCTGGTCACCCTCCCTTCCTCGACAGCTTGCCCCCCCTAAGTCACCTTGTTATTCACTGGGCATGACCTGTGTTTGTCTGCCCTTTGCCCATTCCTTCCCTGGGATGCTGTGCTCAGTCCTGACGGCCCCCTCTGTCCCGTTAGGCTTCACCTATGCCCCCTTAAGTGGGAAGAAATTGGGGTGGGAGAGGGCAAAGTTCAGTAAGAAGCCATGCAGTACAGGCCCCAAAGGGAGCTGGGGTGAGTGAGCGCCGTCACCTGCAGACCAGGCTTCCTGAGCAGGCCTGATCTAACCCTCTGCAACCTCTGTGTCCAGTAGGAGACCGAGGCACAGTATGCAGGCGTCCAACCCAGGTCCCTAACTTCCCAGTGACGAGCTGAAGTGGGGGAGACTCAATCCTGGCTCCCCAGGAGAGGATAGAGAGCCTGAAATAGAAAACTATTACAGAAGGAGATGGAGGTGCCATCAGCCTAGAGGAGTAGATAAAAGTGTCACCTCCAGCAGAGGCAAGTGTGTCTGGTCAACAGGCAACAACTTAGTACAATGAAGTGACTAAGGTTTGCCAAAAACCCTTTAAAAAACAAAAATGTTATTGAAAGAACAAAAGAAATGCCATTTTGAGAAAAGTAGAACCAGAGACTTAAGAGTTCTCTACTGATGGGGAGCCGGAGTTCTTCCGTGAGCCCAGATGTCCAGACCCAGAACTACCTGAGACAGGGCTTGACAACACTGTATTAGGTGTCCTCTTCTTGGGATTGTGCCAGTCCTGAACTCTTCTGCACCGTTTCCCCCTCTGTGAAATGGGCTCTCTTATGACCCTTTGAATAGAAAGCTCCACAAACGGTTAGTTCGGTTAGTTCGTGCTAGGTGGTTCTTTTGTTTTGTTTTGTTTTGTTTGTTTAGTTTTGTTGAACCTGCTAATAGCACCTGCACGGGTCAGAGAAAAACAGCTCTCCCCGTGTTAGCCCCTGCTCTATGTCAGACCAAATACCGATCTCTCGATCTCTCGCTTGGAAACAAGGGTCCAAGGGGCGACCGCACCCATTCGGGTCGGTGTGGGAACCCAGATGTCTCGGAGATCCAGGACAGATCCCCGCCTCCCCCGCGGGCCACAAGGCCCTCCCTGCGGGGCGGTCCCCAGCTAGGGAGGGATGGGGCGGCCGGCTACTTAAAGGTTGGGGCGACCGCGGGGCCGCGGCCGCAGCCTGGGTCCTCACCGTCGCCATGGCTCCGAACCTCTCTGTGCTCTGCGCGCTGGTCCTGGCGCTGTGCGCACCGTCGCCGTCCCGTGCGGCCACAGGGGTGCGGGGCGCGGCCGGAGTGAGGGCGCCCCAAAGTCGGGCGTCTGAGGCGCGGGTGAGTGCCCAGGCTCCGCGGGGCTCCCCGAGTAATTGTCTATTGTAAGTTCTTGCAGATACAGCGCTAGGAAAAGGGGAGTAATTCAGGTGTAGAATGGAAAAACTGTTTTGTTGCTTTGTAAGTATGTCTTGCTGCTTCGGGGCTCCTGGGGGCGAGGGTGGGGCCCCGGGCCAAGGCTGTTTCCCTCCCTGCAGGCTAACCTCACCTTAATCTCTCCCCCACTACTGATTCGGTTCCCACCTCCTTTACCATGTCTAATTTCTTGTGTCTGCCTTACTTCGCTGTCGGATTCCTCCTTATTTGATACCCCTCCCCGTTTTCCCTATGGATACTACGGACATGACTGTTATTCTCTCCTCTCGACCTTGACTGTGGTCTCGTCTCCCCCGCCCCACCCACCTGCCGTCTCCTTTCGTGCTCTCCTCTACTTATCTGAGTTCCTCTAACTTCTCCGGCCTGATTTTTGTTCCTACCAGACCTCCTTCTGGCCAAGGTGACCTGCTGACTTCCATCCTTAGGCGCCTAACCTTCTGTCCCATCGCCACCCGCCACCCCCGAGCATGCCTGGCAGCCTTTCCCACCCTCACCCTTCTCCTCCTAACAGGTTCCTGCAGACTTCAGGCTCCATCCCTCCCCCTTTTCCGAGACGTGGAAATGGGTTGGGTTCTGGGGTGGGGCAGGAGGAAGGAGGCAGGACAGCGCAGGAGGCCACTTGGGCCCACCAAGCCAATCCTTTCTCAGGGTATGACGGAAGATGGAGGGGCCTGAAGTGATCTTCCCTGTTTCAAAGAGCAAACGCAAAAAGGCCATGTGACCCGGGCTCAGGCCCCTTTCCTTCTGGTCCTCAGTTTACCTGTTTGCCGAGTAGGGGTGAATGATGAGTTCCAAGCCAAGAAGGTGCTGGAAGAAAGCGAGCAGAGTCTCTGGGGACCGGGAGAGTTGCCACCGCCATCCGGGAGCCCAGGGACACCCTCTGTGTTTTTCCCTAACCGAGGGTCCTGCCTTCCTGTGCCTTAGCTGTCCCATTGTCAACAAAGGGAGGGGAGCTCTCTGCCTCCTCCATAACAATAAACAAGTGAGGGAGCAGAGTGGGAGGCAGACTGGCCTAGCCGGGCTGAGGATTAGTACCTCAACTCCCAGAAAGGGGCTGCTTCTCCTCCACCACAGGAGAGCAGGAGGCTCAAGTGAGTCACTCCTGGTGCTGGAACCTGCCCTCCCTCTGCCGGGGTCTCTCCCTGCTGAGACCCACACCCCTGCTCAGGCTCTGCCCTGTCTCTCTGCAGCCCAGCACCATGGTGGTGGAGCACCCCGAGTTCCTCAAGGCAGGGAAGGAGCCTGGCCTGCAGATCTGGCGTGTGGAGAAGTTTGACCTGGTACCTGTGCCCCCCAACCTCTATGGAGACTTCTTCACGGGTGATGCGTATGTCATCCTGAAGACAGTGCAGCTGAGGAATGGGAATCTGCAGTATGACCTCCACTATTGGCTGGGTGAGTACGTGTTCCTGCTCACCCCACCACCCACCACCCAAAGCGTGGATGTACCTGGACACTTTGAACTCGGTGATCCGTATGTCAGGCCTTGGTTAGTGGTTCCATGCCACTACAGTCTAGAGCCAGCCTGGCCACGTTCAGGTCCCAGCTCTGCCCCTTGACCTGTGGTCTGCCTTTCAGTAACTCCCCAGTGTTTTTTATCAAGTGGACATGCTGACAGCTGTGCTACCTCCCAAGATGTAAAACAAGCTATGCGAGGTGACGGGGACCCTGGGTCCCCTGCACTTCCCTGGCTCAGCTCCAATCACTCCTTCATTTACTCTTCACAGTTAGGAGCATAGAGTCTCTAACATTGGCTCTGGTCTGTTTTAGGGTTACCCCATTATACAGATGGAGTAACTGAGGCTCTTGGAAAGCAGGGAGGGACTCGCTCAGTTTCTATAGCCAGGCCAGAGTAGAGCTGTTGGCTCTGGATGCCTCCTCCCTGAAGGCTTCCAGACGCTGGCCCCATGCTGCCCTGACGTCCCCCCCAACGTCCCCAGGTAACGAGTGCAGCCAGGATGAGAGCGGGGCAGCCGCCATCTTTACCGTGCAGCTGGATGACTATCTGAACGGCCGGGCTGTGCAGCACCGTGAGGTCCAGGGCTTTGAGTCATCCACCTTCCTCGGCTACTTCAAGTCCGGACTGAAGTACAAGGTGGGTTGGCATTTACTTTATTTGGCTGGCCAGGGCTCACGGTCTCCCAGCCTTGTGGAGTGATGGACAGACAGGCCACATGTCAGGCTCTGGATTCTCAGCCGTGGTTTGAACCCTGGTCTGTCTTCTCAGTGTGGTGGCCTTGGACAAGCCAAACTCCCTCCCTGGGCTTCTGATTCTTTGTCTTACAATGAAAAGAAGGTTCTCTACATCTTCCGAGCGTTTTCTTCCCACGTCAGAGGGGGCCCATGGTGGCCTTCTCACAGCCCCGAGGGAGGGGCTGCACCAGCCCTGCACCCTGTTAGGGCTTTGCTCACAGGCTCCTTTCATTCACACACATCTCCTCTCCCCTTGAACTTTTATACGTCTGTACCACAGTTTGTCCCTAAGCTTCCGGCCAGACAGGATCAAAGCCAAGCTGGGAACCCTGGAACTGTACCCCGATATGCTGTGCAGCCTCCAGCACCCCCGACACCAGAGCCTGCCTGTGTCTCTGGCTGTCGGAGAGCCAGTTGTACCTGCCCTGCTGTTTCAGGGAGAGGATTTGGGGCAGAGGTGGCTGGGAAATGTCCCAAAGCTTGGCTCCTTGAAGAGTTCAAGAGAAGCCACGTTCTCTTTGTTTAGGGTAGAGAGGAGATTACAAGTTTATGAACGAGATGAGTCTAGAGCTCTCATTTTATGAGGGCCGGGGCAACTGAAGTACGGAGAGGTTGAGCCATTGGACCAGGCTCACACAGTTCAATGGCGTTAAGACCGGAACCCAGATGGCCTGTGGATCTCCTAGTTTCCGCTACACCAACCTGTCTGCTGTGGCCGGGTTCCGGGGAGGACATTCCCTACCTATGCCTCTGCCACTCTCTGGCCCTCAGAGTCCCCTGTGTCAATGCAGAAGTATCTCCCTCATCCCCAGGTGATGGAGGAGGACCTGTGTGTGACACTTAGATACCAAGAGACGGTGTGTCCTGGACCAGCAGCCCAGGATGGGTGGGGCTGGGCTGGCTTTCCTGCATGTACCCAGCCGCATTTGGGGAGTTACTGCGGCTGAGCTCCTGCCGCTGCCCAGCTAAGCAGCTCTGCCCCCCTCCTGCCGTCTTCCGGGTCCTCGAAATCCTGAGGAAGGAGAGGTGGGGAGCCAAGTTTTGCTGCAGAAAGACCAGCATAGTCTCTCCATTGGTCATTCACCCAGTGGACAGTTTCAGGCTCCTAGATCAAGCTGGCTGTGGTGGCACACACTCTGATCCCAGAATTTAGGGGGCAGAAGGTCAAGAGTTCAAGGTCATCCTCTGCTAACTGGTACATCACAGCCCAGCTGAGCTTCAGGAGGCCTTTTCTAAACACTTGATGGTGGGGCGGAAGGGGAAGGAAGGAGAGAGGAATGCAGACCCGAGTCAGCAGTGCTGGGAACCTGTGTGATCCGGTTTTGTCCTGGAGGCTCCGAAGGGTCACATAACAGGTGGTGGAGGCCCAGCCTAGCCTCCCCCCCCCCCCCATTCTGTCAGACTCTGCACTGAGCACTGGGTGACCAGGGGGTGGGGCTGGGTGGGGCAGATCGCCTCCTTTCTAAAGACGAGAGGGGACTGGCAGTCTTCAGAGAGTTGACCCACTGAATGCAGGAAGGAAGAGGGGGCGTCGGAGGACTCACCGGGTCAGCTCTCACAGGGATCACGGTCGTCCACCTGCCTCAGTTACCTGTTGCCTGTTGCCTTGGGGAAATGTGACAGTTGTCATGAACACAAGGACAGATTAGGCCGGATAACATTGCAGAGCAGGTATGGGTGACCCAGGTTTGGAGACGGAGGTACACTGCGTATTGAGGATTTTCTAGAGAATCCCATTTCATTCTCACCATTCTGTTAGGGAGGCAGTGGTGTTCCCATTTCATAGATGAGAAAGCTGAGGTTCTGTGGAATGTGCTCACATCATTTGCATGCCCTTTACTCGGTTTGGTTTCTTTCGTACTGTGAGGTCGTCGCCGGTACTGGCTGCACTGTGTGAAGGGGGGAAGTGGAGTACTGAGTGCTAAGCACCCTGCCCAAGTCACACGGCCGGGGAGTGCTGTGGATGAGATGCAGACTCAGGCGTGAAGGCCCTAGCACAGCGGAGAGCTCTGTGGGGCTCGTCCACTGCTCACCTAACTAGCCTCTCCTTTATCAAAGGGGTTTTCTGGGGTGTTCTCGACCATGCTCTGAGGAACACTTGAGAAGCAGATCCCAGTCAGGGCTCAGATTTGGGGCTTCAGTCATGAAAGGCCCTGGTCCCTGGAGGACATGGGAGGCCCGTGTTTACCACCTCCTGCAGATCTTCAGTCCGCCCGCCCCCGCACTTGGCAGGCCCAGACTGAGGTCCTCGGCCTCCACACCCTCATCCATTATAGATGCCGAGGAGCCAGGCCTGTTACACAAGACTTGTTTCTATGAAAGCCTCCTGGGAGCCACTTCTGTCCTGGAGCAGAGAAGGGGCAGCGAGGGGACACGGAGCCACCAGGAAGAGTTGTCTGATTGTTCTGTCACCCCGGTCATTCGTTCCTGTCACTGTCCCGGGGGAGGGTGGGTGGGCTCTGATAACCTTTGTCACTCACCCTTCTGGCTCTCCCCTTTCATCTTCACCCACCACCCTGGGGACCCCCCAAGGGCTGGGTTATTTTAAGTCCTTTGCTCGAAGAGAATCTGGGCCTATCAGTCCTGGGAACCCTGGACCATGAGACAGCTGGAGACCAGACAGCCTCTGGGGCCTTGTCTTAGGAAAGGACTCTGGGTAGAGGATGGGTGGGTCCAGGCCCAGCAAGAAGGTTTTTAGTTGTTTATGTTTGTTTTTAATGGGAATTTTAGTGTCCCCCCAACGGTCCCCAGTAGCTGAATAAGGCAAGCTGAACACAGACTAGCCAACACTGAGGAGCACTCTCAGAGGGACTGGTCCTGGGACCCCATCCCAGAAGGTACAAACCAATGGTGGTTGGTTACCTTGGCTCTTTCCACAAACCTGTCTGTCAGCCTTGTGTCTTTAATTCGGAGAATGGCTCTTTAAACAATTCACTCCATGCCTGGGGGATTTTGTTAGAAGAACTTGATGCCGATCTCTTCCCACCCAAAGATTAGAGTAGACAGCAATAATCAATCCTTAAAAAAAGTAACAGAAAAATTCTAAAAATTCCCATCCTTTCCTTTGTACATCCACTGGTGTCTTGCTGTAGTGTGTGTGTGTGTGTGTGTGTGTGTGTGTGTGTGTGTGTGTGTGTGTATCTTTCCAAGTGTCGTTTCCTGGATACTCAGGCTCTCCAGCCATAAGAAATCAGGTATTCTTTCACTTTATAAACTTTGTAAAGAAAGAGAAGCTGGGCTTTGCAGCGCAGGCCTGTAATCCCAGCTACTTGAGAGGCTGAGGCAGGAGAATTGCAAGTTCAAAGTAAGAAGTTAAAAAAAAGGCCAAGGATGCAGCCAAGTATTTGCCTAACCCATGCGGATCCCAGATCCCATTCCCAGTGTGTGTGTGTGTGTGGGGGGGGGGAGAATGGGAAGGGGGGGAACTGATAAGGAGATTCCTGATGGCTGAGATTTATGACACAAAGCTTCAAAGAGTTTTTGGGGTTTTGTTTTTTGTTTAGAGACAGAGTTTCTCTGTGCAGCCCTGGCTGTCTTGGATCTCACTCTGTAGACCAGGCTGGCCTCAAACTCACAGAGATCCACCTGCCTCTGCCTGCTGAGTGCTTGGGATTAAAGGCGTGCCTACTACCGCCCAGCCAAAGAGTTATTTTTAAAAAGCAGAACAAAAGGCATGCTTGAACAGGTAAAACTATTTTCGAGTGTATAAAGCAAGCAGAGAGTCTCTCCTATCCTCACACTCCTTTGTGTCTGAGGAACCAGTACCGCGGTCCCCTTGGCACCCACTTATTGGAAAGCTTCTCGGACCCCCTCATTCTTGCTATCCACCTGAGCGAGGCCCACAGACTCTCGGGAGCCCCAGGGCTGACGGCAGTGAGGCTGGTTCCTAAAAGGCAGAAGGACATGGGCTTGGAGCCCGTCTGTGCAGCCACCTGGGGCGGGGGTGGGGTGAGGGGGGGCTGGTCACGTGCCTCGTCCCTCAGGACTGCTATTCCTTGCCCGGGAATTGATGCAGTAACTGTCCTACCTTAGAGGCTGTGAGTCCTGCATGGACAGCGGGTGCCCAGCCTTACTGTCTGTCAGTCATGGTGCCCTGGGGTCCTGGGGGTCACTGTGGAGTGGGCACAGGGCGATAGGGTATGCTGCCCAGGTTTCCCCCTACCTGGAGACTCTTAGGACCATCCTGCCCCAACCCTTGCTCTCCTCCAGCCCCTACTCACTTTCTTGGATCTCAGGCATCATGGCCACCTGGGCCCTCACCAGAACTTAGGTTTATTCTTTCTATGATGGGAAAAGTTCCTGACTTGCTATTGACTTGTGGACTTCCCAAGTCAAGAGGGGAAACTATGGATATAGCCCTGCTCCACACTGAGGTCATTCATACCTGGTGGCACCCACAGCTCTGCCAGAAGTGCTCCTGACTGTGAGGGCAAGTCAGTCAGAACCCAGTGCTTTGCCTTAGGCCTGGGCAAAGCCCAATAGGCCTTACGTCCATGCCAAGAAGGGACACCAGAGGGCGCTCCAGCCCCAGCCACGGGAACTTGCTTATTCTAGATGAGTGACCCTTTCGGGACGTTTGGGAGGAAGAACATGGCTTTGTAGATTTGGACATGCTGAGTTTTGATCCAGGTTGCGCCATCCATCCCACTGTGAGAGGTTAGGCAAGTCTCTGCATGTGTGGGCTCTGCGCTCCTCACCTGTGAGATGCGTGTGAAATATGTAGCATAGTGGGTGTGCTCGCGTGACAAACAGGCCCGCAGCACTTACTGTGCACCGCAGGAGCCTGGTTTGACATGACTGCCCCCCCCCACCCCCTCACGCCTCCATCAAGTCTGTATGGCAAGGGTCGGACAGGGGAGGTGGGCAGATGGGGGCCTGGCTGGGTGGTCCGAGGACCACAGAAGCCCGGGCTGCCTCCCTGTGGTGTGTGGGACAGGGAGAAGTCCTTTAGCAGGTGGTAAGCCCTGACTGTGCTTGCTGATCACGCCCAGGGAAGCGCTTCACTTCTCTGGGCTCCAGTTTAGGCGAAATGAGTGTAAGGATGAGGATTGTGAGGACTGGAGAAATCCGGCTTCCTTCCGCTTCCTACTGAACCAAGGGAGTGCGGGAGTGTGGCAGGGAAGCCCATGAGCCGGTCCCTTCAGCAGCTGGTGGTGGCTGAGGGGTGGAGGAGAGGCCTGAGGCTGAGAGAGGGAAGCAGATTATCCAAAGTCATCTGGCACGGTGGTGGAGGGAGGGCTGTGCCTTCCTGCTGCCTGCCCCTGAAGGCCCAAGTGGACTCAGCACAGGAGGGAGGCGATGGCTGATGTGGGCCGGGGAAGTCCAGGAGGACCGTCAGCCTTGGAGGATGGAAGGACTGGGGTGAGTGGTTAGCACTTAGCAACACGTGGTTTTCAGAACAGGTGCTGGAACAGGGTGAGCTGGGGCAAAGGGGTGAGCTGGGGCAAAGGGGTGAGCTGGGGCAAAGGGGTGAGCTGGGGCAAAGGGGTGAGCTGGGGCAAAGGGGTGAGCTGGGGAGGGCTCTGTGAGACCGAAGGCAGGCAGGTGTGCTCACTGCCGCCGTCAGAGCCGCCGCTGTGTCCGTGCGCCTGTGCAGCAGGCAGGGTGGGTGAGGAAGGAGCATGCCTACACTTTGATCGGGGATCCCTTTCCCTGAAGAATATCTTGAGTAGGTGCCGCAGAGTGTCCCTTGGGGAATGCTGGCTTTGAGAGAGGAATGTTTGCAGCCCTTGGGTTCAGGGAGGCAGCTCCAAGCGATCTTTGGGTGGAGAGTAAGAATCAGTGGGTGTCATGTGTAGGGAATCTAATACTTCTTAGCTGTGTGGTCTTGGGTAAGTGTTATTCATTTTCTGAACCTCAGCAAAGAATGTCTCGGTGTCAGACACAGTAACAGGAGTCCTGGCTTAGCTGAGCGTCCACTGGCCAGAATTTCCCTCCCCTCAGTCCTGTGCCCCACCCCCAAATCTGCTTCCCTGGACCTTCTGCCCTGGACTAACACTGTCCCCTTGACCTGACAGAAAGGAGGCGTGGCATCTGGATTCAAGCATGTGGTACCCAATGAGGTGGTGGTACAGAGGCTCCTACAGGTCAAAGGACGCCGTGTAGTCCGCGCCACCGAGGTGCCTGTGTCCTGGGACAGCTTCAACAATGGTGACTGCTTCATTCTGGACCTAGGAAACGTGAGTCTTGCCTGCCCTTCTCCAGGGTCGCTGTGGTGACCTTGGCTAGGTCTGACTCTGGGGAGGGGAAACACTCGTGAACAGCTGCCTGAACACTCAGGGCAGGCCACGGGGAGCAGAAGGCCTGGTGTCAGGCATACAGACCCAGTACAGATGAGTCTGGAACTCCTAGATTCCCACACGCGGATCCAAGAGTGTCATGCGTGTATGCGTGGATCTTGGGTCCTCACCATTTGCACACTGTTTTTGATACACAGACTCCCTGATATCTCTTGACATATACCTTTTAAAACATAGACACTCATTTCTAAGCACATGGCAGTTGTGGGCAAAACCTGTAGGCTCTTGTCCACTGTGGACACTAACACTGCAACAAGCGCCCAGACTTGGACCCACAGCGTATGACATGCACATCATTGGTTGCACATGTATTTGGTATGTGACTATGTGTGTGATGCACATATTCCCAGGCCCACCTACACCCACTTGCATGGGTGATGCTTCCTACATACTTGCCTCATAGCTCCACGTGAGCACAAACCTGCAAATGGCCATAGCCAGACTTTGCACCCTAAAACTTCTGTGCATATGCACCTGCGGTATAAAGTCATATCTTGACTTAGCAGAGGCTTTTTAAAAAAATGTCTTAAAAATTATTTTATGTGTCTACATATATGCCTGTGTACTGTGTGTGTGCCTGGTGTCTACAGAGGCCAGAAGAGGGAGTTGGATCCTCTGGGACTGGAGTTGCAGATGGCTGTGAGCTGCCATGTGGGTGCTGGGGGTTGAACCCAGGTCCTCTGAAAGAACAGCCAGTGCTCTTAACTGCTGAGCCACAGCTTTAGCCTGGGTGTGGTTTTTTTGTTGAAGTAAAATGGCGTGGCGTGTTCTAATCCGAACTGCTGTTCTGTGGATTTCACCCAGTGAACGTACCTGTCAAACTCCTATCTAATTGAAGATCAAGAAACAGAACATCACAGTTACCTGGAAAGCGTGGGCTGTTCCCTCCCAGTCTTTACCTCCGAGGACAGCCCTCATCTGTAACTCTCTCAACAGGATAGACTCGCTTTGCACATTTCTGAAATTATGCACAGATCTTCCTCTTTGGTCTTGAATTCTCCTCAGCCTTGTGTTTCTGAGATGCTGAGGGAGCTGTAAACAGTGCTTGCAGTTCTGCTTACCACCAGCAGGGGTCTCTATAACAGAAGCTCGGAGATTCCATAATTAGTAAAAGTTGATTTAGGCTCACAGACAGGGGAGTGACCAGCTGCCTTACAAATGGCTGCTGTAGACAGGTAAATGGCCCTGCGCAAAACAGTAGAGAGACAGAGGTGACCTGTGCTGGAGTAGGAAAAACTGAACCTACATGAAAAATATTAATCCCAATGTAGCCACAGTGGCCATCAAACTCTAACATGAACGTCAGAGGAACAAATTTTATACAGTCCATACCAGCCAGCAATCTAGATGTCGCTGTACAGTATCCTCGAATGCAGAGATCACTCCACTGCCCTTAGGTGACATGCACCTGGGCAAGCACAGGCCAAGGGAAGCTTGAACATAGCACAGTCTGCACGTTGCCTCCTTCCAGGCAGGCTGGTGCAGAGGCTGGGCCCTGACCTCCTGGGCGCTCTGTCTTACAGGATATCTATCAGTGGTGTGGCTCCAGCAGCAACAGATTTGAAAGGCTGAAGGCCACACAGGTGTCCAAGGGCATCCGGGACAACGAGAGGAGTGGCCGTGCCCGAGTACATGTGTCTGAAGAGGGTGGAGAGCCGGAAGCGATGCTCCAGGTGTCTGTGGGGTATGGGGGGTGTGTGCACCAGGTGAGGTGGTGGGGTGCACAGGGTGGGGGTGGGGAGGTGGGGGGGCAGGCTACTCCTGCCTTCTTTATGAAGGGTTATTTAGTAAGGCCCCTACCCTACTCCTGAAGACCTTGTTTTGTTTTTTACCTGGCCTGAACATTTAGGGAGTAGGTAGCTCCCTGCAACTCAGCTCCCCTGAGAACTAAGCTGGAATCGCAGGGCGTGGTGCATGCTGGGAGTGCAGGTCACACCCTCCACCGAGGAGGACCCAGTCCCCCAAAGGAGCAGGTTAGGAAAGAGGTCCTCCCAACAGTTTTTGAGGACCGCCTGGAACTCTTGAGACCCAGCCGTCAATGCCCTCTGCTGGCATTCCTGTTTATTTACGTTATTTAGTTACTAGTATGATGGGGTTGTCAGCTGCCATGCTTTGAGAACCTACCGATAGAGGCAAGGTTCCCCAGGAAGAGGAGGGGAATGTCTGCTCTGGGCCACTTTTCCTCCCACTTGCTGGGGTTATCTAGTTCTGATTTTTTCAAAGAGCAAAGGGCTTTTATGGGGGAGAAAAGATCCCAGACATCAGAGACAGTAGGTAGGATTAAGGCCTCGAATGGAACAGAGCAAACAGGCCTGAAGTCATGGCAGTTGAGGTTCCAATTCCGACAGCCTCCTAGAGGCTGTTGAGAGCAAGTAAGCATGTCTCTCCAGCTCCCAGCGCCTCTTGCTGTGAATGGAGAGTGGTAAGTGAGATCCCCTCCAGTCCCGGCAAGATGTTGTTGCAGTGGGCGCCAGTGCGAAGTAGGTGACTGAGGGAGGTCCAGCCTGGACTCGGGGCACAGAGTGGGAAGGGTATTGACAGGCAGGTCATGGGAACTTTTCCTCAGAAGGGGTAGATTCAAGATGTCAGGGCCAGGCAGGTTCCGGCCTGCTGGGGAGCTCTCTCAAAAGCCTCCATGCTCATGGTCACCCTTCCACCCCATCTCCACACCTTCTCCAGGTGCTGGGCCCCAAGCCAACCCTGCCTGCAGGTACCGAGGACACAGCCAAGGAGGATGCAGCCAATCGAAAGCTGGCCAAGCTCTACAAGGTGAGCCCCAGGGAACTAGTTCCCGTACTAAACAGGGTCAGGCTGGAGAGACAGGAGGCTCCGCCTTCCTCAGCTACCCTGCGTCCATCCGTCTGTCTGTCCGTCCGTCCATCTGTCCGTCGGGGACTGACACCCCAGGTCCCAGCGTGTCTGTTATTCTCCTGAAGCCAGAGAGTCAGAGGGCGTCTCTGCTGGATGTGTAGAGCTTGGCTCCCCACCCCTCCCTGCAAAAAGAAACAACCTTTGTTGTTTTGGTTTGAGTTTGGGTTTTTTTGTTATTTGTTTGACAGGATCTTGTCTTACTGTTTAGTCCAGGCTAGCCTTGAGCCTCATGCCTCAGCCACCCAAGTCCTGGGATTACAGGTGGGCACCACTGCGTCTAGCCAGAGGGTCATCTTTGCAGAATTTTGTAGGATTTCTGGGAGTCACCTTCGGACTGGGGTGAAGGTGAAGGTTATGGCTAACATTTCCGGCTTGGGTCCAGTGCTGGGGCCCATCCCAGGACCTTGGCTTGTGCACATCATCAGGCTGCTGCCAGCCTTCATCCCTTCTCTGTCATTTTAGAGTCCAGGATGAGGCCCATGGGCTTTGTTATGTGACGGTCCCCAGCTCCCACAGCTCCTTCCTCAGGGACTCAGGAGCCTTGGCTTACTCAGAGCCAGTCTTGTGAAATTTGTCTGGTGGACACCTTGTTTTGAAGTTGAATGAACTTTTTGTATTAGAAGTTCTTAGAGTATTGTAGAAATGGTCCTCATAACCTCCTCCAGCTTCTCCTCAGCATCCTAATGTGAGCAGGCATTCTCTGCTAAGCATCCGTGATAGGGCCAATGCTGACGGCCAATTACAGGCGTAGTTCTCATCCTCCAAGTTCGTTTTAAGTGCAGTCCAGAGCGGCACACCATTTCGGTTCTTGTCATTTTTCTTCTCATTCGTTATGATCTCAAAGGCTTCTCAGCAGACTCTTAACAACTTCTCGGAGGCCCTACACCTTTTCCTAAGACAAAGTCTCACGTATCCCAGCTGGCCTTGAACTCACCACATAGCTGAGAATGACCTTGAATTTCTGATCTTCCTGTCTCCACTTCCTGAGTTCTAGGATTACAGGTGTGCACATCACACCAGGTTTGTGGGGTGCTGGGGGAATAGAACCCCAGGCTTTGTGCATACTAGGCAAGCAGAGCTACGAGCTCAACCCCAGGATCCTCCCTTGCTCTGTTTATCCACCTTCCTATTCCAGGTGCAGCATCCGTGTTACATGCTAGATAACATGCTTGACTGTGCTGCAGAGCTGGATGGGCCTGGACAATGAGCTCTGCCTGCCTTTAGGTGCTCACATGCCCCTTCTCCATTCCCACAGGTCTCCAATGGTGCAGGCAGCATGTCAGTCTCCCTCGTGGCTGATGAGAACCCATTCGCCCAGGGCGCCTTGAAATCTGAGGACTGTTTCATCCTGGACCATGGCCGAGATGGGAAAATCTTTGTCTGGAAAGGTACAGGGCAGGTGCCTAGGTTCCATTGGTCTCTAGAGGCTTCGGGGACCTCAGCCCCAGGGAGAACAGTGTTGGAGGCCGCTGGAACAAAGAAAAGCCATCAGAATCCTAAACGAATGCCTAGCTTCGCAGTTGGCTCACTGTGTGGTCCTAGGCCCTTGTGGAGCCCGAGTACCTGTTTGGATTCAAATGAATGTTTGCCAAGTGTGATGAGATCAGTCCTCTGAGAAGTTAATTGACACTGTGTAAAATTTATATATCTTTAAAAGGGGTAGCTTTGTGGGTCCAAAACTCTTGGGCCCCAGCATACTGAATGGGGTCAGCAGTATGTTATTGTGTGGCTTGCTCTCCCCTGGCGGTGGGAGCCTTTTGTGAAGGTGATTGTACAGGAAGCACCAGGGAATTCTTTGTGGATGGAGTGTCTCCTGTTAGGCTTTGGGGCCAGTTGTTTCTGAGAGCCCAGAGACATCTGAGAAGTCTCCCTCCCACCTGCCCACCCTCAGTGCTTCCTCAGATGCTGGATACTGGTGCAGGGGGGGGGGGTAGTGGGTGGAGACAGCAAGAACTTGCTGGGCAGGCTGTCTGAGGGATCTGGGCGTGGACAGGGATCTGGGCGTGGACCGGCCAGGGCCTCACCTGACTCTTTGAAGCTCTCCAGGGCTGGAGCAGAGGCCTGGCTGTCTGGAGGGAAGAGCACGTTACCTTGGAAGGAGGCTTCTGTGTCAAGTGTGTGACCTCTCTGAGACACCCATTTCCTTATATAAGAGAGGGACCAAGACAGCCTTGGCCTCTGTGATTTAAGGCTGTTATGTGGATTAAATGAAATGATCTCTGTGTAGTTATGGTATCACATCTGTGTTCAGTAAATGGACCACAGTGGTTGTCATGGTTGCTGTTATTGGCAAGGACCCCAGAGGGGGCATCTTGGAACTAGAAGCCCTCAGCTCTTAGGGGTGGTGCTCCCTGGCTATCTATGGTCTAAGTTTAGAGTAGGGACTTCTGAGCTGCTGTGTAAGGGTTTCTATTGCTGTGAAGAGACACCATGACCACAGCAACTATTTTAAGGAAACATTTAACTGGGACTGGCTTACTGTTCAGAGATTTAGTCCATTATCATCATGGCAGGAAGCATGGTGGCATACAGGCAGACATGGTGCTGGAGAAGTAGCTGAGATGTCTACATCCTGACCTGCAGGCAGCAGGAAGAGAGAGTGACACTGGGCCTGGCTTGAGCATCTGAAACCTCAAAGCTCACCACCCCCAGTGACACACTTCCTCCAACAAGGCCACACCTCCTGATAGCACCACTTTCTATGAACCTATGGGGGGCATTTTCATTCAAATCACCATGGCTGCTGACCTCATATCATCTCTTTGACTTCTGGCAGGCAAGCAGGCCAACATGGAGGAGCGGAAGGCTGCCCTCAAAACAGCCTCAGACTTCATCACCAAGATGGAGTACCCCAGGCAGACCCAGGTGAGCGTCTGAGGCCAGGGAGGGGCAGGTTCAGTGGTGGTAAGGATGGAGGGGTCCCCATCCTCCTTGGGGACTGGATGGGCACCTGAGGCTCTCGGAGACGCCTGCTAGGCAGCCTTGCCACATCCTACTCCTCTCCTCTTCCCAGGTTTCCGTCCTTCCAGAGGGTGGCGAGACCCCGCTGTTCAAGCAGTTCTTTAAGAACTGGCGGGACCCAGACCAGACAGATGGCCCTGGCCTGAGCTACCTCTCCAGCCACATTGCCAATGTGGAGCGGGTGCCTTTTGATGCTGCAACACTGCACACCTCCACGGCCATGGCTGCCCAGCATGGCATGGATGATGACGGCACCGGCCAGAAACAGGTATTGGAACCGCAGTTTTAGAGCAAAGGCCTGGCTCCACCAGACTCCACAGTTACAATGTTGCTGTGCCTGGGGGAGCTCGGCTGGATGCCTCCCTCCCTGTCTCCCTCCCTCCCCGGCACCTGCGGCTCCTGCCCCCACCTTCTGCCTCCCTGAGGGTGTTTCATGTTTCCACCACAGTTACTGTGGATGAGATCCTTTTGTTTCACTTTTGTTTGTTTGTTGGCAACAAGCATCCCCTGAGCATCAACCATGTGCCAGGCTCTTTGCCGGCTCTGGACCCCATCCTTTCCCCCAGGAGTGCCTGGATGGGAGGGCAGGTGACCATGGACACAACAGAATCTTGAACTCTGTTGTTCCCAGAGCTGAAAGGAAGCAGGGGATTTCAGTGGGAATGGGGTGGCTGGGTTGTCTATCACAATAGTAGGGGTTTTCTGCTGGGGTGCAGGGGGCGTATTCCAGGCGTGACCCACTATTTGAGGAGGACAGTGCTTATCCCAGTTTGGTGCTGGTGCCATCCCGGGGAGGCACCACAAATGCCATTCATGGGGTGTGGCAGTAATAAAGTATTTTGGGTTTTCTTTTGTTTTTAGTAGATGTATGATGGATTTGTTTTTGCACACCTTAAAAATAGGTAGGGGTGGAAAATGAAGCTGGAACATCTGGGGGTGGCTGTGATGGTTTAGGGGAGAGACGATGAGGCACGAGGGACTAGCAAAGGCGGAGGTGTGTTCAGAGATGTTTAGGACCCAGAGTCCGGGTCAGGTCGGTGTTGGTTGTCTCCTGAGAGGCACCTGCAGGGTCGTCTTTGTCTGGCGTCATTGCTGTCGTGGATGCAGGGTGTGGGGAGGGCCAGCGAAAGTATTTAGTAGACAAAGCGTTGAGCCTGGCTGAGTCTCCTGGGGCCAATTACTCAGCCTCTCTAAGCCTCACTTTCTCACTCGGAAAATGGGCTTGCGCAGTGTCTCCACTTCACCACCAGGTGTCACTGCAGGGCCTCCCGGTGACATTAGTCTTGTCACCGGATCTCTGCAGAGAGCCGCCTGCAGGGGTCATTCTGAGGCCACCCAACTATGGCCCTGATGAGTGAGATGACCCATAAAATTCTAGTGCTTCCTTAACAATGGGGAGAATGGAAATGGTGGAGATGTAATAACAATCCTGTCGATAGCAGCTGACGCTGACAGCCAGCTTGTGGTTCAGGGCATCACGCCATCTTCATGACTAGAGCTTGAGGCTTGAAGGACTTCCCTTCACTGTTGTCACTATCATTAGGTGCCAGGTGAGAAACTGAGGCTCCGAGAGGTGAGCTGTCCGAAGTCATAGGGCCTCTCAAGGGGTGGGGCTTAGGTTTGACTCAGGCCTGTCTCTGTCTCCTAATCTAGACCTATCTTGAGGGCTCTTTCAGGGTGAAGCACATGGCTAGCCAAAATGTGGTGAGAAGAGCTGGGACAGGAACTCTGGGGTCATCGCCCCGCCGTGCCTCTCAAAGCTCTGTGAGCGGGACAAATTATTTAACTTTACTTGGGCCTGAATGGCACTGTGCACCCAGGAAAAGCTTGTCCTGTCTGCTGTGCTGGGGTCTCTAGCTGGCCTGCGGTGACAGAGGGCACACTGTGGTGTCTGATCCCAGCTCTACCCCTGCAGATCTGGAGAATCGAAGGCTCCAACAAGGTACCAGTGGACCCTGCCACATACGGGCAGTTCTATGGAGGCGACAGCTACATCATTCTGTACAACTATCGCCACGGTGGCCGCCAGGGACAGATCATCTACAACTGGTGAGGGACCTGGGCTGTCTGCTCAGTGTTAGCAAGAGTGTGGGGGGGACCTGGCTGTGCCTGAAAATGGTGTAAAGATGGAGGGAGGGAGTTGATCTGAGGGAATCTGGTTTATAGAGGCCTAAATTGGGATGGCCACACCCTGCTGGGACCCATTCCACCCAGAGTCACAACTCTAAGCTTCTTGCCATCAGAATAGGACATGCCATCTTAGGGATAGAGACACACCAACCCAGCAGCTCCTGCCAATCAATGCCAAGGCTTCCACTGTAATAATTACAGATTATTCTCTAGTACATAAATATGTAGTACTATTATATATGTCAATTACAATAATTATTTAAATACTTGACTTAAAGCACAGCATATACTCACTCACATTGCTCCAACCCCAAAGTCCAAAGGTGTCCTTCTGAACTTTTCATCCCATCTGTACCGCTGCTGACTCATCCACCAAGCCCTGCCCTTTCCTCTTGACCAGTTGGCAATTTTTATTTATCCTTTTTGCATAATAACTGGAAGTATATGTAATGTAAACAAATGCTAAGTGCATTGACCTGTGGCTCGCCGTTTGGATACAGCCTTCCTGGAAACTGACACTTGCTGATGTAGGTGGTGTGTCTAACAACTGTCCCACTCCTTTGGGTCGCCATGCCGCCGTTTATCAACAAACCCCCACACCCATGCATACTCAGGTGCTGTCTGCTGCTCTCATCGGCGTCCTCAAGGTTAAGAACTGTTAGCAAACAGTCAGATGTTTAGAGAGTTCCAGAAACAGATTGGCAGAATCAGTCAACGTCCCTGTCGTTTTGACAGATGGCCCCAGTTTCTCTAGCTAGTGCTTGGAGCCTCTCAAATTCCTGTATTCCTGCCAGCTACACGCAAGAGCTCCACCTCAGTGGACTGTGTTGAGAAACTCATGGATGTTGGTCAAGCTGATAATTTATAAAGTGATATCTTATTAGAATTTAAATTTGCGTTTGGGGTCAGGAGTGTGGCTCAATGACAGAGCACTTCGGGATGCAAGTAGCTCTGGGTCGGGGATGCAGGTAGCTCTGGTCGGGGATGCAAGTAGCTCTGGGTCGGGGATGCAGGTAGCTCTGGGTCAGGGAGGCAGGTAGCTCTGGGTCAGGGAGGCAGGTAGCTCTGGGTCAGGGAGGCAGGTAGCTCTGGGTCAGGGAGGCAGGTAGCTCTGGGTCGGGGAGACAGGTAGCTCCGGGTCACTTCCGTAGCATTGAAAAACAAACATTAGGAAAATGTTGGTGGTGCACACTTTTAATCCAGCAGAGGCAGGAGTTCCAGGACAGCCAAGCTACACAGTGAAACCCTGTCTCAACCCCTGCCACACACACACAAAAAAAAGAAAGAAAGATGCCCTCCCCACACACACAAAGAAAAGAAAGAAAGAAAGAAAGAAAGAAAGAAAGAAAGAAAGAAAGAAAGAAAGAAAGAAATGGTGTTCCTATTACTAGACAGTTTCAGACTTTTATCTAATAGTTGTTGAATTTCTTCTTTGTTGACATTTTCATTTTGAAATAACCTCAGACCCACTGAAAAGTTGCAAAAATAAAAATCCAATTATCCGGCCAGTTCCTCCCGCTTCACATCACAGCCCTGGCAGCTGTGGACCAGGCGGATGCAAGGCTGTGCACTTGTCTCTGTCTACTCCAGGACCACCAGCTCTCCATTCCCGTGTCTTCTCTGGCCCAGGCCCTAACCTAAGACCCCATGGGACATCTCTAGGGCCCAGGAACCCACAAGGCATTTCTTCCTGTGTCCCCTCAGTCCTTTGGGATCTGTGACACAGCCTGCCCTTTGCCTTCCTGACCATAGAGTCCTGAAGAGTGATGCTCAGGAATCATGTACTCAGACTCAGTTTGACAACCCCATACTTTTAAAGCAGCTGCATTTATAAACTAGATAATACACATATTGTTGGGGGGCTATGGGGGTGATGGAGATCGATCCCAGATCCTTATACATTCTACATACCCCTGATCTATAAACTCAGCACCCTTTTTGCCTTTTATTTTGAGACAGTCTCACTAATTTGTCCACACTGGCCTTGAACTTGCAATCTTCCTGCCTCAACCTCCCAAGTAGCTGAGACTCCAGGCCTGCACCACTAAGCTCAACGTATTGTTTTTTTCAAGATAGGGTTTCTTTGCATAGCCCTGGCTGCCCTGGAACTCACTCTGTAGACCAGGCTAGCCTCAAACTCACAGAGATCTGTCTCTGTCTCCAAAGTGCTAGGACTAAAGACATGGACCGCTGTGCCTGGCTGATACAAAGTTCTTAAGAAGGCTTTTTGATTTATGGTGTATGCCAGGTATAGTCATACAAGGCCCAGCCTGGGCAAGGAGCAGAGGCAGGGGACCTTGCATCTCCCTCACGTTCCCCTCTCAGGGCAGTTACATCTTCCAGTGAACATCCGGCAGTCTTTTACACATGCCCATGAGGCTGTGTATGTCTGGTGTCCTTCCCTTCAGATGGCATATGTCACCTGCTGTTTCTGACCCCTCTTTTTATACAAGGAGATGCCCTGACTACTTTTGTACATTTTGCTTTTGTGTCCCAGTCCCCTTTCCTGGCTGTCCATCAGAGGATGACCCAGGGAGTTCCCTGCAGGCACATTTAGGACAGGGAAATCTACCTGTTGTTCTAGGCCCTAAGTAAGAAGACAGTCTGCTGAGCTGGGGTGGGCAGGTTGGTGAGGCTCTAGTCTCTGGTTCTCCCCACAGTTCCTGCATGTCTCCATCCCACTTCCATCCCCTTGACAAGGAGGCTCATGGGTTACTGGAGCTCAGGGCAAGGAAGAGGTCCAGGGCTCTATGTAAACTAGTGCTGAGTCTCTCTCCCTCTTGTAGGCAGGGTGCCCAGTCTACCCAGGATGAGGTCGCTGCGTCCGCCATCCTGACTGCCCAGCTGGATGAGGAGCTGGGGGGAACGCCTGTCCAGGTGAGCCAGAACAGTGCCTCTTAGGGCTTCAGCCAGGGCTTCACCTGTCAGCTCACTTACCTTCCTAATTATTCATACACTCATCCAGGCATCTGCCTACTCCCCATCCATCCATCCGTCTGTCTATCTACACACCTACCCATGCAACAAACATTTATGCAGGGTTTTCTATGTACTGGGCTTAGTGTCTGCATCCAGTTCTATAGACCCTGTCTTTCCTGGGCAGCGTCTCCGTGCCCTCCCTTGGCTGTGCAGCAGAGATGACACAGTTGGTTCCTGCAGGGCACATTCAGGACAAGAGATCATGTGCTGTGTTCAGGTCTAAGTAGGAAGACAGGCTAGGGACAGGGGAGAGTTGGGGGGTTGGGGCTGTGTGGGTGCAGCAGGGCCTCCAGATCTGGAAGGCCCTTTGCACCCTCCACCGACTCGCTTGTCAGGGACTGACGTCAGCATTCTGGAAGAACGTGCTCAGGCAATCTGTCCTTCCTTTTAAGGTCATATTTGCAAACTTGGGCTCCCCTCGTTCTTGGACCAGACTCAGAGGCAGAGGGTGGGAAAACAGCAACCGCAGACCTTGGCGGTGACATCGGTGACATCGGCTCCAGTTTGCTCCACTCAGTGCTCTGGTGCTACCAACGGAGCTCCCTTCTGTAGTCAGATGTGGTAGCCTTTCTGGAGGGAATGGCCCAGGACCACGTAGAAAAGCTGGTTTGGGAGGGGGGGGGGTTGGAGAGATGGCTCAGCAGTCAAGGGTACTAACTGCTCTTCCAGAGGCCTAGGATCAATTCCCAGCATCCAAAAGTCAGCTCACAACTGTCTGTAACTCCAGTTCCAGGGGATCCAACACTCTCACATAGATATACATGCAGACAAAACACTGATGCATATAAAATTTAAAAACATTATAAAAAAGGAAAAAAAGCAAAGCTGATTCTCTCCTCTCTCCCTGCCAGAGCCGAGTGGTCCAAGGCAAGGAGCCTGCGCACCTCATGAGCTTGTTTGGCGGGAAGCCGATGATAATCTACAAGGGTGGCACCTCCCGAGATGGTGGGCAGACACCCCCTGCCAGTACTCGCCTCTTCCAAGTCCGAGCCAGCAGCTCTGGAGCCACCAGGGCCGTGGAGGTAATGCCAGGTCCCAGAATGTGGGCAGGATTGCCCTCCTGAAGTCTTCTAGGCCCACTGAGTAGACCTCCAGAGGCCCAGGCTGAGTGGGCCTGGGTGGGATGAGGAAGCAGATGTTCAGGGCGTCCTGCCCTGGCAGCCCCTTGCCCCATCAGGATTCATTACACACTTTCCATCATAGGCAGCTCACTACCCTCTCTAGAACTCATTCTGTGCAGCCCGGACTGCGTTTCTGATTCCGCAATAGTAGACCACTATGGTTTCAGCACTGTGGAGAATTGCTCTGTTACCTCCTTTGTTTGGAACATTCAGCTTTTGTTAATGCAGCCCCAAATTCCAGATCATTCTCACTCCTCAGAGTGCGTCCGAGAAGTGTGGGGTTAGGCTGACCTCTCAGTGTCCAGAGTCTGTGCTGTCCGTCTCTGGAGGGAAGACGTCGTCTGCTGCAGGGTCCCTGGGCCGTCCTGAGGGGCTAGGCTGTGTTTCCTTATTCCTGACTGAGTGCTGTCTGCCCCACCCGCTCCAGGTGATGCCGAAGGCTGGTGCTCTGAACTCCAATGATGCCTTTGTGCTGAAAACCCCCTCAGCTGCCTACCTGTGGGTGGGCGCAGGAGCCAGTGAGGCCGAGAAGACCGGGGCCCAGGAGCTGCTGAGGGTGCTGCGCGCCCAGCCTGTGCAGGTGGCAGAAGGCAGAGAGCCAGGTGGGAGCCCGCCATCCCTTCCCTCCACACCCTTCTCTGGGTAAAATGAGCGTGATGGCCAGCCACGGGGTAGTCTCCAGACACCAAAGGAAGGAGGGCTTGTGAGGGCCTCGGGAGATGATGGCGGAGGGGACATGTCAGAGGGGTTCACCTCACTTTAGAGCTACACGGAGGAAGGCATCGGCCCTCACCGCCTTTTCTGTTGATGCTCAGAACCCCTCCCCCTTTTCTTGGTATCTCATGGAAGCAGTGAAGGGTTGCTTGGTCCACAGCCTCTCTGCCCAGCAGAAAACGCCATTAGGATAAACATTCTGTGTCTCCCAGCCCCAGTTTGGTGGCTGATGGTCACTGTGGCTTCTGAGTGCTTGAAATGTGGGAAAGAATGGACATGAGGAAGTGTGACTTTTGTAAATGGCAAGCGAGAGGCTTTGTTTGAGCCAAGGTGCCCATGGCTGGCGAGAAGGAGACACACCATGCAGATGTGGCAGTCTGCAGCATGGCACGATGGAAAGTTACTCACACTATGCAGACACACATCCATGTGGAAAATTTCACTATTAAAGGGGGAGGGGGAATGGGATAGAGAGAAGGAGAGAGAAAGATGGGGGAAGAGGGAAAGCGGAGGTGTGCATCACCTCATGGGGAGACAGGGAGGAGGAGGGAGAAGAAGGGAGGGTTTTTCTTAAAGGGTCTTTACATAAGATGACATCAGGACACTGGGCGGGTCCCCAAGGAGTGGTTCAGAATGCTAACAGTAACTGTTTAATTGTGATACATTTCCATAGAAATGGCCACATACAGACAGAACACACATAGACAGAGTAGGTATTATAGAAAGAATATGGAAATTGGACTTAGAAAAGATTTGCCTCCTGGCTTTACCACTCCCAGGCTGTGTGAATTAGGTGAATCCTTGGGCCTCTGTGTGCTGAGTGGAGATAATTAGCCCCGTCCTGTGGTGCTATCGTCTCTGCCATGGGTCTTATGCCAATTTACCCTCTCCGGGCCTCTCCATTCCCTTCTGAGCCCCTGGGATCTTAAAGTGGAGGGCAGCCAGCTGGACCTGGGGTCTGGTGAGATGTTCTCATGGGGCCATGGTTTCCCTTGGTGACGATGCGATCTCCCCTCATAGATGGCTTCTGGGAGGCTCTGGGTGGGAAGACCGCCTACCGCACATCCCCAAGGCTGAAGGACAAGAAGATGGATGCCCATCCTCCTCGCCTCTTTGCCTGCTCCAACAAGATCGGGCGCTTTGTGGTGAGTCTGGGGGTGACACCTCTGCTGTGGTGGGTTTGGGGGTCACTGGACCTCAGAGCCTGGAGACACAGTCTGATGGCCCAGTGCAGGGGAAGGGCCCCTGAAGGCAGGACTGGCCCGTGCACTCATCCTGGGAACCAATGGGTGATGGTGCTTCTTCCTTGACCTCCTCTGACCCTCCCCAGATCGAAGAGGTTCCCGGAGAGCTTATGCAGGAAGACCTGGCTACTGATGACGTCATGCTCCTGGACACCTGGGACCAGGTAAGTAAAGGAGAGAAGGAGAAAGCCGAGGTAGAGGGGGAAGCTGGACTCTTAGCTCAAGACAAGCCACAAGGAGGGCATAAAAGACGTAACACCAGGTAGTTTCAGGGAGGTCCTGAATGGCTGTAAGCCACGTCCCCTCTCTCTGAGCTTCCTTTTCCTCAGATGTAAAATGGAAGTGATGTTACCTGCCTGGCAGATGCATGGCCATTGGAAGCTGTAAAGCGCTCTAGAAACCCAGGTCACATGACCCTGCACATGCCCTTTTCCCCTTAGCCTCAGGGGAACGTGAATTCTGGCTTTAAATCTGTATGAAGAAAGTTGAACTTAGCAATGTGTCATGTGCAGGTTAAGTTGCCCAGTGTCCTTTGGAGCTTGGAAATGTCACTCCCCAGCTCTGGGATCTCTCGTGTCATCTGCTAGGGTGGTTTGCTGTAGAGGAACCAGCATGGATGACATTCATCCAGCATCAGCTGAGCATCTAAACAGTGCTCTCTAGGGGATGCTGGGAATGAAGGATGCATCAAGCTGACCTCCTCTGCTCCCCCTGGGTCTGCTCCCATGGGAGTGTCAACTCAGTAACCCCTTCTATCAAGTGCCTGCCAGGCTGTAGAATGGCTAGACACAAAGGCCCAAGTCTGTCTTTCTCCCATGGGTGGCTTTGGGGCAGTCCCGCAGGAAGACCATGGTTTGCAGCTTGAGCCATCTGGCTGTCATCATTGACTAAGCTGTCTGTGACTTCACCTGCTTATGCTTCTCCTTGGCAGTCTGTGGCCAGTATTTCTTAGCATCACTGTCTTCCAGGCAAAATGTCAAGTGCTAGGAATCCTGAGACAAGCCAAACGGACACAGGGCCGGTACCAACTCAGTGGGATTTCTGGTTCTGTAAGGAACACGCTTGTAAATAAGGAAAGGCCATGAAGCCTGGCGTTTTCTTGTCTAAGGCATTGACAACATTGACTTCATTAGTAAATGGCAATTGCTCTTGAATGTAATTATCTTGAGAGATGCATACAAATAGACATCAGAGCTGGGGAGACACCCCAGCAGATAAAGCACTTGCCACACAAGCATGAGGACCTGAGTTCAGGTCCCCAGAACTCAAGGAAAAGCTCAACATGATAAGGTGTGTCCTCAATCCCATGCTCCCAAACAAGAGGAGAATGGGGGAACCAGACAGACTCCCCAGAAGCTCATAGTCCAGCTAGTCTGGACGCAGCACTATGAACAGGAAGATCCTACTTCAAACAAAGTATAAAGTGAGGACCCACACCCAAGGTTGTTCTCCGACCTCAACATGTGCATTGGCACACATACCTACACACAAAGATTTAAAAAATAGATGATGTGTAAATCAACAGAGTAGGTTTTTATGTGTGACCAAACTTGTCATAAGGACCACAGTGACATGAGCTTTTTATTACAAGCTTTAGACATGTGTTATTCAAAATGCAGAGATTGGTAGCCTTTCAGCATGCCTTTGTTGGATGAATGACTAAAAACATCTGTCCACCCATTTGTTGAGTGAATCTACACCTTTAAAGATGTGACTCATGAACTCTTAAAGACGGTTTCCAACTCTGCCCCCATACTGCAATGATTATGAGTGAAGTAGGCTGGGATGAGGAGATGTGAGGAATGGTGTAGCCTGAGGCAAACTGGACATGTCACCAGAGGTGCCCACCTCTCAGATTCATCCCAGTGAAGGTGATGGCCCAGCTTCCAGGTCCTCCTGTGTTGTTTTATCTTCGGCACAGTGGCTGCACCTTGATCTACTCCTGTTTCAGCCAGTAACTGTGACTGCACAGTTATTGGCCTGCTTCTCGGCAGTGGCGGGCTGCTCAGGCTGCACTGACTCTGTCACTGCCACTAAAGGCAGCTTTAACTAAATCTCCGCCGTCCTATTTATACATAAGACAAATTCAAAGGCTGGGGTGAAAACCTAGCTCAGAGAGGCTGGGTAGCAACTAGCTGACCTTCTCTCCTCCCTGGCATCTCCCAAAAGCCCATCCTTTCTCTCCACCAAAACAAAAAAAGCCACGCCACTCCAAATCGCTCCCTACTCCTTCTAGTACATCTATCTTTCCCAGTCACCCATTGAGGCTCTATGATTACTTTCTGTCAACTAGTTGCTAACTCAGCCTCCTGACCCAAGGTTAATTTTATTTAATTAATGCAAATGCTAACCCGGGGTTCACAGAGTGATCAAATAGCCCCAACACTCCTGCACTTCAGGAGAAGTTGGAAACCCAGACTCTTATGCCATCTTATGCCATTGATGACTGGATTCTAAGACGGTGCTATTACATGCCAACACACGTTAATGGCAAGCACATGTGTGGGTCACTGCTTTGCAGCCTCTGTCCCATGCATTTCCAGTTGCTGTCTAAAGTCTGTTGGTTGTGGGGGGCTGTGTCTGCTTCTGGTACCCAGGACCCACCTCCACCCCTGTTCTTCATCCAGCGGTGACTGTCACCAGCACCTCTCATGTGATTTTCATTCCACATCTCACCTACAGGTCTTTGTCTGGGTTGGAAAGGACTCACAGGAAGAGGAAAAGACAGAAGCCTTGACCTCTGGTGAGGACCCTAGGCTCTAGGGTGTGGGTAGGGTCTTTGGTTGTGGGTGTGGGTGGGGTCTTTGGCTGTGGGTGGAATTTTTGGCTGTGGGTGGAGTCTTTGGCTGTGGGTGGGAGTGGTGGGTGTGGGTGAGCTCTTTGGCTGTAGGTGGGGTCTTTGGCTGTGGGTGGGGGTGGAGGCTGTGGGTGTGGGTGAACTCTGGCTGTGAGAAGGGTCTTTGGCTGTGGGTGGGATCTTTGGGTGTGGGTGGGGGGTGGGTCTTTGGCTGTAGGTAGGTAGGAGCAGCTTCTGATGCTGTTCTAGGAGTTAGCTTCCACGGGGATGGGGGCTTTCTGCTCATAGTCTGACCTTCTGGAACCCTGCTTGGGGTGATGTCCCAGTGGCTTTTTGTGACTACCTGAGGCAATCAATTCATATTTTGGACGTTTCCCATTTCAATCATATTCATATTTTGGAAGTTTCAGCCCAGGTCAACTGACTCTGGTGATTTTGAGCCTGTGGTGAGGCACTGAGGTGGAGAGTGTGTACAGAGTAATGCCATGGAGACTTGGGAAGGGAGAGGAAAGGGTGGGGTCTCTTCCAGGGCAATGCCTCCAGCAGCAGAAAACACCACCTCTTAGAGTTCTCACGCCCCGGGGCTGAGGATCATGGCCTTGAGGGACATTCTAGATAAAAGCTACTGCAGGTGTGAAGAGATGAATGTGTCCCTTCAGAATGCCTGAGGGAAGGAAGGAAGGAACAGAGGCGAGCCCATGTCCAATTCCCAGCATGCCCTAGAGATTTCCTTGTTAGGGTCCCTATGTGGGAACCTATCTTGGTAGCTAATCTAGAGACTGAACTCTAGGACTGGTTTCTTTATTTAATATCTTAATCACCAGGGGGAAATGATACATTCAGAGAAGGGCTGAGAACTCTGTGAAGCCGGAATTTAAGTGAAAGTTCCTGTTCTTCCTGTGTTGGGGGCAGTCTGAGGTGGTGGTGGTCAGAATATGAGACCATATTCTCTGGCAACCCTACTCTCTCTCCAAGGAGGAGATACTAAGAGTCCCTGGGTTTCTTCTCCGTGTGTGTCTGCAGCTAAGCGGTACATCGAGACGGACCCAGCTAATCGGGACAGGCGGACCCCCATCACTGTCGTGAGGCAGGGCTTTGAGCCTCCATCCTTTGTGGGCTGGTTCCTCGGCTGGGATGACAACTACTGGGCGGTGGATCCATTGGACAGGGCCCTGGCTGAGCTGTCTGCCTGAGTAAGGACCAGAGCCTCCAATGTCACCAGTCAGTGCCTTTGAGAATTGTCCGTCTCCCAAAGAGATCTTGCGGACAGCAGGATAACTATGTATGTATGTGTGTGTGTGTGTGTGTGTATGTGTGTGTGTTTGTTTTTTTACAGTAGCCAAAACCAGCCCTGGGAAAATTCAGGGTCTTTTCAAAATTGCCTCAAGTATCCGTGCTTTGGGAATTAAGTTCAATAAAAGCTTTTTGAAGTGTGTTCTCCCCAGGTGTGTCACTGTGTGCCTCAGTCCATGACCCCACCCACGAAATAGTCATAGTCTCTCAACCTGCTCCTCACCCTGATGATTCTGAGGTGCCGAGGTAGGTGCCCACCCTGGGCTGTGAGGCAGCACATCAACTCCTCCCACCTTGAGAAGCTGATCACACTGCTGGGGAACGTCCTAGTCTGCAGTGATCAAAACAGTGACCAAAATTGACGTGGGGAGGACATTTCATCTTCTGGCTTATCGCCTGTCACGAAAGGAAGTCAAGG
The DNA here is from genome assembly GCF_049852395.1 of Peromyscus maniculatus bairdii. NCBI lineage: Eukaryota > Metazoa > Chordata > Mammalia > Rodentia > Cricetidae > Peromyscus > Peromyscus maniculatus. The sequence continues at coordinate 4,722,834 of NC_134855.1, read as the reverse complement.
CAGGAACTGAAGAAGAGGCCATGGAGGAACACTGCTTATCGGCTTCCTCCCCAAGGCTTGCTTATACAACCCAAGCACCACCTCTAGTGGGCTGGACCCTCCCCATCAATCATTAGTCAAGAAAATGTCTCCACAGACTTCCCTACAGGCCACATTAATGGGATTGTATCGCTAGCAATCCGCGGATTCTGCCTAATGATCAAAGGAATTTATTTGGGGGTTAACTCACAAGACAGAATAAAGGCATTTGTCACAGGATCCTGGAAGGGTGAAGCATGGTCCAACGCTGTTCTCTGGTGAGATCTGCCCTGGTCTGTCCCAGCATCCAAAATCATGAGGTATTGAAGAGAGACCTCGTACAGGTCTTAAGGGTCCCACCCCCCAAGGGCATGTACTTCAAGGTCCTAGGCAGGTGTAACCTGCTACCTCACTAGGGGTGGTGCTCCAGGGCATGTGAGAACAGCCACCCACTACACCACCTAATAGAGGCAATTGCTCGCCTGAGGTTCCCTTACCCCAGAGGAACCTGCCTGTGTCTAGCAGACAAAAACTAACGGGCTCGGGAAGCAGTCAACCTGGCTGATCAGGAGAGGGCAGGATGTAAGGCAGAGTGGGAGTGTCCTGCTCTCTGCTTAGACCTGCAGTATCTGCAAAGCTTTCTGGTAGGCTTGGGCCGGAGAGGAAGTGTTTTATTTTGTTTAATTTGAAGGTATGGTCTGTGTTTGTTTCTTTTCTCAGGATTGAACCCCAGATTATTCTGTGCAAGTTAGACAAGTGCTCTACCACCAAGCTACACTCTCAGACTCTCTCTCTCTCTCTCTCTCTCTCTCTCTCTCTCTCTCTCTCTCTCTCTCTCTCTCTCTCTCTCTCTGTCGGAGGACAGCTTTGAGGAGTCCCTTCTCTCCTATACTGTGTGGGTTCTGGGGATGGAACTCAGGTCACCAGGCTCGAGCTGCAGGCACCTTTACCATCTGAGCAGCCTCGCCTCCCCGTTCCTGAACCCTCTTCTATTTTATTTTGCGAAAGGGTCTCAGTAAGTTGTCCAGGTTTTATTGGAAATGCAAATCTCCTCCTCAGCCTCCCCCAAGCTGAGAATCTAGGTATTTGCCACCATGCCCAGTTTTTGTTTGTGTAGCAAGCTGAGTATGCAGAGTATTTAATTGTAATCAGTGTTAGGCATACAATTAGTGATATTACATAGATATATAATGTGATGTAAGCTATAGCCACTACCTGTACCCAAACTTAGAAAAACATTTTTAAAAAGATTTTTAATTTTATGTGTATGAGTGTTTTGCCTGTATGTATATATGTGCACCATGTGTGTGCAGTGCCCAAGCAGGTGAGGAAAAGGAATACTAACTTCTGGAACTGGAGGTGTGAGCTGCCATGTGGGTGCTGGGAATCTAACCTGGGTCCTCTTGAAGAGCAGCCAGTGCTCTCAGCAGCTGAACCATCTCTCCAGTCCAATCCAAACATTTTATAGCCCTCAATCTAAGTGCTTAATATAATAATAATAATAATAATAATAATAATAAATTTTTTTTCTAGAAAGAGTTTCTTTGGGTAGCCATGGCTGTCCTGGGACTCACTCTGTAGACCAGGCTGGGCCTTGAACTCACAGAGATCCACCTGCCTCTGCCTCTTGAGTGATAGGACTAAAGGTGTGGGCTACTAGCCCTTGCTTTTAAGTGTTTATTATTAAATAATAAGCCCCCCCCTCTCCATCACCCTAGGATCTTTATTCTTCCTTTACCCTTGATAAATTTGCCTATTCTACATACCTCCCCTAAGAAGAGTCATGCAATATTTATTGTCTGTGTCTGGCATATTTGACTTAGAATTGCTTCCAAAAGCAACCCTTGATCTACATTGATGGGTAAATACTATTCTATTGTATGTACATATCTCATCTTATTTATCCATTCATCCACCGTGGATGGTGGGATTATTTCTACCTTTTGACTATTGTGTACAATACTGTTGTGAATGCAGGACAAAAATATATATTCTTTGCATGTTTTGAGCCAGCTCTCAAATGAGTTATATATCTCCTTATGAGCATGAGTCTTACCTCTCCTATTCTGTGCACTGTCATTAAGAGGCTTGGCCTTGATGGAGTTCAAAGCCAACTACACTCCCTGGAGTAGGAAGTAGACAAGGTGTGTTGCCATAGAGACACCTCCTGTGGTATCTGCTTGTACCCACTTTCTACAGCTGGTCCCTTCTGTTCATTCTATTACTCAAAAGACTCTTTGGTGAGATCTCTACCTTGGCAACTGCCGTACCTAGAGAGGCTCCTGGATCTGCCTTTGGAACACAGGAGATGTACTCCTTGGTGTCCAAATATGGTCCCTCTAGGCCTGAATCTTTGCTGGTATTCAGAACATCAAAACTCCCTCTTGGGTACTCCCATAAACTGCTTCAAAAGCTTTTCTCCCTGGAGGTGCCAGACCAGTACAAGGAACTCAAGGACAGAGCCTGTTCCTCCCCTTTCCTTCTGGATTCTTCTGGCCACCTTTCCTCCTCTTGGTCTATGCCACTCCATGTTATAGGATGGAGCTTCTGTATGTGGACTATAGAACAGAGCCCAGGGTGAGGTTTGGATAGTAGGAAGCCTGAGAGTTGTGTGCGTTTACATTGTTGTGTCCAGGGAATGTTTTAGAAGCATGGTTCCCTTGGGGCCCTGTCTCCAGAGATTCTGAGTCATTGCCGGAGTGATGAGGTCAACAGAGGAGGAGTTTTCCAAGTGGAGAGGAATTGGGTTGGGGGTGGAAGCAGATCATTACAAGCAGAGGTGTAGCAGAAACAAAGGTGGGGTGCTGTGGGGAAAGTGGTTCTTCACTCGGGGGCAGATGTGGCCGGAGCAGCTTGGGAGTGAGCAGTGGGTAGGAGCCTTGAACACTGCCAAGGGGCTTGGACTTCATTCTATGTCTGCCTTGCCTATTTCCAAAGGTTGGCTCTTTGTAGTCAAAGCAATTGACCTGGCAAGTATAACACCCTAAAAATGCTTAGCAGAATAGGGCCCATAAGCTGTTTTCTCCCAGAGATAAAACAGTTCATCTTGGAGGGAACCACGAAACTCCAGCCATTAGGTACCAGAAGTAAACAACACAAAAGCTTCAGGAAGTCCCTGAAGCTGATCAGATCCATTAGGGCTCTCCCTCCCCTAGTTTACATAAGCTGCTAAGGACTGCTGGGAGACATGCTCAGAGAAGCCAGACTGCCCCAGAGATGCTCAAGCCTGGAAGAGACAACCCTCCCATCTGCTGAGCCCTCAGCTCTGTGAGCTCCAGGTCCCCAGCTTCTGCGCTGTCACCATGTTGGGGTGGCTTCGGTGATGCGGCTGTCTCTGAGTCATTTCTGCTCCTGTAAGTGACCCCAGTAGACCCATTAGTGGTCTCCTGCAGAGCTGGCTCACTATCTGGGAGAGTGGATACTTGTTCACACCTCCTTGGGGTCAGTGTCACACAGTAGGGCTTTCCTACAGGGAGGTAGCGGTTGCTGTAGACAAAGCCAGCTTACTTCCTGGAAATCAGTGGGTCTGACTTAACCCAATGTAGGATTCCTGCTAAGTGATGGGAAATTACATGTACAGATCCTAGAGCATTGTGGGAGTAAGCCTGCCCTGTGCTTGATTAAATTGGATGTGTTGGAGAACCAGCCCAAACCAAATTCCTCCAGGGGAGTCCAGTCTAGGGGCTTCGGTATCTGACTCAAGCCACTTTGGGTCTAGGTTTCCCACCATCTGTTGGCTTTGAGTATCAGTGTGGTAGTGAAATGTCTGCAGGCATTTTGGCTCTCAACTATGCGTCAGCAAGCTGAGGGAGAGACAAATTTGTTGTTTGTAAATGTTTTCCTTGGAGAGAGAGGATGAAATGCTTCCAAGTCCACAGCAAGTCTTTCTTCAGTACTCAGGAATCCTCATGCCCATTCCTATCGAGCTCAGAGGGCAGTGAGGTCCAGCTGGCTGCTGGGTGAATTTCTCCTCTCCTGAGTGAACATTCTTGGTGAGGCAGGCAGGAGGCAAGTGGACACAGTAGATGGCTATTTTGTTGACATTTTTAGGGTCAGATGCTAAAAATAAAAACCTTAGCAGTAGATGCCTACTGCATTGTGGTGTATAGCCATTCTCAGAGGGTTCAATTTCCAACCCGTCTCTCCCTCCCCCAGAAAAACCTTGAGAATTGATTTACTTGTATTTTTATGAGCCTTTGCCTGCATGTACATATGTGCACCACGTGTGTGCCTGGCACCTGAGGAAGCCGAGAACTGAGTTGCTGCTGGCTGAGCTGCCTGTCGTGACAGGCAGGACAGTGCAGAGGTTCCTCCATCTTATAATCTTGCTGAGGCCATTTCAGCTCTAACTAGAATTTGATCTCCTTGATGGGGAATCCCATGGAAAATTACCCAGCTCTAGTCTAGGAACCCAAGGTCAGGATGTCCTAGCTAACTTATCTTAGTATCCGCTCAGCTGCCGGCTTGTCCAGAACCTCCTCCAGCTAACTGTTACAACTTCTGTCCAATTGCGTGTTTCTGTAAAGCCTGCCCCCTGAAGCTGAGTGGGATGCAGACCTTCAGAAGCCCCATGCTCCAGACACTAAGGGCTACACCCGGGTCCCCAGATACCTGTCCCAGACGGCCAGACTAAAGACTTGCAGCTGCTTATAAACTGATGAGTGAGTTACATCTGGTGAGATGACCACTCAGGTACTGGAAGGGAGCCTGGGTTCCTCTGCAAGAGTCATCTCTCTAGTCCCTCACCCCAGAATCTTTAAAAAATAGGATATTTTGTTTTGTATGTGTGGGTGCATGTGCATGTCACAGCAGACCTGTGGAGATTAGGAGACAGCCTGTGGGAGCTGGTTCTTTTTCGCCGTGTGTGTCCTGGGACTCGAACTCAGGTGGTCAGGCTCGGAGGCAGGTGCTTTACTCACTGAGCCATCTTGCCGTCCCTCCTCCAGAATCGTTGAGGGAAGACCCTCAGCTTTGTTATGAGTGCTAAGTCCTAGATTCCTAGAAGCTCCGTATTTAACAACAGCTTTCAACTTCCTCTCACAGAACCTTCTGGTTACAGGGCAGGCTGTCCTTTTAGTCTCTCCTTTAGACAAATTAACCTCATCCAGGCCTGGGTCTGCTCTATGCCTGTCATGGGCATCATTGTAAGAGACGAACAGCCCAAACGAATCCAGAGATTCCCCTTGGCCTGGTCCACACACCAGGTAGGATTATGACGGGAGGTGAAAGATGGCAGCTGCTATGCCCAGTGCTTGACCCTGGATAAATGACTGTTTCCCGAGTGCAGTCCAGAGTTGCACAAAGCTGTTCTAGGGAGCTGAGTACCATGTGTAGAGTTAGGATATAGGGATAGAGTTGTCTGGGAGCCCTGATGTCTTGAAGGCTGGTTGATGGAGCAGTGTTCCTCTCCGTGAGTGTACAAATTCGTGTGGCCCCCCCTCCCCCCCTCCCCCGGTGTGCGGGTGTCAGAGATGCTCTGCAGCTTTTAACACACCCTCAGCACAGCAGACAGGAACCACGCAAGGTTGGGGTACAGACCGGAGTGGGCAGGGCGAGAAACCCTCAGGGGCACCATTTTCCAACTGGGATCTGCAGAATTCTATGAGGCACTTCTGTGATCTTACAAACTGGATTCAAACTCCATTTAAGTGGTAAGAAAATCCAGTGCTAAGAAGCATCGCTGAGTGGAGAGCCCAAGTTCAAGTTAACACTACTTTCTGTGCTCACTGAAGCACTGAGTGCTATACATGTGGACACTCCGGGAAGAGACACTTTAAATCTCTCAACAGGGGATCACTCCCTTGGAAATAAAGGTTTGAAATTGGAAGAAATTGGAAATAAAGGAAATCTGAAAAGCATTGGTAGGTGACTAGGCATGAGAAGACAGTGTGGGGCTCACATGGTGGTAGCCACGGGTGGGAAGACTGTGTGGGGACTCACAAGAAAAATGTACTTGAAAGCACAATAAACCCTGTGTCCTGTGTTTTCTTTTTTCTCTTCGGGGCCGTGTTGTAAACATGTTCTTACAGACAGTCAACCAACTCCCCTCTGCCTGAATCAATACCGTTTGAGAACCTAAAACTGAAGATCAGATCGAAGGCCCCTCAATCATGAATGCAAAGTCCAGCGGACGTCTTCAAAGCAGCGCTGCAGAGGGACACAAGACTCACTGGTCACAGGGCACACACTTTATTTGCCATGGCTGAGGGTGGACTCGTCAAAACCGCACACCAACACCCCTTCCCTAGCTCGATTTCCTCCCCCCCACCTGACTACAGCCTACTGGATTGCTAATTCACAAGGCACAGAAGCAAAGGCCAGCTGGTGTCTGGAGAGAGAAATTAGAGGACAAGTGTACCATTTTCCAGCTCTGAGAAGGTGTTTCCACCAGGACATGGGTTTCCGGGTCCTCAGTGGAAGGCGAGTCGCCTCCAAACAGATGAACCCATCACTTTAAATTCAAAATGTAAATGCAACTTGAGTCCTGGGCAGGAATGCTCTAGACACCTCTAGAAACCCAGCTGGGCTCAAGGCTTAGAAACGGTGTGAGGGAGGGCAGGCTCCACGTGGGCCTGGCTGCACAGCTAATGGATGTGAACCCTGCTGCTCTCGACACAGGGAACGTTCTTTCCGGCTTCTCCAGGTGAATCAAAAGCCTCAAAGATTTCGCAAAAGTCACCACCAAGCTTTCCAGGCCAAGGGAGGGATATCACAATAAGAAACTGTGGTCCAGAGGGACCAACTACTCCTCTATTGGAATCAACGTTTTGTATGAAAACAAAACAAAACAAAACAAAAAACTAGTCAAACATAAGCACTCTCCCTCCGCACTGAGAGCTCAGCATGGGTGTCTGCGAGATCAGGAACCACACACTCCATGTGTCAGCAATTCCTTAAACTACTTAAATAGGATTAGTAATCACAATATTTCACAGTATATGGTTTTCTTAAGAATTTTTAAAAAGTACTTCGGTACTTAATCTATTCAAATGGGCACACAGCAATTATTTATAGAACTTAGAAAGTTATTTTTAAAAATCAAAGTGATTAAAAAACCTGATACATTGAAATAGGCAAAAGTGAGAAAAAAGCACTTCTGTGACAAGACTGTAGCTGCTTTTAACGGCAACACAGAAAGGGATCATCAAGTCGTGAGGACCACGACTTTTTTAAAAAGGTCCTTTTTCAGAAAGACCGCCACAGTGGGGAAGAACGGTCCCGGGAGGACCAGCGGGGCCTTTCCATTGACTCTGACCGTTTTCTCTGACAGGCTCATGGAGGAGAGGATTATTCTAGAACACAGTTTGGGCTTAGATTGGGTGGATGAACACTGGGGAAATGTCCTTCCTTTAAGATTCCCTGAAGGGAAGGCACGGGTAGCCCAGAGGGGGTGACACAAGTCTTCGCTGTGCAGAGCATTACCCAGTGGGGTCGGGCAGCATGTCTAGGCTGTGTCCCTTGCCCTGGCTTGACTGCTCACACAGGGCTGGGAACGACTTAAAGGAAGTTAGAAGAGGGCGTCAGCCTACCACAGAATGAAGAAAAGACTCAGATAAGGAGTAAGGTCATTGTACATAAATCACCCATCTCTCTCTCAATATTTACAAGCCAGTGATTTTGTTTTGTTTTGGTGCTGAGGATGAAACCCAGAGCCTTGGGCATGCTAAGCAAGTTCTCTACTACTGAGCCACACTCCTGGCTCCTAGGTGAGTCTCTCAGCTGCTCTTAGGACTCCTGTCCTTTCTAAGAGGTCCTCACTCTACATACAGACGGGGAGGAGGGACGGGACAGTCAAGCTTCCTGCTACTCTCCCTGAAGTGAAAGGCTAAGTTGGTCCCCACTCTGCCCTGGGGAGGGTCAGCCCAGCTCTACACAGACCTGTCCAGCTCAGTGTTTAGCACTCAGGATGCCCTGCAACATATCGATGGGCAGAGGGAAGACAATAGTGGAGTTTTTCTCAGCAGCGATAGTGGTCAGCGTTTGAAGATACCGGAGCTGAAGGGCGGCGGGAGACTCGGTGATAACTATGGAAGCTTCCTTCAGAGCTCTGGACGCATTCATTTCCCCCTCAGCTGCAATCACCTACGGAGTGGAAAGACGAGGTCAGTTGGCAAATAGCATGGGGCCACCCAGCAGTCTTCAAGTAAGGGTTCATATGCCTTAGGCAGCGTACAGGACTCCCCAGGAATCCGTCAACTCCTCCACACTGTTTTCAGATATTCTTTCTCCTGAAACCGAATTGCTTAGGGATGTGTCTGGCTCAAGGCATCCTCTCACTGCTGCCTGTCTCCCACTGAAAAGGGTATCACAGTCGTATTGACCAGGGTATTGACCAGCCCACAGCACTGCAAAAGGGTGAGCGACTGACTTCACGTGGATACAAACCCTTTGCAAGTCAGGTGGAGTTCCAGTTCTTTGAATCAAAGAAAGGAAAGACTTTACTGAACCAAGAACTGACAGAGCTTGTATGAGTTTTAGCACACTAACTTGTGTGCATGCTAGGAAGAGCATGACAACAAACAAAAGCTCCACCTACTCATTTAAATAAAGTTCCTTAGTGTGCATGACAACAAACAAAAGCTACACTTCCACTTATTTAAATAAAGTTTCTTAGTTCTATTAACGAGTACTAACCATCCACACACATGTACGTGACCCCCTCACACACTGCATTCAGAGAATTGTATCTAGGAGATAACTTATTTAGGAGAAATCCTGAAACACTTGGAGAATCCACAAAGGCAAGGCGAGGACAAAAAGAAAGGGAAATCACAGAAAGAGAAGAAAATTGTGGGAACAGGAAAAAGAAGAAGCAGCATGAAGAAAAGACCCTGGAAAAGGGAGGGAGAGAAAACGACAGGAACAAGTGAGGGATGGGCAGCAGCAAGCTGAGGCAACTGTCCTGTGTTCTGAACGTCAATCTGCCTTTAATAATGAACCGAGGAAATAGAGCATGTGGCTCACAATCATGAGAGGAGGATGCAACTCTAATAGATCAGTAGTCCCAAGAGACCATGTGCTGTGTGGGTCCACTTGTGCCGATGACCCAACAACCTAGTTCAATAAAATGCAAGTATAGGATTAGGGAGACGGCTCACCAGATAAAGTGCTTTCTGTATAGTCATAAGGACCGGAGTTTGGATTCCCCAGAGCTCATGCAAAAGCAAGGTGTGGTGGCACACATCTGTAACCTCAGTACTGGAGGAGGGGAGACAGGTGGGTCCTGAGGCCTTGCTGGCTAGATAATCTCGTCTCAAAAATGTGTGCGTGCGCACGCACAAACACACACACACACACACACACACACACACACACACACACACACACACACACACACACTTATAGTAGCAGCCTCTGAGTAAAAATAGGATTTGAAATGATGGAGGCGCTTGTATACTAAACATTCAGGGCTGCTCACTCTTTTTCAGTGAGAGTGTTTTATTACTGTGGAATTTAAAAAGGAAATCACACTAAAACAAGACAAAACAGAACCTAAACCAATGGAAACATTACCTTGGCTCTTGCCTCCCGGGCGGCTTCTGCCTCTGCAGCCATGGCTCTCTGGAGCTGGATGGGGAGTTTCACATCCTTAATCTCCACACGTTCTACCTTTATTCCCCAGTCATCTGTGGCATCATCCAGCGTGCTCTGGAAGGAGAACAGACAGCAGTGAGGCACCAGTGCTCCTGTCCAGATGCTGAGAGCTGGGATGTGGCGTCATCGTCGTTGGCGTTGGCGTCGTCATCGTCGTCATCGTCGATGAGGCTTGGTGACGGTGGCAGAGAAAGAGCATCCGGGGCTGAAGCAGGGGCTGCAGAGCACAGGGGCTGCTCTGGTTCCGTCACAGATGAGCTAACGTGGTGTTGGCACACTTCTAAGGGCATCGAGGAGCTGTTTATCTGCAGTCTCCACTGCAACTATTCCAACATTCTGCCTTGCTCTCGTGGGTCAAGAGCAGCATGGGTAATACACAAGGGAACAGCTGCAGCTGTATTCCAGGGAGACGTCACTACAAATACAGCAGTCAGCCTAAGGGCACAGCTTGCTTCATCAGTAGTTTGCCTATCCAAGTCCATGGGACACCATGTGAACCCTACTGAACCACACTCTCTATTTCATGAGGCTCTGACGATGTCACACAGATCACATACTCTTAGCAGAGGAGGGGGCGGCAATGCTGAAGCAGAACCACAAGGTCAGCCTGGGCTACAGAGCAGGTTACAGGGCTCTGGGCTGTAGAGACAGTCTTTTCAAAACAAAGAAGTCACAGACTTAGCCATGGGGAAACCTCTATAATGGCAGGAATTCATATTTCTAGTACTGTAACTTTGGAATAAGCCAGTCTTACTGTTAGTGACATCTGCCTCGCAGTCAAGACTGGAAAGCATGACAGTTACACACGGGTTCATGGACTTGTCCACAGGCTCAAGCTTTAGTGGTATTCTTGCAGAATAACCTCCAAACCATTATGATCTACAATGAGGATAATACAGATTCCGGGAAAAATAAAACACTAGAAGGGATTTAAAAACAGCTTGCACCTGAGTGCCATGAACCCATGGGTGTTGGTCTGAAAACATTTCTATAATATCTGGAAGCCTAAAAAAAAGGGCCACCGCTACCCCCGCATCCCCGCCCCTCCATCTGGGTGAATCAATGCCCTCCACGACCATGGACTCGGCTCTGCTCTCCCTCTGGGCTTCCTCACCTGCATGTGGTGTGCGATCTCCTCCCTGTCAGACAGGATCTGAGACAGGTTCTTGGTCCCCAGGGCATTCCTCAGTGTGGTTTGTGCCAAAAGACGGGTTGCCGAATCTGCATTGGTGATATTTGCCACGGCCAGGGTGGCATTCTGAACACGGTAATAGACCACGCCATCCACACTGATTGTCACTGAATCCTTAGTGAGGACCTACAGGAGGAAAGAGGCAATCACAGAGAGGCCACGGCTTCCTCACCGTCACTTCAAAGGCCCTTCTATGAATCCTTAAGCAGTAGCTGATTTTCTTGGGTAAGGCTTCAGAAGGTTAATTACACCTCTAGAGATTGAATAAAACATCCTATTTATCCAACTCCACAGACTCAATCACTCGACAAATTTTGAGATGCTGCTCATAAGCTGGCATCGTTCTGGCTCACTTTCTCCTGCCACTCAATGTCTTCTCAGTGGACTTCCTGACTCACAGTCAGGCACACCGCTTGTGCCCACCCCCTGTACCTCTGTGGAGCGATGCACTGAGTGGGATGTGTAGATGCCTCTGTTTCTGCCTTTGACTGTGAGTTTCTTTTCCTTCCTTTTTGTTTTGTTTGTTTGTTTTGAGATAGGGTTTCTCTGTGTAGCCCTGGCTGTCCTGGAACTCACTCTGTAGACCAGGCTGGCCTCGAACTCACAGAGATCCACCTGCCTCTGCCTCCTGAGTGCTGAGATTAGAGGTGTGCACCACCACCTGGTGACTGAGTTTCTCAGGGGCAGTTTTTCTTTGTTTCTCTAGCACGGCAGAGGGTCCCTAAGTAAGAGATGAACTGAAATGAGATCCTAGAAACTGAATGATGAGCCGTGCAGGAGCGGAGGCCAGCACCTGAGCTGGTTCCACTTGCAGCCAGCTGGGTGGGCTGTGACAGGCTGTAAGTCATGTGACCGGCTGTAAGCCATGTGACCTGGCAGCCCCTCATCTGCCGCCTGTCCTTACTTCTGTGAAGACCAAGGCAGGAGGGGTCATGAAGGAAGCTGGGAACAGCTACGTCAGTGAAAAGTAATAGCCACAGCTAAACAGCCTCGTCGCTCTGCCAGGCATCAAAGCAGCAGTCCTCTTTTGTTGTTTAGTAATCTAAAAATACCTCTAAGTTGGAGAAGAGGGGAACCTGTTAACAAATGTGCAGTTCGTTACCATCTCGTGTGACAACCTCTCACAATGTGGTGTGAAAATGAGTGTCACTCACAGATCTTGCCACTGTGGCTTCACATCTGTGTTCAGAGCTGCAGGGTCTCTGCTCACTGTTTACTGTGGCAGAGTGTTCGTCTCCCTTTGTAGCAAGATCACAGGGATGGGAAAGAGTTGCTGGCTGAGGTCCAATCCACTCTGGGGTTGGCAGCTTGCAGGGGAAAGGGAGCAGGGGGAGGCAGAAGCCCAAGCAACATGCCAGATGCCCGCAGTGTTTATACAAGAAAACTCCACACAGTGCCCAGCCCCCCAAGGGGCTCCTGAGAGCCCATCTTCCTGAATGACAGGGAAACATGCAGAGAATCCGGAGATGTGTGGACTGAGAAGTACACCCGTACCAAATGCTTGGATCAGTACCAGTAAGGGAGTTCCCAATATGGTGTCTGGATTTTGTGATTTATGGTAAGACAAAGTCAGGCTCCAACGTCATGCTGAGTTCCTGGACGGTGCCCAGGGAACACTGCTCTCCTGATCTCCCACAGCAGGCCTCTTCAGCGGCCTGGGGGCTCCTGTCTGCAATGGTACTATGTCTCCTAACATAAGGGTACCAGACGGCCATGACAGAGCTGGTGTCCAGCGCAGTTAACCCTGAGCAGAGGGGAAAGCAACAGAGAATCCCAAGAGCTGGGATCTGAGATTTGTCTCACTGCGACTGCATCCTTCTAGGAACTGTCTGTCATGCCAACTGTGAGCTGTTTGCGAAGAAGCCTGAAAAGGCTTGAAATGATCACAGATTCCTAAAATGCCAAATGAGCAGTTTCTAATTCTTTGGCTTCTAACCAATGTATCTTGAATAAAAATAGGAAGAATCTTGAACTAGATTGGACTTTGTTGTTGTTTTCTGTCAGAAACTGACAAAGTGTGGTCAGAACAATGATGGCAACTCCATGTCCTTGGGTGTCGTCGCATGTGTTTCTAACAACAGCAACGAGCACTCACACAGCATTTCAGGCTCAGGTTCTGCGCTAAACAGTCCCCACGAGGCGTCTAGATGACGCCTTACAATACCCCATTGAGTAGGCCTTACCGTTATGACCTCCATTTTACAGATGAGGATACTGAGACACAGAGAATTTAAAGACCTACTCAAAGTCACAGAAATGGGAAGAGAAGGCAGTCAGGGCTGCAGGCTCTGGCCTCCGGGGTCAGGCAGGCATGTGTGGCCCTCAGTCAGAGTGAGGACTGCTCACCTCCTGAGGAGGGATATCGAAGGAGATGGTTCTCATGTCCACCTTGATGAAGCTGTCGGTGCATGGCAGGATAAAAAATAAACCTGTAACACACACACGGGATCAGAGAGGCCCCATTAGGTTCAGCTTATTCTTGATCAGTTCCAATGGAATCAGTCCCGACTGCTGTTTCTAACCCCACGCTCACTTCTCATGCTAAGAACCTTAGTTTCTCTAAGATCCATTTTCCTGAGCTGCAAGTCCTGAGCGAGGTAGGCCTCTCGGGGACTCACCCTGCCCCTCTCGGGACTCACCCTGCCCCTCCGGTCTCCGCCCTCTCCTCAGGCCCTGTATTCTCCCTGGAGGCTGGTCCTACAGCACCTCCGCTCTGCTCTTCTCTCCCTACATGGCTCTGATATGTTGTTATTTCCTCTCCGCGTTAGTACTGCTTCACGCCTCAGCATTCAGAGAGGCCAGTCATAGCTGTGCATGCAGATATTTATAGCACTTGGAAGGCTGAGGCAGGAGGACTGCTGAGAGTTTGAAGCCAGCGTAGGGTACACAGCGAGTTTCAGGTCAGCCTGTGAGAGGGCCTCCAGAAGAAAAGAAAAACCAGCCAGAGGGTCTGGGACGGCTCAGGGGTTACGAGGCTCTTCCCGAGTGACCCGGGTACAGTTCCCAGCACCCACACAGACAGCTCACAACTGCCTGTAATTCCAGATCCAAGGGCTCCCACTCTCTTCCAGATTCTGAAGGCATCTGCACTCACGTGAACATATCCACAGATAAACACATAATTTTATTTATTTATTTGTTTGTTTATTTATTTTTGGGTTTTCAAGACAGGGTTTCCCTGTGTAGCCTTGGCTGTCCTGGAACTCACTCTATAGACCAGGCTGACCTCGAACTCAGAGATCCACCTGCCTCTGTCTCCCAAGTGCGGGAATTAAAGGTGTGTGCCACCACTCTTGGCTAACATAGAATTTTAAAATAATAAAAATAAATATTTAAAACAACAAAACAAACAAAACCTATAGGAAAGCTTTGCCTCGTCTGTTACTTCAGGTCGGCCGCCCTTCTCTGGGTCTTCCGTGTGCTCTTTCAGGGTTCTGTGGCTACTGTATCATAACACTAAATGCAGGGTGTGGCTATCTGATTCTTCCTTGGTATCTGGCTGTTGGACAGCAAGCCCTTTGATAAGGGGACCATGTTCTGTTCTCCTGGGAATTCCCACAGCCTAGCTGGGCGTGGGGTGGGGCACATTCCTGTGAGCCCAGCATCTATCTAACTGAAGTCTTTCCTGGGTTGGGATCCTCGTGCTCAGCCTCCCACAGCTTTGGCCAAGGCCAGCGATAACCTAATAGCCCTAAGCAGACAGTAACAGGAAGGGTGGGACCGCACCCACACTGGCCAGAGTCTCTGGAAGCTACTGCCATACAGCTTCTGCTCCAAGCAGAGGCCTCGCTGGGGACTCACATCAGTAAGACATTCCAGTCTGGCAGAGCAGAGAGAGGCTCAGTAGTTAAGAGCACCTGATGGTCTTCCAGAGGACCAGAGCTCGATTCCCAGCACCCACACTGTAACTCCAGCTACAGGGGGATCCCATACCTCTGGCTTCTGTGGGCACCAGCACTCATGTGCACATTACCCCCCCCCCAACACACACACATACAAATGAAAAAAAAGAACAAAAAAATCACAACACTTTAGTTTCCAGATGGAAACCTAGTACTGACCAGGCCCTCTGGCGCCTCCCTGCAAAATGCGACCCAGTCTGAAGATGATGACTCTTTCATACTCCTTTACAATCTGGAATAAAAACAGGAATGAAAAGTCACCAAGATGAGCACACATTTTTATGAACAGAGCTTCTTAAGAATGTCTCTGCCCTGACCAGGTTCAGAGCATCTGTCGTTCTCTCCATTTCCTGACAGTGTCTATAAACACTGATCTGGTGTTTACTCTTTCCTAGCACAGTGTTTATTTATTATACACACACTTCTATACTTCTCATACTCCAGGCCAATATGGTATCCCTCTATCTGTCCCATAGATCAAGTGGAGGTAGGAGTTGACCCTGTTCCAGAAATGAAAGAAATGCTCTTTACCTTTATGCAGATCCATATTGATATTGGGAAGGTAATAACTACGAACAATAAGGAGAAAGCCACCAAAATCCATCCACAGGGTCCCAGTTCTGCCTTGGAGTTATCTGTTGGAAACAAAACCATACAGCCTGTTATGGGCACCGTCTCGCCACCCCACCTCTCCGGAACAGCTCTGGGATCGCCCTTTTGCTGGCTGCTTTGCCTGAGTTTCCACATCTAATTCTCACGCAGCCCTGAAACACATGTACCTACGCATTTCTCATATTACCCCTCAAACGCTAATCTAATACCACTTATTTATTTTGCCTCATGGTGTGGAATAACAAAAATGAAGATTATTCAGCTTCTAACAAGATAGATCCATGTATAGTGAGGAATAAAGACTGTTGTTGGGGCTGGAGAGATGGCTCAATGGTTAAGAGCACTGACTGCTCTTCCAGAGGACCGGGGTTTAATTCCCAGCACCCACATGGCAATTACAACTGTCTGTAACTCCAAGATCTGACGCCCTCACACAGACATATATGCAAGCAAGACACCAATGCACATTAAATAAGTAAATACATTAATTAATTAATTAAAGACTGTTGTTGATTGGTCTTTGGTCTTTTAGGGGGCCCACCACCCAGCTCCCAAATAAATCACACATGGAGGCCTATTCTTAATTATAATTGTCCGGTCTTAGCTTGGCTTGTTGCTAGCTAGCTTTACTTAAATTATCCTGTCTAACTTTGGGCTTTTACTTTTCTCTATTTCTGTATACCTTTCATTATTTCTTACTCAGTGGCTTGCTGTGTCGCTGAGTGGCTGGCCCTTGATGTCTTCCTCCTTCTCTGGCTACTTCTTCCTCTCCTCTCAGATTTCTCCTTCTATATATTCTGCCTGCCAGCCCCACCCATCCTTTTTCCTGCCTTGCTATTGGCCATTCAGTTCTTTATTAGACCATCAAGTGTTTTAGACAGGCACAGTACACAGCTTCACAGAATTAAACAAATGCAACATAAACAAAAGTAACGCACCTTAAAATAATATTCCCCAACAAAAGACAGCTATAAACCAGGTGGGAAACAGAGAAGCAGTGTCTGCTCGGAACGTTTAGAAATGTGGAGTGGGGAGAGTGACCCACAAGGGGATGGAGTGGAGCGGGATGGGTAGATGACGCCACGGTCAGCTTCCTGATAGCAAGAAAAATGCCAACAAAAAGGCGGAGAGAGAAACAAGTGGGTATTCTAGTTCATGGGGCAGCATGACTCAAGACAAAGCCATGATACAGGCACATAATCCCATTGCAGTGTTTACACGAACAAATTACTTTCGCACACTGTTGCCCCTGGCTTATGAGCTGCCTCCCATTTCCTGATTAGCAAAGGGGCTGTTTCTGGTTTCTTGCTATTAAAAACAATGCTGTGACGAACATCACTGTACTTGGCCTCCTCCTCCTTCTGCATGTAAATAGTGTTTTTGTCTGATTACAAATCTAATACATATACACCCGCTGCAAACCTCAGAAACAGTAACTATTTCAACACACTCTTCCAACCTCTTTCCTGGTTCATACTATATTTTAAAATTCAAATAAATAAAGTTAGTAACACATTTCCCCTCTATTATTCTTTTAAATCTTTTATTAGTCTCTATAGGCATGAATTTGTGCTTTTCCTGTTTTTTACTTGACAAAAAGAAACAAAGGTTCACAAAAGTTCACAAGAGGCCAGTGAGATGGCTCAGCAGGTAAAGGTGCTTGCTGCCAAAATGGAGAAACTTGGGTTCGATCCCTGGAACCCACCTGGTAGAAGAGGACTGATTCCTGCAAGCTGCGCTCCGACCACCACACCCATACTCTCACATGGCACTGTGGCATGTGTGCCATGGTGCGCATGTGCTATGGCATGCATGCACACGCACACAAACACATTTTTAAAAAGTCAGAGAGTTCTACAAGTGTGTACAAACAAGGGCAGCCTCTGCTCCACCCCACCTCCCTATTTCTGCTTCCTCATAAACAGCAGACCCCCGGCTGCCCTTGCCGGTGTCTCCCCCAGGTTCTAATAGCCTGCCCGCTTGGACTCCCCTTGTCTTTTCGGTTCCAAGCAGCATCGGTGACTTCTCACCATGGAAGAGAATTTGGTTCTTCTTTATCTCTTCCTCTACCACAAAGAAGCAAAACTGTACTGTAATTTTGGTTAAATTAATAACCATCACTATGTCAGTCAAAGCTAAGCCATGTACTAAAGTACAACTAGCTCTCCTTGCTTTCCTTTCTTTTTATAATTTTTTTATCGGTGTTTTTGCCTGTGTGTATGTCTGTGTGACGGTGTTGGATCCTGGAGTTACAGACAGTTGTGAGCTGCCATTTGGGTGCTGGGAATTGAACCCCAGTCCTCTGGAAGAGCAGTCAGTGCTCTTAACCACTGAGCCATCTCTCCAGCCCCCTAGCTTTCCTTTCTAATACTATTTTTTTCTATTTTCTTTTTTCACTTTGCCTAGTCTGATATAGTTCCTGATGATCCATCCTTAATTCTTAATTCACAGTCTAAATCTCCTTTCAAAACAGTTGAGTGTTGTATGTCGGGTGTAGGTTCATGTGGGTTTGTGGAATCAAAACACAGGGACATCTTAAGGATAAAATTAGCCTTTCCAGCTGCAGGGGGACCAGTCTCTCCAGACTGACTCCCTCGTAGCTTAGCAAAGGGCTTTTTAAAAACTGTTCTCCAATTTATACCTTTTAGCAATTTGGTTAATTTCCGTATCCCAAAACCTCTTATCTAAGGTCCCCAAAGGGACCCTGCCAAATTCAATGTCTCATTTAAGGAATACTTGCCCAGGTTGTCCCCCAACCAAGTCTGCACAGGCTTTGCACCTTTAGAATAAATTCTCAGGCAAGACTCACCTAGAAGGTACCGGGAGACCAAAGGTAGCACTCACAAAAGGCAGATTAGGGCTAGTGCTGACAGGTGAAGGAGGCATGCCAGGCAGAGTTACTGCTCAGAAGGAAGGGGAGACGCAGAAGGCTCCCACAGGGGACATGGGGGGGGGGGGCAATGCTGTGGGATGGTCTGTATGTCAAATTACTCTGATTGGTCAATAAATAAAACACTGATTGGCCAGTGGCTAGGCAGGAAGTATAGGCGGGACTAACAGAGGAGAAAAGAAAGGACAGGAAGGCGGAAGGAGTCATTGCCAGCCGCCACCATGACAAGCCACATGTGAAGATGCCGGTAAGCCACAAGCCACGTGGCAAGGTATAGATTTATGGAAATGGATTAATTTAAGCTATAAGAACAGTTAGCAAGAAGCCTGCCACGGCCATACAGTTTGTAAGCAATATAAGTCTGTGTTTACTTGGTCGGGTCTGAGCGGCTGTGGGACTGGCGGGTGACAGAGATTTGTCCTGACTGTGGGCAAGGCAGGAAAACTCTAGCTACAGAGAAAGGTGTTGGCAGCTAGACCACGTGCTCTGAAACACAGGAGGGGGAGCGGAAATACAGTGAGTGGTCCAGTTATGTTCGTGATGTCTCCTCTGTGTCATGGGGTCAGGAAGCTGTCCTTGGACACACAAAGTAATCTAAGCTCACCTGGCACTTGTAGGGTCCACTTGAGGCAGGGAAGTGCTGTGCTGCTTGTGGAGAGATTCTAGCAAGTGTAACACAAACGGTGACAAAGTACTTGGAATCCCACTTTATAAATGAAGGAGCAGAAGCAGCATGCCTTTCCCTAGGACATGATGGACACTTTCCTACAAGCCGGGCACTGTGTTAGGAAAACTTTAAAAATTTGATGGGTACTACCAATATTTAGAACCATCCAGTGAAGGTTTTGTTTTGTTTTTTTAAATAGAGTCTTGCTATGTAGCTCAGGCTAGCCTGAACTCACAATCCTCCTGTCTCAGCCTTCTGTGTGCTGGGATTAGAGGAATGTCCACCATGTCATGTTAATTCCATTTTATGAATGAAGTAACAGGAGCATGACTTTCCCCAGGTCTCGCCAGGAGCGACAGGGACGACAGGGACGACAGGGATTCAAAGGTCATGCTCTAC
Source organism: Peromyscus maniculatus bairdii (assembly GCF_049852395.1). NCBI lineage: Eukaryota > Metazoa > Chordata > Mammalia > Rodentia > Cricetidae > Peromyscus > Peromyscus maniculatus. The sequence goes on along the minus strand of NC_134855.1, from coordinate 4,703,560 downwards.
GTCTCTTTGACCCCTCACCATTAAATGTAAAGGGTTGTCATTAAAGAAGTTTTCATGTTTGGAGTACCTTCCTAACCTAGTATCCAACCAGGAAACATGGCAGGTAGGCAGTGTTGAGGAGGAAATCTGGTATTCTCACAGAGGAAGCTCTCTTCACTCTAGGTAGACATCTTAATTTTAGCAGAAAAGCTCCAAGGTTCAGAGCCCCAGTGAGGTCTAGATTCTATGTGAACTAAATTCCCAAAGAGGAACAGACTGGCTGCCAATGTTTATCTGATGACATTTAGTGCTCTCTAAAATAGTGCCTAAGTCTCCCAGGCTCCGGGCAAAGTGCAGAGCTCCTGATCATATGATCCCACAAATGTACTAAAAGCACTTCATTTCTATATGGTGCTCGGGACCCAAACCAGGGTCTTGAATACACTAGGTAAGAGTGTTCCCATGAGCTACAAACACAGTCCTTGCTCATTTTGATACTATCAAGATGTAGCACAGTATCCCGGGGGAAAAAAAAAAAAGAAAGAAAGAAAGGACTAAAGGACTGATGGGAAGTAGTTTCTTCACTATAAAATGACAGTGAGTATTATATGGCCTTTTAGAACTGCAATAGTGCTCAATAAATACAAACAAGAGGTTCATAGGACCCTTCTACTATATTCAGGGAAAAGAATATTCCACCCAAATTGCCAGGATAAAAAAAATGGGAAAATAGCTAGTTACTTGCTCTTTTTGGAAAAAAAATCCTCTTAAAAATGAGTTTATTTACCACTTTCTTTATGCTATCCCCAGCCAACCTAGGCTCCAACATTCATAGATCCGAAGAAAGTACATTTTCAAAGATGTCCCCATATGTTCAGGTCAGGAAGCTTGGCCCTGTTACCCAGATAAAAACATGACATCAAAGATGAGGACCAGGGAGCTGGTGGGTAGTCTAAAAACTGGACATAGTCTTGTCCGTATCAGATGCCTGGCTAGAAATATTAAAGCAGCCACGATTGCTGGGTAAACAAGAAAAAGCAATTCTCAGTTACTCACCGATATTTCATGAGCCTCATTTCCTCATAGTTTCTCAGTTATTAATTTAGGATTGTCTCCTTCTATTAGCTTAAGAGGTAAATGAGAAGTAACAGGAAATCAATATTCCCGAGATATCTAGGCTTAAATGCTTATCAACACTTCACTAGAGGAAGACTTCTAAAGATCAGGGATCCCACGATACGTGGCTATAAATTTTGCTTTGCTACATTTTCCTGCATTTTCTTTTTCCACTGTGGAACTCTTTCTTGAAAACTGCATTGAAAATAAACTGTTAACCAATCAAAACCAGGACTTATGGGGTTGGGAAGATGGCTCAGCTGTTCAGAGCACTGGCTACCCCTCCACAGGACCTGAGTGTGATTCCCAGCATCTGTGGGGCAGCTCACACCTCTCTGTAACTCAGATCCCAGGGGATCCAATGCCCTCGGCTGGCCTCTACGAAGACACTGCACGCATGTGGTGCACAGACGTCCCTAGAGGCAGAAGACTGATGCCAATCAAAATAAATGAGCCGGGCGTGGTGGCGCATGCCTTTATTCCCAGCACTCGGGAGGCAGAGGCAGGTGGATCTCTGTGAGTTCGAGGCCACCTTGGTCTACAGAGACAGTTCCAGGACAACTAAAGCTACACAGAGAAAATTGTCTCTAATAAATAATAATGCTAATAATAATAATAATAATAATAATAATGAATTAAACTATTTCAAAAAGGACCTAAAATTATATATATATATATATATATATATATATATATATATATTTAAATTTATTATTAGTCAAATTGAACTTACCTGAAGAAAACTAATATAAAACCAAACTAAAACATAAAAAGGTACAAGTTGTACAGTAATTTTTGTTACCTGGCTCCAGGGACAGTAGGAGTACCTTCCTCGTAAGCTCCTAGACCAATGTTCAGGGCAGTGTAAGATGCTACCCATCTGTGCAGCTGGTTTATTTTAAGATGAACTGGAGTTGGCATGACTAAAAGTCCGTGGGAGTAATGGGTCCCATTCACCACTGAGATCTAATTACTCTAAAATTCAAAATGTATTGGATTTCCTCTGCTGAGAAAGGCCAGCAACACATCTCACATCTAAAATTAGGAAGCAGTCACAGGCACCATGGAGCAGGGAAAGGGATGGGCTCAAGAGTTGCTGAGTCCATCTGAGTTGCAGCAGTTAGAGGCAATCCTTTCCTTTTCCTCACCCAGAATGTGGTGAAACACTGTGTGTTGTAAACTGTTAGGAACAGTATTGTCTGGGTAGAGACGGATAGGACAGCTGGGAATCTTATCTTAAAACCACACATGCTATCTGGGTCTAAGAGCACTTTTTTTTAGGGGTAAATGGTCAGTGAAAGTAAAGACTTGGCAATTTTTAATTTCTTCTTAAAGCATTTATATTCAAGATACACCCATTCTCCTCCCTTTCTTCCTTTATAAACACCATGATTGCGCAGAAGATGGTTAGAATTTAGCAAGCTTTTTCTTGAGGGGGGCAAAGAGGAAACAGGCTTTGCAGACCAGGGTCTGAGCAAATGCTCCAGTCTACCATGGCAGTATAAAAACAGCCGTGGGCAGCACACAGGCATGTGCAAGGATCGTGGCTGCATTCCAACAAAACTCACTTACGTACACTGCAATCTGATGTTCATGTGTAGCAGAACATTCACCCTTAAAAACAAACTGTATACAAATGTAAAAGCTGGACTGAAGGGATTCTTTTTCTTTTAACGTAAAAACCATTTACAGTGGCTGGAGAGATGGCTGGGCAGTTAAGAGCACTTGTTGCTCTGCTAGAGGACCTGGATTTGGTTCCCAGCACCTCTATGGTGGCTCACAACTATCCATAATCCAGTTCCAAGGGATCTCAGACTCTCTTCTTGACATAATAAGCACCAGGCACACATGTAGTGCACATAGATACATAGACAAAACACTCATACACATCAAATAAAATTTAAAAATCTAAAAAAAATCCCAAAAGGCTATTCACCAAAAAAGAGAGCCAGTCAGCTGATTCCTCAGGAAGTGAGTGTGGAGTAAAGAGATATTGCAAAGGACAGCATCACGACAAACCCCAGAGAACACTGGCCAAGTCGGTAACGGTCCATGAGTGGAGCAACTGCCTCTCTTTCTGGGAAGAGAAAGGGAACCTCCTCCATGAACCAGACCGAGGCGCCATGCCAGCAGAAGAGAGGTCAGAACACAGTGCCGACCATTCTGTCCGAAAGAGTGCCAGCTGCTTTCCTCAAGTGTTTATTCTTAAAAACCAAAAACGGACCACAGACTTTTTCTTCTCAGGAGGGTTAAACATGACCCTATGGAGAAGCACAAGAACTCTTCAGAAAAAAAAAAAGAAAAGAAAAGAAAGCAATTTGCCAGTGAGTACTGAAGTATTAAGTTTAGGCTCAGCCCGAGAGTCATACAAACAGGACAGGCACTCCTTATGTTGGCCTTTCTCCTCAAAACTTTTAGACATCTTAAAAATATCCATAGTTAAACTCTCATGAGTCTTTGGCCAGTATGGTGGCGCACACCTTTAACCAGCACTCAGGAGGCAGAGGCAGGAGGATCTCTGTGAGTATGAGGCTAGCCTGACCGACCGGTGTACAGAGTGAGTTCCAGAATAGCCAGGACTACAGTAGAAAAACTCTGTATCAAAAAACAAACAAAACAAAACAACAACAACAAACTCATTATGTTCATTTAAAAGGGAAATAAAAAACATAGGACATTAGATTCCTAATTCTTCCCTTAGATGAACGGCTAAGACAAATGTAAGAGATTGACAATTTAGTGCCTGATTCCAATCCTGCCACTCCATTTTCTTATCAGTGAAAATGGTTTAAGGTCACTATTAAATAGCTCATAAGGAATTAGTGTTTTGTTGGATGAATTGCCTTCTGGGACTTACATACCAGGAGAAAACATGAGGCCTAACGATCTGCTTGGGGACTCCACCTCAGGAGAGGAACAGATCATAAACGGGGTAGTAAGTTAGTTCTAAACCTCATCAGGCCATCTGTCACACAGCTCTCCCACTCTCCCCTGAATGGGAATCCAATGCGAAATGAGTCTAGCTGTCACTGATCTCTTTATTCCCAGCTTTCTCCACGAAGTAATGCCATAACAACTTGTAAAGTTTCAAAAGAAAAGACCCATATATCTGTGGGGGGGGGGGGGTCTCTGTGGCCACCATGGCCAGCAGAGGGTTGATCCATGAGAGAGAGGAGGCAGGTTGGTCATCATGACTCAGTAGCCAGTGTAGGCTCAAACTTTTGCGTCTCACCCAAGTAGTTTATTTTAGGCATATTCAAGCACAGAGCAATTTGGTGAAAAAATTTACTAATGATAAGTAACTCCATCCTGTGAGACAATAAAGCTTGAGACATGGCTACATTGAAGCTATTTGTAAAGTACATGTGACATCTTCCATAAAGATGGGGCCAGTAGATTGGCTGAGAGAAACAAGCTCGTGATAAGGACTGGGGGAGGACCTGGTGTGGTCTCAGCCATTCAGCTTTGAACCACCTCTGCTCTCTGCCTTCTGGGTGGAAAACAGGTTTGCACCTCTCTCTTTGAAGAGACAACCCTGGTGTTCAGCATTTCTGATTCCCCTAGTGCTTCCACGTGTCTTCTTACTTGATAATCCTGGCAGATAGGATTGTGCCTAACTGTATGACGAGGAACTGACTCTGGAAATGGAGGAGCTCGCCTAAACCTCCCCAGCAGTGACGGTGCTGAGACCACAGCCCGGTCTCCTCCCGCTAATGCTTCTCTCATGTCCTTGCACCACGCTATCTTCCTTCCCACAAGTGCTCACTCCAGGGGACAACACATTTGATTGTCTCATACTTGAAGGTATTTTCTTGGTGTGTCTTCAAGGCTCCACCTACTAAAATATCAAACAAAAGCTTGAGGTTCAAGTTTCCTTAGTAGTCGCAGAACACAGAGCCAGAAAAAGAAAGAACTAGTGTGTAATAAAGAACTGACCACGCTTTTTTTCTTCTTGATCCTCAACTTCTGTTTCTGTAAGTGAGGCCTTACTCGGCACAATATTTTCTTGTCCATCTAGTCCTTCAATGTTAACACAAAACTAGCTAAGTAGTCTGTCTACAGTAGGAATGTATAATGTGGAACATGATGGCCACATCCTAAAATCAATGAACAAGAACAAACACTTGAGAAGATAATTTACTCTCTCCCACTTCCTTTTTCTTTTAGCAAACATTTTGTTCAACTACTATGTATTTCACACCAAGTTCTTTTTTCCTCCCTAAACAGAGTTTCTCTGTGTAGCCCTGGCTGACAGGAACTCAATAGATCAGGCTGGCCTCGAACTCAGAGATCTCCTGAGTGCTGGTATTAAAGGCATGTGCCATCACCATCTGGCTCATACTGAGTTCTTAGAATGAGGCTAAAAAGGAGAGGGTAACAGGTGAATCTAACTGATAAATTACAGTACCATGCAGAAGTATGCACAGAACTCTAGGCAGATACTGCTATGTGGTCATTAACAGCCTACAGGAAATTGCTTTTCTGTGAGGTCTTCATAAAAACTCATCTTTAGTCCCTTCTGCATTACTTTATCAACATTTTACATGTTTAAAAGCAGACTAGACAGTTACTCTATCCTTTACAGTGTGAAACTTATACTATTCAGGGACACTGAAATCTATTTCATCATAAATATATACACAACATCTCTGTAGTCTTGGATTTCATTTATTACCACTGATGGTTTAATTTAGGTCAATTATTGAGGTTACAAAGTTCTCCCCAAACTGATCAACTGTAACAACTGAGATAAACAGATCAGTCCCATGATTCTGCTTGTTTTCAAGAGATCCTCCCAAAGGGACTTATCTTGTTGGCAAGGCTCTTCACTACAACAACACATCTCTTCGAAATCCAGCTACGATGTTCCATTACAAACTGAAGGCACTGGATTTAGGTAAACTTCCTTGATTACTCCTAGGTTTGGTCATATTTATCTCTCTAGGACTAATTCTCTACAAAGACACAATGAGGTAGAGCTGGGGCTTTGTAATTCTAGGGCTTCCTTCCATCAGAAGCAATCCTCTGGAGTGACTTTATCCAAGAGGTTCTGACTCACACTTGGCTCCTCTGGGGTTCCTTTGTTTATTGCCTCTTACCCTCAGTGAGGTCCTAAAGTTGGACCAGACTATTCCTTGGAATCTGCTTGATGGATAGCTAGCTAGTAGGATCAGGAAAATGGCTAGGAAAATAATTTCCAAAATGGGTTGGAAACTTGGTTCTGAATTTTTTTTGACTGTAATTTCATCATTCCGACTCTCAGTTTCTTTACTGAAAGATGGGGAATAAAGACATTTCCTTGTGGCAGGTCTGCAACTGGATATTTATAAAGCATTTGGCTAAGTTTGGCACATGACACACATTTGAGAAACTCTAAGATGTTATAGTGATTGATTTTTCCTAATGTCAAATCTCTGAAGCTTACCACTAAAAACAAACAAACAACTAGACAGTGGGAAGGTGGGGTGCTTCAGCATGCAAAGGTGCTGGCAAGGAAGGCCCGAATGTGACCCCTGGGTCCCACATGCTGGAAGGAGAGAACTCTTGCGAGTTCTCTTGTGACCTCCACAAGCCAACCACACGCACACTAAGTAGATTTCAAGGTTTTTTATGTTTGTTTGTTTTTGGAGACAGGGTTTCTCTGTGTAATTTTGGATCCTGTCCCGGATCTCACTCTGTAGACCAGGCTAGGCTCTAACTCACAGAGATCCTCCTGCCTCTGTCTCCCAAGTGCTGGGATTAAAGGCGTGCACCACCACCGCCCGGCAGATGTAAAGTTTTAAAAATAAAAAGTGACAAAAACCAAGCAAAGTTTCATTTGTATATATACTCCAGAAAAAGCACACTCATTTTCACTAATTCTAAAAGATTTCTGTCTAAAACAGCTAAATGTAGAACCAAGAAAAGGGATTTGGAAGTAAAACCCAAAGTGGTTTGTGACCAAGAAAATGGAATGATCTTTAAATGCAGAGATCATGTTACTATCAGGGTACTGCTCCAAATCCATTTCCCACTTTGGGGGGGGCAGATACCAGTGGAGGAGTCTACCAATACCCACACCTGTATCTGGGCGCAGACCACTACTGATACTAAACAGCTTTTTCCTGTTCAGTTTTAGAATCATTTAAATATGAATTTAAAACATGGCTCCACTAATCCTGTGTGACTAAGTCAATCTCTTTGAGTATCAGTTGTGAGGATTCAGTAAAATAACATAAAATATTGAGCATAGTGCCTTAGCCTACTGTGTGGTTTTTGTCTGTTTTTGTCTTTTTTATTATACTCCCAATTTGGGAGGTAAAGCATAGAGAGAGTCCCACACGCATGCACTGAGAAAATGGCACCCAAGGCCTCTTGCCTGGTGCTCTATACACTCCGGAGCCGTCTGAAATTCTCGTGATACGCCCGAGAAAGAATTAAAGGGGGTGTTCCTGGCTTAGGGATGGGATTTAGATGGGAAGACAGGCTGGCTGTGCAAATAATCCGCATGGATGACAGCGGTCTCTGCTGGAAAAGCCCTCTCAGCCTCTTCAATCTCTTCCACTGTGCCATCCTCTCTGAAATTCCATCTTTAGAAATAATTCCTTTGAATCAGTAAAGCCCCTGAGAGGAGAGCAGAACTCCTGCGAGATTTATTATCTCTTACTGGGCATCTCTCGACTCCAAGGAGTTATCCAATTTAAAGGCTCAAGTGGGTACTTTGCTCAAGGACTAATTTCTTCACAGGGCACAGGATGGGGCCTCTTACAGTTGTTGCTTTCAAGACTAGGAAGGCCCCGGGTAGGGTGGTGAGCACCGGGCTATTTACCTGCAAGGAGAGATTTTTAAGACAAAAGGGGATAGAATGAGGCAGACAATGGAACTGGAAGAAGGAAAGCCTTGAAGATCTCTGCCTATACCACCTAAAGTCTAGCCCTTTCCTATGAAAATTTCCTGAAGCTGGGGACGGCGGGAAGCGGGTAGGAGTTCGTCGCTAGTCCAGAGGAGTGGGGAATCACCTTATAGATAGATGAGGAAGGATGCTTGACCCAACCGCTTCCCTTATGAGGCGCAGGGGAAGGAAAGAAAGGAGAGTGGGCGAGGCTGAACCTGCGGGAGAGCCGCCTCTATCACTGCCAGGGACTGCCCTGGTCCGCGTGCATGGCGCGAGATAAGGAAGCGCTGGCACCTGGCGTGGCATCTAGGGCCCAAAGGATAAGCGAGCCTTTGCCTGCCAGGGTCCGAAGCAATGGATACACGCCCCTGCCAAGGGTGTGCCCTCTTGGCTGCCATGCAGGTTGCACCCTAGCACCCAGAAACCATCATCTACCAGCCCGAGAAACCAGGGGCGAAGGAGAAGACCGCGGTTCTGAGAAGTGCACTCAGTTGCAGGGGAGACCCGCCTCTCGGAACCCGCGGGGTTCTAGCTGAGGCTGGGGGCTCGGTACCCAGGGGCGGGCTCGGGGCAGCTGTGCCAGGGACTCACCCCTGAAGGACTCGGGGAGCCGCTGAGTCGCGACGTGGTCGGGATGTCGTTTCTCAGACATATTGCTTGAGTCGGAGTCGCTCTTCACCATGTCAGTCCCAAAAGCCGAGACTCACAGAAAGCCGTTAGTAACGTAGGGGCTCGAGCTCCGGGTGCAGCCCCGCCTCCCGCAGGGCACCCTCCCAATAGGCGCCCGGGAATGGAGAAGACACGCCCCCTCCCCGCCCTCCCTCGCCGGGGGGCGTGGCACGAGGGGCGTGGCCTGAAGGGCGGTGTCCGCGAACCCGCCTCTGGAAAAGGCGGTGAGGTTAGAATGCTTAGGACCCCGCCAAGGTATCGCCCCAGCTTCTGGTGGGATGATCCGAGGAGAAGGCGCCGGAACAGGGCGGTGCTGAGGAGCAGTTCTAGAGCCAGGCCTCCTGCGGTTCCTGGCATCAGCGAGGAGGAAGGAGAGCCCTCTTGTAGCGGGTGCTGAGGCCAGCCTGGGGGCACGGTGGTGTGGGAGGAAGGGGTCCATCCTCTCCCCAAAGCGGACGGATTCCCGGGAGGTGCATCTACTTTCTTCAAACAAAGTTAATTTATGAAGCATCTGGCCTCTAGCTGGCCGTCCTCCCAGCTGGCGATGCAGTGAGCAGGGGTGGACACAGTGCCAGCCCTGGTGAAGTTCATATTATGCCACAAACAAACAAGCCAAGGGTGTTGCGAAGCAACAGCACGGAGAATCCACTTTGGTTAATAGAACCTGGAAGGCTTCTATAATAAGAATGTGGCCCTTGGATGTCCCCTGAAAGATGACAAGGAGCCAACCTTGGAGTTGGGGGCGGTTTTGTTCATACGAGTCAGGCCTGGATTCTAACATTAAGTGTTTACAGTGCCCAGGCTGTGGAAGAAGCTTTTTGCCAGAACACTCCCAGCCTCGAGTTGCCTCCCTTGGGGTCTGTGATTGAAAACCTCACGTTTGAAAAACATCTGCTGGGGCCTGGCGGAGGCCTTTAATCCCAGCACTCAGGAGGCAGAGGCAGGCCGATCTCTGTGAGTTCAAGGCCAGCCTGGTCTACAGAGCAAGATCCAGAACAACTAGGGCTGTTACACAGAGAAACCCTGTCTCGAAAAAAAAAACAACCAAAACAAACAAACAAACAAACAAACAAAACAAAAAAAAAAGAGAGAGAGAGAAAAGAAAAACTCCTGCTGTTTTATTCTTCTTGGTTCGTCCAAATGAAAACTGTTCAGGGAAATGTTAAGGTACACAAAATAAACTTTTAAAACCATTTTATTTCGAATAAACACAGAATCACAGAAAGCTGAAAAGACATTACAGAGGTCAGAAGGACCCTCTACCCCACGTTACACCTGTATTTGTCTTATTTAGGTGCAGTCTCAAAACAGGAAATTAACCTTGACAGAATAAGGACATAAATATGACATTTTATTGCAACATACTTCTTATGGCCACGGTTATAAAGATACGGAGCCATTTCATCACTGCCCAGAGCTTCCTCTAGGACACACTTTTTTCCAATGTGATCAGCGCTGGCCGTGTATTCCAGGTGCTGAACAATGGCTCCCCTCCCCTCATGAAACAGCAAGTCTTCCTTGACTTCACAGCTGTTGTTGTCCTGAAGAAAACATAAACATGTAGCAGTGGAAAGGGATCAAGACGACCTTTGCTTGAGGGTGAAGGTCCTAGACTTTTAAACCTTGTGATTCAGCTTTCACAAATTGACTTCCCATAAAATAGGTCACATACTGCAAAGAACCATTTATAATCCTGGGGATTACGTCACAGCTCATGTAATCATGTTATCAGCCTTTTATAGATTAGAAGGAGGGGGCTATATTAGTTCAGTGGTTTGTTCTCTTGGAATCATCCCTGATGAAGCCCACAGCTTCCCTTATTCTTCCATTCTGCTGTAAATAAGACTAGAGGCATGAACTTCCTGTATGTGCTGTGGTTCCCAGGGAAGCAGAGCCAATAGGAAATGAAAACCTCTTGCATATTGTGATAAGGTGTTTAGGTTTCACAGTTTCTTGCTGGAAAGGAAAGTGATATTTCAAAGTGTATTTGTCTATATTGAACTCTCAAGACAATCCCAGGCAGCGTCATTTCTGAAGCACCACCCTTTGGGACGGGGCTTGGTAAACATTTGCTGGCACTCAGTTCAGATTGCATCAGCTCTAGCATTAATTCTGGGCCCCAGATGAAGAACAAACTTTGGGGAATAGATGATTTTCCAATTCTGAGTTAAATATTTTGACTGTCACTTGCCAGTAATACTGTTATATTTTGGTTTTCACACAACTTCTCTATAAATGCCTGGTTTAAATAAACTTTAAAAATAAATTTTAGGGGCCTCAGTGATTAGGAGTACTTCCTGTTCTTTCAGAGGACCTGGTTCAGGTCTCAGTACCCACACTGGCAGTTCACAGCCACCTGTACCATCAGCTCCAAGGTATTCATCTGCTCTCTTCAGGCTTCTGAGGAGACCAGGCACACATGCAAAGCACTTACGTACATACGGGGAGCACACACACACACACACACACACACACACACACACAGAGACACACACACACAATACATACATATACACAGACATACAGAGATGCACACACGTGAACACACACACAGAAGAGCAAATATCTCCCTTTAGAATTTCCAAAATGATTAGAAGTTAGAAGTTTCTAAAAGCGGACTGGAGAGATGGCTTGCTCTGTGGATCCCTGAAGAACAAAAAAGTGTCGTGCTTATCTAAATTGTTCTATGACCAAAAAAGACTCAGCAGTCAGATATTGGGGCAAAAACTTGATAGATAAAGAAGTAGCGGAGGAGTAACCTGCTGACCTTCTCTCCACACTTCACAGACCAAAAAGGGGACCAACAAAATCCCGTGACTCCCCAAGTCCCTTTCTACTCCTTCCTGAGCCACTCTATTCATAGTCTAGGTCCTCCATATTCTCTATGACTACTTCTTGTCAATTAATTTCTGGCTCCACCCCCAGATTCAAGTTTAACTTGATTAACACAGTCTCAGGGTGTCACAGTGTGATCAAATATCCTGAAACAGAAAGGAGAGATGGAAGGGAGATGTTCATGGACAGAAGCAGGGACTGAATCATTTGCACCAAACGGGACACATAGCGCCCAAGTCCAGCAGAACAGGGGGTGTCATCAGAAAGAGGGTTCTTGAGTCCATATAAAAACTGTTCCTTGGCACCAGGCTTTCAGCTCTGGAGGCCTCTCTGTACCCGAGAAGTCTCTAAAACTTGCCAATCAGTTTTTATTTTGCACTGAGCCATTTTCCTGTCTTTCATTTCCCTAATTGACAGAGAAAAGAATCCACCTGCTAGCTGGTGTCACTAATACCCACATAACAAGCCCGGCAAAGGGCTGTAACTCCAACTCTGAGGAATCTGACCTCCATACTCATCAAGGGTCACACACTTGCACATACACTTGCTCATTGCTCACACAGACAAATGATTTTTAAAAGGAATTATCTAAAAGAACTTGAGGTTTTAAAAATGGAAACTTAGATGAAGTTAAGGATAAGAAGAAAAGAAAATTACTTACAATTTTATCACTTCTAATGAAACTATTATTATAAGAATGTTTAAAGATTTATATGTCAGTATTTTTCTTTGCATGAATGTCTGTGTACCACATGTGTGCCTTGGTGCCTGTAGAGTTCAGGAGAAGGTGTTAGATGCCCTGGAACTGGAGCTAGAGATGGTTTTAGACCACCATGTGAGTGCTGGGAACTGAACCCAGTCCTCTGCAAGAACATAAATACTCTCAACTGCTGAGCCATCTCTCCAGCCCCTTTCATAATTTTGATGAATGTAGCACGAATTTTAAATGGTCTTATTAATAAAAACAAACCTGGAGCCAGCTTGGGGTGAATGCTGGAAGTTCAGAGAGACAGAACAGGCCACAGCTACCTCACCTTGCCAATTCCTCAGCTGATCCTGTCTCCTCAGACTGGAAGCCTCTAGACTCCTCTCTAGCAGCCTCTGTGCTGCTCAAAAGCCTAAACGCTTACTTAACCAGATGGTTCCTGGTTTTCACACCTTTTATACCTTTCTGCTTCTGCCATCACTTCCTGGTATTAAAGGCTCTTGTTACCACACCTGGATGTTTCCAGTGTGGCCTTGAACTCACAGATATCCAGATGGATCTCTACCTCTGGAATGCTAGGATTAAAGTCGTGTGCTACCACTGCCTAACCTCTATGTTAAATATTGTGGCTGCTCTGTTCTCTGAGCCCCAGATAAGTTTATTGGGGTGCACAATGTATCAACCACAGATGAATTTTTTTAAAAAAGATTTTATTTTTAATTATGAAGTGAGGTGCCTATTAAACATATCAAAGCAGACCTGGCGGCCAGATTCTCCCAGAATCCTTCAGTAGTCCCTGCCTGTTACAGGGTGTGGCTGGCATACCTGACCCCCTATCCTAAACTTCTCCAGTCCAGGGGCTGGGCTTCCCCACGCCCAGCCGCCCTTCCCTATATAATCCAGCCATTTTGGTTACTCTGCCCTCTTTTGGCGTTGACCACATGGCAACCATTACTGCTTGACAGAGTTCCACCATTTCAACTTCTGGACCACAATTCTCCAGCACCTTTTACTTTCCTTTTTAATGATTCTCAGTATGTATTATGTGAGTTACCTTATGCCTTTTCCTTTGGGAAATTTTGTGTGGGCTTTGGTGAAGGATGAAAATGTATACAATGGTAGCCTCTCTAAATAAAATAATTCTTTGGACAAAATCCCTGCCACCTTGGAACCTTACAGCATGATAATACTGCCTACTCCCACTCAAGTTAACACCAAGCTGCTAGAAAATTTAGATAAGTAACATATGCTTGATATTTGATAATCCAGATTTATAAGTTTCTAAGGTCTACTCAGGTTCACAGTAGTATTTAATAGGTTTTCTGCCCCCCATAATAAGTTTCTCCACTGATGCAGTAAGTCAGATCAAGCTGAATTGGAAAAGTATAACAACAGGTTTATCTGAGCAAGACAAGTCCCAGATGAGTTCTCTAGTCCCAGAGATCAAGGCTGGAGAAGCCACATCCCCGAACTGAAGCAGGAAGACTTTTATTGGTTGTAGGCAAGGGGTGATGATGTGTTCACACAAGCTGGGTTTATGGTCAAAAGCTGAACTCTTTAGGCAGGGACTTGGGTGGGGACCCAGACCGTGCAGGGGAGAGCCAGAGGTTCCAACCAAACATCCTGACCTTTTTGGGTATATGGGCACCAGTTCAAATCTGGCTACTTCCTTGTTGGCATGGGGCAATGTGGGGAGGAGGAGTTGGTGGGCTCACGCTCAATGAGAGATATGGGTGAAAAAGCATTCCGTTAACAGTCACCCTGGAGACCTTGGGGATCTGTTCCTAGAGGAAGCAGAGAAGGCAGGTTGCTAGGAGAAAAAATAGATTATTACCACCAGCCCTATAAATGGGGCTAGCCATGGGAAGAGTGAAGATTGCTGGAAAGAATGGAACAGAGATGTGTGCTGGTTGTATTGCCAAAATTCCTCAGTCAATTTGTGGACTCGATATTAGTTTCCACCAGGCCAGATTCATTGATACAGTAGCAGCACTCTTTCCCCAGGAACATGCAGGTGTGTCTATAAAACACCTGGAATAGATTTACACCTTGGTGTCACAGCAAAGGCTATAGCTTTGGGGTAAAAGGCATGAACATTTTTCCTATGCCTCTCCACAGCTGTCATTTCTTTTTCATTAGCATTTAAAAATTTTAAAGTTAATAAAGCATTGTGTAATCTATCTCTGGGGGTCTTTATTACCCCTTTCTGCTTATTAAGCATATCTTTTAAAGTGTGATTAGATCTTTCTATAACTGCTTGTCCTATAGGATTGTGTGGTATACCTGCAATATGCATTGTATTGTAATATGCAAAAAAAAACCTGTTTCATTTTAGTAGAGACATATGCTGGAACATTGTCAGTCTCAATTTGTACAGGTATCTCCATGATGGCTATAACTTCTAATACAAGTGTAACTACAGAATCAGCCTTCTCAGAGTTCAAAGCAGTTGCTCATTGAAATCCTGAGTATATACCTACGATATTGTGCATATACTTTAATTTTCCAAACTCCACAAAATGAAACACATCCACTTGCCAAATTTTGTTTCTTTCAGTACCTTTGGATTACTATATGCATGTAGTAGAGTTTGATTATACAAAAAACAAGTAGGACATTTCCTTATAATGTCCTTGGCTTGTTGCCAAGTGATATAAAACTCCTTTTTCAATCTTTTGCAATAGCATGGTGTTTCTTTGAAATTCTGACGTTTCTAGAATGTTTCCTATCAATAGCTGATCAATTTCATCCTTACTTTGTGCTAGAGGGCCTGGTAGGCTCATATGGGATCTAATATGTGGGATCTAATGTAAGGGATGACTTTTATTTCTGATTATTTCTTGTAATTGAATAAATACCAAAGTTAGTTCTGAATCATCTGGAATAAGTTCAGCAGTTTTAATATATAAAACAACTTTCTACATATTGAGAGTCAGTAACTATATTAAGAGCTTCTGGGAAACCTAATACCGTGAGAATAACATATAATTCTGATTTTTGAACTGAATCATAAGGGCTTTGAGCCACCTTACTTAAATTTCCTGACTTATAACTTGCCTTTCATGATTTGTTTACATCAGTATAGAATGTATGGGCTCTGGAAATTGGTGTTCCCCACACAATGTGAGGAAAGATCCAATTGGTTCTCTTCATAAATTGAAGTCTCTTGCTTTTGGGATATTTGTTGCTAATCTCTCCCAAAAAAATTACTGCAAGCTCTTTGCCAATGTTCATTTTCTGTCTATAATGAGGCAATTTCAGCATTAATAAAAGGTACCACAATTTCTTCTGGTTCTATTCCTGTTAATTGACGAAGTCCCGATTTTCCTTTCTCTATGCATAAGAATTCTTGTGCGAGAATGTTAGAAGGCAAAATAACCAGAGTATAATCAAGGGCTGGGTCCAAATGATCTACATATGCGTCCTGTAATTTCTTTTCTACCAAAGCCAATTTTCTCTCAGCTTCAGCTGATGATTTTCTTGGACTACTTAAGTCCTTATCACCTTGTAAGGTTTGAAATAAATCACTTAGTTCTTGAGTTGTCAATCCAATTGTAGGCCATTGCCAATTAACATCTCCCAGCAATTTTTGAAAACCATTAAGAGTTTGTAATTGATCTCTCCTGATTTTTACTTTCTGTGGTTGAATCTTCTGTAGACCTATCTTATATCCTGGGTAATTAGCATAATCTCCTCTTTCTATTTTTTTCAGAAGCAATTTATAATCCTCAAACAAGGCAAATTTTTCTCTACCTTTCAAACATTTTCCCTAAGGTATCTGAGTCTGAATCAGCTAGTAAGATATCATCCATATAATGGCAAATTATAGATTGAGGAAACTGTCTATGGATTATCTCTAATGGCTGCTGTACAAAATATTGACTCAAAGTTGCGCTATTTTAATATCCTTTGTGGAAGAATTTTGCACTGATATCTTTTAACAGGCTTGGAACTGTTATAAGTAGAAACCTTGAAGACAAATTTTTCTCTAGCCTGTTCTTGTATAACAAAAAAGCAGTCTTTTAAATCAGTCACTATAATAGACTATCCTTTAGATAATAGAGAAGGCAAGGGAATTCTGTTGGACCCCAAAGTTTTTAGGGTCACAAGTGGGTGCCCCAAGAATCCAGACTCCAGTCCAGTTGATGCAACAGCAAGAGGTTTTATTATTAAAGCTTCTGTACAGAAGGGCAAACTCTTGTCCTGAGAGCAAGAGTGGCAACTTGCTGCAGCCCCATGGGGGTTTTTAAAGGAAAACCCCACAAAAGCCATAAGATTACAATTCCCATACAATTTCGTTTCACAAGATCATGGTCTGGTTACAGAGTGATCACAGAGGGGGTACAGTTACATCAACAGGTACATTCTTCCTGAAACCTCAAGGTGGGTATCAGGGCGGGAGTGGAGTTTATACAAAGGTCGCAGTGGTCCTTCCTGGAACACCTGCAACTATCCCAGTCACAGTTGAGCACATCGCTTAACAGAAATCTTTTTACATTGTTACATTGTGGCAGGGGTGATTGAGTAGTGGCTGAGTCAGGTTGCCCTTGGAACTAGATTTTTAGTTTCTCATTTCCTGGTGTTTGAAGTTTCTCTTTTCCTGAGGCTTGGGGGTGTAAGCCTGAAGGGTTAGGGTCTTTCAACTCGAGGCAGTGAAGATCCCATTGGCTGAATCACCTTATTTATGGCTCTTAGATCTGTTAACGTTCTCCATTTCCCAGATTTCTTTTTAATGACAAATGTAGGAGAACTCCAAAGACTGGTTGATTCTTCAATATGTTGAGCATTTAGCTGCTCCTGTCCCAGCTGTTCTGGGGCCTGTTGTTCCACACAGACAGGATTTCCAGTTAACCATTTCAAAGGTAGGGCTGTTGGCACCTTTAAAAGATCATCAGCTGCTGTTCTCTGCTTATATACAACCTGAATGGTCTGTGACCATTCTTGATAATACCTTTTAATATTTCTCTCAGAAGCATTCTTTATTTTATGGTTTATTTTATGGTCTGAAGTTGGAGCAATGTTAATCTGTGTTTTCCATGATGTAACAAGTCACATCCCCATAAATTCATTGCTATGTTAGCCACATTTGGCTTTAATTTCCCCACCTGTCCTTCTGTCCCTGTACAATCAAACCTCCTTGTACTTTGTTTTACCTGAGATGAAGTTCCAATTCCTAGAAGCTAAACAGTTACCTCCTGAAGAGGCCAATCTGGATGCCAAGATTTTGGTGAAATTATTGCTACATCTGTGCCAGTGTCAACCAAACCTTCAATTACAATACAGTTTATCCATAATTTTAGTTTTGGTCTTTGGTCATTTATAGAAGTGTGCCAAAATATTTATTTTATAGTCTCTCCTGAAAATTTTGTTTTAGCTACTGAATCTGTTCTGTTATCAGGACAGTATGGTTTTTAGCAACAGGCACTAGGTCCTTTAATTGCTCTGTGGAAGTTTCCCCATGCTAACAGGAAATGATTGAACCAAATTTGACATTGGGGCCTGTGAGAGGTTTCTAAGGCATTTCCTGATGGCAAAGGGTTACCTTGCCTGTGCCTTGTTGATCTGCATTCGTTAGTCCAATTTTGGGCTCTGCTACACCTTCTGCATACTCCAGAAGACTGGGGTCTTCTATTTCTAGAAAGAACATTGTTCCTAGGAATGCCTTGCCTACAATACCTTTTTATATGACCTTGTTCACCATAATTAAAACATCTGATCTTTTGATTTTTATTAAAGTATTTGAAATCACATAAAGTATTATCATGAGTATGAGATTCAATTTTGACTGTATGCCAGATTCATTCATCTCTGAGTGCTTACCTTTAAAGGCCTGATTAACCTTTTGCATTGTGAATTAACATTTTCAAAAGCCAAAGATTCAATTTGTATTTGTCTAGCTTCTGTAACTGATATCATTCTGTTTACAGCTGAAGGCAATCTTTGTTAAAAAAAAAAAAATCAATGAAGCCTTCTTTGGGGCCTTGTATAATTTTAGCAAATGACTCAGTCCTCTTCCTGGATTTTCAACCCTGTCCCAAGCATTCAAAGCTGCTGTATGGCATAGAGCCAAGGTGTGATCAACAAATATAGACTGTCTTTGTAAACCAGCATGCCAGTCTTCATCGAGAGACTAGTCTTGGGAAATTCCAACACCTCTAGCACTACTTAATTGTTCTATGACCCTAGCTCCCTTTCTCTACCATGTTTCCCATATTGTTGTATTAAATCTTGTGGAACAATTCTGTTCCTATTTGCTCATGAATTTAACATCTGCTTCACAAAAGGTGAATGCATACCATATGAAAATATTGCTTCCTTAAATCTCCTCAAATCTAACATTTCAACAGGATTCCCGTTAGCTTCTGTATGGTCTTGGGGATGCCTGACATCTGGTGGTCATTCTTGTATGATAATTGAATTAAGGTTGATTTTCTAATAACCTTGGCCTGCTTATCTTCAATTTCATAATGCAATGGTGAGGTAGGTTCTGCTCTAAATTTCTCTGTCTGTGTCTGAATATTTTTCTTATTTTCATTAGTAGGTCTTTCTAAGGTTGGTATTTTATTAGTAGTTAGTGTTTCTAAAGCTTGTATCTTATCAATAATAAGTCTTTCTAAGGTTTGTATCTTACCAGTCAAATTATCGTATTTAGCACAGTTATCAAACCACTTTTTTAAGGATAAAATATGAATTGCCAAACTGATAATAATTTTGATTGACATTATGTCAATCCCAGCTAAGTTGTTTATCCCCTCATTTATTTTTTCCATTTGCAGGCCTTCTATAGCAGAACTGAACAGGGTCCTAACTCCCCGAATTGTGATAGTTCCTATTTTTAACATGGGAAAGATCCCCCACCCCCACTTAAACCTAATTTCCCTTTTCAGAATTCCCAGGTATCTCACCAGATCTGCTGCTGCTGCTGATAGCATAGGTGGACTGTGGGGGAGGGCTGATTAGCTGCAGTGACAGTGCTCAGCTGTGCAAGCAGGGAGCACGACACCCGCACCGAGGCAGGAGGGGAGCTGTTACTAAGAGAGAGAGCCAAGTGCAAGAGCATCCATGGGCTCTGGCTCAGCACTGGGGAGTGTGAGGACCAGTCAGGCCCCATGAGCTCCGTGCCAGGTGACAGCAGCAGGGGCAGTAGCAGGGTGCCCTGAGCCAGCCACGCTAACTGTATGCCTGAGCCATGGACCAATGAGACTGCTCATGTGTCATCCTGTGCAGGGAGTGGGGGTGGGCCACCTGAAGAGCTGATGTAGAGAAACGGGTAAGTGAAACCCCATGTGGCTGGGGCACAGCATGGGAGGGGACCCAGGCCCTGCCCAGGAACTGCCGCTGAGGCAGTGGTGGCTCTGAGCCACTTTAGCCTAATCAAAGGCCACGAGTTGGACACCAGATATAGTGATTTCTTTCATCATTTTACTGAAAAATAAAACTTGGGAATAAATATTAGGGAATAAACCTGAGAGATCCACAGGGTGACCAAGACAGGATCTTCCTCTCTTCTTCCCAGATCAAAAGGACCATGCAACCCCTCAGCTCCTCTTCCTCCTCCATGGGTCCTTCTATTTCCCTCTGAGTCCACCAGGAAACTCTATGGTCCACCCCAGCCAGCTGAATGTGGATTCCACTCTCTGAATCAAGGTCAGATTCAGTTGATGGTCTTAGAACAAACAACACAAACAGATTTTAACCCAACAGGTCTGAGAAGGATAAATTTCACCTGAGTAAGCAAAAGTGCAGACCAACCAGCTTCTGAAATCTATTAAGAATGACAGAGACTTACTGGCTACCTAGACAGCTACCTCAGATTCCTCTGTGTTCATTGGGGGCAGAGTCCCAAGGGCAGCTCCAGTCTCTGGCTGCCATGCCCAGAAGATCTGACAGTCTTTCCTGTGGAGTAGCAAGACCAGTCTACTTTGTCTAGACAAAGTGGGGCAATCAATTCCCCAGGGTCATGGTTGTCCACAGTTTGGACAGAGTCTTGGCAGCATTTGAGATTAAATAAGTTTTTTGCCCAGTGGCTGGCTTTGTCACATTTAAAACAAGCTCCAGGTAGAGGTTCACCTCTACCAATCATTTTCTTTGGAGGAGATAGTGGTACTGCCAGAAGCTGACATGTCTCTCTCTCATGAAAAGCTTTTTTGTTAAACATTTTAAATACCATATTCTCAGATCTCTGAAGTGTTTGAGGACCATTGTCTGTTAGGTATATTTAAAGTAGACAAATGTTGCTTGTTTCTAGGTATTTGTCTTAGGCTTAACTCTGAAAACATATAAGAGAAGCTAAATCTGAACATATCAGAGAAGTTGACTATTAACTTGTAAGTCTTATCTTCAACTGTTTTATAAGATTAGGATTTTATGCCGGGTGGTGGTGGTGCACGCCTTTGATCCCAGCACTTGGGAGGCAGAGGCAGGCGGATCTCTGTGAGTTCAAGGTCAGCCTTGGCTACCAAGTGAGTCCCAGGAAAGGTGCAAAACTACACAGAGAAACCCTGTCTTGAAAAATCAAAAAAAAAAAAAATTAGGATTTTATAGCTTTCATCCCTGTTAAATTTAACCTTAAAAAATAACAATTTCCAAATTAAGGCTCTTTTAATATCAAGATAAGACTTTTAATTCATACAGTCCACGAAGAGACTGGGAACTTTCCTGACTCTTATACTACATCATTATAAAACAGTTCTTTGTATGACTTAGTTTACCAAGCTAGCTACAGCTTAACAATTCTAGTAAAAGCAGGGAGGTTAGGTGTACATTCCGAAATCAGTCTCTGTTAGGTTGAATAGAACTTAGGTAAGAAGAGACCCTTTGCCAGACTGCTTAGGTCACTGTCTTGCTGCATCACAAGATAGGGATACCTCCCTCTCTGGTGTTTAGCTGTGGTCCTAAGTTTTAGCTTGTTATTTACCTATTTATGAAGATCATATATTAACAAAGGCATTATAATAAAATATCTTACACATTTTAAAATGTCCTGTAACCTTATAAATTTAAGCATTTTAAAAACCCTTTCTTAAAAATATCCAGTTTTTTAAAACTTCTTGTAAAACTCTAAAATTTTCTTTTAAAGAAGTTTAAGATTTATCAACCGTGTGTTCTGGTAATATCCAACTAAAGTAACTTTTTATTTCAAGAATGAAGACATAGAGCACAACCATAATTTGTAGAAGGCAAACCCGAGTCCAACAATGTAAACAATTCAGTGTTTCTAAAATCAATACCAAGTGGATTACTTTTATGTTACAAAACCTGGCTGTCAGCAGCATACATCCCTCTACATGAGCATATGAAGATGTAACTTTAATACCTTATTAAACCAGCATTGCTTTAAATGTTATCTTTCATAAACCTCATTTTCCAGACAGAACAGGAATTATCACACAAAAATCCATCCTAACCCAAAATATCTTGGAGGCCTGCTGTTGCCTCTTAGTAGGCCCACTCATGTGGTCAACCTTAATCAAGATGGTGGTGAAGTCACATGACCTCCCTCTTCTCCAACCCTAGTCAAAATGGCAACTGCCCGTATGGCTGCACTTAGTTTAGTTAAGATGGTGGAAAACCACATGTTGTTTCCCAGAACAGCTCCAATTCAGAGTTACAAGTTTTAAATTAACATTTTGTTACAGATTTTTAACCATACCCAATTCCCTTAGCTTTAATATTTAATAAACAACTCAAATTCCTTAGCTTTAATATTTAATTAACAACTTTAATACTATTTATACCCAAATGACATATGAATCTCTGTTATTATATCAGATTGAGTGGCCAGAAAGACCAGAGGCAAATTCTGAGCTCAGGTGGCTAGTTGCAACAGTAACAGCTGAGATATCACTAAGACACATAGGACACAGTAAACTCTACATCCAAGACCAGTCAGAAACAAACGTGCAGTGGCCATACATTTATACATTTAACTGAGCCTGACACAATTTTGTGTGGCTCCATGTCCGCAAGAAGACTTACGGGCACAGATCCATCCATCCATCCATCCATCCAAATTAGACAAAACTTTCTGAGGGAAATAGACTTTGTTACAAATTATATAGATTTTAAACCATGTCAGGTGAGCGACTTACAAATCCTGAGACAAGAGTTTACAGTATAATTTTAAGCTATAGAACAGAGTGTAAAGAACTCATAGGGATAAAAGATTTTTAAGAGTGAGGAAGTAGAGCCTTAGAGGTAAGGGACTTTGGAAGTGTAGCAGAGTAAGTTTAGGAATAAGATATTTGAGGATCATTTGTTTGTGGCGGTAGCAGTTAACAATTTGTGAGAAACCATTTGTCACTTTTGGCCACTGATTTGTATTGAGGACAAGCTGTTGTAATAAAATCTGAGGCTGTAGAGGAAGAAGGTCAGCTGTGGGACTCCCAGGCTGCTGCAACAGTCTGCGGGAGCCAGACAAGCACACACGTGCCCACATGGATGGTAGTGCAGGGCAGAGGTAGGCAGCAGCTGAAGATTGGGACTCTAGAATACGGAATCAAATCCATAAACAAATGATGCATCATCCCTGATTGAAGGTTAAATTGGTAGACACTGCAAGGGAGAACAGGAGTGTGCTGGGCCCGTAGCAGCTGGCCTCTCTGGCTCTGACTCCCACGTTGTAACAAACATATGGTCAGGACATTTACACAGTTCAGGGTGGAAGAACAGCAAGAACACACAGGGAGAGTTGCTGGTGGCGAGGGTGGGTAGGATCCCAGCATGGCCAGACCAAATGCCAGGAGAACCCAGAACCAGGCACCAATGAAAAGATAAAAGAAGGCAACGTGGGTTCTTTCAGGGGCCCTGCCAGCGTATGCCACTAAGAGAACACCCTGCGAGCAACAGAGTTAATGCAAGAGGTTCACTGGGGACAGGAGAGTGAAAAAGCAGAGACCGTCTTGGAGTGGGGACATGAGAGAGGCAGGCAGGCAGCCAGAACAGGGAAGAGACAAGCGAAGGAGAGAGGTGGCCAGTGACCCAGGCTGCTCAGTCAGGGTGGGAGGCTCAGGATCAGTCTCTGGGTGAAAATGTGTCTCGAGCGGTGTCTCCAGCGGCCACGACCCTGGCCAACAAAACCTGGGCCACTGAGCACTGGCTACAGGAAGAGGGAGTGCAGAGCTCACAAACCCTGGGCATCAGGGAGCTCAAACCATTTGTGTGGGGTGTATGGTGTGAGAGAGCCTAATTTGGATAGATTTCACAGCAGACACCCAGGGGTGACTGAAGATCGGGTTTTAGACCTGGTGTTGCCCATTTCCAAGCCTGTGCTGGAGACCAAGGACTAGGGCGAGGTGTCCCACGCAATAGCCTGGGGCCAAGCAGTAGGCGTGGGGTAGCCTCTTGGGAAGGATGTCTCCAAACCCAGAGGCAGCCCAGAACAGAGATTGTCTCTGCTCTGGAACTGATTGGGCTTGGCAGGGGATCCCGAGGGTCCTGGACCCAGAAGAGGCACCCTGTACCTCTTTAGGTGGTGGCTGGGAAACTGGTGATTGACCCCAGTAGAGAGTTGATCAGTTGGTGGAGAGAAAGATAAAGGGAGAGGAGAGGTGTCAGCTTCCACCGGCAGCAGCCTGCCTCTGCCGCCAAGGCAGTTACATTGCCAGGTGCCTTTCCACCGTCAGCTGAGACGTGTGCACCGCCTGCCAGGCTCAGCTCGCTCTTTTTGCCTTGTCTTTCCCCTCTTGTCTCTCTTACCTCTTTTTTTTTTTTTCCTGAGACAGGGTTTTTCTGTGTAACAGCCTGGCTGTCCTGGAATTTGCCCTGTAGACCAGGCTGGCCTCGAACTCACTGAGGTCCGCCTGCCTCTGCCTCTAGAGTGCTGGGATTGAAGGCGTTCACCGCCACTGCCCAGCTCTCTCCTGCCTCCTCTTTCCTCTCCTATCTTCTTCCTTCCTCCCTTGCTTTTCTTCTTCCTCTTGTCTCTCTCTCTGTCTGCCTGCCTCTCTCATGTCCGCACTCCAACAGGGTCTTTCACTCTCCCCCTCCCCAGTAAACCTCTCGCACTAACTGTTGCATATGGTGTGTTTGTTTAGTGGCAGACCTAGGCAGGGGCCACTCAAAGGTAGGCACTTCGCCTTTCTTTTGTATTTATCCTTAACAAGCTGTTACTATTCTGACCCACCCCTTGAAATCCCACCTCTTGGGGCCACCCTGCATCCTGATGTAAAGGAAACCCCTTCCCTTCCTCTCCCCCTCTCTCTCCATTCCCACGAGGTGTGCACACCTCCGATTTCTCTCCTCTCTCTTCCTTGTCTCCCTCTTTCCTATCCTTCCCTTCATCTCTATTATAATAAACTCTCCATGCGGATGCAGCGCCTGCATGTGAATGACTTTCCATGCGCTGCCCCTGCTGCAGCCGACCTGCATGTTTCCCTGCACACGTGGGATACCCTGGCCTGGCCAGCTGGGGGTTCCCCACTCCTGCAAATTCATAACACAAGCAGCCCCCCATGTGGTCAGAGGACCCAGCCCATCAGGCTAGGAGCTCAACTTCTCCCGGGTTTTGGCACCAAAATAACAGGTTTTCTGCTCCCATTAGTAAGTTTCTCCACCAACACAGTAAGCCAGGTTGAAAGAGTATAACAACAGGTTTATTGAGCAAAGCAATTCCCAGGCAAGGTCTCCAGTCCCAGAGATGCTTGCTAAAAAGGGAGACAAATTCTTATCTCTGGGCAGAAGAACTTGTGGCCCTTCATTAACATATGACTGGTGCCTATTGTCAAGGTACCCTGGATCTCAAGCCACACCCCGCCTGCCCACACACCTCCTTTTCCCATTTAATCCTATGTGCATCTACTGAGTTTAAACAGTGTGTTCTTTTTCAATAGATTCACCGTCAGGTGGTGTCCATCTCCTCCTCTCCCCTCACATCCTCTTTCAGGTCGTGTCCATCTCCTCCTCTCCCCTCACATCCTCTTTGGGACCTGAACCCCTGCCAAAGCAGGTCTCCAACACTTTTTGTCCTTTACTCTCCTGACTCGCCCCTCCCCTGTCCTCACATTGACTGGCTCAGGGACATGTCCACCATGTACTCTCTCAGATGTTCCTGCCTCTGGCTACGCTCCCCCTCACATCTACAATAAACCTCTTCCCCCATGTCTAGGAGCAGTCATGTCCTCCTGTTTCTTTTTTCCGTTCATTTATGTGTGTGGGATTGTGCATGTGAGTGCAGTGCTCAGGGAGGTCAGAAAGCCTGGAGCTGGAGTAACAGGCAGTTGCGAGTTGTCCAGTGTGTTAATGGGAAACAGCTCAAGAAGTTTTGGCGGGTTTGGATCAAGGTGCCCCGAGGTGGGAGAGATGCGATGCAGTGGAGGCGGAAGGTAGCACGGGCTGCGGTGGAAAGTTACTGCATGGCAGGTTTTATTATAAAAGGGAGGGAGGGAGGGAGGAAGGGAGGGAGGGAGGGAGGGAGGGAGAGAGAGAGAGAGAGAGAGAGAGAGAGAGAGAGAGAGAGAGAGAGAGAGAGAGAGAGAGAGAGAGGCAGGCATGAGCTATCTCTAGCGAGGAGGGGGAGGAGTGGTTTTTTTCT
The DNA here is from genome assembly GCF_049852395.1 of Peromyscus maniculatus bairdii. Classification (NCBI taxonomy): domain Eukaryota; kingdom Metazoa; phylum Chordata; class Mammalia; order Rodentia; family Cricetidae; genus Peromyscus; species Peromyscus maniculatus. The sequence continues at coordinate 4,677,850 of NC_134855.1, read as the reverse complement.
CTTAAGGGGACTTTAATGCTAGGTAGGTCTCTAATGGGTGGGTCAGAATACTAACACAGTGTGGGTGATTGGAGCCAAACTCTGGACCTCTGCTACAGCCTCAGGCTCTCCTAACAACCTAGCCATCTTTCCAGGCCCTTGATGGACCTTTTAAATTTTTTTTTGTAACAAAAAAAGAAGAGAAAGAAAGAAAGAAAGAAAGAAAGAAAGAAAGAAAGAAAGAAAGAAAGAAAGAAAGAAAGAAAGAAAGAAAGAAAGAAGGAAGGAAGGAAGGAAGGAAGGAAGGAAGGAAGGAAAGAAAGAAAGAAAGAAAGAAAGAAAGAAAGAAAGAAAGAAAGAAAGAAAGAAAGAAAGAAAGAAAGAAAGAAAGGGGTATTTGTAGCTACAAAGCAGAATATATGTTTTTTTACTATGTTTTTTTCTTTTATGTTTCTGGTATTTGATTAGCATACTTAGGTCACCAAATTAAATACTGAATGACCATGATGATGACAATAATAACATTAGGACATGGAGATGAGTTGAAAGCTGTGCTATGAATCCATAATTGAATGAGTCCTAAGGAAATTGAATCAGTCTTTTTCCTGTGCTCATAAGAAATGCTCCAATAAGAACAGGGACGTCCTTAATTATCTTGTACTTTAACTGCTGACCCCGGCTGCTCTTGCTGCCTTTGACGCTGTCAGAACAGGAACAACAAGCTGGCGTCCATGCTGCTCTGTCCAGGATGGCAAATCTGCTATTTCTCTGGGTGAGTTAATTCTAATTTACTGCTGCACAGTAAGACATCTTTTCTTTCCTTCAGGAAATTGCTCTAGGATGTGAGTCATCACCAGGGGATTTTGTTCATCTGGGCTGTGGCAGCAGATCCATTACGTCACAGTACGTGGTAAGACATCAGGAGTTCAGCTTTAGGGACTTGGGGGGGGGGCATTACTATAGATAGCACTGTTGGTATTTGATAGATTTGTCTAAGGGACAGTCATTAATTTGCTTTATAAGTTCCTGTAGCCAATGTTTATTGAAGATCTACTACATGCCAGAGCGCATGCTAGATGTTCACGGTGTATCAGTAAACAAAATGACTGTTGTGCCCAGGTCGCAAGACCCCCAAGCAAGACCACCACAGAGCCAATGTCTGATGCAAGCACACAGAGGTTTTTATTAACAAAACAAGCAAGCTTGGTCCACCATCCAACACCCGACACAGCGGATGGAGGAGAACGGCCCCGATCACTCACTTGAAGGGGTTTATATAGGAAAGGTTTACATGCAGCTTGGGACTGGACGAGGGGGCTGGGGTGAGGCAGTTCTTTGAAGTTACTGGCTGAACTATAAGCATGAGGTTACTGATGGCTAACAGGATTCAGGGTATCTTGGAGACATAAATTTTTACTCTCTATGTCCTGCTTTTGTTGAACCCAGGATAAATACATTCAGATTTATTGTTCCAGTCCTACTCTCCTCTAAGGTCAACTTCTGGTCAGTTGAGCCCATTACTCCCCATATCTTGTTTTGACAAGTCCAGGATACATAGATTTATTGTCCCAGCCTTAAGTTCAACTTCTGATCACTTCTAAAACTGCTGGTCAGCAAATACCTTCGGAGGAGGGGAGGGGGAAGCATCTCTCAAGATGGCTACTGATTTTTCCCCTTCAATGACAACTATTCCTGTCCTTACTGATCTAATTGTTAGAGTTTCTATTACAAAGTCTCACAGATTGGGTGGCTTAAGCACCAGAAATTTGTTTTTCTTGTTCTAAAGCAGTGGTTTGTAGCTGGAGAGTTTTCTTTCCAGGTCCTGCCAAGGCCCAGCAGTCCCTTAGCCCACTTATAAAGTAAACATACAGACACTTATATTATTTAAACTGCTTGGCCATTAGCTCAGGCCTATCATTGTCTAGCTCTTACTCTTATATTCAGCCTATTTCTATTAATCTATGCTTTGCCACGTGGCTCATGGCTTACTGGTACCTTACATTTTTCTTGTCCTGGTGGTGGCTTCAGGCAGTCTCCTCCTTCCCTTCCTGTTCCCTCAATTTTCCTCTCTGTTAGTCCCGCCTATATTTCCTGTCTGGCTACTGGTCAATCAGTGTTTTATTTATATAGAGCAATATCCACAGCAGTGGTTCTCAGCCTTCCTAAGGCTGCAGCCCTCTAATATAAATTCTCATGTTGTTGTAACCCCAACCATAAAATTGTTTTGTTGCTACTTCATAACTGTGATTTTGCTACTGTTATGAATTGTAATGTAAATATCTGATATGTGACCCCTGTGAAAAGGTCATTCAACCCCCACAAGGGGGTACAACCCACAGGTGGAGATCTGCCTTTCTTGTGTTGGGGCAGGGGCTGATATTTTTCCCTAAGGACTATAAGAGAATGATTTTAAGAGTCTGTCTCTTCGATTTGTAAATAACTCTCATTTCTCCATATCATTACATGTCCTTCCCTATTCGCTTGTGTCTAGATTTCCTTTTTTTTTTTAGAATACCCTCCTATTGGATTTGGGTCTACCCTAACAATCTAATTTCAACTTAATTACCTTATAGATCTTGTGTGTACCTCGGCACACAGCTGTTTTTGGAAACAGTCCGGTAGAATGGGATTCTGTTTTGCCCTTGACTTACAAGTCTATTACGCTGAGTTCTAAAGCAATGGGCTGATTTGTTTGGTGGAGAAAATTTCCAGATAGCCCAATAGGTGGCGTTCCTTCCCAGCACCTCTAATCAGGATTGGAGTGAGGAGGTATGTAACTTGAGTTTTCCTGCCTTGCCCACAGTCAGAACAAATCTTTGTCACCTGCCAGTCCCACAGCTGCTCAGACCCAACCAAGTAAACACAGAGACTTATATTGCTTATAGCTTAAATTAATCCATTCCCATAAATCTATACCTTGCCACGTGGCTCGTGGCTTACTGGTATCTTCACATGATGCTTGTCATGGTGGCAACTGGCAGTGACTCCTTCTGCCTTCCTGTTCTTTCTTTTCTCCTCTCTGTTAGTCCCACCTATACTTCCTCCTGCCTGGCCACTGGCCAATCAGTGTTTTATTTATTGCCCAATCAGAGCAACAGATTTGGCATACAGACCATCCCACAGCAGAGGTACAGAAAAAGATGGAGCAGGAAGGTTGGTCAAGGAAAGGAGAAGTGTGGACAAGAACCGGGTGTGGTGGTGCATGCCTCAGTCCCAGTGGGAGCAGAGGATCAGGAGTTCAAAGTCACCCTCAGGTACACAGTGCCTGTGTTCCAGGCCTGTCTCAAACATAAGCAAACGCCAAAATAAAGATGTGGACGAAGCAGGTTCAAACAGAGAAGCGGAGCCGTGGAGGGAAGCCTTGCCCTCTGTGCAAAGGGGATTGGGGGCCCCACTTCTCCCCCAAATTCTGCTTCCTGTCTGCTGCCCATGCTCCTGCCTCCATGGGCTAGACGGCTGCAGGTGCCATGTTTTCCCTGGGATGACAGGCAGTATCCCCACTGAGCCAATACAAACCTCCCTCCTTCCAGAGGTTTCTGTCAAGTCACCATGACAAGAAAAAAAAAGTAACTAATGCAAAAAGGAAACTGAAGCCATGCAGTTTGAGAAGGGAGAAAACAAAATCTCTTTTTGTTTAGAAAATCTCAAAGAATTGACAGAAGACCTCTTTATAGAGAGTGATTGCAGCAAAATGGCTGGAGTCGGTTAATATTCAAGAGAGTCAGTCGCTTCCTCAAATATCATCAATAAACAGGTGGGATTTGAAGTTAAGAACAAGACACGATCTCTATTAGCCTTGGCCGCTGGAGGGAGAGTGGGGGAGACACTTGTATTCTTTCCTAAATCGGTGCTTTCTCTGTCCAATGTGTAGAACCTTATAGTGTGTGCAGCCCCAGCATGTGTCTCTAAGGTCAGTGTCACTGAAGTGTGCATACACATCAGCTCATGCTCCAGTGTCCTGGGACCACAGCCATTCACACCTGTCTGTCAGTCTCCGCCCCAGAGATCATCAATTTCAGGAATAGCTGCCAGTGCCCTGAGTGAGAGAGGGGAACTGGAGCCCTCCCTCTCCTTTCAACAATGGCTGTAGTTAGTTAGTTAGTTAGTTAGTTAGTTAGTTAGCTATTTTCCAGACAGGGTTTCTCTGTGTAGCCCTGGCTGCCCTGGAACTCGCTCTGTAGTCCAGGTTGGCCTTGAACTCAGAGACCTACCTGCCTCTGCCTCTTAAGTGCTGGGATTAAAGGTGTGCACCACCACTGCCCAGCCAGTGGTTGTATTTTTAAAGCTTAATTTGGGAATAATTTTGTGTTTACAAAAGAGTCTTAAAAACTGGGACAGATAGTTCCCCTATCCTTTTCACCAAGCCTTCTCTCGGGTTACCATTGCACATAATCATAGCATATTATCAAAACTAAGAAATGACGGCAAGTGCCACTGTTAACTAAACCAGGCTCCAGTCAGATGTCACCAGTTCCCCACTGATGCTCTTGTTCTGTTTTAGAAATTCTCACTGTACCTGGCTGTCATGTTTCCTTGGTTTCTCATCTATGACAGCTCTTGAGTCTGTCTTTTCTTGACTTTAGACACTTGAGGAGTACAGGTCAGGTTGGAGGACCTCTCTGTAAGAGTCTGTGGTGTATGTCGTTTCAGATCGTGGCTTTCCTTACAATATTTCAAGTCATTTTCCTTGAGGATGACTTCTAAAATTTTGTGTACTGATAGGTTTGTGGGATTTAAAAATCCATTTACTATGTTTTAGTGGAGTTTCAGAGGTAGTGAAATTGTATTGTTATATTTAATCTGCCACCTCTATCTGGGAGATAAACATTTTGAGAGAAACATTTTTCCATCACTGGGATTGCTGATAATCTGTGGTTAATGTTGTCATAATTCTGACATGGGTATTATCCACAAATGTCAATAACTTGTTTTGTGCCATTGTTATATTCTGTAAGAACTGAATGAGAGATGCAGTTCAATCCACAGCCTGTAAAAATTAATCACTACATTTCCTCAGCCCTCAGGATGCTGTCCATGTTCCTAGCATAAAACATAAACCCCACAGTCTAGCCCCACATGGCCTTTCCAATTTCTCTCATTTCTCCAATCATAGTACTACTTCCTGCTTACAATGAACCAATGGCTTCTGTCAATATGCCATAACACATATAGGCAAAGGCTTCTGTATTTTTGTTTTCTAGACTGACTTCTATCTGGTAAGTTCTCATCAGAACTGTCAAAATTGAGAAGGGAGTTTTTGTTAGAGCAAAGCCTTCCATGTCGACAAGAAAAGTAGGGAAAAATTGATTCAACTCTGCCCTTTTGTAGACAGGACATGCACACACTTTCTTACCATAATACAAGTCCAAAAAATGTTCCTGCTTAGCAAGATGTGCTATTTTACCTACAGCCAGAAATAAATAGGTAACAGCCCTTCATGTCCTGTCACACTATCAAAGGTAGTGTGGAATCTTTTCCTAGTTCAGGATCCCCAGAGTGGCAGTCCTGAGATTCCTTTGCTGGAGACAACAGAAAGCCTGCTCACAAGCACTATTCTGACTCATCTATACCATAACACATCTGACTGTTGCTTCTGGAAATTGCCTGGGGACAGGAGAAGGCTCTCCAGGGGTGTTGCCAGCCACTAGGCCACTCTAAATCTACCCAGTGGTGCCCAAAGTGTCAGTGGTTAAGAATGTTGCATGGCTTCTTTAAGCAAGACTTAACAGGAAAATTACTGAACAAATATCTGAGCTCACAACTATGCCTATTTCTGCTGATAAAACCACTTATTCTTCTTTTGAGAAGTTCATAGCTTGCTCTATTGTGCCCCGGTAGAAACGGAATGATTAACATGAGATTCTAAATGATTATCTTCACTGCCCATTATGAACAATAGTTGTTTGGGTAATACATTAAACACCAAGCCAAAGCTGGACATGCACAACAGCCGTCTATCATCAAATGGAGATTATGTGTCAGTTCAGACTCCAGTAAGTCTAGAAGACAGAGGTTTTACATGAACACACTCATCATTCTGGCACCTACAGCATCTACTTTTGCTGCCAGTGGCCCCTTCCTCACCTTCCATGTAACAGTTTTATGAGGAATTCCTTAAAACACCTTGAAGGAAGAAGAATAAACTTTGGACTCCATTCACAAAAAGATCTCTATCATATGCCAGTACAAGCATAGTCACTTAGGGATGCCACTGAAGAGGGATAGTCAAGACAAGTCCTAGGCAGCAGGACCTTGAGCAGAGTATCTTGCTGTCACTATGGCTAGGAAGCCAGGGTAGCCTGAGATACAGGGCTGCATTTACTTATGGGATGCAGATCTTTAGTATTGGTCAGAAACTTGAAAAGAACATGTTTGAAAGACTGATAACAAGGAAGCTTGAAGAGGAGACACGAGTGGATCTTTCAGAAATGAGCACAGAGAAACTAGCATGAATACCTACCAAGCACAGATATCCTGGCGAAGGCCTTGTAACAGAGATGGACAGGATGGCTTGTTCTGTGGCTGTCATTCTTGATCTTTCTGCACCCTAGTGTTTAATGGATCTGTGCACCAAGTGTCCACAGGATGACATCAGTAGGTTCTTCGGGAAGCAGCTCCGATTAAGAAGTGACAATCGGTTACTTTCCATGTTGTGCCATCTAGTGTTCATTCTCATGTACTTCTCGGTCCTGGTTAGGATGAAAAGACACGCAGAAGGCTTGTTCTCTCAGAGTGGCCCTCACATCGGCCCTTGTTCCTACACTTCTGGTTTGTTTGGTCTTGCATCTCATGCACCAGCTCAGCTTGGTGAGTTGCCCACACCCTATTGGTCCCATGCTACCCCTATACTCCCAGGAGGCCTAGCTCAGGTTGTGCAGCAGCCTTCCTCATGCCTGTGTTTCCCAGTCCCCACATTCCCAGGTATAGTTCAGGTATTGCAGCTTGTGCACCAGCTCAAGCCAACCCAGCCATGTGTCACAATTGTACATTTTTTTGGTTATCACTGAATTGGAATCACCCCTGTCTCTGCAATCAAAAATCAACACTGAGTATGTAAAGGACTGATTTACCAACTCTTTATATTTGATCTAAAATGAAACAAGCTTGGGTAACAGCAAAAACAGACCCAAATTTCTACCCAATAAAGGCAGGCTAGAATCAGACGTACAGCTAAGGAAAGAAGCCCATGCAACCAGGTCATGTCAGAAAACCACAAATAATGCAAAAGACCAAGACCGTACAGGCTCCCCTACACCCTCTAGAATATAGAAATGTTCTCCAATACAATTTCTAGATGAAACTCAGTACACAGAATTTGAAAGAACGATCATAAACACAATCAAATAATTCAAGGAATTCAAAGAAGAAATAAACAAACAGGACTGGAATAAACTCCTGGATGAAGTTCAAGAAAGAAAACCTAAATACATGTCTGAACAAAATGATGAAGACAATTTAGGATTTGAATTCAGTAATCAGAAGTACTGAAGAAAATTCAAGCTGAGATGAAGATGGAATTAAAAACTCAACAACCCAATTAAAAAGCTCAGGAAAGCCTTTACAAGTACAACTCAAATGACAGAGAATCTAGAAAACAAATGAGCCAACTGAAAAATAGGCAATGGAAATGAATAGTGAGTTCTCAAAAGGAGAAATTAAAAATGACTAATGAACATCTTAAAAAGTTTTGAAGATCCTTCAATTAGAAAAAATGAAAATTAAAACTGCTTTGAGAATTCATCTTGTCCCAGTCAGAATGCCTAAGATCAAGAAAACAGAACAAATAATCCAATTAAAAGACTGGGTGCAGATCTGCTGTGGAATAATCTTTTTGTACACTGTGAAGATGTGTTGCTCTTGTTACTAAAAACAGACTGGCCAATAGCTAGGCAGAATTTCAGAGGCAGAGAGAATGCTGGGAAGAAGGCGAGTGGAGTTGGAGGAGCCATACAAGGAAAGAGCAACATGGGAGGTTCATAGATGAGGTAAATGAGCCCCGGGGCAGCACATAGATGAATAGAAATGGGTTAATTTAAGTTGTAAGGGCTGGCTGGAGACAAGCCTAAGCTATCAGCTCATCATTTATAATTACTAATAAGTCTCTGTGTGGTTATTTGGGAAGAAGCTGGTGGGACAGAGCTGATTGGTGGTCTACACAGAAAAGTCTACCTATACAGATCTAAACAGAATTCTCAAATAAGAAACTCAAAATAGCTAAGAAACAAAGAAATGTTTAAAATCTTTAGTCATCGGGGAAATGCAAATCAAAATGACTCTGAGATTCCATCTTACACTCATCAGAATGGCTAAGATCAGTAACACAAGTGACAGCTCATGCAGTGAGGATGTGGAGCACAGGGAACACTCCTCCACTGCTGGTGGAAGTGCAAACTCGTACAGCCACTATGACAATCAGTATGGTGGTTTCTCAGGAAGATGGGAATCAATCTTGTCCAAGATCCAGCTGTATCACTCTTAGACATGTACCCAAAGGCTGCCTCATCCTACCACAGAGATACTTGTCCATGTTTATTGCTGCTCTATTCATAATATTCAGAAATTGGAAACAACCTAGATATTCCTCAACAGAAGAATGGATAAAGAAAATGTGGTACTTTTACACAAATGGAGTATCACTCAGCTGTTAAAAATAACAAATCATGAAATTCACAGGTAAATGAATGGGAGTAGAAAAAAACAAATATGGTATATATTCGCCTACATGCAGATATTAGTTGTAAAGTCAATGATAACCAAGCTAAAATTCATAGGACCACAGAGGTTAGGAATAGAACGTGGGACTAGGGTGGACAGAAAGACCTTGTTAGGAAAGGTAAATAGACTAGATATCATGGACGGGGACAGATGGGAGAATCAGGTGGGGGGTGAGAGGGAAGTGCAGGGAGAGACAACTAAAATGAAGGGCCATTTGAGGGGTAGTATGGAATCCTAACACAGTAGAAGTTTCACACACACACACACACACACACACACACACACACACACACACACACACAGAGGTCATCTAACAGAGATTGCCAAATAATGGAGACAGAGCCCCACTGGCCATCTCTTGTCACCAAATGAAGCTTCAAGTTCCAAGACTGGGTTACATCTAATTGGGTTTTGGCCTAAGGAGTCCCATGGGAATCCCCAAACCACCCAGGCTCTTGTCAAGACTATTGGTTGCTCTCCACAAACTGACGGCAAGTCCCCATTGCTGAAGATAACACATACAACTCATTGAACACGGAGAAGTCAAGCTGGTACCTACACAGAGCCTTCATCCCTAGCATGCTGGTGCAGGAAGATACTGTGCACACTACCAAAGGAGAAACGGAACAACCCAGACACAAACCCTTGCACTGACTGCGGTGTCCTGCTCTTGGGAGCCATGTGGCCTAGTTCCAGATCAGCATATGAACGCTTGTCCAATGGGTCTCTGTGAGGCAAGACCTTTGGAGATAGTCTCTTATCGGCAAGGACCAATGGACCTCGGGACAGTGCAGAATACTGCTGGGACTGCACAGCCTGAATACTCTCTTCTCTCATAATATTGATGATTCTCTTGGCAGTTTTTAGTTTCACTTTGTCAGTTACACATGGAACAGATGTAATTCCCATAATTACATTTTTTTTTTCTAACATTTTCTCCTAAAATTCTTTGGGAACTGATGCTTCTCAGGTTTCTTATTTGGAAATACCAGCTGTCACCCTAGACCCTGGGAACTTTTCTGATCAGTGCTGACAGGATCGGAGGCAATAAAATTTAATGGGCACATATAAGAAAGGAACACAGGAGACATTAACTACATCTAATTCTGGAGAAAAAAAAAGTTAAGATGGAAAAAGAGTGCCTTATCAAAGTTTGTTTTTTTTTTTTTTATAGAGAGGCTTAGGTATGTGGGACCCTTTTGTGCAACAAAGGAACAGTTGGCGAAATACAAGCTAACTGTATGCAAGCAGTTTATGGTGAATTGCCCTATTTCTATAAATATGCTTTGTTAAGTTTTGAATGATATTGTTGTTCTTTTTTTTTTTTTTTTTTTTTTTGGTTTTTCCAGACAGGGTTTCTCTGTGTAGCTTTTGCGCCTTTCCTGGGACTCACTTGGTAGTCCAGGCTGGCCTCGAACTCACAGAGATCCACCTGGCTCTGCCTCCCAAGTGCTGGGATTAAAGGCATGCGCCACCACCACCCGGCTGATATTGTTATTCTTGAGAATGTGTGTCTGTGTTTTCACCTTTTAGCTTTATAAGGACAGGATGTGACTGGCTTGATATTTAGCCAAGCTAACAAAATGCTGAGCATTGCTTTTGGTTTAAAAGTTGTTTTGATGTAAAAAATTGGGGAAAACATTTGTTTTTTTATGGAGAGTAATGTTAAAGGGTAGGGAAAACACACTTGCTTTTGAAGTATAAATAAAGATGGCTCAAGATACCTAGGCAGCCACTGGTGTGAAACTCTTCTGGTGGTTGGACACCTTTTTCCTTGCACTGATGCTCTTTCCTGGTCTCAGGAACTGAACCCAGCTGCAGTGGGATTGTGGCATCCTACCTGCAAGGCATGCCAGCAGCACAATGGTGGCACAAAGCTTGTGGGAGTGAGAAAAACAATATTTGACCCCACTCCACGAGAGGGAACCCATATCCAACAGTGCTTGGCGGCCAAAAACCCGAGACTAGATAGACCAGGGACCTAGGAACCAAATACTGCTGGTCTAAAAAAAAAGTGGTGATAAAATGACTCCTAATGACCTTCCTTTATACTCATAGATCAGTGCCTTGCTCAGACATCATTAAAGAAACTTCCTCCTGCAGCAAGTTGGAACACATACAGAGACCCACAGCTAGATATGCTGAAAGACAGAGACCTAGGAACACTCAGTCCTAAACAGGAGGTCTCCATCAAATCCCTCCCCTCAGGGCTCAAGGAACCCCATGGAAGAGGAAACAGAAAGAGCATAAGAGCCAGAAGGATGGAGGACACCAGGAAAAGGAGGCTCGCTAAATCAACATGAGCAAAGCCATATGAATTCACAGAGACTGAGGCAGCATGCACAGGTCCTGCGTAGGTCTGCATCAGGTCCTTTGCGCATGCATGCACGTACACACACACTCACACACACACATTATGGCTTTCAGTTTAGTGTTTGTATGGGATTCCTGAGTGTGCAAACAAGTGGGTTTCTGCTTCTTGTACTTTCTCTTGGACTTTTTTCCTTTGTTTTGTCAAATTTTGATGTGAAATATTTCTTTACACTGTGTAAAGATGTCTTACTCTGATTGGTTTCATAAAAAGCTGAATGGCCAATAGCTAGGCAGGATTTCTGGACAGAGAGAACACTGGGGAGAAGAACACTGGCGGAGATGCCAGGACACAGAAAAAGCAACATGGGCATTACAAAGTGAAGGTAACTGAGCCATGTAAAAGAAATAGATTAAAAGAAATTGGTTAATTTAAGTTATGAGCTAGTTAGAAACAAGCCTACACCATTGGCAAACTTTCATAACTAATATAAGACTCCGTGTCTTTTCTTTAAGCTGACAGCCCAAAGAAAGTCCTAACCACAGATGGCATCCACTGTGGGGGCACATATTTCCACACAGGACCTGAGAAAGCTTAAAAGCAAATTCCCAAACCACAAACTCAGAGCCAGGTGCTGCTTTCTACTTCAGCAGTCTCTCAGGCAGGCCGCTACCTGCTGGCTTAAGCCACCAACGTGCCATGAGCTAAGCTGTATGGTAGGTTTAAGGTTTGATTCATGTGGCCAGAGAATGTTGCAGGCATCCAGTAAAGTAGGGTCTAGACAAGAAAAGAAGAAAAAAAGTATAGACAGCCATAGAAAAAAAAGTTTAAAAATTATAAGATCTTTAAAGAAAAAATAAAGTTTTATATATCTATTTAAAAAGCCACATAAAGATGGAAAATATTCTAACACAGTGTTTGGACCTTATATAGTGCTTTGTTAATTTTGAATTTTTTAAATGTTAATAAACAGAGAACAACAGGTGCTGAGAGACATTGGATTATAAAATGGACTACTGAATTAAATCAGCCTTGATACTTTAGGGATGTCTATTTAGCTTCAAAATAGAAGTTCAGAATGAAAAATTTGTTATGTTGGAGAAAAGTAACTGCTTTTGTTTCCACAAAAAATGAAAGGCTGTGGATTCCTTCAAGGTTGATAGAGATCAGATTTGATTGGGGAGACCTCTGAAAATCCTGGCTACAGACATAAAGAAATAAACCTCAAAAACTACTAGAGAGGTGATTTATATTTTACCTGCTGAAACATAACACAAAAAAAATCACCTTTGGCTGGTCCATGGGTGTTAATGCAGTCCATACCTGTGTTAATGCAGTTATGTATTGACAGTGTGTGTTTTCAGAGCAAGGAGACCAGACGCCAATGAAAACGGGTGGCCCAGGTGATCCAGGCTCTCAGACGCCTCTGCTGCAGTTCCTCAGAGTTAGTTCTGCATCCAGAACAGCTGCAAGGGTGATAGCCGAGGTGGTCCAGCCTCACAGACCACTCCAGCCAGGACTGCAGATCAGCCTTGCACTTTCCCTTTGCACAGAGACTGGACAACAATGTTACAGCTAGCTCTCCCAGGACTTGACCATCATCTTAATTTTCTCAGGGTCCCCTAAAGATTCCATCACCCCAGACAACAGAAAGCAGTCTGGAGAACATGATGCCCACATTCCCAAAAGGTAGGATGCATGGTTTTTGGTCATTTGGTGGGTTGTGGATGTTTGTCATCATTTAGAGAGGTTGGTTACAAGTTATTGGTAAAAGTTAGAAAAAAACATAAACAAAGAAGATTAGATTCAAGGATCTCTTTCTGAAGAGAAAAAGGGTGATGTAGTATAGAAATGATAAGATAAAATGTGGATTGTTGAGTCTACTTTTGAACAACCACTAGTCTCAAATATTTTACATTGGTATGGAATTTTGCATAATGTTAAAAATTAAGATTATTTTGTTATTATACACACACACACATATATATACATACAGGTTAATAGTCATCTATAACAATCAAACTTACAGTCATGTTAGGTATGTTTTCAAGGTCATACACAGATATATTAGATAGATAGGTGATCTTCAAATACTTCAAAGATCTACAGAATATGGCATTTAAGATGTTTTAATAACACAAGGTTTTTCATAACAGTGAGACATCTCTGCTTCTGGCAGCACCAATTTACTTTAAAAAAGGATCATGGGCATCAAAGAATCTCCATATGGAGTTTGCTTTCTTTGTGGTAAAAGCTAGCCATCTGGGCAAGAAACTGCCCTTGTCTCAACTGCTGACAGTATGCTGTTCAAAATGGACAAGCAGGACACAAAAGAAAGGACTGCTGAACTTTGCCAGGACAGGGTAGGATAGTCCTTCAAAATTCCTGCTTCACAAAAATGTCTGTCAGATATTCTAGGCCTGTAGGGTTGGATGGAGATTGGATGCCCCAATGTTGCAGAGGAACCCTTGGGTTACTGTCCAGGCAGCCAGATGTCTCTGTGACTTCATAGTTTTGGAAGTTTTTTGCTCTACACTTCCTGTATACTCAAGTAATATTTTATCCTTCTCAGTCTCTGATGGAGTTGAAGATGGGATTGTTTACAGTTATAGTTTTCTTTGTTATCAAATTAAAAAAAACTTACAAAGAGATGTAAAATGTATAAGGTTGAGAGACATAAAAGCTTAAATTGTTTATCTAAGAGAATATTTTGATGTCTAAAAAGATAGTTTCAAGATGATAATACAAGTTATGATAAAAAATGATTTGGGTATAAAACTTTAAATTCATCAAGGTAAGATAGATAACAGTGTATTTTCTCTGAATACGCCAAATACAAATGGACTGGACATCATGAATATAATTTTAAACCTGATATTGTTCTTATTGTTTATAGTTTTATTATGTTAGAGTTAAAGCCTTTCCTTTTTATTTAGACAAAAGGGGGAAATGTGGAATATTCCTTTACACTATGTGAAGATGTGTCACTCTGACTGGCTTAATAAAAAACCAATAGCTAGGCAGGATTTCCAGACAGAACACTGGGAAGAAGGGTGGAGCCACCAGAATACAGAGCAAGCAGCATGGGTATTACAAAGTAAAGGTAACCAAGCTACATAAAAGAAGTAGATTAAAAGAAATGGATTAATTTAAGTTATAAGAGCTAGTTAGAAACAAGCCTAAGCTATTGGCCAACCTTTCATAATTAATAATGTCTCCTTATGGTTATATAGGAACTGGTGGGTGGGGCAGAGAAAGATTCACTAGTCTGATGTGTTAGTTTTTGCTTTATCTTATTATATTATATTATATTATATTATATTATATTATATTATATTATAATCCCTTTAAAATTATTAATGTTGTAGAATATTCCTTTACACTGTGTGAAGATGTGTCACTGTGATTGGTTTAATAAAGAGCTGAATGGCCAATAGCTAGACAGGAAGGGGTTAGGTGGGACTTCTGGGGACAGAGAGCTCTGGGAAGCAGAAAGGAGGTTGCCAGCCAGACGCAGGGGAAGCAGGATGGGTAGTAAAGAGTAAAGGTAACTGGGCCACATAAATTAATGTAGATTGAAGCTGGGCAGTAGTGGCACACGCCTTTAATCCCAGCATTCGGGAGGCAGAAGCAGGCGGATCTCTGTGAGTTCGAGGCCAGCCTGGTCTAGAGCAAGATCCAGGACAGGTATCAAAACTACATGGAGAAACCCTGTCGCAAAAATACAAAAAAATAAGAATGTAGGGCCGGGCGGTGGTGGCGCACGCCTTTAATCCCAGCACTCGGGAGGCAGAGGCAGGCGGATCTCTGTGAGTTCGAGGCCAGCCTGGGCTACCAAGTGAGTCCCAGGAAAGGCGCAAAGCTACACAGAGAAACCCTGTCTCGAAAAACCAAAAAAAAAAAAAAAAAAAAAAAAAAGAATGTAGATTGAAGCAATGGGTTAATTTAAGTTATAAGAGCTAGTGGGGGGCCGGGCGGTGGTGGCGCACGCCTTTAATCCCAGCACTCGGGAGGCAGAGCCAGGTGGATCTCTGTGAGTTTGAGGCCAGCCTGGGCTACCAAGTGAGTTCCAGGAAAGGCGCAAAGCTACACAGAGAAATCCTGTCTCGAAAAACCAAAAAAAAAAAAAAAAAAAAAAAGAGCTAGTGGGACAAGCGACAAGCTTAAGCTAAGGCCAAGCTTTTATAATTAGTAAGTCTCTATGTCATTTTTGTGAGCTGGTGGCCCAAAGAAAAATCTGTTATTTTATTTGAAATGTATGTGTGTGAGTATGTAAAGGAGCCTATGCAGGTTAAAAGAGGAATCCCCTAGAACTGGAGTTACAGGCCGCTGTGAGCTGCTGTGTGGGTACTCATTGCTGAACCTGAGTCTTTTGCAAGAGTGGTAGGTGCTCTTAACTGCAAAGCCATCTCTCCAGCTTCCACGCCTCATTTCTTATTAAGACCCAGAACTGAGCCCTTGGGTCTTGGCTGGCCTGGAGGATAATTTCATTAAAAAGTATTATATTTTATTTAAAACTACCTTTTGCCTGTGTTTCTGGTTTGTTGTCCTTATGCCTGGTGCTTTTTTGTGTGTGAGACAAGGTTTCTCTGTATAGCCCTGACTGCCCTGGATCTTGCTCTATAGATCAGGTTGGCATCGAACTCACAGAGATCCCCCTGCCTCTGCTTTCTGAGTCCTGGGATTAAAGGTGTGCGTGACCACCGCCTCATACTCTTTAGGATGCCGATTCTCCAATTGTCCTTGAAACTCATAGCAGACTTATTCATCAATGTCTTCTCCAAAAAGGAGTTGTTGTGGTATTGCTGTTTCTTCTGGGCATACAATGCCTACTGTCCATCATGGAGTAGAGATTGCTGAGGTGACTGAGAGAACATATTGACCTCTGTAATGGTGGCAAGAAAATAAGCAAAATACCACAGAGATAGCTGGGTGTGTGGTGATGGTAATAGGCCTGTGAACACTCTAGTCTCAGAGGGAATGGAGAGTCACCAGACTCTCAGGTGGCCTAGGTGGTACTAGTGCATACAGGAGTTGGGAGGTTGCCTGAACGGGATGCTCCACTGGCTGTTTCCATGAGGTCATCACCTCATACTGACCGTGAATTTTCCGACGATGGAGATCCCTTTCAGTTACCCATGCTCCTTTAAGTAACCGTTCATCCACATTTCTATCACTGACTCGGTAAATAAACTTATTGGCTCGCCCACCCCATATAGAAGAAAAAAGAAAAAGGAAACAGCTAACAGCAAATGCTGCAGAGGATGAAAAGGGAACATGAGTTCACGGTTGGTGGGATTGCAAACGGGTGCAGCCACTCTGGAAGTCAGGGTAGGGAATTCTTGGAAAGCTGGAAGTAGATCCTCCAAACAGCCCCGCTGCATCACTGCAAAGGAACCGACGTCCTCCTTCAGAGAGACTTGCTCAGCAGTGTTCATTCTCGCTCTGTTCACAATGGCTGGGAAATGGCATCAATCTAAATGTCCTCCACTGGTGAATGGATAATAAAACTCCATGCCATAAGTGTGTCTGCACTCACATACATATCTACACACATCAACACACCCAAGCATACAAACACATGATAAATGAATAATATATAAAATTTAAAAGAAATGCTTTTAATTTCTCCTTTCTTTTTCATGTGTCTATCCTCTCTGTTTTTGACATTAAAATCTGCTCCTTCATTTCATGTTCATCCATATGACCGTGATCTAGAACTTGAATGCATCTCTTGGAGGGACCTATTTCAACTCTTGCAGTGAGTTATTACATCATATGAAGGGTGCATGAGTTAACACACTTATGCCTGTTGCTGTCAACTTTGACGTGGTGGTTTTACTTCCTCTATTGCAGAGTTACTTTTTCTTTCAACTTCTATATTGATACGTTTGGAAGGAAGTCACTATATGCAAATGCAGTTAGTGAGTGGCGAGTTCTTCTCCACCTCCTTGGGGATTGGATTTACCTGGAGTTATTTCACAATTATTTACTTTTTCAGATCCATATAGATATTAATTTTATAGTTGGAGTTAGAATACACTTGCATTACCTCTTTATTCAAACTGTCTCGTTGGAAACTCTGTCTTTTGGCTTCTGTGTTCTTTAGGGAACAATTTTATCAACTAGAGTTCAATTTTTATATATTGTTCTTTTTTATTTTAGACTTACAATCTTTTCCTTTCTAGAATTTCTTCCTCAAATCCCAAAGTTACACTAGTATATTTTCTTCTCTACCTCCTCATTGAGGCAATTCTATATATTTCTCATGGTCTGCTTTTTAACCCCTAGTCTCCTGTGAGATTTTGAAAAACAAAAACCTGCAGGCATTGAGTATTGCTTAAGTCTGTCATGTGCTATAAAATTCTATGAGTTTAAAGCATGAATAATGAACAGCACACAGCCACAGGCACAGTGGCCTGCAGAATAATCTCACCACGAAATTCCTGTGCTGTGCTTATTGCTTATTTAAATATCCTCTCCTCAGGCCACTGGCACCCACTGATCAGCACTTTGCCTTTTCCCAAATGTCATGGAGAGTGACTTGTGATGGTCAATTACATGCATCAACCTGAGTAAGTTAAAGTGTGGTTAGACAGCTGGTAAAATATTATTTCTGAGTGTGTCTGTGGAAGTCTTTTTATTTAAAATTTTTTTATTTTACATACCAACCACAGATCCCCCTCTCATCCCCTCCAAAAGGGTAAGTTCTGTCATGCAGAGATAGCAAAACATTCAGTTGAGGCAGGGCCCAGCCCTTCCCATCTGCCTCAAGGGTGAGCAAGGTGTTCGATCACAGGTAATGGGATCCAGTAAGCCAGCTCATGTACCAGGGATAGATTCTGATCCCACTGCCAGGGCCCCCTCAGACAGACCCAGCTACACAACTGTTTCCTGTATGCAGAGGGTCTAGTCCGGTCCCATGCAGGTTCTACAGCTGTTGTTTTAAAGTTCGTGAGTTATTAGTCTCCTCTTTAAATAATAAGACAAAATGACAGCCTACGGAATGGGAAAAGATCTTCATCAACCCCATACCTGGCAGAGGGCTGATCTCCAAAATATATAAAGAACTCAAGAAACTAGACATGGGCTACAGAGCTAAACAGAGGATTCTCAACAGAAGAATCTCAAATGGCCAAAAGACATTTAAGGAAATGCTCAACATCCTTAGTCATCAGTGAAATGTAAATCAAAATGACACTGAGATACCATCTCACACCTGTCAGAATGGCTAAGATCAAAAACACTGATGATGCCAGGTGGTGGTGGTGCACGCCTTTAATCCCAGCACTCAGGAGGCAGAGGCAGAGGCAGGTAGATCTCTGTGAGTTTGAGGCCAGCCTGGGCCACAGAGTGGTTCCAATAAAGGCTCCAAAGATACACAGAGAAACCCTGTCTCAAAAAACCAAACCAAATCCAAAACAAAATCAAAAACCAAAAAAATCACTGAAGAAGCTTATGTTGGAGAGGATACAGAGCAAGGGGAACACTCCTCCACTGTTGGTAGGAGTGCAAACTTGTACAGCCACTTTGGAAATCAGTATGGAGGTTTCTAAGAAAATTTGGAATCACTCTTCCTCAAGACCCAATGACCCACCCATATACCCAAGGAATGCTCAAGCATATCACAAAGACACTTACTGAACTATGTTCATAGCAACATTATTCATAATAGCTGGAACCTGGAAACAACCTAGATACCCCTCAACTAAAGCATGGATAAAGAAAATATGGTACTTATATACAATGGAGTACTACTCAGTGCCCTGGACAATTTTAAGAGCCATGCCATATTGCCTGCCTGAGTTAAGTTTCTGTTGTCCAGCACTGAGCCACTAACCAGAAACTTTTGACATGCCTGGACAAGTCCTGAGTTATTAGAAAATAACTTAACATTTCCTTATCTTTCTGCTACAGTGACCATTAGTAACAATGTTTTGTGGTTAGGTTGCTTGGTTGGGTTGCTTGGCAACTCAACAGTCCCCTGATCTTTTCCCAAAGAAAGTTTCCTGGTCTGCTTCTATAAAACCCACCTGAGAAAAATAAAATTTTTCAGCTTGATCAGAATACTGTCTTGCTGTCAATTCTTTGTGTCTCTTGTCCCTTTCATTCGTCATTCCCCCTTCTAGGGTCTTTGCTGAAGATCCCGCTGGCCGGGACTACTCAGCAGTAAAAAACAGTGACGTTATGAAATCTGCAGGCAAATGGATAGAACCAGAAAATATCATCCTGAGTGAAGTAACCCAGACTCAGAAAGACAAACATGGTATGTACTCACTCATAAGCAGATACTAGATGTAAATCAAAGGATAAGCAGACTACAGCCCACAGCTCCAGAGAAGCTAGGAAATGGAGGACCCTAAGAAGGATGCATGGATCGATCTGGGAAGGGGAAATAGATGAGATCTCATGAGTAAACAGGGGGTGGGAGGGGGCAATGGAGGGTAGGGGATGGAGGATGGGAGCATGGGGGAATGGGATGGTCTAGCCAGAACAGGGGTGGAGTGGGAGATAACTTGATAGAAAGAGACATCATGGGGATAGGGAGAAACCGTGTGAGGGAAGTTCCCAGGAATCCATGGGGATGACCCCAGCTTAGACTGCTACCAGTGGTGGAGGGGGTGCCTGAGCTGGCTTACCCCAGTGATCAGACTGGTGAATGCCCTGTCATCATAGAGCCTTCATCCAGTACTGATGGAAACAGATGCAGAGAGCCATGACCAAGCAACAGGCTGAACTCAGGAAGTCCAGTCTAAGAGAGGGAAGAGGGATTCTATGAGCTAGGGGCATCAAGACCATGATGGGGAAACTTACAGATACAATCGAACCAAGCCATGGGAACTCATGAACTTTGGACCAACAGCTGTGGAGCCTGCATGGGACTGGACTGGGCCCTCTGCATAGGCAAGACGGTTGTGTAGCTTGGTCTGTTTAAGGGACCTCTGGCAGTGGGATCAGGATCTATCCCTGGTGCATGAGCTGGCTTTTTGGAGCCCATTGCCTATGGTGGGATGCCTTGCACAGCCTTGATGCAGGGGGAGGGGCTTGGACCTGCTTCAACTGAATGTGCCAGGGCTTTGCTAGCTCCCCATGAGAGGTTATATCTTTTCAGAGGAGGGGATGGGGAGTGGGCTGGGAGGGAAAGGCTGGAGGGAGTAGAGGAAGGATGAGAGGCGGATCTGTGGTTGGTATGTGGAATGAATAAAAAAAATCTTAATAAAAAAAAGGAGGAGACTAGTATTTGAATTAGTGGATCAAATAAAGATCTGCCTTACCTGCCAGTGAGGGAACTAAGAGGCAGTGTGTGTGTGTGTGTGTGTGTGTGTGTGTGTGTGTGTGTGTGTGTGTGTGTCCCCACTCTTGGCTACATTTCATTAGAGAATACTGGCTAAGATGTATTTTTCTATATGATTTGGAGAATGACCTACCACAGTCATACTTTCAGTTTTGAATGAATTAGTTCATTAACTATATAAAAAACCACAAAGTAAAGCAATAAATATCAAGGGTGGATGGATAGATAGCAAAACATCATCAAATCGGGTTCTCAAAACATGCAGCAGAGATCAGCTGAGAAGCCCTGTTAAGGCAGCCAGATGCAGTTCCTGAGCATCTTTGGCAGAGTCAGAGTCTCCTCAGGTGAGACTTCCAGGTAAAAGAACAAACAGCAACAGACAACCTCAACCAAATGGCGGCTGGCAAGCATCCAGCAGACGTGACAGGGAGTTGAAGCAGTACTTTCACAGAGGCCAGAAGATGAGGATGAAGACTGAGCCCTAGGCGGAGGGGGGGGGGCGTCTCAGCCATGAGAAAGGGCTGGCGATGGGGCTGCACAAGCTGTGGGGTCCAGAGGAGCTGTGGGATTACAGGCGGCTCCAGAGGGGAGGCGGGGGAAGAAGGCAGGAAGCGGCACAATAGTCCAGCTGGGCCTGAGGGAACTGCGGGATTGAAGCTCTGGTGTGGTGAGATAGCCAGCCACAGCCTTGAAGACCATGGCTGGGGTATCTCTGCCTCCAGAGGTACCGAGGGGCGCTGGACACTCAACAGTCACTTCCTCAGACTCGGGGAAACATTTACACTGACAAAAAGGGAAACTTACCTAATTGCTGCTGATGGATGAGGTGCGGATGAGGTGCGGATGAGGTGCTGCGCGATCAGTGAGCCAGAAGGTGAGTCTGTCGTGGGTGGACTGGAGATGAGGGACGGGGTCCCAGTGCAGCTCCCCCACGAGGGGAAATGCAGGCACCAGGAGAGCCTATCCAAGTCGTGACTGATAGGAATTCCAACCACGCTCCCATGGTCGTGCATGCCCAGCGGGATGCCTAGTCATTTCCAGGTCATACGTCCTATGCCCCATGGCTGCATGGTCACGTAATTGTGTGGATAATATGACCACGTGATCTATGCACATGTGGAATAGCCACGTGGGCCTGTATGTGCAGGTGCGACCTGGCCTTTAAAAGTCGGGCCCCACGTTTCCCCACCCTCTTTCTCACACATGTTCTTCCACAGGCCTGATCACATCTGTCCCTTTCTCCTTGTCTTGATAAAACTCTTGTTAGTGGATTCTGTCGTGTTCTGTGACTTTTCCTTGGGGGTAAGAGTGCTGCTAAAAAAAACCCCATCATTTGGTGCCATGACTCAATGGGCCCTTCCAGGCACTTTGAGCCTGGAAACCTGTACCAGGAGAGCCTGCTCCGTCCACGACAGCCCACTGTCCATTTGCCTGGCCGCAGGATCCTGTACACACCACCGGCTACTTCGATTGGTGAGTCCTCCACTTTTCAGTCAGTGTAAACAGTCTCCTGGATCTGTGGGAATGACCATTGAGCATCCGGCACCCCACTGGTATTCTTGAAACTGGGAGTACCCCCAAGCACAGTCTTTACTGGCTTTGGGTGCGTCCTCAGGCTGTGTAAGGCCGACACATTTTTCTGGCTTGACGAAGGGAGCAGTGAGTGCTGTTGGACTCCCAGGGAATCCTTGTCTTCACACACCTTAGGCCTCTGCCTTACATCTGATGAGACATCCCGCGGCCTATGCCTGGTACCGATCCATCCTTGGCCTTAGGGACACCTCGGGCCTTGGCTTGGGATCTCGTTTGTTTTTTTATTTTTTTGTTTTTTGCGTCTCTGCTGCAGACATGGGAAATAAGGCTTCCAATCCCATCAGTCCCACCTCTCCCCTAGGATGCCTTCTTGAAGCTTTAAAACCTCTCAGCTTAATGCCTTGCTTAAAGATTGCTAAGACTGTCAGTCTCTGTACTAAGAGATGGCCCAAATATGCCTTAGACAATAACAAAATGGCAGTGATTCACCTCTCAGAACTAACCCGTCCCTTCTCCCTCTATGTAGCAGAGAAGGAGGGATTTGCCCGGGGAACTCTAGGGCATCAGCTGGGACCCTCCTTTGCACCTGAAGCCTATCTGTCAAAGAAGCTAGACCTTACCAGTCAGGGAGGGGCACCCTGTATTCGTGCTTTAGCAGCTGCTGAGCTCCTCATTCCTGAATCAAAGAAGCTAACCTTTGGGTCACCTATTACTGTCTTCTCTCACCATAACCTGTCCCATCTCTTAACTTATAAAGGTTTACAAACTTTACCTCCATCTCAGGTTCTTTCTCTCAAGGTGGCATTACTAGAAGATGCTACACTTACTTTCCAGACCTGTCCACCCCTTAATATTTCAAGCCTCCTCCCTTAACCTAATACTCTTTTCCTTGTCATTCCTGCACTGAAACCTTGGAGGAACTGTTACCTCACCCTTCACACATACAGGAAGGCATGTTGCCTCAGGCTACTTATACCTGGTACACAGATGGCAGCTCCTTTTTATATGAAGGGACCCGTAAAGTGGGCTATTCCATAGTGTCAGATACTGAGATAATAGAGGCACAGGCATTACCCCCACACACCACTAACCAACAGGCTGAGCTGATAGCTCTCACCTGTGCCTTCCAATTGGCACAGGGACAATCTCTAAATGTTTACACAGACTCCAAATATGCTTTTCATATCCTCCTGTCCCACGCTGCTATTTGGAGGGAGCGTGGCCTTCTTACAGCAAAAGGGGGATCCATATCCAACTCAGGCCAAAAAGAGGCCATGCTGGAGGCTTCCCACCTCCCCAAGGCTATAGGAATTCTCCACTGTAGGTCTCATCAGACCGACAGTTCCATCATCTCTAAGAGGAACAACTGGGTTGACCAGGCCAGTCAGGACAGCGGCCCTCCAGGGCCAAGTCTCACCCCACCCACCACAGGGAATCCATATAGTGCAGCTCACACCCTCACAGGGAACCCCTGACACTAGGCAAATTCTTTCCTATCTACACCAGCTCTTTCATCCTAATAATCTTGCTCTGTCTCAATTCATAAAAGCTCACCTGCAGCCCACCTCTGAGGACTTATAGTTCTTAAGAACTATTACTGCCTCTTGTGAGATCTGCCAAAAAACAGGCCCCAATACCAAGTATAGGAGTCAGCCTTTTCCCACCCACCAGGCCAGAGGTTCCCTTCCAGGGACTGACTGGCAGCTCGATTTTACCCATATGCCCACCGTCAGGAAAGTTAAATATCTCTTCATGATGGTGGACTCATTTTCAAATTGGGTGGAGGCATACCCTGTTTCTAACAAGCAGACTCAGACAGTTGCAGACCTCCTTCTCCAAGAAATCATTCCTCAGTTTGGGATTCCTGCTTCCCTTCAGTCTGACAATGGTCCGGAATTCACCTCCCAGGTTTCCCAGACACTAACTAAGGCTCTTAACATTCCTTGGCATTTTCATATCCCATACCATCCTCAGTCCTCAGGAAAGGTGGAACATACCAACTAGTCTTTAAAAATCAATTCTTACTAAGATGTCACAGGAACTTCATCTCAACTGGGTAAGATCATTGCCTCTAGCTCTTCTCAGGCTCAGGGCTCTTCCTAAAAAGGCTCTTTCAATTTCTCCGTTTGAACTAATGTATGGAAGGCCGGTTCTAACACCAGGTCTTTTATCCAACCCTTCAACCATTCCAGAGAGCCTGTTAGCTCCCCTGCTATGTCACCTAAGGTCTGTCCTGTGGGACTTCACAGACCATTCCTTACCTCAGCCATGTGACAATTCTTGCCCACCTCCAATCCACATTGGGGACCAGGTTCTTCTTTCCCCTCCAGGCCAATGCCCTTCACCCCTTCCCCCTAAGTGGCAGGGACCCTTCAAGGTAATTCTTATGACTCCTATAGCTGCTAAACTCCAGGGCTTTCCTCACTGGGTCCACCTGTCTCATCTGAAACTTTTTATCTCACCTCCATCCCAGAAAAATCTCTCTTCATATACAGCAACACAGACAGGGCCCTGATCTCTCAAGCTCCAGAGGACATCAGGATCCACTGCCTTGTCACCAATTTCAGAGGAATGAGGTATCACCTCACAAGCTCTTCCTTCCCTAATTAGGGCCACACAGAGCCTGAGTCAAAAAGACCATCAAAAATATCCAGGTGGTCATGAAAAAAACAAAAAACAAAACAAAACAAAAATAAAAAACAAAAAACAGTAATAATCAAAAGGTATTTACACCCCCAGACGCAAAAGTGTCTGGGCTTTGCAAAAAACAGACTCTGATATAACAGTCTATCACTGTTGAATGCTCTCAGCAATTGATCACCTGTGTCTCCTGAATGCTAAACTAATAAAGGAAACAGATGCCTTAGATAAACTACCTCTAATAAAGCTTATATCAGGTAAAAAACAAACAAACAAACAAACAAAACTAAGCAGAGTACTAACCACCATAATTTTTCACTAATTTTCTCATGGCTGCTTCTTAACATGTTCAAAAATTTTCCCAAGCTCCAGAAACCAGCTTAAATCCATCTGGACAGGTCGGATCTACTTCAGATAAGTGCCATCTCCCCTGGTCTGGAAACACTCCAAATAAAATAAAATAATAATGATTCTTTTTTCTCTAAGTTTTTTCTGTGTCACCAGTATCCTGTCAGCCAAAATGTTCCCAGCCATAAAGGAACTCCAGGGCAAGGGACGACAGACAGCCTATCATCCCAGGACTTCAGAAGCTCCCCTCCCTATTCCCCCTAAGAGCCAACCAATGCCAACCAAGTCAGCTGGAAGCAGTTTTTTGGGAGAAATGACACCCCATACCCACTCATCTGCCATCTTTTATAAAAACAAAGAGTCTGGGATGATAGGAATTCCAACCACGCTCCCATGGTCGTGCATTCCTGGCAGGACACTTAGTCATCCCTGCCTAGTCATTTCCAGGTCATACATCCTGTGTAACCCATGCACCATCACACGGACATGACCACATGATCTATGCACATGTGTGGAATAGCCACGAGGGCCTGTGTGTACATGGGTGTGAGCTGGCCTTCAAAAGTCGGGCCCCATGTTCCCCCGCCCTCTTTCTCACACATGTTCTTCCACAGGCCTGATCACACCTGTCCCTTTCTCCTTGTCTTGATAAAACTCTTGTTAGTGGATTCTGTCGTGTTCTGTGACTTTTCCTTGGGGGTAAGAATGCCACTAAACAAACAAACAAACAAAAAAAACCCAACAAACAACAACAACAACAACAACAACAACAACAACAACAACAAAACACCAAATGTAGGCACTGGAGCTCTGATGGAAGTCAGGAGCCAAGGAATACCACAGTCCCCAGAACTCTGTTCTAGCAGAAGTGTTCCAGCTCTGCTCCACTAGGAGAAAGTTCCCCAGTGTTACAGTTCTGCTAAAGTTGTCAGAGCTGGTCTCCACTCCAGGGAAAGTGTCACAGTGCACAACAAACTTCACTCAAGAGATTTATTGGGAAGGAAAAATCCATGAGGGTGGCTGCCTCTAGGATGAGAAGCAGCAGCAAACTGAATAGAGTACAAATAGAGATTATATATTGTTGGAGAAAATTATTTTAAGATGTGTTGCATCTGTTTTTCTGTGAAACCTTTGTTTAATGATGCAAAGATGTGCTGCATTCTTTTATGTTGCATTTGTTTAACTCTGTGAGGCTGTGTTACTTTGCCTGTCTAAAACACCCAATGACCTAATAAAGAGCAGAAGAAAGGATAGCGGTGGGCAGAGAGAATAAATAGGAGAAATCTGAGAAAAGAGAAGAAATCATGAGAGAAGGAGGAGAGGAGGACTGCAGGGGCCAGCCACCCAGCCACCCAGCCACCCAGCCACCCAGCCACCCAGCCACCCAGCTATACAGCCAGACACGTAGTAAGAAGGAAAGAAAAGGTATACAAAAATAGAGAAAGGTAAAAGCCTAGAGGCAAAAGGTAGATGGGATAATTTATAGTTAAGGAAAGGTGGCTAGAAACAAGCCAAGCTAAAGGCCAGGCGTTTATAATTAAGAATAAGCCTCTGTGTGTGATTTATTTGGGAGCTAGGTGGCAGGTCCCCCAAAAGAGCAAACACAACCAACAACAATATAGGGCTTCTTTGAGGGCACTTTTCCAAGGGGCTTGGGCTTGGTGGGGTTTTGTGGCCTGATTCTGGGGCAAGCTCAGGGATTGGTGGGATTTCAATTCCTTGGTCCTTGTCTTTGGTCAAGTCAGGGTCAGGGTGTTTTTAACTTGACCCATTTTACCCCACAGATGGACCAATCCCACTTCCTGAGCCAGCTTCTCAGTGAACTCAGACATCACATGATAGTTACTAACATAATGTACATTACAAGTATCTAGCTCTTAGCAGATTTTGGCGGACTGAGGCCTCTGAGTCTCTACAGAGCTAGTGGGCTGTGCTACTGTGGAGACTGCTGCCTGGTCCTGTGGATCCTGTCTGCAGAGGTGGGATAAATGTTCTTAGGGCTGGTCCTGCTAGGTGGGATGGTGTAGGTGCTCAGCTCTGGGGTACCTTCTCTGGGCTGGCGGGTGCCTGGGAGCGCATCACTCAGGCCTCACCAAAATGGCAGTTTGCTGTGGCGACCCCAGCAGGAGGGAAGGTCTGCGGCAGGGCAGACCTCACGATATGCTGTAGGTTAGTCCTAGTGGGGCATGCCCTGTTCTCTTGGTGGGAAGCCAGTCAATCCATTCAGCCCCTCTAAGGTGAGCCTGTGGGAGGCACATTATGTAAGGTCATGAATGCAAGAAGAGGTTCATTGAAGGCCATCGTAGATCTCCCTGCCCCAGTCCCCAACAGTTTCCATTAACCTCCCATTTAAAGAATGTTCGCACCCCCCTGCTTCTCTCCCATAGAAGGGGACACAAATAGCCCACTGGGACTCTGTAATCTCCAGTTCTTATAACTGTGCGGAGATAGGGCCTTACTACATTTATAGACATATTTGTGACCTAGTCAAGATGAGGATACTTTCTGAGTTACTACATTTTAGTCACATCTTTTTTGAATTTTTTTTAACTTTTAAACTTGTGAAAGAAATATTCTTGGTTAATTCTATCTGCTTTTTTAGACTGTAGGCTTCCTGGGGACAATGTAAATTTTCTTTTATCACACTTTCATATCTTTTTAAAAAACATGTGCTAAGGCTGGAGAGACGGTTCAGTGGGTAAGAACACTTCCCACTCCATCAGAGGACCCAGTTTGGTTCCCAGCAACCACATGGTGGCTCACAACTGACTGTTAAATAGTTCCAGGAAACCCCATGCCTTCTCCTGGCCTCAAAAGGCATTAGGCATGCACATAGTGCACAGACATGCATGCCAGCAAAACACCCACACACATAGAATAAGATAAAAAAAATTAAAAAAAAAATACCCAGGCAGTGGTGGTGCACGCCTTTAATCCCAGCACTTTGGAAGCAGAGGCAGGTGGATCTCAGTGAGTTCAAGACTAGCCTGGTCTGCAGAGTGAGATCCAGGACAGCCAGGGCTGTTACACAGAGACCCTGTATCAAAAAACAAACAAACTGAAAGATCCCAGCATACTAGCTTAGCCTAACGCCATTTCAAGTAAGGTCTAAAAAGCGCAGGGTGTCTACAGCCGGCCTCCTGGCCCCAGAAAAGGGTACTAAAGGTCAGAAAAACAACTTGGAGCCAGGCAGCAGGCGTGTCAAGCTCGGGGAGAAACCACGAGCTGCCCTGAGTTTGAACCCGGCCTCATTTGAATCGTCCAATCAGAACCCTGTAAACCATGGGCTGCCCTGAGTTTGAACCCACCCTCCTCGTGCTCCTGCTGCCCGACCCTATAAAAACCCTCCGCTCCAGCCCGGGGGCGCGCCAGTCTCTTGAGCTTCTTGAGGGACTGTGTTGCCCCGGGTACCCGTGTTCCTGAATAAAGCCTCTTGCTGTTTGCATCTGACTTGTGGTCTCGTGTGATCTCTGGGCGAGGGTCTCTCCAGAGGGAAGACTGCCTTCGGGGGTCTTTCAAAACAAACAAACAAATAAATAAATGACCTCAGTATCACTAGCAACAGAAGCAGATCTATGGTAGGATGTCTTCAGTTCACATGAGTTTAATCACATCCTAGGCGGACTGAATACTGGTCAAGATCAACCATAAATAATGTACATCCCAACAAAATAAATAAATAAATAAAGCTGAGCAAAGTGATGAATATTAAGCTTCCTTTATATGTATCTATTTGACATGTGTATGGTTTTTTTTATAAAACTATTTTTTCATAAAATTTATACCTCCAAAAATGATACTTAAATTATTTATAGTGAATATGTAATACATTACATCACATAAGTAATACTTATCCATTTATTTTTATTCAGATGAAATAGAATTACAATTTCAAAGATAGATAATTTACTCTGGAAGATTATACGTTTTTGTGAGTGTCCCAAGTTCTATATTTAAGAAATTCCTGTTATTTCTTGTGAATTCATAAACCCCATGACACAACCATCAAGTAATTTATGGCTGCCATGCTATCTTAATGTGCTTTATTTGTGGAGGAGTCTTAAATTTCGGATCCCAGTTGTACTCTGGTGATAACACCCTAGTGGGCTTATTGATTAACAAATATTTATTTAGGTGGCTTTCATACGTGCTGTCAAGTTTATTTGTGCTGTCATCTGTAATTCCCTTTAGATATTGATTAATGAAAGCTAAGATGTTACTGGGTGTGCCACCAATAATGGCACTGTGGTAATAAAAGTCTCCCTCCCCAAAGGCGATAGAAGCTGCTGATTTAGCTCTCCTCTCATAAGGGAAATCTTTGGGTTTTTTAAAATACCACCATGCGTGGAGTTGAGCTACAGATTTGCCCAGGGTTTCAACTCCAAAGTCTTTCTTGAAGATCTGGTTCATAGCCATAATGAAGAGAAAGTTTACTTCATATTGGATGTGATGCATGATTTTACTTTTCATGGTCTTCATGTTTCTGGGAGTACAGTCTTGATAGTTATCACCATTAGGCAGCCTCAATGTTTTAAATGACCGAAGAGGACCCAACTCTAAGTACGGTTGATTGTAGATGTTATCAGTTGAGATGTAAAAGATAACATTGTAGCCAACCATGAAGTACTTATCAGCAGATTTTATGAAGTGTTTCAGGGACCGTTTTGTAAAGCTATGAAAAATGAAGAAAAAAAAAAAGAACGACTTCACTGAAATTCACCAGGAGATACATGCTGTTTAGCATGCCAATCAACACACATGCCACTGATGTTTAAGAAGATAAAGATAGAGAGGTTGGGTCTGTGCCTTCAGCTGCATTGGTTAGGGAAAGGAAATATAGTAAGCTTGGGGGCCTGAGAGAAGACGACATTTGTTATGAAGAAAAGGAAAGAGTCGCTATCCACAGCTACACAGGGCAGTCAGAAGGAAGGACAGGTTCTTAGGAAGTAGCGCTTTGGATAGAGACAGTCCGTGGCTGCTCCTCCTTAGTTCTCCAAAATGTAAAGGACAAATGCTAGCGGTGCATACTTTCCAGTCGCGAGGACAGCCAAGCCTATGGTGATGTTCAGTCTCTTGTAGTATTTGTCTAGAACTTGTCTGTTATAAGTTCCTTCCCATATGACCGGAGCGAGCCAATCAGTTGTTGCTATAACATCAGGACGTTTTCTATTGAACAAAAAAGAAGAAAAAACCAGCGGATTATCTTATTGTGACAGCAGAAGTTATGAGAGTGATAACAGCTAACTTAATACGTTTTTAACTTTTATTTTCCTCCTTTCTCTCCCCTGGGAAGATCTACAGCACTCCCCTTGTCAGTGACAGGGCTTGCCGTGAAAGCATGAAGACCTGGCTATGGGTCCCTAGAACCCACATCAAAAAATCTGGGCATGGTGCATACCAAGAGGGAGAGACAGGAGGATCCTTAGTACTCATTGACCACCCGCCCTTGCCCTCAGTGACCTCTATATTCATTGAGAAATTGTCTCATAAAATAAAGCAGAAACAGACTGAAGAAAATGTTGTGGAATAATAGTTTAAGATGTGTTACATTCATTTATGCTGTGGAACATTTGTTTAATGATACAAAGATGTGTTGCATTTGTTTAATCTGTGAAGCTGTTACTGTGCCTGCCTAAAACACATGATTCATCTAATAAAGAGCTGAACAACCAATAGCAAGCAGAAGAAAGGACAGGTGGGGCTGGCAGGAAGAGAAAACATATAGGAGGAAAAGTCTAAGCTCAAGAGAGGAAGGAGGAGCGAGAAAAGGAGAAAGAGAGGAGGATGCCAGGGCCAGCTTCCCAGCCACACAGCCAGCCATGGAGTAAGAAGGAAAGATACAGAATAAAGAAAGGTAAGAAGCCCAGAGGCAAAATGTAGTTAAAGAGAAACAGGATAATTTGAGTTGGAAAAGCTGGCTAGAAACAAGCCAAGCTAAGGCTGGGCATTGATAAATAAGAATAAGTCTCTGTGTATTTATTTGGAAGCTGTGTGGTGGGCCCTCAAAGAGAAAAAAAAAAAACAACTACTAAAAGACAATTTGGTATCAATCTCTGGCTTCTGCACACACATGCAAACACATGTGCATACACATGCACACATGTGCACACACATGCACACATGTGCACACACATGCACACTGTTCTCCATTCCCTTTTCAACTTTTCCTTTGTGCTTTAGGCACACAGATGCAATGTAGAAGAAAATGAACTAGAACAAAGAGAAAAGTACCAGACTTGTTTCTGATGAATAACCACATGATGGCAGCATTCATCATAATAATAATCTGTCTGAAGTCAAGGCATTAAATTAAAGCACATTAAGATACACCTCTTGGAAGGAATTGGACAAAAATGACATTGTAAATTTAAGTACTAATCTATATCTACACAAAGATGCAGTCTGGCAATCCTTACTACTGTATTAATAATAGTTATAAAAATCACATAACAACAAATTCTTTAAAAGTACACTAGTATGCCGGGCGGTGGTGGCGCACGCCTTTAATCCCAGCACTCGGGAGGCAGAGCCAGGCGGATCTCTGTGAGTTCGAGGCCAGCCTGGGCTACCAAGTGAGCTCCAGGAAAGGCTCAAAGCTACACAAGAGAAACCCTGTCTCGAAAAACCAAAAAAAAAAAAAAAAGTACACTAGTACTATTTTAAGGATTTTTTAAACTTACATATTCATTTATATAGTTATTTTAAATCTTCCTATACTGAAACTGTATAGGCATACACTTATATTTAAATCAAATTTGAAAACACACTTTAAAACTAACCTACTGAGGTGGTGGATGTAGCTCAGTTGGTAGAGTACTTGCTTAGCATGTGCTTGGGTTAGATTGACACTTAGGAGATAGGGGCAGGAGGATCAGGACTTCAGAGTCACCCTCAGCTACATGGTGAGTTCGAGGCCAGTGTGGGCTACATGAGATCCTATCAAAAAACAGAGTAAAACAAATCGAAAACTGACAGACTGCGCTTTTGTCACAGTGATGAGACATAAATGAGGTATGCTGCATATGCCAATGGAATCCGAGTTGAGCGTGGATCACACTTCCCACTGTTGTTTTATCTCATTTTATTTTCTGGTAGTGTTGGTGTTTAAACCTAGGACCTCATGCGTGCTAGGCAAGTGTTCTACCATGGTGCTTCAAAAGAACACCACTATTATTTTAAGGAGTCTTTAACTTATATATTTATTTATATAGCTATATATAAATATAACCTCAGCCTTACACAATCTATTTGAGAAGATTAGAAGATTTCAAGATTACTGTTTTTTCTCAATAAATCAGATTATTATCATTATTTGCCAGAATGAAAGGAAAAGATTCTCTTAAAGACCCGTGCTAAGAAACTGCTGGGTGAGGGGAGAGCTCAGCAGAAGGTTCTTCCGTAAAGCACAAGGCCCTGCGTCTCAGCACCCAGCACCCGTGTGAAAAGCTGGACACTGGCTGAAGAGAGAGCTGAGCAGTGCTGCTCTTGCAGAGGACACTGCTTGAGTTCCCAGCACCCACGGGTGGTGGCTCACAGTCCCCTTAGCTCTGGTTCCAGGAGCTCCATTGCCACTTTCTGGTTCTCATCGGTTCCTGCACACACAAACTCATGCAGGCAAACTCAGGTGGGGTGTGTGTGTTTTAAGCTGGGCATTGTGGTGCATGCCTTTACCCAGCAGTGAGGTGAGAGACAGGAGGACCCCAGGGTGGAAGGGCCAGCCAGCCTAGCCAGGTGCAGTGAGAGAACCTGTCTGAAAACAAAAGGTGATGGTGCTAAAGGAAGACATCCAGTGTCTCCGCCTCCACACACATGCGCACCCGTGAACGCGCACACACACACACACACACACACACACACACACACACACACACACACACACACATAATTAAAATAATGCCTTAACATTTTAAAATATGACATTGCTTAGCAGAAGGCAAAACAGAAGAGCAGATGCAAAGGGGCTCGGCAGCCAGTGAGCGACACACCAGGTCCTCTGGATGTCGTCAGGACGCGTTTGCCTTAGTGCATCTGTGCCCAGAGCGGCCCCAGCCACAGAAACAGAGATCATGCATCGCTAAACAGTGTGGCCATCCCGTAGTAAGGTGGAACTCGGGCAGGCACGGAGTGCCCAGTGTCATACACCTTGCCTAACTGAAAAGGCAGTGAATTTTATGGTGAAATGTGGTGACAGTTGGTTCATTTCCATCACAGCCTCTGTCCTTACTATCATCTGTCTGTCCAGAAGCAGCTAGCCCACCAGACAGTAGGAGAGTCCACAGAAGTCTTCATTTCAGGACAAGCTGGGCGCCAATTCTCTACAAGGTTGAGGTACTACCCCTGGGGTGCTCTGAATCTGTGAGCAGTTTCTTCAGATGGTATGTTTTCCAAAGCTGAAGTACATAGTCCCTAAGGGTGCGTGGATATGGGAAAGTGTCTGGCTCTTGATTACATTAGATAATTCATTTATAAGTGTTTGGCTCTCTATGTTTATAGCATTTTGTGACCTTCGATTCCATGGATTGGGAGACGCTAGTTCACAAGGGAGGAATCCCTCGGGGAACAAAGCCATGGTTCCATAAAAGCACTTATAGGTCATCTGAGTTTTCTCAACTGAAGAATCAAACAGTAAAAATATTGTTACTCTCCTGGCTGGGCAAATGATTCTCATTCCCAAGGAAACACAAGTTGTTATTGCCAAGATGACAGCAAAGAGAACTGCTTTGCACAGAACAAGAAGAACTCTCTGGGATGCTCTCTACTGTTCTTATGTCCAGCAATAATGGTCATTGGGAGAGTGTGGCACTCAACAGGACTGCACCACCAAGGGCTGGGAGCACCGGGAAAGGAGGTAGTCAGAACAGGGCCAACAGCGTATCAGTAGAAGATAAGGAAGCCACGGATCTGATTGTTATCTACTGTTTACTGTCCATCTCCCTAATGGCTGCTGTGGCAGGACTGTGGCAGCGATTTATTGTGTAGACTGTTTTATTTTCTCCTCTTTCTCTGCTACTTTGTAGGGTGAGTGTTGGGCATGGCTAATGTGGCTGGACTGTCATCATCTTGTGATGATGCAATTGTGGAACTTTATGTTTATCCTGTTTGGAGACATGAGCTTTTTCATGTAAGTGAAGGTCTTGAGAAACAATGCCAGTTTGTAGAAGACAGGGTTGTGCTAGTTATTTTCCATTTATCTTTTTATCCATTCTCCACTCTGGGAGTAGATTGGTTACCCAATGTCCTTTGAGCTGTGGCTTCTAGTAGGTTCTACAAATGAGAAGAATCAAAAAAGGATCAGAGGGCAGGAAGGGAGAGAGGTCAGCTACCTGCCTTTTTCTTTTCCAGTTTTGTTGGACAGCTGTGTCCCTCTGTGACTACTGCTTGGGACGGCTCCTCTTTCATGGTTCTGACAATCCCTGATCTCTTATAAAACCACCCCTCCCGTTGCTCCTCTAGGCCTGGGTGTGGTCACAGCCAAAAATGAAATATTTGACAAAACTAATGTCAAGTAAATATATAAAATTAGTAAAACATTACTAGTATTTACCCACTATAGATAGGAAAATAAAAGGTATAATGCTTCAATGCAATTGAGTAGCCTACATCAAAATTTAAATTTGTATCTTTTAATTACTTATTTTAATTTCCTAAGTGTATTTTGTCTACATGTATATATGTGTACCACATGCATGCCTGGTCTGCACAGAGGCCACAAAAGGGCATGTGATTCCCTGGAACTGGAGTTACACGTGGCTGTGAGCTGCCTGTAGGCGCTGGGACTCCATCCCAGGCCCTCTGCAAGAGCAAGAAGCACTGTTGACTGCTGAGGCATCTCTCCAGTCCCTAGTTAGCTGTTTTTATTTTCCTTTGGTATGTTTGTGTGATGTGCATGCATGTGTGTATGCATGTTTACATGTATGTGGGTGTGTGTCTGTGTGTGTGCAGTAGAGGCTAGAGATCGGCATGGGGTGTCTCCTCAGTTGTTCTCCACCTTATGTATTGAAGCCGTCTCTCACTTGAATCCAGAGCTTACTGATTAGGTGAGTTTAGCTAGACAGCTTGCTCTAGAGATGCCCCAGCTCCACTTTCCGAGCACAGGGACAGCAGGCGGGTTACCACACACACCAGTATTTACGCGAATGCTGGAGATCCAAACTCTGGTCCTCATGCTTAGGCAGCATCCAGTGTACCACACAGAACCAACGTCCCAGGCTTTTAAACAGTGAGTGACTCCATGTGGGAAATCCATACTCTTCCATCACACAGACAGACAGACAGACAGACAGACAGACACACACACACACACACACACACACACTTGTTGGAATATAATAGCACCTAGATGGCAAATATCACAGAATGTCAGTGAAATGCATTATGAACATTTTATAAACATGTTTACACTATATAAACATAACATTGTAAGCCAATACAAGAAAATAATGGTGTCCCCAAAGTGTTAATGCCAAATGAGGGTAGTAGGAAGAACTGACACCAGCAAGACAGGATATATGTATACATGGGAAGGTCACAGTGGAACCTATTCATTTATGTAATTAATATGCTAATTATAGTGATAATAAATTAAAATTAGAAGAGTCAATATTGGCATTTTTAGGTTGCACCTAAAGCCATTTTCTCCCTAATAATACCAGAATGTTAAGCCAGATTGAATTTGACAACTTTCTTCACTGCATAATTCTTAAAAAGTAGACCATAAGGCCGGGCGTTGGTGGCGCACGCCTTTAATCCCAGCACTCGGGAGGCAGAGCCAGGCGGATCTCTGTGAGTTCGAGGCCAGCCTGGGCTACCAAGTGAGCTCCAGGAAAGGCGCAAAGCTACACGGAGAAACCCTGTCTCGAAAAACCAAAAAAAAAAAAAAAAAAAAAAGTAGACCATAAACAGGTGAAAAAAGTCTTCAAAGTAAAAAGTCTTAGAAACAAATGAGAACTCGGTTCTAGTGTCTCTAGCACCTACAATTTGGTAACAGAATATCATTTTCTTAAAATTGAGTTACACTATTGTTTTGTTCTTACTTAGGATTAAACCAGGCTGAGAGCGGAGGTTCTTCCAAATGATCATTCCTAGGTACAAAGAGAAAACGCACATCAGTGTAGTCAGAAGGCTTCTCCGGGCTTGCCTGGCCCCAGTGTCCCACAGCTGCTTACAAAATAACCATTCAGAGGCTTAATATTAATTACAAATTGCATGGCCTATGGCAGGTTTCTTACTAGCCAGCTCTTATGATTTGCCCTATTTCTATTCATCTATAAGTCACCACGTGGTCGTGGCTTACTGGTATTTTCACATCTTGCTTCTCCTGGAGGTGCTGGTGTCTGTCTCTCTTCACTCTGCCTTTCTTCTTCCTGTCTCTCCAATTTCCTGCCTAGTTATAACCTTGCCATAGGCCAAACAGCTTTATTTATCAACCAATCAGAGCAACACATATTCACAGTGTACAGAAAGACATCCCACAGCACTTCCCCTTTTCTGTCTAATCAAAAAGGAAGGTTTTAACTTTAACACAGTAAAATGACATATAATAGAACAGTTATCAAGCAAGAATTACAGTTATAAGAGCTAGTCTATTTATATTTGGTACACTTAAAGAAAATATTTTATCATCTATGCTATATTTGTGAGGCTAAAGTTTCATATATAATTTGTCTTTTATCATGACTAAGGAAAACTATAATTATAACTATCTAGTCTTCAACTACATCAAAGACCTCAGAAGGATATAATATTACCTAAGTAAATAGGAAGAACATTGTAAGCATCTTCCAAAAATCTAGAAACGACAGACACAGCTGGCTGCCTGACAGTCATCCAAAGTTCCTCTGTAACGTTGGGGCATCCATCTTCAGCCTATAGACCTAGAGTCTCTCAGTCACTTCTCTCTGTGTCCTGTAGAATGTCTGGCAGTCTCCTCTGTGAAGCAGGAACCTGAAGGACTATTTCACCTTGTTTTGACAAATTCAGTGGTCATTTTTTCATGGGTCCTGCATGTCCAGTCTATACAACATTTTGTCAATCAGTCCAGGCAAGAACAGTTTCTTGGGCAGGCAGTGGTGGCGCACGCCTTTAATCCCAACACTCAGGGAGACAGAGGCAGGTGGATCTCTCTGTAAGTTCGAGGCCAGCCTGGTCTCCAAAAGAAATGAGTTCCAGGAAAGGCACAAAACTACACAGAGAAACCCTGTCTTAAAAAAACCAAAAAATAAATAAAAAATAAAATAAAATAAAAATTAAAAAAAGAACAGTTTCTTATCCAAATGGCCAGTTTTTGCCAAGAAGAAGATAAACTCCATATGGAGTGTCTTTGATGCCCATTTTTCTCTTTGAAGTAAATTGGTATTGGCAGGAGCAGACATGTTTCACTGTCTAGAAAGTCTAAGTTTTTTAAAACATTTTAAATGCCATATTCTGTAGGTCTTTGAAGTGTTTGAAGATTACCTACTTAACTGAAATATATCTATGTATACCTAGAAAATTTAACTAACATAACTGTAAGTTTGATTATCATGGGTGACTAATTATTAATCTGTATTTCTTAATTATACATTACAATTTCAAATGAGCTACACAAATATAATACCTTAAACAAGAGTAAAAATATACATACAGTATAACAAAATTAACTTTAAATTTATATCAAGAAACTAAAATCTATAGCAATGTAAAACATTTTAAACAAGTTGTTGCTCTTCAAAGGTAGATTCAGTGATCTACCCTTTTATCCTATCATATCTATACTATCCTCTTTTCTTCTTTAGAAAGAGGTTGTATTTATAATCAACCCCCTTTAAATAAAAATAAATATTTATAAACAATATTTTGGGAATTTATGCATAGTTTCTCATACTAGTTTTTGTTGGATGGGGGCATTGTCAATCTTATGGGGATCCTGAGAAAACTAAGAATTATGGCCAAGTCCTGACTGGAGTAGTCTGTGAGGCTGTATTGTCTGAGACAGTTGCCTTGAAGCTGTTTTGGATGTTGGAACATCTGGAGACCTCTCAGGGGGTCTTCCTTGATCAAGCCATACTAGCTTGGAAGCAATCCATAGGTTCTCATCTTCTGTGGAAACAAAGGCAGAACCTCTTTTCCAAAGCAACATATCCTTAGACACAAATTTTGAAGTCAAGATACCTTTAATATATATATATATATATATATATATATATATATATATATATATATATATATATATAATGTTTAACTCAGCAGCCTTTATAATTAAATGTCTTTCTGCAGTTAAAAATCCCAAAGACAATATAATCCAGACTTTGTGTGTGATTTTCATCTTTTTTTTTTTTTTTTTTTTTTTTTTGGTTTTTCAAGACAGGGTTTCTCTGTGTAGCTTTGCGCCTTTCCTGGAACTCGCTTTGTAGACCAGGCTGGCCTCGAACTCACAGAGATTCGCCTGCCTCTGCCTCCCGAGTGCTGGGATTAAAGGCGTGCGCCACCACCGCCTGGCTGATTTTCATCTTTATGTGGCTTATTTTTTATTATTTTTATTGTCTCTTTAAAGAGTTTATTTTTTTTAATTATTTTTATATAATTGCATATATTCCTTTTCCCCCTCTCTTCCAAGCCTATGTACATTTTTACATATATTATAAACCATTTAGAGTTTTATTCCATCTAAATCTGTCTTATTGTGAATCTATGATTTTTTTCTGACCAGGAGAGATTTTAAACTGCTAAATTACATGGCTAGGATGAAAAGCAGTAGCCTTGGCTGCTAACTCTGCCCATCTCAGCTTCCTAATATGGCAGAAGTATGCCTACCACCAATTCTGGGAAGCACTGTGTCTGTCTCCAAGAAGCAGCATGTTACCCAGAAACCTGTTTTTATTTTATTTTATATTTTATTCTATTTTATTGTCTGTACTAGCAAAAGCTAAATCCATTATGCAGTATGCTATGCAGCTTAGAAACACCATTGTATACTGCTGTGGGAATCCACCATGCTGCTTAGCTTATGGCAGCTGGTGGCCAGCTCCATCTCACAGGCAGCTGTTGGAAGATGAGTCTGTGCTGCTGCTGGCATGAGACTGTGAGACTAGGAAGCCTAGTGTGGCTCTGTTTCTGTGTGTTCATAATCTTTAAGCTTTCTTAGATCTATGTGGATCAGTGCCCTACATTGGGTGCCAAATGGAGTCAGAAGGTTTCTCTGGTCTCACCCAGTCCCAAGTTCCCACAGCTGCTTATAAAATAACCATTCAGAGGCTTAATATTAATTGCAAATTGCATGGCCTATGGCAGGCTTCTTGCTAGCCAGCTCTTATGATTTGACCTACTTCTATTAATTTATAAGTTGTCATGTGGTCGTGGTGTACTGGTATCACATCTTGCTTCTCCTGGAGGTTCTGGCATCTCTCTCCCCTCTGCCTTTCTTCTTCCTGTCTCTCTCTCCAATTCCCTACCTAGATAGTCCCCATCTAAATATTCCCCACTTGCCATAGGCCAAACAGCTTTATCAACCAATCAGAGCAACACGCATTCACAGTGTACAGAAAGACATCCACAGCACATCAGGAGTCAGTTATTTGGTAAGACAGGCATAGTTTGGTATGAAGAAACAGAAATAGGAAATCTTATCAATATCACCAGATGGAGACAACTCAGGGGGTGGGCTCAGCAGCGGGGTGGGGGGGGTAAGAGTAGAAAGAACTCAGTGGATGGGCTCAGCAGAAGGGTAGGGGTAGAAATAACTCATGGGTGGGCTCAACAGCAGGATGGAGGGGGAGAAATAACTTAATGGGTGGGAAAAGGGGGGGAATAGCTCAATGGGTGGGCTCAGCATTGGGGGATTAGAAATAACTCAATAAGGTCAGGTGAGAGGTACACATGATTTCCATGCAACTGTCTGTGAGTGACAGTTATTTTGAACTAGAATGGATGGCCATAATTAGGGCATCTTGTTATTTTCAGAGGTGTCTTTAAGCCAAAGATATTCCTTTATATGATTTCCCAGGAATGTGCTCTTTCAACAAGTTAACTTTGCCTAAAGTTATTAAAATGTGCAATGATAGAGAAGTTTTGTTTTTGTTTTTTTTTTGGTTTTTTGAGACAGGGTTTCTCTGTAGCTTTGGAGCCTGGCTTGGAACTCGCTCTGTAGATTAGGCTGGCCTCGAACTCACAGAGATCCATTGCCTCTGCCTCCTGATGCTAGGACTAAAAGTGGCGCCCAGCTGTTTATATTTTTAAGCAACATGGTCTTGAGATTATTTTTTATATTTTTCTTTTATTGAAAATAGATTTTAGGCTGGGTAGTGGTGGCCCAGGCCTTTAATCTCAGAACTCAGGAGGCAGAGGCAGGGGAATTTTTTAGTTCAAGGCCAGCCTAGTCTACAGAGCAAGTTCCAGGACAGCCAGGGTTACATGGAGAAACCTTGTCTTGAAAAACCAAAACCAACCAACCAACCAACCAACCAAACAAACAAACAAATAAACAAAAAAAACCAAAAAAGAAAACAGATTTTTTTTTCATATAATATATTCTGATTATGGTTTCCCTTCCCCCAACTCCTCTGAGTTCCTCCCCACCTCCCCTCCCATCCAGATCCACACCCTTTCTGTGTCTGGTTTGAAAACAAACAGGCCCCTAAAGAATAATAATAAGATAAAACAAAAAAACATAGTATAGGACAAGACTAGCAAACAAAAGGAAAAGAACCAAAGAAAAAGCACAAGAAACATATCTAGACACAGAGACACTTTTGCACACATAGGGAATCTCATAAAAACACAAAACTGGAACCTGTAAGGCAGAAAAGGAGTCCACC
This sequence comes from Peromyscus maniculatus bairdii, assembly GCF_049852395.1. Classification (NCBI taxonomy): domain Eukaryota; kingdom Metazoa; phylum Chordata; class Mammalia; order Rodentia; family Cricetidae; genus Peromyscus; species Peromyscus maniculatus. Next base: position 4,637,238 of record NC_134855.1, on the reverse strand, counting down.
CTCGGGAGCGTTGATTTCTCAGTCGCAGGCTCCTACACAGTTGGGAACAGTAGGAACTGGGCTGCTAACAGGGCTCTGTCACCTTCTAAAGAAACCCAAGGCAAACATTGTCCTGGACAGGGATGCTTAAATTTAAGTCAGAGGCAAAACCGTTCTGTGTTCAGCATCTCCATTAGGAACCACTTTCCCTCCACTGCTCTTGGAATAGTCACAGGACAGACTCTTACCAGCAGGCATGTATCTTCTGTAGGTGATCCTTTATTCTTTAAGTAAATAAAAAAAGTCAATTTAGTTTTAAATTAGAAAAAATGCCTATAAATAATGAAAATGGCAAAGCAACCCAACAGCTGAAATCCCTCCTTCCACACATTTGTACACACTAAGAAATCCCTCCTTCCACACGTTGGTGCACGCTAAGAAATCCCTCCTTCCACGCATTTGTACACACTAAACACACACTCTGCGCCAGACTTAGGGCTGCGTCAATGAAACACACAACAAATGCAGGCATGCGAGCAGCTTGTGGGTCACTATCGTCTTAAAAAAGAACATAAAGACTATAATGCCTGGCTGTGCATCTTCTCCATTAAAATACAATGACTCTGGAAGGCAAATAACTGTAGCTTAGTGTGCCAAAGCAATGAGGTTAACTTTAAAGACTTCACTCCCCCGACGCAGCCGCTTTTCAAACGGCGTTTGGTACCATGTGTCTCTTACATATGGAGAGCAGGATATGGAGGAGAGGAGAATTTACTTTTTTCTGTATGAGGGGACATCATCATGTTTCTCTTGTATGGCCTTGTTGCTATTTTAGTCTGATTCACAATGATTGGAACTTCAATTTTTTTTCTTAAAAAAGTATCTAAAATAGCAGTCATTGTAAAAGGTGTTTTTGCATAATGCACTGAGGCAGCAGACTAAGAGAAATGCAGAGAGCGAACTAATTTCAAGATAATGTAAAGTTAGCAGAGAATGTGGGTTTTGTTTGTTTGGTTTTTTGTTGTTGTTGTTTCTTTCTTTCTTTCTTTTTCTTTTTTTGTTTTGTTTTGTTTTTGTTTTTTGAGAGAAGGTTTTTCTGTGTGGTCTTGGCACTCCTGGAACTCTGTAGACCATGCTGGCCTCGAACTCACAGAGATCTGTTGTGGGGGGTGTCTACCCACAATCCCCACATTTCCTCCAGAGTACTCTTGAGTAGGAGCAGCAGGAAATATTAAATAGAAGGATAGAGGGGAAGAGAAACAGAAAATACAGGATAGACTCGAGAGGGTCTGGATCATAATCCATCGGCCCCGACTGTCTCTGCCCTAGGGTATTTAAAGGAATGCAAAGGGGTGGAGCAAAATATCTCCCCCAGCACAGCCCAGTGCAGACCATCTTAGACACCTGCATTCAGGGCCATGATCCAGTCATCCTCTCTATGCAGTCCTGCTGTGTAAAGCCACTAGGAAACCTAAAATGGGCTCCCACAGGTCCCCCTTTCTTAATGTATAAAAACCAACTCTCCATTGAGAGCTCACAGCAATCTCCATAGCCATCAAACCTCCCAGCATTGGAGTAGAGGACGATAAAGATGGCATTTTGTTGCTGGAGGGCTTCTCTCCAGGTTCCACCAAGCCCCGCAGTCCCACAATCCACGTATAAAATACTCACTCAGATGCTTATATTACTTATAAACTGTATGGCTGTGGCAGGCTTTTTGCTAACTCTTCTTTTATCTTAAATGAACCCATTTTTATAAATCTATGCCTTGCCACGTGGCTGGTGGCTTACCGGCGTCTTTACATGCTGCTTGTCCTGGCGGTGGCTGCAGTGTCTTCCCTTCTTTCTGTTTCCCCAATTCTCCTCTCTCCTTGTCCCGCCTATACTTCCTGTCTGGTCACTGGCCATCAGTGTTTTATTTATATAGAGTGATATCCACAGCAGCATTTCTTTTTTTCGAATGGGTCTAAGGTGACTATATCAGTCTTAGCTGCACCAAGATCTCTCTAAACAAAAAAAAACTCTTGATGCAACTGCATCAAACTTAAAAACTCCCTTAGCTTCATCATTAACATTAACAGGTTAACATAATTCTAACACATTGTTATATATAGTTACAATTCTCTCAATCTTACAACTTAAAGCAAACTCTTAATAGAACCATTTGAATTTCTTGCTAACAAAATGTAGAATAAACTTCTGATGTATTCACATCAAACTTAAACACTTCCTTGACTTCACCAAACCATGGTGCATTAATATAATAATTCTAACATGACCATTGCTCTACACCATTGTAATTCCTACATACATTCAAAGGCAATATTCTCAATATAACCATTAATACTTTCTTACAAACCTACATACAAAAACAGTTTCTTAATAGAACTATACAAAACATAACATTAATTCACTCAAGCAGCACAAAAATATTTTTTTTTTTTTTTTTTTTTTTTTTTTTTGGTTTTTCGAGACAGGGTTTCTCTGTGTAGCTTTGCGCCTTTCCTGGAACTCACTTGGTAGACCAGGCTGGCCTCGAACTCACAGAGATCCGCCTGGCTCTGCCTCCCGAGTGCTGGGATTAAAGGCGTGCGCCACCACCGCCCGGCATACAAAAATATTTTTAAATTAAATAGACTGGGGAATATTAACACTCCTTCTTTTCTTTATAATTTTTTTAGAAAAAACTCAACTTCTCTATTTACACAGTTCCATTTTTAAGCAGTTCATAAGTTATCACCACTGATAGAGTCTATATACATAAGTAAATTCGAACTGTACCACTGTAATGAAATCATTACTGTCCATTTCATTTCTTAAATTCAAAAGTTCAAAAGGAGTTCTGGTACCAGGCCTAAAAGTTCCTCTGAGTGCTCGAAGTCAGGGCCTGGCTTGTCAGCTGCCCTTAAGTCTGTGTACAGCTGTCAGAGTCGTAATGACTCTGAAGCAAACAGCTCCAAATACGAGAAGTTTCATAGCCTAAACTTTTGCAGTTAAGAATTTTAGTTCAAACAAGTGTTTCTGCAACTTTTGTGCTCAGCTACTGCTGCGCTCTGCAGTCTGTAGCCTTCCATAACCAGGCCGCTCCCAGACCAGGCTAGAGAGCCTCACCTCACAGCCACATGGGCTCAAGGCTCCTTCAGCTGCCAAAAGTTGAACTGTGGCCCTCCCACAGCGACCCTGGCTTTGAGAGGGTCCCCAATACCTGTGTCGTTGATGGTCCAAGTACTCAGCAAACTGGTTCCCAGCCAAGATCCCCAGTCTGGCTGTTCAGTCCAGAGCACACTCTTACCTCCAAAGCTTTTTGGGCTCCCACATGTCTCAGCTGCTTGTCTGGCACTAACACCACTCTGCTCTTGGCCTCCAGAAGCAGTCTATTCTTTGAATTCTCAGCTGTTCATTGCTGCTCACCGTTCATCTTTCCCGTGGTGATGCAAGCCGCTGGGCTCTCTAAGCTGCTGTCCTCCATCTGCCTTTCTTGAAGAATAGCGTGTCCACGTCTGACCATGGCTTCCTTTCAGTAGAAAGCGTGTACACTCTTGTGCATCTGCCGCCTGCATTACATTGATGCCTTGAGGGTCTCAGCTCCTGAGACCCTCTGGCTGCTGGTGCTTGCACTGCCTCTTGAGAAGCTATGATGCTCCATGGGTCTCAGCCGTAGACACTCTGGCTGCTACTTTCTGAAGCAGGAAGTCTCTGGAGCTGCTTCTTGTTGTTATTGGTGGCTTTTGGAACAGTCTTGTTTGCAGTCTGCTATGAATGCTGTTTTCTGCATCCCAGGTTCCTACTCTACTCTAAATTACTTTTTTATTAAACCCTCACCATATATCCTTAGACCTAAGCCTATATAGTCTAAACCTACATTTCTCTGACTTACTTTATTTACACTTCTTATGACAACTAGCATGGTCATTTACTACATATATTTACATTAAGTATTTAGACTTACATACAGACATTTATACTTTTTTAGAAACTCACATTCAACCTACACTTACTTATACTTCTTATAAGCTAATATTCTTAAAGAAACTCTACAGGACTACCTTAGAAAATATAAAGAAATTCTATAGGACTACCTTACTTCTAATATTCTTAAAGAAACTCTAAAGGACTACCTTAGCAAAGATACTTCTTACTTTTAACAGAACTAACTTACACTAGGAAGAATCTCTTAATAAGACAGGGAGTATACAAATCATTTCTAAAGTTCAGAGTTTATAGTCAGCTTTGATATCATTCTGAAAGTTCTTGAGAGTTTGAAATAAGAGTCTAATTCTTTAATAGCTCTCTCAACCCTGGGATTTAGTGAGTTCTATTGCTAAACAGTACTTTATTCATTCCAGATCTTTTATAAAAACTCTATTAAGAGCTATCTCAGTTTACAGCAAACCCAAAAAGAAAGAAAAGAGATGAAAACCTCCTAAGGAACATTCTGTTTCTGAACTGCCTAGCTGGCAGCTCAGCAGACAGTTTCCCAGCAGAAGACAGTTGTCTGAGTGGGAGTGGGGTTCCAGACCTGCATCATTCAGCAAGCTCACCTGCTAGACTGTTTGTCTTGAAAGCTTATTGTATTCCTAAGTGATTTGATTGCTCTTATAGGTAGCTTTTTTGTCATCCAGCTACTGTAAAAAAACACTCTGAGCAGCTATTAGGTAGCATAAGGTATATTCTCAAAGGAACCTAAAGCCACAAAGCTCTGAGCTTCATATCCTTTAAATTTTTCATTGGAACTGGAATTCAACAAATGCTCAGACAATTTTCCTCCTTCTTAATCTTTTAAAAGCTGTATTTTAAGTTTACTATGAGCGGGGTTTTTTGTTTGTTTGTTTTTGTTTTTGTTTTTCCAAGCTGAAAAAAGTTTTTCCAGACAATGCCACTATCTTTAGCGGAAAAACTACCTTTCCCAGAATGCATTTTTCTTATATCAGTCCACTGTTATGTGCTACTTTTCGGACTTCATTTCCCATAGTTCTTTTCAGGTCTAGGAGTCAACTTCTGGTTCCCTTTTACCAGGCTTGCTTTCAAATGAACTTTATTTTTTCTTTACTATGGGAAGTTTCTTGAGTCCAAAGATTTCTGCTCTTCCTGAGCTGACCTTAATAAGTATTTTTCTTACATCTGATACTGGCCCTGGATAAGAATCGCACCTACCCCATTAGCATGCATTGAGATGGGCATTTCTGATTCCAGCATTCCCTTGGGGCTTGTCCACTTGCCCCAGCCACCAGTGAAAAGAAACAAAAACACTTAGCAAAGATCTCCTACAGCTCCTTCAGAGAGACTTTCTCCCAGACAGCTCCCAGTTTGGTCTCAGTTTATCTCCTCCGCCCCAGAAACAGTTCCCAATGCCACAGTGGCAGCTTTCTCTGCTTCTGAAGGTAGGGGCTTTTGTCCATTTCTGTTTTCAGGGTCTGTGGTTTGTGCTCAGACTTCTGCTTTTTTATCAAGGGAGGTTTTTCTATCCCTAATCTCGCATGATGGCAGGTGTTTTGCCTCATCAGGCCGTTCACCTGACCCTCTGCCTGAGCAAGTTGTGTTCATCTGTCCACACACTCAAACAGCAGCTTATTCCCAGAGGCAGTAATCCTTCAGGACTTCACACCCTCTCCTCACCGGGAGTCAGAAACCAAAAGTGCTTGAAGTAAAGCTTTCCCAGGAAGGTGCTTTCTTGGATAGAAAAGAGCTTTACTCCTGGGTAGTTCTCCATTCTCTCCTGGCTTTACTGCTTCCTCCAGCAGCCCCTCCCACCAGGGAAGAATCTGTCTCGGCTCTCAGTTCTTCCTGTACTATATTGCTACACTCTACCTTCCTTATTTTTCATAGGTAGAAACAAAGAGAGACAGAAAGAGAGAAATCTTGATAAAGAAGATTCTACACTGCAGCCTCAAACATCCTTCCAGTCCATTTTTTCCTTTTCTCTCAAGGATAAACCCCCTGCCCTATGTACCTTTTCCACTACACAACCAAACTGTCCCCCTTCTGTAAGTGGCAGAGCCACCCCCCACTTCCACCAAGCACTCTGGATATTATAAAAATATTTATTACTTTTTCCTTTTTCCTAGTCCCTGTTCATGGTGCCATCTGTGGGGGAGGCTACCCACCACCCCCACATTTCCCCCAGAGTACTCGTGAGTAGAAGCAGCAGGAAATATTAGATAGAAGGACAGAGGGGGAGAGAAACAGATAGAAAATACAGGATAGCCTCGAGAGGGTCTGGATCATAATTCATCAGGCCCCAACTGTCTCTGCCCTAGGGTATTTAAAGGAATGCAAAGGGGTGGAGCAAAATATCTCCCCCAGCACAGCCAAGTGCAGACCATCTCAGACACCTGCATTCAGGCCCGTGGTCCAATCATCCTCTCTATGCAGACCCTCTGGGTAAAGCCACGAGGAACCCAAATGGGCTCCCACAGAGATCCACCTGCTTCTGCCTTCCAAGTGCTGGGATTAAAGGCGTGTGCCACCACAGCCTGGTATTAATCATTGCTCTTGAAAGTTGAAAAAAATGAAAGAATTAATGTATATGTTCACCAAAGAAAAACTGATTTCTCTTAAGTTAAATTAAAGTGTGCTCGAATGTCTTTGGGTAAAAGCACAGCACTTTAGGTCAGCTCTATCAATAGCTGGGGGGCATCAGGGTTTCATATTTACCTGGGGTGGTGCTTATATAATGCCAGCAATAAAGCAAGCAAGATTAGCAACAGCATTTCTCTTTTATAATTCATTCTCTCCTAAAAATAAAGAACAAAAAAAAAAAGAGAAGAAAAAGATTTCAGTTAAAGATTAAAAGCAAACAAACAAACAAACAAAAACTTTTCTTTAGTGTCTTCTGACAACAAATGAATTTGTAGAAACTTGGCCACCACCTTCAATGTCTGATTCCAGATTGTTCTATATCGAACAAAGTATATCACAATGATAGTAAAGCCTGTTATGTTTTATTACTACACAGGGGCCCCAAGGGTATCCTGGGCTCACAGAGAACCATGCTGACATGCTGGGCAGATGCGGCAGCAAGCTGGTGGTGACCCACTCCATGCAGGCATGGCAGTGGAGAGGCTGGTGGACATTCACAACCCAGAAGCTGCATTCACGTGGAAATGGTTTGTTATAATGAGGGGTAAAGAGACAGATGGGAAAAGACAGAAAGGAGAGGGAGAAAGAAGAAGAGAGAGAGAGGGCTCAAGGGTGCATACCTCGTGGCAGGGAAGCAGGAGAGAGAGAAATAGGCTGAGTTTTCCTTAAAAAGAAAGTTTTACCTGAGGACACAGGGTGGCTCCAAGGGGTGGGATCAGAATATTAACAAAGTCAAAAATAGGCTCAAAGACCTCCGGACTAATCACCTCAAAATACATACACTGTCTGACAGGTATATGAGACTCATAGGTATATCCTTACAAACAGTGAACATCTAAATAAGGGATTCAGCTCCCACTAATTCATTGAGTGTACACCAGCAGTGTTAGATATCTGCACACAGACTGGATTTTAGCAGGTATCATTCAAAAGTAGGTCTTGCCATTGGGTACTGGAGAAACGCGGAGGGTTAATTTTTTTGAACATTTATTAAATTACCAAAAGTTTCAGGTGTGTACCTTGTGCAGCATCCACCAGCCACCTGAGCAGTGAGTCTGTGAACCACATGATCTAAAAAGTGGAGTCGGAAAACAGAATACAAAAAAGAAAAATGTGCAGGGCATAGTGGCACAACATCTTTAGTCCCAGCACTTGGGAGGTGGAGGCAGGCAGATCTCTGTGAGTTCGAGGCCAGCCTGGTCTATAGAGTGAGCTCCATGACAGCCAGGGCTACAAAGAGAAACCCTGGAGGGAGGCAGGGATTTAGGATATTTTATTTTTTTAGTATTAATCAAAGTTGAAATGAAATTTTAGAAACATGGGTAAAAGAAAATATTTGACTGAAGTTTCATCTGTTTCTTTTAACCACTTTATAGTGTATCCCTTCAAATTTGTAAGGTGACACATGTGACTTACATCTCTATTGGAAAGTTCCTTTGCAGAGAATACCACAGTGCGCTGCGGGTGGAAACAACTCCATGTCCCTAAAACAAAGTGAAATATTCACTATTTAAATTCAAGGTAAGTTGGGGCAAAGTTTGAGTGAAGTAAGCTGGTGGCTCATTTAGCCAGATGATCTCCTATCTGTGTGCCAGTAATGACTTTATCCTCAAGTCAGGAATACATCGATATATTGCCTACACTGTATAGTTCTATAGTGCATAGTTCTGTACACTATAGTTTTTAGGCCAGCATTTGGGAATGATAGCCAGCTATTTTTTTACCATGATAATCTAAAATTTTATAATGCCTTTCCTAAGAGTCACTTTACCTTTAGTTTTGATAATGTAAAGAGGAATGAAAAAACAAAACCCCAAGTCAGGTACTGTGTGCCCTTCTGTTGCCAAGTCTTCTTGTCCTGGTGACATCACCAAATTCTTTTGATGACAGAAGCATTAGAAGCTGCTGTCACAATGACACCTGAGGTAACGTGTTGCATTTGTGTGTACCAAAATCAAAACTTGATCTCATCTGGAAAACTTAAAAAATTTTTGTTTTTATATTTTTGGTTGTGAGGCTTGCCTTTAATGGCTGAGCTATCCCTCCAGCCCTAAATTTTTGTTTTTAAACAATTCTGATTTGAATTTCCTTTGCTGTTTTCCTTGCCTTTCTTTATAAATGTTACTTACTTATGGACATGTATTTTGAATGATGTGTGTGTATGGATGACAGACAAAAATTACAACTATTTCCCCATGTATTTTAGACATTGTTATCTCAGGCAGAGCTCTTACCTTATTCCTTTTTAGGATGGGTGGTGATATAATTGTGTACCCCAATAAAGCTGGACTGGGGATCAGAGGACAAAGACAGCCACTATATTAAACATAGAGGTCAGGCAGTGGTAGCACATGCCTTTAATCCTAGCATTTGGGAGGCATAGATCCATCCAGATCTCTGTGAGTTCAAGGCCATACTGGGAACAGAGCCAGGCATGGTGGCACATGCCTTTAATCCCAGCACTTAGGAAGGAAGTAAGATGGCAGGGCACAGAAAGGTATATAAGGTGTAAGTAAACAGGAAGTCTCTCTCTTGAGGCTGAGGATTATATAAAGATAAGAACGTGGCCGGGCGGTGGTGGCGCACACCTTTAATCCCAGCACTCGGGAGGCAGAGCCAGGTGGATCTCTGTGAGTTCGAGGCCAGCCTGGACCACCAAGTGAGTCCCAGGAAAGGCGCAAAGCTACACAGAGAAACCCTGTCTCGAAAACCCAAAAAAAAAAAAAAAAAAAAGAATGTGGTTGGCAGGGACATACAGCGGCGGCCCGCAGAGGTAGACAGGCCCGGCAGCGGAGGCCAACAGGGACATACAGGTCCAGCTGCAGCCTGCAGAAGTAGACAAGCCAGGTAGCAGTGACAAGCAGAGGCAGGGACGCCTCTAACCCCAACACCCGGGGAAGAAGCTATCTCCGTGGGATGGAACCAGAACGAATCTGAACACTCCGTCGGAGGACAACCCAGGACCCAGCTGCTGATCCTGCAAAACCAAACAACTTGGAGGTGTTGGTGAGACTACCCCGCTCAGATGAAATCCATCTGGGAGAGGATTCAGATCCCTACAGTTTGAAGTCTGAAGAAACAAGATCAGCTGAGGAGTTGACAAATAAACAAAATGTGACCTGGGAACACAGAAGAAGGCACTGCCTAGCCACCAAACCAGATCACCAGAATCTTAAGTATATACTTCACCGACTGAGATCAGCTACCCCTGAAGAAACAGCCCAATAGCACCAATTTAACCAAGAACTCCTACTGAACCAAGACTAAAAATTAGAACAAGGGAGGCACTCTCAGACACAGACACCACCTGCACCGCACAGAGGAAGAGATGAGTAGACGCCAGTGCAAAAATACAGGCAACAGCATAAAGACCTATATAGCAACATCAGAACCTAGTGATTCTACACCTGCAAGACCTGAACATACCAAGACAGAAGAAACAGAAGAAATCAACCCTAAAAGCAACGTTAAGAAGATGATAGAGGCCCTTAAAGAAGAAATAAAACATTCCCTTAAAGAAGAAATAAAAAATTCCCTTAAAGAGGTAATGGAAAACTCCATTAAAGAGGAAATAAAAAACTCCCTTAAAGAAACGGAAGAAAAAACGAACAAAAAATGGAAAGAAATCAAAGAAAGCCAAGAAAAAGCAATTAAACAGATGAAAGAAACGTTCCAAGATCTGAAAAATGAATTTGACACAATAAAGAAAACACATGCTGAGGGAATGCTGGAAATAGAAATCCTGACTAAATGAACAGGAACTACAGAAACAAGCATAACCAACCGATTGCAAGAGATGGAACAGAGAATCTCTGACACTGAAGACACAATAGAGAAAATAGATTCGTCAGTCAAAGAAAACACTAAAGACAAAAAAGTCATAACACAAAACGTCCAGGAAATTTGGGACACCATGAAAAGACCAAACCTAAGAATAATAGGGATAGAAGAAGGAGAAGAATACCAACTCAAAGGCACAGAAAATATATTCAACAAAATCATAGAAGAAAACTTTCCTAACCTAAAGAAAGAAATACAAATGAAGATACAAGAAGCTTACAGAACACCGAATAGGCCGGATCCAAAAAAAAAAAAAAAAAAAAAAAATCCCCTCGCCACATAATAATCAAAACACTAAACACACAGAACAAAGAAAAAATATTAAGAGCCGCAAAGGAAAAAGACCAAGTAACATATAAAGGCAAACCCATCAGAATAACACCAGACTTCTCAATAGAGACTATGAAAGCTAGAAGATCATGGACAAATCTTATGCAGACACTAAGAGACCACGGATGCCAACCCAGACTATTATACCCAGCAAAACTCTCAATCACCATAGGCGGAGTAAACAAAATATTCCAGGATAAAACCAGATTTAATCAATACCTGTCCACAAATCCAGCCCTACAGAAAGCAATAGAAGGGAAAAATCCAACCCAAAGAAGCTAAACACATCCATGAAAAATCAAGCAATAGATAATCCCACACCAACATACACCAAAGAAGGACAACACAACACAACCACAAAAGAATAATAGAAATTAACAATCACTGGTCATTAATATCCATCAATATCAATGGTCTCAACTCACCTATAAAAAGATACAGGCTAAGCCGGGCGGTGGTGGTGCACGCCTTTAATCCCAGCACTCCGGAAGCAGAGCCAGGTGGATCTCTGTGAGTTCGAGGCCAGCCTGGTCTACAGAGCGAGATCCAGGAAAGGCGCAAAGCTACACAGAGAAACCCTGTCTTGAAAAACCAAAAAAAAAAAGATACAGGCTAACAGAATGGATAAGAAAACAGGACCCATCCATCTGCTGCATACAAGAAACACACCTTAACTTCAAAGACAAACAAACCTCCGAGTAAAGGGCTGGGAAAAGGCTTTCCAAGCAAATGGACCTAAGAAACAAGCTGGTGTAGCTATCCTAATATCTAATAAAATAGACTTCAAACTAAAATCAATCAAAAGAGATCAGGATGGACATTACATATTTATCATGGGAAAAATCCACCAAGATGAAGTCTCGATTCTAAACATTTATGCTCCAAATACAAAAGCACCCACATTCATAAAAGAAACACTACTAAAGTTTAAAACGCACATCAAATCCCACACATTAGTAGTGGGAGATTTTAACACACCACTCTCACCAAAAGACAGATCTACCAGACTGAAACTTAACAAAGAAATAAAGGACCTAACAGATGTTACGACTCAAATGGACTTAATAAATATCTACAGAACATTCCATCCTAACACAAAAGAATATACCTTCTTCTCAGCACCCCATGGAACCGTCTCAAATATTGACCACATGCTTGGCCACAAAACAAATCTCAACAGATACAAAAAAATTGGAATAACCTCCTGTATCTTATCAGACCACCATGCCTTAAAGTTAGACCTCAACAACAACAAAAATTATAGAAAACCCACAAACTCATGGAAACTGAATAATGCCCATCTGAAACATCAATGGGTCAAGGAAGAAATAAAGAAAGAAATTAAAGATTTCCTAGAATTCAATGAAAATGAAAGTACAACATACCCAAACTTATGGGACACTATGAAAGCAGTGCTAAGAGGAAAATTCATAGCTCTAAATGCACACATAAAGAAGATGGAGCAATCCCATACCAATGAATTAACAGCACAACTGAAAGCTCTAGAACAAAAAGAAACAAACTCACCCAGGAGAAATAGACGCCAGGAAATAATCAAATTGAGGGCTGAAATCAACGAAAGAGAAAACAAGAGAACAATACAAAAAAATCAATGAAACAAAGAGTTGGTTCTTTGAAAAAATTAACAAGATAGACAAACCCCTAGCCAAATTAACCAAAAGGCAAAGAGAGAGCTCCCAAATTAACAAAATCAGAAATGAAAAGGGAGACATAACAACAGACAACGAGGAAATCCAGAGAATCATCAATCATACTTCAAAAACCTGTACTAGGTGGTGAAGTAGGGGGAGGGCTCCAAGGAGGCCTTGGGAAGAGCCGAGGTCTGAACTATAAAGTGAGAAATTGATGTGGGTACTGCTAGTCTCTGACCAGCGACTTGAAGTCTGAGATCATCGTGGAACCGTCATCTTTGAAATTTATAAAACATGGAGAAGACTCAAGAGAAAGCTGAAAGAATTCTTCTAGAGCCCTATAGGTAAACAGGTGAGAGCCAAACTTTCACAGGCATTTAATCACTGGCTGAAAGTTCCAGAAGACAAACTACAGATTATCATTGAAGTAACTGAAATGTTGCATAACGCCAGCCTACTCATTGATGATATTGAAGACAATTCAAAGCTCCGACGTGGTTTTCCAGTGGCGCATAGCATCTATGGAATCCCATCTGTCATCAATTCTGCCAATTATGTCTATTTCCTTGGCCTGGAGAAAGTCTTAACACTTGATCACCCAGATGCTGTAAAGCTTTTCACACACCAACTTTTGGAACTCCATCAGGGACAAGGCCTAGATATTTACTGGAGGGACACCTACACCTGTCCCACTGAGGAAGAATACAAAGCCATGGTGTTGCAGAAGACAGGTGGATTGTTTGGACTAGCAGTGGGTCTCATGCAGTTGTTCTCTGATTACAAAGAAGATTTAAAGCCACTGCTTGATACACTTGGACTCTTCTTCCAGATTAGAGATGATTATGCCAATTTACACTCCAAAGAATACAGTGAAAACAAAAGTTTCTGTGAAGACCTGACAGAAGGGAAGTTCTCATTCCCCACTATTCATGCCATCTGGTCAAGGCCAGAAAGCACCCAGGTACAGAATATCCTGCGCCAAAGAACAGAAAATATAGATATTAAAAAATACTGTGTGCAGTACCTGGAGGATGTAGGTTCTTTTGAATATACTCGATACACTCTGAGAGAGCTTGAAGCTAAAGCCTATAAACAAATTGAGGCCTGTGGTGGGAACCCTGCACTAGTGGCTTTAGTGAAGCATTTAAGTAAGATGTTCACAGAAGAAAATGAATAATATTTGCTGATTTTGGTTAGATTCAATGGCTTCTTTCAGTTGAAAATGCGGAGTGGCTTCCTGTTTATCTTTTCAAGTACTAGTCTCCAAAAACTGAGTAAATGAGGATGATGTGGGTGAAAGTGTTTCATTGTCAGAATCCCTTTGCATAAAAATACAAATTTGAGGGCTAGAGTGATGGCTCAGTGGTTAAGAGGCTTGCACAGAACCCAGGTTCAATTCCCAGTGCCCATATAGAAGTTCACCACCATCTATAACTGCAGTTCCGATGATCTGATGGCCTCTTCTGAACTTTGCAGGCAGGAGACATGCACATAATACACTGACACACACATAGGCAAAGCACTCATACAAATGAGATAGATTTTTTTAATTTTTTAAAAAACACAAAGTTGAAAGTACCAGGAGCCACAAAAACGGGTCTTAGAAATGTCAGACGCTAAATGTGACCAACTCCCTACTACCACACATGTTCTGGATTTATGAATAAAAAAGACATCTTCCAAGAAAAAAAAAAACCTGTACTCCACAAAAATGGAAAACCAGGAAGAAATGGACAATTTTCTGGATAAATACCACATACCAAAATTAAATCAAGACCAGATAAACCATTTAAATAGACCAATAACCCCTAAAGAAATAGAAACAGTCATCAAAAGTCTCCGAACCAAAAAAAGCCCAGGACCAGACGGTTTCAGTGCAGAATTCTACCAGACTTTCAAAGAAGGACTAATACCAATACTCTTCAAAGTGTTCCACACAATAGAAACAGAAGGAACACTACCAAACTCTTTTTGTGAGGCTACAATTACCCTGATATCCAAACCACACAAAGATGCAACAAAGAAAGAGAACTACAGACCAATCTCCCTCATGAACATTGATGCAAAAATACTCAACAAAATATTGGCAAACCGAATCCAAGAATACATCAAAACAATTATCCATCACAACCAAGTAGGATTCATCCCAGGGATGCAAGGATGGTTCAACAGACGAAAATCAGTCAATGTAATACACCATATAAACAAACTGAAAGAAAAAAACCACATGATCATCTCCTTAGATGCTGAAAAAGCCTTTGACAAAATCCAACACTCCTTCATGATAAAGGTCTTAGAAAGATCAGGAATACAAGGAACATTTCTAAACATAATAAAAGCAATTTATAGCAAGCCAACAGCAAACATCAAATTAAACGGAGAGAAACTCAAAGCGATCCCACTAAATTCAGGAACAAGACAAGGCTGCCCACTCTCCCCATATTTATTCAATATAGTACTAGAAGTTCTAGCTAGAGCAATAAGACAACAAAAGGAGATCAAAGGGATACAAATTGGCAAGGAAGAAGTCAAACTTTCACTATTTGCAGATGATATGATAGTATACATAAGTGACCCCAAAAACTCTACCAGGGAACTCCTACAGCTGATAAACTCCTTCAGTAAAGTGGCAGGATACAAGATCAACTCAAAAAAATCAGTAGCCCTGCTATACACAAATGATAAAAGCTGAAGAAGAAGTCAGAGAAACATCACCCTTTACAATAGCCACAAATAATATAAAATACCTTGGGATAACACTAACTAAACAAGTGAAGGACCTTTTTGACAAGAACTTTAAATCTCTAAAGAAAGAAATTGAAGAAGATATCAGAAAATGGAAGGATCTCCCATGCTCATGGATAGGTAGGACAAACATAGTAAAAATGGCAATCTTACCAAAAGCAATCTACAGATTCAATGCCATCCTCATCAAAATCCCAACACAATTCTTCACAGACTTGGAAAGAAAAATACTCAACTTCATATGGAAAAACAAAAGACCCAGGATAGCTAAAAGAATCCTATATGATAAAGCAACCTTTGGAGGCATCACCATCCCTGACCTCAAACTCTACTATAGAGCTATAGTAATAAAAACAGCTTGGTACTGGCATAAAAACCGACATACAGACCAATGGAATCGAATTGAAGACCCTGACATTAATCCATGCACATATGAACACCTGGTTTTTGACAAAGGAGGCAAAACTATACAATGGAAAAAAGAAAGTATCTTCAACAAATGGTGCTGGCATAACTGGATCTCAATATATAAAAGATTACAAATAGATACATATCTGTCACCATGCACAAAACTCAAGTCCAAGTGGATCAAAGACCTGAACATAAATCCAGTTACACTAAACTTAATAGAAAAGAAAGTAGGAAGCACTCTTGAACGCATTGGCACCGGAGACCATTTCCTAAATAAAACACCAACAGCACAGACCCTGAGCACAACAATTAATAAATGGGACCTCTTGAAACTGAGAAGCTTTTGCAGGGCAAAAGACACAGTCAATAAGACAAAAAGAGAGCCAACAGAATGGGAAAAGATCTTCACCAACCCCACATCTGACAGAGGATTGATCTCCACAGTATATAAAGAACTCAAGAAACTAGGCATCAAAATACTGAACAGTCCAATTAAAAAATGGGCTAAAGAGCTAAACAGAGAATTCACAAAACAAGAATCACAAATGGCTGAAAGACATTTAAAGAAATGCTCAACATCCTGAATCATCAGAGAAATGCAAATCAAAACGACTCTGAGATACCACCTTACACCTGTCAGAATGGCTACGATCAAAAACACCAATGACAGTCAATGTTGGAGAGGATGTGGAGCAAAGGGAACACTCCTCCACTGTTGGTGGGAATGTAAACTTGTACAACCACTGTGGAAATCAGTATGGCTGTTTCTCAGAAAATTAGGAATCGAACTACCTCAAGACCCAGCCATCCCACTCTTGGGCATATACCCAAGGAATGCTGATTCATACCATAAAGATACATGCTCAGCTATGTTTATAGCAGCACTATTTGTAATAGCCAGAACCTGGAAACAACCTAGATGCCCGTCAGCAGAAGAATGGATGAAAAAAATGTGGTACATATATACACAATGGAGTACTACTCAGCAGAGAAAAACAATGACATCATGAAATTTGCAGGCAAATGGATGGAACTAGAAAAAAAAAATCATCCTGAGTGAGGTAACCCAAACCCAGAAAGACAGTCATGGTATGTACTCACTCATAAGTGGATTCTAGATATAAAATAAAGAACAATCAGACAACAACCCATAGAACCATGGAGGCTATATATATAGCATGGAGGTCCCTAGGACGACTGTGGCTTATAATAAATTTCGGTTTTACTCAATTATTGAAAAAAAAATAGCCAAATGAATGGAAATACATGAACTATGAACCAAAGGCTGAGGGGCCCCCAGCTGGATCAGGCCCTCTGAATAGGTGTGACAGTTGATTGGCTTGATCAGTTTGGGAAGCAACTAGGCAGTGGGACCAAGTCCTGTGCTCATTGCATGAGTTGGCTGTTTGAAACCTGGAGCTTATGCAGGGACACTTGGCTCAGTCTGGGAGGAAAGGACTGGACCTGTCTGGACTGAGTCTACCAGGTTGATCGCAGTCCTCGGGGGAGGATTTGCCCTGGAGGAGGTGGGAATGGGGAGTGGGCTGGGGGTAAGGGGAGGGAGTGGGAGGGGGATAGTAGGGGAACCCGTGGCTGATATGTAGAACTGAATGGTATTGTAAAATAAAATAAATAAAAATTAAAAAAAAAAAGAATGTGGTTGGCTTGTTCTCTTTCTCTGATCTTTCAGCCTTTACCCCAATATCTGGCTCTGTTTTTTTTTCAATTAATAAGACCTATTAAGATAAGTGTTATATCTGGCAACTCAATGTTTGTGGCATGAATTCACTAAAAAGCCACTTGTGACCTTGCATGTTCCAGCCTAGGCTTGAGCTGCATGTGGCAGGAGTCTCTTTGTCTTCTTCTCTTCTGTTGGGTTGTGGGATTTCTCTGGATCCCCATCTCCGACTACTACCACACTAGGTAGCCTTGAAACCTGGTTGGGCTTCTACTGTTCTACAGAGAAGCAGTCAGCCTCACATCTGAATCATCATAGTCAGCAAATTTGGTGAGTCAATTAAGATATCTTGAAGGGAGAAATTAATTAAAAGAGAGTTTTTCCCACTTAAAAAAATGGGAAACACTTTTACAATGGATGTTGTTTGGTCTCTGTTTGATAACACATTAAGCAGTCTGAAAATGGAACAATTAAAGGAGAGGATAATTAATGTTGATAGGATAGATGTAATGTCAATTATAAATATTATGTTTGATCATTTCTGTTTTATCATTTAAAAAGTTGGTTAATGTGAGTGCCAAGATAAAAATTTTAGAAAAACTTGTTAAAACAAATTGTAGAGCAATTCAGACCCAGACAGAAGAATTTGAAGGTGAACCAATCTCAGCATTACATTAAATGGTTACAGACAAACAGACTAAGACTTTCATATAGTCAACCTTAATCTATCCAGTAACCTTACAGGAGCTGCCAAATGCTCAAGGCTGTGTATGAGCTGAATAGACTCCTGTACAAATCTTAGATTTGAGGAGATTCAAGGAAGCAAGCTATAGTCTCATATGGTATGCATTCTCCATTCGTAAAGCAGATGTTAAACTTATGGTCAAATTATAATAGAATTATCTCTCAAGACAGGAAAGATTTGGTTACAGCTGTCCTAGAAGCTGGTACACAGTTACAATGGAGGACCTGGTGGAAAGATGAGGCTAAGAAAATTGAACAATGATGTAGAGTTAGAGGTATGGAAATTTCCCAAGATCAACTTCTTGGAAAAGGTGATTATGCTGATATACAAAGACAATCTTACATGTGACCACACCCTAATTTTATGCCGAATGGGAGCCTTGTGACATAATTGAGGAAGTGGGAAAGAAAATTGAGTCATTTACAAAAATTATACAGGGCCCAAATGAAACCTTCATAGATTTCTTACCAAGGCTGTCTTTAGCAGTAAATAGAATGATACCAAATTCAGAAGCTAGACAGATAATAATTGAATCTCTGGCTTTTGAAAATACTAGTGCACAATGCAATTAGTATTATACAATTAATATTGAATCTTATGACTATGATGATACTTGGGTAGGATAGGTGATTTTCAGAGGTTTGAGGAAAGATGTTAATGTCAGGTCTTTCAATTGTGGTAAACAAGGTCACCTAAAAAGGAACTGTAAACAGGGTGTTCTTAGAAACAATGTATTTTTAAGGAATAATCCCAACACAACACCCCTCCTTTCTGGAATGTGCAGAAGGTGTGGTACAGGCAAACATTGGACTAACAAATGGAGATCTACAAGGGACAGACAAGGCAATCCTTTGCCTTTGCCATTGGGAAACTCCCTAAGGGGCCTCTCACAGGACCCCATGGCAAATTCAGTTCAGTCCTTTCCTGCCATCATAGAAGAAACTTCTTCTCAAAGCAATTAAATAGCCAAATGCCTATTGTAAAAAAAAACATACTGCTCGGGGTGATAGAACAGCTATAGCAGAGAACAGGAAATTAAGGAAAAACCATAAAGCAAATTTTTTGGAAAACTTCTATAATTGAACAAAGACCAAATTAAAAATATGAATAAATGATGTTTTTATTGAAGATCTTGTGGACACAGATATGGATGTAACAATAACTGAACCAGAATCTTGGCGTCCAAATTGGTAAATGTTCAGCTGTTAGAAGTTGGAACATTATCTCAAGTGAAACAGAGTGTGAGATAGGTCAAATGTATAGGGCAAGAAGGACAGAGAGGAAAATTAAAGCCGTATGTGGCTAATATAGCTATGAATCTATGGAGCCATGATTTATCACAACAATGGAATACCCAGATTAACATTCCTCCAATCTCAGAAATAAACCATAAACTAACATGTTTCTGAGAAAAATATTAGAAGGTATTATAAAGAGCAGTCATTGACCATCCAGATTGTACAAGAACAAGGCACAACAGCTGCTGATCTTTCAAAGACACCAACAGCCCTGTCTTAAAAATGGTTAACAGACAAGCCTATATGGTTTCAGCAATGGTCTTTAACAACAGAGAAACTATAGGCCTTAGAACAGCTGGTACAAGAGCAGTTAAATGCTCAGCATATTGAAGAATCAAGCAGTCCTTGGAATTTTCCTGTATTTGTTATTAAAAAGAAATCTGGTGAATGGAGAGTTGTAACAGACCTAAGAGCAATTAACAAGGTAGGTAATTCAGCCAATGGGCTCTCTATAGCCTGGAATTCCTTTGCCTACTCTGTTACCTAAAGGATGGATTCTTATAGTTATCAATTTAAAAGATTGTTTCTTTTCAAAACCCTTACAAGAAAAAGACAAAGATTTGCTTTCACGGTGCCTACTTATAATAACTCTCAGCTGGTTAAGAGATATCAATGGAAGGTTCTCCCACAGGGAATGTTAAATAGCCCAACCCTGTGCCAATATTTTGTATGACAGCTACTGGAAGTAATACATAAACAATTTCTTAAATCTATAATTTGTCATTACATGGATGACATTTTACTAGCTTCAAAGAATGTTTGAAGAAGTAAAGAAAATTTTGCCTTGTTGGCGATTACAATTGCTCCTGAAAAGCTACAAAGAGGAGATTCTATTTATTATTTAGGATATAAAATAGATCTACAAAAAAATTAGACCCCCAAACATGCAAATTAGGAGAGACAGATTATGGGCTCTTAATGACTTTCAAAGATTATTCAGAGACATTTCCAGCCTATGGACTGTTGTTGGGTCAAAAAATGATGAACTGAAAACGGAATTCAAGATGGCGGAGACGAGCAGACGCAGGTAGGCCTGTGGCAGCGGCCCGCAGAGGTGGACAGGCCCTGCAGCAGAGTTAAGCAGACGGAGGTGGACGGGCCCGGTGGCGGCGGCCAACAGAGACATTCAGGCCCGGCGGCAGCCCACAGAAGTAGACAGGCCACGTGGCAGAGACAGGCGGACGCAGGTCGGCGACCTGTGGAGGTGGACGGGCCCGGTGGCAGCAGCCAACAGGGACATACAGGCCCAGTGGCAACCAGCAGAGACATACAGGTCTGGTGGCGGCCCGCAGAGGTGGATGGGCCCGGCGGCAGTGGCAAGCAGAGGTGGGTAGGCCCGCGGTGGCAGCCGGTAGAGACATACAGGCCCATTGGCGGCCCGCAGAGGCAGACAGACTCAGCGGCAGCTGACAGGGACATACAGGCCTGGCGGCGGAGACAAGTGGACACGGGTGGGCCTGTGGCGGCGGGCCACAGGGGTGGACAGGCCTGGGGACAGAGAGGGGCGGATGCAGCTTGGAACGGGGACACCCCTAGCCCCAACACCTGGGGAAGAGGCTATCTCCGTGGGTCGGAACCAGGGCGAGTCTGGGCACTCTGTCTGGGGACAACCCAGGGCTCAACTGCTGAATCTGTGAAACCCAACAACTTGGAGGTGTTGGTGAGACTACCCTGCTCAGCTGAAACCCATCTGGGAGAGGATCCAGATGCCTACAGTTTGAAGTCTGAAGAAACAAGATCAGCTGAGGAGTTGACAAATGAACAAAACGTGACCTGGGAACACAGAAGTAGGTGCTACCCAGCCACTAAACCAGATCACCAGAATCATAAGTATATAATTCACCGATCGAAATCAGCTGTCCCTGAAGAAACAGCCCAATAGCACCAATTTAACCAAGAACCCCTACTAAACCAAGACTAAAAATTAGAACAAGAGAGGCACTCTCAGACACAGACACCACCTACACCGCACAGAGGAAAAGATGAGTAGACGCCAGTGCAAAAATACAGGCAACAACATAAAGACCTATATGGCAACATCAGAACCTAATGATTCTACACCCTCAAGACCTAAACATACTATGACAGAAGAAATAGAAGAAATCAACCCTAAAAATGGCTTTAAGAAGATGATAGAGGCCCTTAAAGAAGAAATAAAACATTCCCTCAATGAGGAAATAAAAACTTTCCTTAAAGAGGAAATGAAAAACTACCTTAAAGAGGAAATAAAAACTTTCCTTAAAGAGGAAATGAAAAACTCTCTTAAAGAGGAAATAAAAACTTCCCTTAAAGAGGAAATGAAAAACTCCATTAAAGAGGAAATCAAAAACTCCCTTAAAGAAATGGAAGAAAAAATGAACAAAAAATGGGAAGAAATCAAATCAAGCCAAGAAAAAGCAATTAAACAGATGAAAGAAACGTTCCAAGATCTGAAAAATGAATTTGAGACAATAAAGAAAGCACATGCTGAGGGAATGCTGGAAATAGAAATCCTGACAAAACGAACAGGAACTACAGAAACAAGCATAACCAACCGATTGCAAGAGATGGAACAGAGAATCTCTGACACTGAAGACACAATAGAGAAAATAGATTCGTCAGTCAAAGAAAACACTAAAGACAAAAAAGTCATAACACAAAACATCCAGGAAATTTGGGACACCATGAAAAGACCAAACCTAAGAATAATAGGGATAGAAGAAGGAGAAGAATACCAACTCAAAGGCACAGAAAATATATTCAACAAAATCATAGAAGAAAACTTTCCTAACCTAAAGAAAGAAATACAAATGAAGATACAAGAAGCTTACAGAACACCGAATAGGCTGGATCCAAAAAAAAAGTCCTCTCACCACATAATAATCAAAACACTAAACACACAGAACAAAGAAAAAATATTAAGAGCCGCAAAGGAAAAAGACCAAGTAATATATAAAGGCAAACCCATCAGAATAACACCAGACTACTCAATAGAGACTATGAAAGCTAGAAGATCATGGACAAATCTCATGCAGACACTAAGCGACCACGGATGCCAACCCAGACTATTATACCCAGCAAAACTCTTAATCACCATAGGCGGAGTAAACAAAATATTCCAGGATAAAACCAGATTTAATCAATACCTGTCTACAAACCCAGCCCTACAGAAAGCACTAGAAGGGAAAATTCAACCCAAAGAAGCTAAACACATCCATGAAAAATCAAGCAATAGATAATCCCACACCAACATACACCACAGAAGGACAACACAACACAACCACAAAAAATAACAGGAATTAACGATCACTGGTCATTAATATCCATCAATACCAATAGTCTCAACTCACCTACAAAAAGACATAGGCTAACAGAATGGATAAGAAAACAGAACCCATCCATCTGCTGCATACAAGAAACACACCTTAACTTCAGATAGACACTACCTCTGAGTAAAGGGCTGGGAAAAGGCTTTCCAAGCAAATGGACCTAAGAAACAAGCTGGTGTAGCCATCCTAATATCTAGAGAAAAAGGATGTTTCAAAAGAGAAGAAGTCTTGTGGCAATGCCTCAGTGGTCCAGGTAACTACCAGAACTCGGAAATCCGCGACGGAGACTAAGGCAGCAGAGATCTAGAGTGGAGTGCTGAGTTCTGGCAAACAGCTGCATCTTTCTTCCGGTGGGTGCCTGGGCAGGGCTGATGTGAATTGTGTACAGTCCAGATTTTGAGAATCGTGCTCTCTCAGGGATCTCCACGGAGTAGTGGATGTCCTCCCTCACTGCCCCCGTGGGACAGTCTCTGTGCGGGAGAGGCCTCGCGTGACTTTGTCTCTGGTGTTCCTCTGGGGACACCTGTGTGAGAGACTGTATGCTCCAGAACCAGCTCTCGTGTCCTTTGGCCAATGCCAGAGTGTGAAATAGTCCAACGTGGGAAACAAAAGATGATCCCAATCAGGAATCATGACATTTTTTTTTTTTTTTGGATGATGGTCATGTTCTGTTTTGAAATAGCCTCTGTGTATTTCATTTGTTTTCTTTTACCTGGCGATCTCTGAGCAGGCTTCAGATTTTGACAGTTGATGAAGGATGCGACAGGCATTAATGTGTGGGTGAAATGCTTGGTGAAATTCTGAATGAAGTTTTGGTTAAAGTTGGTTGAACTTGGGATTGACTGGGAGGCCAAAGATTTAAGGAGCGGAAGATTCTCTCAAGACACAGATTGTGTGATAATGGTGTGTTTTGTGTGTGTGAATGAGAATTTGTGAATGTTGAATTCTGGGCTTCAACAATCATTGTCAGTGCAGATCAAGCTGCAAGTATTTGTGTTTTGGAACTTAAATTATAAAGCTAGTTACGTCTTTCTGACAGCTAGTTTTGGTGTTTGTGAGCATATTTTACCTACATTGCCTTTTCAGGATGTTGAGAAAGATGCATCACGGGCACAGACTGGAGGCTGGGGGCTGGATGGTTTTGAGGAAGAGGTCTTGGTGGACTCTTTTGTGGAGCAAAGGGAAGCAATGCCTTCTGGGAAATGAGCTGAGTTTTAATCTAGTCTTTAAGATTAGAAGTCAAAAACAAAAATATTAAGGAAAGGAAAACCTAATTGATCTTTGAAGTATTGTTATGTGGAATTGAGTGGGACTTTTGAGGCCTTTCTTCCAGAAAGCAAGGACTTGGTTGTCAGGCCTATGTTAGGCCTAGGCCTTGGTGCCATGTAGTTGTACTTGAATCATTTCAATGGAAAGTGTCTTGGTGATTGGAACTTCTAGTGCAGTTTGGAGTTCTTCCATTTGAAAAATGTGATATTTGCATGGGATTGTTTGAATCTTGTTTTCTGGTCCCTCCCCATCACCACCCTCATAGTCTGAAGGTAGATTTTTCTCTTGATAAAGGAACAAAAAAAGTGAACATCTTGTTTGTAAATAGGTATCTAGTAACTAGTGGTAAACTTGAAATGGTAGAATTCTTTAAAGCCTAATTCTAGGTAGCCTTAAGAAAATGTATCTTAATTATTTTTGAACCTGTATTCACCTTGTTTTCTTTTTCAAATATCTTAAGTTATATTTTCTTTTTCAGAGCTGCTTCTTATTTGGGGTTACTTTTTTTTTTAATTGAGGCGTAATTCATAAAAGGGTATATTGTTTTGATGAGATTTTTTATAACTGTGGCTGGATGTCTTTCTTTAGTCTTCCAAGAAGGGCCATTTTACTTTTTTAGAGTTACTTTTTAAAGTCATGAGGTCAACAACTTGGACTACTATGCATGTAAGTGCTAATGCAAATTAAAACCCAAGTTGACCTCCAGCAGCAGTTCATTCTATGTTGACAGTGAGAGAACACTTTGCCTGTTAGGATACTGTTACTCGTGGACTGAAATGCTGAAGAAACCCCTCCCATTTTGTTTTTTGCAAAAATCAAGGTATATTCTAGGGTTTCCTGGTTGACCTCAACAGATAAACTGAGATGATAGTCTTAGTTCAGAAATGATCTGAATGTAGATTTACAGTCTACGTGTACAGCTGGCTAAGTGAGATCGCTTTCACAGTTCTGCTTGTATCCCATCGGCCGGCTCCCCATTAGTCACTGAACTCTTAAAACTGGTATTGTAACAATATCACAATGTTTTGCGCCAATTTTATAAACTTTACAGTGCAATATGTGTTCCTTTTCTGAGGCAAACCAAAGGTATATTTCTCAAGGTTCTGCTGCTAACAGCAGCGTTGATGGAGGATTTTTTATACATTTGTAATAGATAGAAATAAACCAGAAAAAAAAGAAGAAAAAAAAAGTGGTGGAGGAAAAGGTGAACACTGCAAGAATACTCAAAAGGGCTGAGAGTTGCAAACGCCAAGAATGGCTTTGCATAGTAAATGGAATAGAACAGCTCTGAACTATAGCTTACTTTTCCTGGTTTGGTCGGACAGAATGATTGAATGCTTTTGTACAAAAATCAGAGCCTTAAAAACAAGGATTTGGTGAGATTGTAAAATGGTGTGCCACTTTGGCAAAACAGTTTGGTGGTTGGTCAAAATGCAAAACATTGTTACTCTGTTACTCAACAATTTTACCCTTAGGAATATATCCTCAAACTACTGAAAATGTGCACCTATGAAACATGTACATGAAAGTTTACAGCAGTGTGTTGCTAATAGTAAAAAAGTTAAAACAACTCAAATAGCTATCAAATACTGGAGAGAAATAAAATGTGGCTTATTCATACAATAGAATATTATTAAGACATAAAAATGAATGAGAAACTGACAGATTAAATGACTTTGGTGAACCTTCATAATTTCATTTGTAGATCTTTCCATTTCTAATTTATAAATACATTTGGAGTTATAAATTATAAATGTACTGCCTCCTGTCAACATTGTATACTTCTATTTGATGATTTTTGTGTCAAACATTATATGGAAATGTTTCCAAGTATTTTCTGTATTAACTGTGAATGAATAGAACAAAATAAATTGCCTGTGATGGAAAGATAAAAAAAAAATGATGAACTGAGTAATTTGTTCAAAACCTTAGAGGGTGACAAGAACTTAAACAGCCCAAGTGAATTATCAGCTGAAGCTGAGAAAGAATTGGCTTTGGTGGAAAAGAAAATACAAGAAAGACATGTGCATCCTGTGGATCTGATGTTTGATTGCATTTTGGTTATTTTACCCTCTAAGCATTCTCCTACACGAATTTTAATGCAAAGGGAAGATATTATATTGGAATGGATATTTCTACCAAATAAACAAAAAAAAATTAAAAACTTATATGGAAAAGATCTCCGAGTTGATTTGAAAAGGAAAATTGAGACTTTGCCAATTAGCAGAAACAAACCCAGTAGAAATTATAGTACCTTTACCTAATGATGAAATTGACAAATTCTGGGCAGAAAGTGAACGTTGTCAAAGAGCTTGCAGTGATTTTTTGGGGAGAGATTAGCAACAATTATCCCAAAAGCTACAGAATTAAACTTAAAGAGAGTTAACTGGATCCTACCTCACGTTGTATGGGAAACACCAATATCTGGAGCCCCTACATTTTATACAGATGCAAACAAACAAGGAAAGGTGGGTTACAAACCAGAAAAGTTAAGTCAAGTGGTTCAAAGTCCTTATAATTCAGTCCAAAAATCAGAATTATAGGCTATTCTGATGATATTAATGGATTTTTCAGAACCTCTCAACATAGTTACTGACTCTCAGTTTGCTGAAAGAGTGAATGGTCTTACATATTGAAACTGCAGAATTTATCCCTGATGAGTCAGAATTAACTTTGTTATTTATTCAGTTACAAGAAATAATCAGGAATAGGAATCATCCTTTATACATAACTCACATCTAATCCCATACGGGTCTGTCAGGACCTCTTGCACAGGTAATGATGAGATTGATAAACTATTGATAGGAAATGTGCTAGAGGCCTCAGAATTTCATAAAAAAATCATGTCGATAATAAGGGTTTAAAAAAGTGTTTTTTCATAATCTGGCAATGAGCCAAGGAAATTATAAGGAAATGTCCTACTTGTTCTTTTTACAATCAGACTCCATTACCAGCAAGATGTAACCACAAGGGCACTCAGAGGAATGAAATCTGACAGATGGATGTGTTTCAGTTTGTAGAATTTGGAAAATTGATACCTATTCAGGATTTCAATGGGCAACTGCTCTGAGTTCTGAAAAGGTCGATTCTGTAATCACTCATTTGCTAGAAGTTATGGCCATCATGGGTATATCTGTACAAATTAAAACTGACAATGCTCCAGCATATGTCTCTGGCAAAATGAAACAGTTTTTGCTTATTACAATATAAAGCATATGACAGGTATACCACATAATCCTACAGGCAAAGCAGTCATATCCATTGAACTCTAAAGGATATGCTAAATAAACAGAAACCCCCAATAATAGATTACATAATGCTCTATTAGCTTTGAATTTTTTCATTGTTAGTGAGAAAGGAACAACAGCTGTGGAGAGACATTGGATAAGAAAAAACTACAGAATTAAATCAGCCTATATACTTTAAAGATGTGCTGACCTCAGAATGGAAACCAGGATATGTGTTAAGTTGGAAATGAGGTTTTGCTTTTGTTTCTACAGGAGAGGAAAAGCTATGGATACCATCAAAATTGATAAAGGTTCAATTTGAACAAGAGAGACCTCTTAATTAGAAGAGGTGATAGTTCATCAACCAGCATGAACATCCAATTTAAACTAACTTATACCACCAACAAATGCTTTTTATTTAATCAGATATAACTTGCAAAAGGGAACCTCCCCAAAGTTAGGGTTGGGGAAAGGTTTTTGGTTTTATCTTTCAGGAGAATGAAGGCTAAGGAATATGAAGAACTCTGGACAAGTGAGGCATCTGAAAAAAAAGGCCAAATCATCTAGAAAAAAACATCCCAAGAAAAAGAGTAAATTGGCCAATTGGTAGATCACATATCTAACAAGATAAAATTTCATAAGTCTTTCTAAATGTTTGTTTCTGCTGTTCTCTACAGACACATAATGCAAATGGTCTTTATGTAGTTCCAGTTTAATTAAAAATTAAAGCTGGCTTTGGAGTTGGAGTGTGGCTCTCTCCTTCTCTAAACCCAAGAATGCTTGTTAAAAGAAAATGCAAATCTCAGAATCATGTCAGAAGAGCCATGTGATATGGGACAGAATAAAAGCCAAAATTAAGGGGCTACTCTATTGACAGAAATCTCATAATTCTTTGGCTTTATTTTGACTCTTTAAAACTTTTGTTGAGGTATGAATTTTATATCAAATTAATAAGATTAATATATATATTTTAAACTTTTGCCATGATATTAATGGTCATATAGAGTACTAATTCTAGAAAAGCCTTCATCTAGCTTCCTGTACATGACTTTGGGTTTGAATCTCTATCAGTTTTCTGCAGGAAACCATGACCAGGCCTAACAGCAACTTTGAAGTCTCCAAACAGATGATGGGGCTCCACAAGGATGATTCCACATGGACAATAATAAAACCACTAAGCTGACAAACACCACCCAAAGATCAGCTTTGCACTACAAACTGCTCAGGACAATTTCAAGATGGTTAACTGAGATGATCCATCCTCACAGACTCCTCGAACAAGGACTTGAGACAAGCCCTACACTTTCCCATTATGCGAAAATTGGACAAATTATACAGCTAACCCTCTTAGGACTTGATAATTTACCAAAAATTTTCTTGTCAGGATCCCCTAAAGATGCCTTCACCCCCAGAGATCAGGAAGTAATTTTAAGAAAATGATGCCCACATTTCCAAAAGGTGGGGTGGGTGGTTTTTTGGTTGTTCAATGGGTTATGGACAATTGTTATTGTTTAGGATTGTTGGTTATCAAGTTATTAATTGGTAATGGTCAGGGAAAAAAAGCTAAACAAGGAGATTAGATTCAGGGTTCTTGCTTGAAAAAAAGAGGATATAGATAAGAGGTAGATTATTGAATCTACTCTGAAAAGAAAAAAAGAGGATATAGATATGATATGATAAAAGGTAGATTTTTGAATCTACTCTGAAAAAAAAAGATATAGAAATGAGGGATAAAGAGTAGATTATTGAATGTACTCTGAAAAGTAAAAAGAGAGAATATGGATATAAGATAAAAAGGTAGATTATTGAATCTACTTTTAGAAAGCAACTACTAGTTTTAAATATCTTATATTGGATTGGATTTTTGTATATTGTATACAAATTATGTATATAGATGCAAATTTGAGATTTTGTTAGAAATACTGTACATATATTTCTAATCTTGTTCAAGGTATTGTACCTATGCAGCTCATTTAACAATGTAATGCAAATTGCTAGTCCTTGAAAGTTGTTATTACCAACTAATTAGGATATAAAGAAATGCAAGTTAGTATTTAGTCACTTATTACAATTGAACTTGTAGTCATATTAGGTATGTTTTCAAGGTAAAACAGAAATACATTTTAGATAGACAAGTCATCTTCAAAAACTTTAGTGATCTACAGAATATGGCATTTAAGATCTTTTAATAACATAGATTCTTTCTTTCTTTCTTTTTTTTTTTTTTTTAGGACTATGAGACATGTCTGCTCCTGGCAGCACCAATCTACTTCAGATAAGATATGGGCATCAAAGAAACTCTTTACAGAGTTTACTTTTATTATGGCAAAAAAGCTAGCCACTGGGCAAGAAAGTGCCCTTGCCTCGACTGCTGACAGTATGTTGTCCAAAACAGACAAGCAGGACACAAAAGAAAGGACTGCCAAACCTTGCCAAGACAAGGTAGGACAGCCTTTTTTAAAATCCTGCTTCACAGATGAGTCCATCAGATATGTTAGGCCTGTAGGCTGAAGATGGATGCCTCAACATTGCAGAGGAAACTTGGGTGACTGTCCAGGCAACTAGCTGTTTCTGTCATAACTCACATTTTTTTGGAAATTGCTTGTTTGCACTTCCTCCTTACTCAATATTATTTCCTTCTCAGGTCTCTGAGGGAGTTGAAGATTAGATAGTTATA